>NC_084498.1:2755000-3440000 GCF_030035675.1 Rhineura floridana
AGATCCCCCACATTGAGCATTATGGTGCCAATGGATTTCAGGTCAAGGGATGGCATACTAGTATAGTGGCTGGGAAATCTGCAGTTCAAATCTCACCATGGCCACAAAGTTGGCAGTGTCCTCAAGCAAGCCACTACACTCAGCTGCCTGATCTGTGTGTCTGTGGTCTGTGTGTGTGTGTGAGAGAGAGAGAGAGCGAGAGAGAGAGAGAGAGAGAGCTGTCTGCCTTACAAGTGCATTGTATGTACATATTTAGCTCAGATGGCTTTTTTCCTTTTGAAAAAAGATGTTAACCTCCTTTTTTCAGAAGACTTGCCAGGGATTTCTGAGGCACCTGTCTGTCCATAACACAATGGTGTCTCTTTGAGACCTGCCTGACCCCTTTCCTGGGGACACCCGTCCTCCCTCTGACCTGAATAGTTTATTGACAATGTTGCTGCCTCTCTTCTTGCTCCCAGGGAGATGCCATTCTGCAGTGTGAGCACTTTTTTGAGACCGTCACAAAGCTATGCATGCTTGCCAACAAGCAGGATGCGGTCACAGTGGTCCAGGGAAGGTGGGTTCCTTGTGATTTTGGAGGCCTTTGCATTTGCAAGTGAACAAAATCTTCTGTGTGTTTCTCTTAAGCACAGCTGAGATCTGTTGACTTAAGTAGCAGATAACCGCTTAGCGATCTCGAGGCCTGAATTTCACATGCATGTACTTAAAGAGGAATTACTACCCAGGGGACTGTTCTGAATGATTGTTTTTGTGCCTATATGCAATCTCCCCATTTGGAGGTGCATGCCGTTGAAAACTGGCTGCTTTGGTGTGGGTGACTTGTGGGAGAGGGCCGTTGCCTTTATGGCCTGTCTGTGGGCTTCTTGGAAGGATCTGGGTGGCCACGGTGGGAATTCTGGAGTAGATGAGACCTTTGGCCTGACCCAGCAGGGCTTCTAACAATGTGTCTAGCATCCTTGTTCTGTACAGCACCTGCTCCATAGTTGGCTCTACTAAATACAGTACCCTCCAGGAAGGAAGCTCCTTTTAACTTAGGCTTTTTTAAAGGTCAAACTGACAAGATTTGTTTTGCTATGGATCAACTTTCAAGCCTGTGCCTTTTGCTTTAAGGTGAAACTGACTAGCCTTTGTCTTTGCTTTGCTAGCATGAAACTGACAAGCCTGTGTGTTTGCTTTGCATTAAACAGAGCTGTTGCTTTCTCCCAGGGTTGGGAAGGGAAGGATCCAATATGATTGGAGGAAGGGAGTGGGTGCTGAGTAGGCACCCTTTAAAGCTGCCCCCACCATCTATCAGCAGGTGTAGGAACCTCTCCCTATTCTTTCCATGTTATTCCTACCTCTGGTCCCAAAGTTTCTTTGAAAGAAGTGATGCCCAGGAACGCATCTACTTTGTTAACTGAGGTGCTACACTATATGTCATATAGAGAGAGTGACTCACCTTGAGCCTCCAGGGTGGCTTTTGGGCAAAGTTTCTACTTCAAGGTGGGCTACAAAACAATGCATTGAACTGGTATGTTTATCCCTCTCTGTGTTTCTGTTTTATCATTTATCATGTAAGATGTTTAATATCCAATATTCATTGGAAATGCAATTCCAGAGTGGGTTACAAATGAAAACAAATCTGGATACATCATCATTCAGGTACTAGAAAACAAGCCTGATACCTACAACCAGCTAACTAAAAGAATCTTCAACACTGGCACTAAAGTCCCCCCAAAGCCTGGGTGGAAGATCATCTCTTCAGCTGGCACTGAAATGGGAAGAACTGGCAACAGCCACATGTTTGAGGGCATGGCATTCTAAAGCTGGGCCCCCAGATTTTTTGTCTGTTCTGACTGTCAGGGGCTCTCCAGAAACTTAAGGCAGAGAAGTGTATTTCCCATTTATCTGCTGCCTGTTCCTTTGAAACAACAACACCGCCTGAAGCAGTCAAGGATTTAACTTGGGACTTTTTGCATGCAGAATGTGTTTTCTGTCACTGAGTTACTTGACCCTCCCCAGAGGCAGGAACGGGTGTTCTGCATCTGATACTGACTGAAACTAAATTTATCCCCCACCCTTTTACCTTCTTAGTCCCCTTTTAACATCACTCCCCTAGATTTCTTAACTGCATTTTATGTATTTTTAAAACCTATTTTAATGGTTTTTACTGTGTATGATTTCATTGTGAACCGTCCTGAGTGCCTTACTGCAAGGTAGAAGGGGGGGGGGATAGAAATCTTTTAAATAAGTAAATAATACATCCCATGTGTTTGGGTGAGTTGCTGCTGTAATCATTGCTGTGTTTTTTCTAGCCTCCAGTTCCAAATCAGTCCAGGGAAAGAAGGGACTATGGTTTTCACCACTGGGCAGGAGTTTCAGATCTACAAAGCCAAAAATGGACAATTGACAGTGGTAAGGTTTTTATAACTGCCATTGGTAGAGAGGGGACCACGAGCCCTTTTCTACCAGCAACAAATTGGATGCTGAAGGGAGGATTCTTCTCAGAAATGACTTAACTGGGATGACTGGCTTAGCAAATCTGCTTTGTTGCAAAGAACTTACATTTTGTAGCTATGGTAATGTTTTGCAGGTAACAGGTGTGTACACTAGTACTATGTGAATATTAGCTAACCAACTGTTGCAACCAAGAGGAATCTGGTTAAACTCGGGTATAATAATAGGCTAGCCCATCAGGGGTTGTTGATGCTGACGTGATGCCCAGCAAATTTTCAAGAGACACTTTGATACCTTTAAGTTGGCCTTGCTTAAATAACTGCACATGAAGCCACACTCGAATATAAAGGGTTTAGAGCCAACTTGTCCATCTAGTGCTGCAGTAGCGATGGTGGCTTTCCAGGGCCTCAGCAGAGAGGGGTCCTTCCCACCACTGACTGGGAATGCCAGGTATGGAGCCTTCCACCTCCAAATTTCTCTCCTCCTTTCATATAGTTAATACTGACTGCCTATTTGATTGTCTTAGGGTGGGTAGGGGAGGGGATATGCTTTAAATGTATGATGTGTCTTACATGACAAATTCATGGCGGTAAAGGCTATCAATGGCTTCAGGAATTATCATGGTTGTATAGAACCAGAGGTGGTATGTCTCTGAATACCAGTTGCAGGGGGACATGAGTGGTGGGGTGCCCTATTGCGTTCATGTGCTGCTTCTGGGCGTCCCAGAGGCAAGTGATTGGGCACACTGAGAACAGGATGGTGGACTAGATGGCCTTATCCAGCAGCCAAGCTCTTACATTTTTATATTCATGGGATACAGTAGTTGATGACTTACAGCATGCAAGATGGTCTAAAAACACTTTTTATTACAAAGTAGGTACTCTTGGTAATGTCTGCTATTTCAAGAGACACACCAAAAAACAGATCAATTTGATCAAAGGTCCATCTGGTCAAGCCTCCTGTTTCCTACAGAGGCAAGCAAGTTGCCTCTGGGAAAAAACACAAGCAAGACAGGAGGGCCACCTCCACTGCAGTTGCTTGTAAGGAGCTACACTATCTTGGAGGCTCCTTTGAAGGTACCACAGGTGAGAGTTCTCCTCCATGAATTGCATTTAAAAACCCAGCTACGTTAGCTGTCTGCCAGCTCGCCCTCTCTTTTTTTCCCCTCTTGGTGGGGTGGATGCTTCTGTTTAAGAAAGGTTCCAAAATGAGAAGGGAATGATCTTTACAAAAATGATCTTTTTTATGTTTAAATCCAAAAGGTATCTCCCAAAATAATGTCCTGATGGAATCACGAGTTCAACTTTTGCCTGTTCACTGCATCGGCTGAAAAAGAAAATAGCCCAAACCACCCCAACCTCTATGAAGAAGCATCATCATTTGTGTGTCTACCAGTATTCTGATGCTTATGAAGAGTGTTCTGATGCCATAGGACTGTTGCAGTTGAGGTCCATCTGCATTACATCTTTCCTTTTTTTTTAAAAAAAGCAAATACCACAAAAAAGCACAAACTATTCAGTTCTTAATACTAGATCCTATTACTGCCCATATAAATAATCCACCCAACAACTGGCTGTAGTTTTTCCTGATAACTTGGATTAGATGCGAGTTGACTGTGACCGTCAAGTCTAGTTCTTAACAGGTTCAAGCCTTTTTCAAAAGGGAAAGTCTCAGAACAGAATTGCACTTTAGAAGTGGAAGGATGCCAACCACGGTTTCTGAACAGGACTGTGACATTGCAGAGAGTGTAAAACTCATAGTTCTACAGTCAGGGAGAAATCTCCTTCCCTTCCATGAATATTCTGGGAAATCTCATAGAAGCCAGCAAGCAACCTGCCCCTGAGGGTTTGGGAACTGCCATCCTCAGTTTTCTCTGGCACTGTTGTCAAGGTGGAAGTTGAGATTCCCACAGTTTGGGCTCACTCATGCCCACTCGAGGGAGAAAGGATCCTCTGTCCAAATTGTGCCTCTACATTCCTTTCTGTACTAGTGACATGTGATTATACTCTTAAATGGTTATGAGAATTAAAAAGATAAAACTGGCTTAAAATGAGCTCACATAATTTGAAAAAGTACTAGTTCCTGACTTGCTTTAAAGTCTCTGCGTTGTATTTAACTAAGTCCTACTCAGCAGACCATTAAAATACACAAGTAAATTTCATTAATTTCAAAGGGTCTTCTCCGCACTGAATTCCCCCCACCCTCAATATCTAGTTTTGTCTGAAAAGCAAGGTGGCTAAATGAGGTTTTTTTCTAGACCAGTTTTTTTTTAGTCGTGATTTGCAGAGTAAAAATGGGGGGGGGGGATGCAATTGCCAAATTTGCAGTTCCTGAACCGGTATTTCAACTGAAATATAGCTTGCCTCTGAAATTCACACTTCTCTGAACATTGAGATTCAGTTCTTCAGTCAAAGAATGCATATAAAATGCATATTACGGAATTGATTTACAAAGCACATTCTGTTAGGGGAGCATTGCTTGCAAAACTGCTTATATTAAGCAAACTGTGGACAATGTCCTACATTAGAGAGATGTGCAAAAATGTGCGCAAATTTTAATGTGCCTTTTAAAAAAGAAAATGCAAATGAATGTGGACTTGAGGCAAACTGCACTTAAGACTGGAAAAATGAGAAAGACCAAAACAGACAAACTCATCCATCCCTAACGTGGGAGTCCTAGAAGCTCAGCAGGGCTTCGCAATAGCAAGACTTATGGTTCGGATGGGCACGCGTGAAGACAGTTGGCCAGCTATTCACTCCTTTCCCTGGCAACAGAGAGCCACGAGGAAAGGGGCGAGTGTGTTCCATCCACAGCACATTGTTCTCCATTCAAGCAGGGCAACAGTGATCTCCCATAAGCCACAGAGGCCATAAGCCATCCTGGGCCAGAACCCCAAATGTCTTGCAACAGGCAGAGATTTCTTAGCAGACAAATCCATGTTGAAGGTTCCTTGTATGTCTGGGTAATTTTGCCCCAGCAGCTACAACCATTTTTATTCCACTTTGCTGCCCGAAAGTATTTTTAGTTAAGTTAGAGAGCTGCTTGGATGTGAACAAAAGGAGCAGATACAAGCCAGAAATGGGGTGGTGGTGGTGTCTAATTTATTTTGTGTATGTTTCAGGTCTCTAAAAAAATACATACCGTATACAACTTTGCTTTGCATAGCTATACATGGGGGGGGCGGGAGATGAGTGGTAATACTGTTATGCAGTTGGTATGAGGGGAGTGAAACTGCAGCTTTGGGGGAAGATTTTTGCTGTTGCTTTAAAGTTACTGAGGGAGCAAAACTAGACAGGGGCTGCTGCTGCTCTTAAAGTGCTTGTGCCTGAACAGGCCTTGCGTTGCCCTGGAGCCAGAATGCTGAGACAACAAACTCCCCCAAGCAGCACTTAAGTAGGAGGCCCTTAGCAGAGTGGGCAGCAGGGGGTTTTGTGACCTCGGCCAGAGCTTGCACATAATTAATCTCTATACTTGCTGGGCACTCAAAAGTTAAGAGGACAGCTTCTCAAAGCCGGATGTACACTTAAATGCCACTTCCACACACCCTCTTCACAGGGAGATGCAAGAAAGCAATGGATCAGACGGGCTAGGAAGATCTTTGTTTGTCCATTTTGCTGCTCTCTGCCTTCCACTTATTGCAGCCTAGGAGAAGTGGATGATGTGGAAGGAATGATCGAAGAGTCCCCCCCCCCAATAGTTGTACACTTCTTGAGGCATCAAGCCCTCAACAAACTGGGCTATTCTTTCCTGGCAGCTCGAGCTCACACTCTATAGTTTGTGGCCAGTGATTAACACATCTCTCGCCCCTGTTATAACAGGGAGGGCCTGCCGTCTCATTCTGAAACCAGTAAAAAATAAAACAGGACATTAAGGCTTCTGCTTTCAAGGGTGTGTGTGGAGAAGCAAGTATAGCGGGACTGGGGGAGGACGCTGCACAGTTGCAGGTGGGAGAGAATGAAAAAGGCACCTCCAATGTGGTCCCACATGTAATAATTAATAGGGGTGTAGAGCCACGTTTGGCCTATAGGTGGCCCAGAGAAGCAAATAAGACATTTAACGGATTAAAACTACTGTGGCCTCATAAATGCACCATTCATACCAAAGTATGGTATCTTTGTTCTCATGCACAGACATAGAACAGTGCTTAATTTATTGCATGCTTTCCCTTCCTTGCTGATCCCATATTCATCCCAAAAGCTCCAGGGTGCAAGCAGGAAAGATACAGCTTTGCTTGGAACGACATTCTTAGCTCCAGAACACACAAACAAAGAGCACCTCCCTCTATTGAAGAGCAGTTTTTAAAGGCTCAGAAAGCTAAATAGAGAGAGGAAGGCAACTGCACCCTGCCCCTTCCTCCGACCTAAAGCAACCTAAAAGCACAAAGGCTGGCTTGCAAACCTGCTAGATGTTGGACTGATACCACAAAATTGGTTGGCTGAGAGGAAGAGGAAATTACTTCCCCTCAATGCTAGTTTCTGAGTACACCTTTCTAGAAATCACAGTCACCTCTTTAGGGGGACATAGCAGGCCCAGCTCTTCTATTTTTGTAAGAACAGCACGGTCGTGGGCAAGAAAAGAGGGATTTTCGGGAATCAGCCATGAGATCCCCTAATTGCAGACATAGCAATGTCTTTTTTTTTGCACTGAGCCCCAAAAGGTGAAGATTACCCCATCATTTTTTTTCCTCTCCTCCCCAAAAATCTATAACAGGCTATATACAACATGAATAAAGATCTGAAGCTGTCAGACGCCTGAGGGAGGAATCCCTTTAAGTGCCTTTCTCTAAGCACAACTTGCAACCAAACTCAGCTGTAACACATTAAGGCTGCCAAAATATTGAGCAGTGATGTCACTTTTAAATATGTTTTTGAACAATGAAGCTGTGGAGTCACAGAGCTTATCATCACACACCATTTTGTTCTGCAGGTGCTTTCTAGCTATCCTGCATCCCTCTGAGGTGTGAAATGATTTATGTTGTGCAAGTAACAGACATAGCATGGGATAACTAACTCCAAAGACCAAAGGATCTTCCCTCCAGCCCTGCCCTTTCTCCCCCTCTGACGGGTCAGCCACAGCTGAGGGCTGCATCAACTGAGGGAGGAGGAGAGGGAAATAAAAACCCACACAGGGCAGGCTGACTTTGGTGTTCAGCACATTAACAGGCGAATCCAGCCTTTCCTCTTCCTGGTGCCCTTGGGATAGTATGGATGACCACTCCCATCAGCCCCAGGGAGCGCGGCCATATCCCAGGGCTGTTGGGAGTTGTAGGCCAGACCGTCTCGAGGGCACCAGATGGGGGAAGGCTGCTCTAAGCTTCTCCTAACACATCACAGCTTAATCTTTGCCTTTTTTGCTATTTACATCCTAAGCGCACATCAGGTTTCTCCTACTCTGCTGCACAACAGACGTGCAGGAGAGACAGAACAGAGGTAGATTTAAAAGTGGTAGTAACTGTGAATCTCTCCTTCCCAAAACACATACAATATGAAGTAAGTCTCTTGGCAGATGTCCCCATACACACAACTATCTTCTCACATATACGGGAACGACACATCTCAGCTATCTACCTCCCAAGCAGTACAGCTGAGGCTCTGCATCCATATAGCCTACATGAGCTGGGAAAGTGTGTGGTGTGCCCTTTGCGAAAGTTGCATCTGATGTGGAAGGGTGGCTAGAAAGATAAGTATGTTCGCCCCTTGCTTTCCCACCACCAGTTGTCACAGGTGCGGCTGCTTTAGAGCCTTCTCCAAAGCAACCTGTCCCCTGCACTCAGGTTAAGCATCAAATACAGTTTCATGCCCTGCGCACAGTTTTCCACCTGTCCAAAAATGTTGAAAAGATGATCTATGTACAGAACAGGCAAGAACAGCTTCTAAAGTAACATGCACCAAAGATGGCAGACTGCCCTTGCAAAATCAAAGGGGCTTGTCTACGTGGAACTGGATGTTAATAATGGGCAATTGTAAGCCTGACTAAAATGGGAAGAGACAAAGCGTGGACTTTGCTGGAAAAAACATTCACAGCCTAAATGACTGCACCAGCAGTTAAGTGGGAGGGGGCAAGGCAACACACATGAGGTGCAGTTCCATAAAGACTGACACAGATCTCTTTTTCACCCCCCCACCCAAAAAAAGAGGAAGGCTGAGGGCTCTTCCACAGCTGTTGTGGCGCAGCTGCATTGAGGCATGATCGTTCAGCCCTAGAAGTATCACAGGATATTTCCTCATATAATATATCCCACCCACAAATCAACAGGCAAATTCTACACACACACACACAGTCTGTACACACACACTTAGAAATAAGCAACTCCGTGCCAAAGCAAGCAAAGGCATTTTCTACAGTAGATTTTCTCACAGTGCATGAATAAAGAGGCAGCTCATCGCTCATGTTAAAACTTTCCGGGAGAGAAAGAAGATGATGGGTGGAAGGGGAGCCGTGCTTTTCTGGTACTCTGGACTCAAGGGAGGTGGTGACGCAGGCAATAGCTGCGTTTTGCTAGTACAGACTTCCCCAACCTAGCGCCTTCCAGATGTTTTAGCCGAAAACATTTGGAAAGCACCAGGTTAGGGAAACATGCGGAAATGGAAACACTCGTACAGAAGGAAGATTCCTCTCGAAGCACAAGAGAGCTGGGATTAAAAGTGCTGGATAAGTTAAGGCAGACACTGATCCCCCCAAAATGTTGAGAAAGTCCTCAGGGTCGTTGTGAAGCTGGCCACCTTGTTGATTTTTATGATAAAACTACTTTGTTAAATACCAAAAATAGTATAGTTCATTTAGAAAATAACAGTTTATAGACTTCATGGAATATAAGTCAGGTGCCTTGCAGCAACTGGAGTGACCCTGGACGGATTTTCTCCCCCCCGCACAGTGCAAGTTGGTCGTGGCTGGCCTCTGTCACTGATGCAGGTGAGTGCGGTCGTCAGGGCGCTTGATGTGAATCCTGCGGACTCTGTCGATACGCTCCCGCTCCTCCTCCTCCTCCAGGTGGTGGGAGCGGCCGGCCGCCCCCCCAGTAGCTTCCAACAGCGCATTATCAGGGCCTCGTCCATCTTGGGCTTCGTAAAGCAGGATGTTTAACGTCTCCTCGTAGATTCGGGCTTCCGGGAATTCAACCTGGACACCCCAAACAGAGGGACATTAGGAGGCATTCCGTTTTTGACCTTTGCTCCTCACCCTTCTCTCCCCCGCAGGGTGATGCAGATTGACTGTGCAGAAACATGCATGCACAACAGGTAGACAAGCATACTAACGCAAGGGCTGTTTTCTATCGTTGCCTGCAACTATGCAGCTTCTTCCCACTGGCCCTCTAGTGTAGCCATGGAAGAACTTTGTAACCAGGCCAATAGGGGAGGAGGGGAGATTAAAAACAAGGATTGCAAGAGTAAGCAGGATACTCATTTGATATTGTACGTATTAATATACCTGATACATATCGACTTTGAGGAGCAGGTGGGTGTTATGAAAGCAGCAGAGCAAGCCAGGCGACACCACCACTCACCTTGGTCTGTTTTTTCTCTGTGGCATACACAATCGAGGTGCAGCAGACTTCCGCGATCTTGCGCCCCTGTCCGTAGAAAGACCAGCAGCAAATCTCATCCCCGATGACATCCTTGATGAAGAGGACTCTCCCGTTGAACCTCAGTGAAAGTTTGTCAAACAGCTCAATGTTCTTCAGCATGTTGTCATCTGAATTGCTGATGGGGAAGGCAACAGTACAGAGATGAGGGCGTCTTCAAGTTTCTAGCTGTCACATTTTTTAAACCCACCCCCTCTCCCTCAGGATTTCCCATCCTTTTTAGGCAAAATATCCCCCCCACTTTTCCAACAGTTTCCACCATGTGGCATCACAAATGTCATTACAAAGCTTCCCCATCGTCCCAGGGCAAACCTCTCGGCACAGAAGGTGGAATCTTGTACCTGGTGTAGGAGTATTTGTTGTTGCTTCTGTTGTACAGCAATTTAACCGCTGGCTGCAGGGAAAACACAGGTAAGTCAGGAGAAATATCACGTCAATGTTTTTGTTATACAGCCTGCTTTGGAACAGGAACTTCTTTAGGAGCAGAGTGGGAGGGCAAAGCCACTGCAGGGGGTTAAGGCTAGTAACTACCTCCAAGTGACATCTGTACTGTCAACTGTATATTACCATCTACAATCAGGACAGGGTCTAAGCACACCACAAGAGCCCTGCTGGATCACACCAAAGGTCCATCCAGTCTGGCATTGTTTCTCATAATGGCCAGGCTGAAGCCTCTGGGAAGCCCACAAGCAGTGCACCAAGGCAATAGCCCTTCCCTGCTTTTTTGCCTGCAACTGGTATTCGTAGGTAGACTGCCTCTGGGCACAGAGGTTCCATTTAGCCTTCAGGGTCAACAGACATCAACAGACCTAGCCATTATGAAAGACCCATCCTTCTATGTCAAGGGTGGCTAATCTGTGTCTTTCCAGTTATTGCTGGACTACAGCTTCCATCATCCCTGGTCACTGGCCATGCTGGCTGGGGCTGATGGGAGTTGGGAGAACAGCATCCAGAGGGCCACAGAATAGCCACCCCTTTGTTTATTTACAGACGTATGCATAGACCGCCCTCTCATAAAATGTCAGGGGGGTGGTGTGTGATCCTAGCCCTGTGGGCTTAACAGTCTACATTACAAAGACAAGATACAGGTGAAGACAATGGGCAGCCCGTCATTAAAGATCTGGTGGGAACGGCAGAGGGGAAAGTAAAACAGTGAATATGTAGTGAGGCTAAGGAAAGAAAGAGATGCCTGACAGTTGTACAGGCATTAAAGTTAAAACCAAATGGGAGTCAGTAACTTGTGAATGCGCCAAGCTTCGAACACAGACGATGGAACGCCTGATCAAAAGAGCTGCTCACCTTATTAGATGTGGCTATAAGTTTCTGTTCTTCTTTGGAGGACGTGATAATGGGCACCTTGCAGAAGGGCTCATAGACATCTTTGTTCTGCTGAAACGAAAGAACCAATCAACACGCAAGCAAGAGGTAGAAGCTGAGTCAGGTGCTTACCTTGAAGAACCTATATTAACCTGCCCAGGTTAATGAACAGGAGAGACCCGGCTGGAGATCCTACCAGTAACTGTGGTACATCGGGCAGTGACCCAAGACAGGGCCTTTTCTGTGGTGGCACCCCAGTCCAACAGAAATATAGCTGGCGCTTACAATGTGCAGGTTTTGATGTCAGCTGAAGACACCTCTCTTCACCAAGGCATTTTGGAGGCACTGCCTTGCCCATTTGTAATGGCAGATTGCCATTACCAGTGGTTTGGGGTGGATTTTAGTACTGATTTTAATGTGCTGTTGTGTTTTATATTTTTAATAGATAGATAGATAGATAGATAGATAGATAGATAGATAGATAGATAGATAGATAGATAGATAGATAGATAGATAGATAGATAGATAGATAGATAGATAGATAGATAGATAGATAGATAGATAGATAGATAGATAGATAGATAGATAGATAGATAGATAGATAGATAGATAGATAGATAACCTTGAGGTTATTTATAACAAAGAGTGGTATAGACATTTATTGAATTAAAAATGATAAACCAGTTAAGTTTCAGCTTACTCTCATATGCTACTGGGAAGAGGCAGAAGCTGATTGCTCTAAGTGGGAAAACTTTTTGGCTGCACAGGCAAGATCCTTATTAGGATTTGCCTCATGTCTACATTTGACAAGTGGCTAGGGCTACCCACTTGTCAGTCACTTGATGTCACAAATGATGTCAAGTGATTTGGTGCTTTGAAGTCCCAACTTGGTGACTTCAAAGCACAGCCAAACTGAGAAGGTTCAGGAGCACAATAGAGTTCCCTGCAGGGAGCTCTCTTGTGCACCCAAATCAAGCTGGCTTGACCACCTCTCACATCAGCAGATGTGCAGGGAGATCAGTCCTGCTTAGCACTGGGTTTGGGTGTGCAAGAGAGTTCCCTGCAAGGAGACCAAGAAGGACTGATCTCCCCACCTATCAGCTGATGCACAGGAGGACAACACTGCTTTGCACTAAACGTCAGAAGCGCCCGGCAACCAGGTGGTTGTCAGGTGCTTTGGAAGCTGCACAAGAGAGCTTTGCAAGTGCTGCAAATTGGCAGGGCCTGCAAAGCCCCTTTTGGCCAAGTCCCACCTTTACCTGCCCCACACTTGACATCATGTACAGTGGGCGGGCATGGCTAGTCTAAAATGGCCTCGTAGGCCAAATGGGGAAGCCAGGGGGGTCAAGCCTGGCCTGCAGCCTGGAGGTTCCCCACCCTGTGCTCTAAGGAAAGAGGGGATGGATATGATCAAATGCAGCTGCACCCCACCCCCACTGCGCCATCAGCAGCTGCTTAAGCCAAATGTCGCAAATCCCTGAGAAACCACGGACATCTTGGTAGCTGATTTCACAAGTCGTGCCCACAGAGCTTCCTATGGTTTGGCAATGTTGCTGTGTTATGCACCTGGGGCTCAGCTTCCCATCGCAAAACCTTTGGCCAGGTAACAGCCCCATGATATAAGGAACAGAGGAAGCTGCCCTCTACTGGCTCAGAGCACTGGTCCATCTAGCTGAGTATTGTCTATGATGGCTAGCTCTGGCGCTCCCGGGCTTCAGATAGAGGATGCTCTCAGCCCTACCTGGAGATGCTGGGGATTGAACCTGGGACCTTCTGTGTGCAAGACAGATGCTCTACCATTGCGCTACAGGACCAGCAGTTGCAATGATGGCCTGTGGGCAAGACTGAGTGTGTGAACACATGCAGCTGCCTAATACTCACGACCCCAGGTCCATCAGGCTGGGGTTGTCTACTTTAACAAATCGCAAAGGATTCAGAGGTCTTTTCAGATCTGTTGCTTGAGGTCCTTTTAAGTGGAGATGCAGGCAGCTGAACCTGGCATCTCCTGCATGCCAAGCATGTGCATTTGAGGCTCAGCTTTGCCCTACAGCCTGTCACAATCAACACCTCAGATCCTCCTCGTCAGGTGCCTAAGAAGAGTCATTGCCTGCTTACCTGCAGGGCAGCCTGGCACTCGTCCACCAGGCCTTGGACCAGATAATATTTGGCTTCTGCCAGCAGCTCTTCAATCTCCCGCCGGCTCTCCGGAAGGGGCACCGCACCGTCGCGCAGGTAGTTTAATATGGTCCCAAAATGTTTGCCGCAGCGGTCAATCAAAATCCAGCCTGGGAATGGATAGGCAACAGCAAAAGAAAGTAAGTGAAGGAAGAGGAAGAGCAGGTTGGGTGCCAAGAGGGAGAGTTTGCAAAAAAAAAGGCCACCGTCTCCCATTACTGGTAAAAGGAACACCAACAGGTCAAGACCTGAGGTTCCCAAATACCCTCCAGCAAGGATGGGGAACCTGTGGCCCTCCAGATGTTGCCGGGCTACAACTCCCGCCACCTCTGACCATTGGCCATGATGGCTGAGGCTGGTGGGAGTTTGGGTCCAACAACATCCCTGACTTACAGCAATTCCTGTAAAGGGAAGAAGAGAGTACATTGCTACTCCCCCCCAAGCCCTGGTCACCAACTGTATATGTGCTGAGGCTGGAATGAACTGATGGGGGGGGCAGAGGCTGGTTTGTACAATGAAGTTTATTATTTATTTTTATTGCATTTTGCTGTTAAACAAATAATGCACCACATTTGTAGAGCACCTGCTAGAATCCAAAGCACTTTGCATGCAGTCAACAAGTCTTTTTAAGTAGAGACCTTATCCCAGTCTACATCTGTGTTGGAATTATTTTTAGATTTTTTTTTTTAAAAAAGATGTAAAGCTTTATTTTTAAAGATGCTTTTAAGATGTTTTTAGTGTTCTTGTTTGCCGCCCTGGCCTCCTTCTGGGCAGGATATAAATGACACAAACAAACAAATAAATCAACACTTTTTTTAGTGGCGAACCTTATATTGCAGACGGGGGAACCGAGTGACTACATGGCTCCCCTGAGACCACCTGGTGAGTTCATGGAAGTGGTGAGATTCGAACCAGGAACTTCCCAGTCCATAGTTCACTCTTTCAGTGGCTACACTACAGCAGCTTTTTACAGCCAACATTTCAAACAAAAAGGTATAGAATCAACTATAAAGTTTATCAAATATAAAGTTAAATAACATTAAAAACAACCCTGAAATGGCAGCACTGAAATGTCAATATGAGTAGGAATTTAAAAGCGGTAGACTAGCAATTCCTTAATAAAGCAAATCACATATTAAAAGCAAGTGTTTTCTTATATTTATTTCGTTTATAGCCTGCCTCTATTCCATCATGGAACCCAAGTGGCGTCCATGTGTCCCCCCGGCAGTCATCCACCCAGGCACCAAACAGACCTAGGGGTGGCCTCATGTGCCTTCAGACCAGACCCCACCTCAAAGGGGTGGGGGGAAGCCTGGCCAATTCTCACTTGGAGGATATTCTAAAATCGTGGTGCCACCCCCCCAAAAAGGGCTTATCTCTTGTTCCTGCCCATCTCATGCAATGATAGACCAGAGTCTCATATGCAGATCTCAAATGCCAGGTAGGATTGGGGTGGCGTGGGGTGAATGGAAGATCCAATACGCTTTAGAATAGGAGATGCAATGTGAAAGTTTTGGAAATGGTGGCTTCTGTAGGCTTGTAAATAGCTACTTGCCTGGACCAAAAATGAATCCAGGTGACCAGGAAAGGAAACTAACAACCTAAGTAATCCCACCCACCCCCATGACATCTTTTAGCTTTGCTGATGGGCCACAACCTCCAGACTAGGAATAAGCAGTCACTCTGTCTAGTAAAACTTTTTGTGCACTAGTAACTTTTGATAACTCATTTGCAAAGCTGGGGTTACATGCCCCATTTGGCCTTCTTGTAACCTTAAGTGAGTGACTGGGTAAAATAATTTCTCTAATAAGTTTTCCCCCCTTGTATTTAAGAAAAGGGCAAAAGATAAGATGGACCAGTTAACTGCATTTAGAGGTGACGGTGCTCTGTAGGAAATCTCTGGATAATGGCTAGCATACACCCAACTTGCTCCCTTAGCCCTTGATTTCATGTAACCAGAAAGAGCAGCTCCGTAAAGGTCAGCTTCTTGCACAATAGTCAGTGAGGCCCAGCTGTACATAAACGAACCAAAGGCTGGGTTTATGGGCAGATATACAAGAATGCACTTGAAGGGGATTGGGGGGGAGCTCAAGCAGGAAGGAACAAATAAGGGCAACACAGGCCAAAGAATTTGATGGGTGTCTTGAATTAATGGCCTTACAGCTAAAATCTGATTTTACTCCTAGTTCTCCAAGCTGTGAGTTTTACACAACCGCTCTGAATGGAACAAACGGGCAGTAAATCTTGCCACCCTGGCTTTCATGCTTTGCTTTATGATGTCTAAATATGCCAATTTTCCTCCCCAACTTAAAAACAGGATTCAGAAGTCTGTTTAGCCCTGGCTACTCACCTTCCCCTCCACCCGCAAATCCTTCCTGCCAACCCCTCTAGCAGTCATGGCAAACGGGGTTTTCTCCCTCTGTCAATTGGGTCACATACAACAGCCTTCCCCTACCTGGTGCCCTCAAGGTGTTTTGGACTACGACTCCCATCAGCCTCAGCCACCACAACTAAGATGTTGGGGCTGATGGGATCACAGGCATGGGAGTCATAGTAAAAAACAAAATGTGGAGGGCACCAGATTGGGGAAGGCTGTTGGATACACCACAAACCTATGACATATTGGCCTTAACCCGATTCAGACCACAGGGACTGGCCCTCATAAGGACACAAGTTCAGACCAATGGCCTCCTTAGTCCAGTATCCTGGTTTCCAAAGCGGCTGGCCAGAGGCTTCTGGGAAGCCCTCAAGCAGGACCTGAGGCAAAGGCCTCACCCAAAGCAGCTAGCATTCAGAGGCATGGAGCCAACATGGTCAGTAGCCGTTGTAGTCTTCCCTTCCATTAATTCTTTTCCTAATCCCCTGTTAGTCTTGGGTAGAGAGAGGCCTTCCCCAGGCCTTTTTTTAATGGAGATGCCTGGAACTGAAGTCTGGACCTTCTGCACGCAAAAGAGGTGTGCTGCCGCCATCACTGTACCACCATCATACTTCACACTGAGTCAGCCTCTTGGTCCACCTTGCCCAGTACTGTCTACTGTGCCTTGCAGCAGCTCTCCAGGATTTCAGACAGAGAGGCGCCTTTCCACCTGCTACTTGAGACCCCCTTAGTCTCTTAGAGGGGACGTTTATAGACAATACTCCACCAAAAGAAAAAAAAAGGCACAGACTTCGGAAGAGCCCTCTTCGTGACTCCAGAGACTACTAAGTTTCCGGAACAAAGAAATGAGGATTTCAGAGGTTATGGTTTTCATGTCTGCTCTCTAAAACAGGTTTGTAACTTGCCTCACTTTTGCCAGGATGTCTTCCGTGAACCCAACCAACAAGAAACCCACCACAAGTTCCCTTGCAGTTCTTAAAAATAAGAAGCCAGCACAGAGGGCTCCTTCCGTGAATCAAAGCAAACCGAGATGGAAAGGTGAGCTGTTCAAGACACCACCTCGAACAATCTCAGCCTTCTAGATTTGCCAGCTGACAGACTCTCACCCTAGACAACATGCCTCTAAAGCAGCAGCGCCCGGCTGGAAAACTGGAGGAAATGAAACAGCCTTGACGGAAGCATTTCAGGGACTGTGTGAACATTTTTCTTTGCATGGCATTAACTGGGCCATTACGCGTGGCATTGTCAACACAGTAGGAAATCCTGCAGAAAAGACGCTCTGAGTCCCAATTCCTCTGCTTACCTGGCCAGTCATCTCCTGGTGGGCCAGATGTGTGCACATCTCCCCTTCACCATGCACATGTTTTCATTCCAGCAGGACCTGTTATTTAATTTTTAAGAATTTGCGCCTGAGGAACTTGCTTTTCCCCTCTTCCCTTCCTGTTCCTTTTTTCCTGGTGCTTTGACTAACGGAGTCTCACATTGCCATCTCTTAAAAGACACTGACGCTGCCTGCATTGTTCCCATGGCCCCCCCATTCCCACCCCCCAGCCAGGGGGCCTTATTACCTTCGCTGTCGGTGAGGACCTCCATCCGGCCACTGAACATGGCCTTCAGCATGGTGTCCTGCTTGGTCAGCGTCTGCATGGTGGTGTAGTACAGGGCTCCGCCGATGTTCAGCTTCACATACTTGGAGCTTGGGCTGGTGCCTTTGAAGGAGGTGGTGCGAGTGGCGGCTGCCGGCACTGCTGTGCTCACCACTGTTTCTCCAGACATCTCTTCCTGTAACAGGAAGGGGACTTTCAGTGAGCACCTTCATGTCCCCTTTTGCAACCCATGCATCGTAAATAGGTAGATGTAAGAGGATCCCTGATGGAGCAGACCAAAGGCCTGTCTAGTCCAGCCTCCTGCTTCCCAGGGGCCAATCGGATGTCTCCAGGATGTCCAGAGGCAGGGCACAAAGGCAGCGGCCCTCCTTCGCTGTTACTCGTAGGAACCCATGTAGAGACCTGCATGATCTGAAAAAAGGCCTGTCTAGCCCAGCAAGCTGCTCTAGCAAATGCCACAGATTAACTATACACTGTGTGAAGAAGGCAACAGCCTTCCCCTGATGTATGCATACAGGCTGTGGCTGACAAACAAACTGGAGGGCACTGGGTTGGCGAAGGCTGGTCTAGATCCTCAAGTTGACCACCTCAGCTACTGTTTACGAGGTTCTCACATGGATGCAATTCCTCATGTGGGAACAGAGCGTGAGGCAAAATGAAGCACCTTGGCAAAGCACAGGAGGGAAGCTGGTGGCAGGGCTAGGAAAAGAATCCTGGCCCTCTGCCCCAGAGACCAGCACAAATGTCACTCATGCATGCTGCTCCTACGGGGTCAAAATGTGTGGAATGGGGGAAGGGGAGTATACTTTTGTATAGGGGAGAGAGGGGGAAGGGTCCTCAAGGCTTCCTAACCAGAACTGTCTTGAAGACACAACAGATCCCGACACTCTTGGAATACTAGGAGGAAGGCCAAAAAATCCAATCCTGCATCTACCTGCTGTGTCTAAAATACTGGGGACCCAGAACAAAAACTGTTGGAAGAGCCTTAAAGTGCCTTCCATAGCAAAAGCCTGTAGCAACACCACTCTGAATACCAAACACAAAACTGGTTGTTACTTTCCCAAGTCACCACAGTGGAGCACGTTGGAACACAGGGAGCTGCCTTATACCAGGGCTGTGGAGTCAGTACGCCAGACCTTTGACTCCGACTCCTCTATTTTTCCTCTACTGTCCGACTCTGACTCCTTCATAAATGGCAAATGTATATTAATTTATTAATATTAATAAAATAATATTAATATTAAAATATTAATTTTATTTTGAAGCCGGAGTCGGTACATTTCTAACGACTCCGACTCCACCCAAAATTGCTTCCGACTCTCTCCATGACTCCGACTCCACAGCCCTGTGCTTTTATGCCGTTGATCCATCTAGGCCAGGGCTGAAGAACTTTTGGCCTTCCAGATGTTGCTGACCTACAACTCCCATCAGCCCTAGCAAGTATGGCCAATGGCCAGGGATGATGGGAGTTGTAGTCCAGCAACATCTGGAAGGCCAAAGGTTCTCCACACCAGATCTAGGCCAGTGGCTTTGACACTTGACGGGCAGCGGCTCTTGAGGGTTCCACGCAGGGCTCTCCACGCCTTCCTGGAGATGCAGTGTACTGAACCTGGGACCTCCTGTTTGCAAAGCAGATGCTCTCCCACTGGGCTATGGGTCTTCCCCACAGCCTGACCAACGCCAGACACTTGTCGGGGAAATTTCAGGGCTTTTACTGCATTTCACCATTAAGACAGTTTTGGCCAATCTGAGCCACTGATCTTTTGAAATAGTTTTGAGGAGCACATAAAGCAGCCTTCCTCAACCTGGTGCCCTTCAGATGTTTTGGACTCAAATTTCCATCAGCCCCAGCCAGCATGGTAGATTCATGGCTGTGTAGGCTAGGGCTGATGGAAGCTGTAGTCTAAAACATTTGGTGGGCACCTGGTTGGCAAAGGCTGATGGAAAGAAACTGAGCTCAGTCCCATGCAGGGGAAACTTGAATTGCAAGCAAAGGATAAGCCATTTCAGCCTGGGGAAAATGGGTGAATGGCTAACAGTTCCTTCCAGGCATCTGAATGACCACGCAGTCCTACAGCAGACTCAACTTTTCTGTGCTTATTCTTATGGCTGATTCACCCAGTGCCTCTCGCCATCTGAAAATGGTATATTCTCCTCTTCTCCCCTCAAAGCTCACTCACAAGACTGCCTTTCTCTGTGGCCAGGGCTTGGTTTATTTTTTGATTCAGCCTAGGAATTTCAGCCCACACCCCAGCACGATCAGCCCCAAGAAACTCTTCAGAAAGTCAGATTTTCCACAGTGCAAGCAGCAAAGACAATGGAACAATCTCTTTTGTTTTTCCCATCCGCTCCTCCTTTCCTTAACTAGCCAGCACACAACTAACAGTCAAAAGTCCTTCAGCTTTTCATGCTATTTGCTTTGTTTGAGGGTCCTAATTGAGATATTGAGTCTACAGAGCTGCTTATATTTCTTATAACAGCAACTAGGTTGTAGATCACAGAAAGGGAAACCTCTAGAAGAATTAAATATAGCACGGCAGTACAGGAATGTATGGGAAATTGCAATGGTTGAAAAAAAAATACACACAAAGTTAGTATGGAAATGCAAGAGAAAGAACGGGAGCAACAAAATAAGGCCCTGAAAATAGTCGCTTTCACTGATTTATCCCTATAATCTAATTGTGTATATGCCCCTTCCCTCACCCCAACCCACACATTACCTTATAAATTAAAAAGTATAGATATGACTTAATTATGAACTTCAATTTAAAGAATATACTTACTGTATTATTTATTTGTTGAATTTGTAACCCACCCTTCCCCCTGAAGGAGCCCAAGAACCACGAGCTAAGTGGCTGGTGTGTGTATATATATGTATAATTTTTGTGTTCTTTTTTCCTGTCCTTTTTTTGTCTGTGTTTATAAATAAAACCAATAAAAATGTAAGGAAAAACAAACATTTCAGCCTAAAGTGGCACAGCCCTGGCTGTTTCTAGAATTTCTCCTAATATTTACAGAGGCCCCTCAGATTGTGATCTACAAGAACTTAAGCCTGGGGTCCCCAACATCACAGCACCCTCAGACAGCCCCCCCATCTGTCTTCACAGCGAAGGTTACAGGGCAGAGCCCTGTGCTTGAACTAACTTTTGCAGGAAGGGAGTCTGAGGAACATAGGCAGACAGTGGTGATGAGAGACAACATTAACATAAACTATGGAAGTTGCTCCCACAAGAGGCAGGGGTGGCCGCCAACTTGGATGGCTTTAAAAGATGAATAGACACATTCATGGAGGAGAAGGCTATTAATGGCTACTAACCATGATGGCTACGCTCTGTGTCCATTGTATGTTTCTGAATGCCAGCTGCTAGAAACCGCAGGAGAGTGCTTTTGCGCTCTGATCCTGCTTGCGAGCTTCGTACAAGAATCTGGTTGGTCACTGTGAGAACAGGATGCTGGACTAGATGGGCCACTGGCCTATCTAACTTACTAACTTATCTAGCTTATCTCACAATAATTACATTAGTCTTTAAAGGTGCTACAGAACAGCATGGCTACCCTTCTGCAATGAACAAAGCAGCCCTGAGTCACCAACTAGAAGAGCGGGCCCTTCTATGAGCTAATTATGGGGTGGATGGGAGATAAATCAGGTCTGGAAACTTCTTGGGGAGTGACAAATGGCAGTAAGGGTCTTTTTATCAACTCAGGTCAGGCTCCTGTGCTAACAATAATGAGCTTTGGAAGAGAGGTGACCTTTAAGGCCATGTTTAAATTATTAGTTTGCCCTCACCATACAGAAAACATGGGTGAAAGTAAATTAATAATGAAATGCAGGGAGGCAGTGCTGAATGTTTCATGTGGAATCTGCTAACAGTAAAGGGGCATGCCAATTGCTACCTTAACCCCCACGGGTGCATTAGACAAAGCTGACAAGTCAGGATTAACAACAACCCAGCTTGAAAGTACAGCAGCATTTCTGTGGGTAAGGGACAATCTGCCTTACTTAGGTATTCCTGGTACAGTCCTGGGTAGGGATGATCAGGCATGAATGTTAATAGCTGCCTCATAGTGTGCTGAAGTAGTCAGCTCAAGTTCAGCTGAACAAGAGTGGCTTTAATAAAACACGGTATGTTGCCATGATGTCTAAGCGGACTGAGATGATATGATTAATAGAAGGGAGATGGAGCAAAGAACAGCATGAGAAATCTTGGTTGCTCTTTACTAATCACTGGAGCAGAAATATCATTTGGAACCTTTTAAAGCCTTCTCGCTGCTAGTATAAATTTGAGGTATTAGATGAATTATACTCAGATGGTGTATAATGGTATGGGCTTGTTGTGGAAGGTTCTTCTCCCCCCGCTCCCAATCTTGTTGTTGCTGTGACACAAACTAATATACCTATTTACAACTAAGTATGTTTATAACAAAATAAAAAGAGAAGGGATGATCAAGTGCAAGGCACCCCCCTCTTTCAAGGTTCCTTTGTGCTTCCTTGCCCTTTTGAGCACCTCATGTAAACACCACAAATAAACTACAAAACACCCATTTGCCTAAAAACACAAGCAAGAACTAGAGATGTCAGATCAGCAATCTTTGCCAACTTGGCACCCTTCAGATGTTTTGGACTACAACACCCAACAGCCCCAGCTGGCAGAGTTGTGCTGGCTGGGCTGATGACAGCTGTCCAGCCTACCAAGCAATGAGCAAACCTAAGTTATCACTTTATAAATTCTCATAATGCCCCATGCTCTGCTGTGGGACACTGTGGGAAATTTAAGATGGTAACGTGTATCTGTTCAGCATCCGGGGGGGGGGGGAGAGCTCCCTGAGGGTACCAGGTACTGACACCAGGCCTGGTTGCTTCAGATGGTGATGGCACCTGAAGCTGAACCCCATCAGCAGATTGTAAGTCACGTGGGGTGGGGAGAAGTGGAGGAGAAACTGGACAGGAAGGAGACCTCCCAAATACATATTACAATTAA
Source organism: Rhineura floridana (assembly GCF_030035675.1). NCBI lineage: Eukaryota > Metazoa > Chordata > Lepidosauria > Squamata > Rhineuridae > Rhineura > Rhineura floridana. The sequence goes on from NC_084498.1 coordinate 2,777,474, forward strand.
ATTCCGATGCTTCCTTAAGAAGTCCAACATGCATTCACAAGGAACAAATAAAAATATTTATCAGTCTATCTCCTTCCCCAACCACTCCTGTACTCCCCATCTTGGCCCATCCTCTATTCATGACTCTTCTCATCTTCCTTGAACCCTCATGACCCAGGAATGGTCATTCCGGCACCTTCTTGCAGTGAGTTCCACAGGACAATGATGGGTTGAGAGAAGAAATTCTTCCTTCTCTCAGACAGTTCCATCTAATAAATTCACTCCCTGCTTCATGTATGTTCCCCCCATTGGTGGTCCACAAGACCGTCTCACAGCACCCTATTTGCTGTTTTTTTGTTCCCCACCACCAAGGGACCATCCCTGAAGTAGGTCATGCAACAGGGAGGGATGCAGATGGGAAAAGGTGGGTAACTTCTGAGCCAACTTGCATAGGGTTCACACTGTAAGTACCTGCAAACCAGCCTTCTCCAACCTGGTGCCCTCCAAATGTTTTGGACTACAGCTGCCAAGCTGTGCTGGCCAGGACTGATGGGAATTGCATTGCAAAACAACTGAAGGGCATCAGGTTGGGGAAGGCTCTTGTAAATTAAATAAATGCATGTTTCTCCCCTTTTAAGCCCTGCCTCTTATACTGTACTCTATAAAAAGTCATACACATTAACGGTCCTATAAAAATGATCATAATTTTCACTGGCTTTACTGATGTTGCTTTCACCACCATGTTTCCAAGCTGCTCTGCATCAAAACAACTAGCAGATAAGCCATACAAATTACGCCTGGAACCAAGTTTGGCAAAGACCAGTCTATAAAATCATTTCAAATTGGTAATACTCTTTAAAAAGGGGAAAACCAAACCCAGCAGAAATTCTGAAGTCCTATTCATTTGAACGGGGGCAAGAGGTAACACCCGCGTCTATCATAACCACCCACTTAAGATCTCCCCCATGAAAAGAAGCAGGTCTCCAAATCAAAGCAACAACAAAAGAAAAGCCTCCAACTTCGGCTAGGCTGAGAGAGAAGACCTGTGACTTACCTGAGAGACCCTGCCCCAAATGATTCATCATCAGTCCCCATCCCCACCCCAAAGCTCCTGGACCCCCAAGTGCCCCCACCCTCCCAAAGACCCTCTTTGCAACTCACTCCCCTTTCTGTCTTCCCCAGAAACTTCCTCATGCCCCCCTCCATTTCTTCACCCTTCATGCACCCCCCACCCCTTCTTCTGGACACTCACCATGAACAACCCCCTCGCGAGGCCTGCCCCCCTCAGCCAAGAAGGTCCCCACTGCAAAGAGAGAGGGGGAGGAGGAGGAAGGAGTGGATGACGCACGCGAAGAGGGGCGGGGCCTCGCCACAAAACCGTCCTCCCGAGCCCCACCCCACTTTTACCCGTCCGCCTTTGCGCCTATCCCTCTCCCCTCCCCGCATCCCTTCCCCGGCTCATTCTACAGGAACAAATAAGGCCTGAGGGCAGGCCAGGACCGGAGGTGGGCGGAACCCAAGTTTCAGGGGTTTGTGTTTTCAGACGGAGAGCTGAAAGAAGGGAACAGATCCCGGAAGAACAGACCGCAGCTGGACGGTCTAGTCTTTCCTTCCCTCTCTATGCCTTTTGTGTTATGGCTAGACAGAGAGAGGGGGGAGAGGGACTTCCGGGCTAGTGGACGGTTTTCTCCCCAAAGGCCGGAAGCTTCAGTGTTTTCCTTCACTCTATGGTCGTGGGTAGTCCTACTTGGAGTTCTGGGGGGGAGGGTGCCCCTCTTGAGGTGATGGGGCGGGGGCTAAATCATAACTAATAATAATAATAATGCTTAATAGGTATATAGCACAGGAACGTATTCGAGCGTCTTGCACACCTTATATTGGAAGTAAACAACGACCCTGAAAGGTAGGACACAACATGATTGTCCCTATTTTGTAGATTGGGGGACTGAGGTCAAGGGAGGGGGAGGCTCTTAACCACTCGCATCCAGTGAGTTTGTGGCAAAAATGAGTTCCCAACCCGAGATCTCCAGAGTTGTGGCCCAGTCTGCTGGCCGTTAAACGATGTCTTCTCTCCATCATATCAGAGCTCAAAATCTCCCTCCCCATTTTTGCAGCTGTGAACTGGGCATCCTGACAATAGAGCAGCAAGGCGCAAAAGAGGCCAGGGAGTTCCTCCACCTTGAATAGGAAGGTTACTGGCTGAGGTTCCCTTTAGAACTCATATAACCCCTGTTTTATAACAGCTGCATTGGTTGCCAGTTCATTTCCAGGCCCAATTCAAGGTGCTTATATTAGTCTTTAAAGCTCTAAATGACATCGTTTCCAAATATCTGAGAGACTGCCTCCTTCTCTACAGAGCCTCTTGGGAGTTGAGATCAGCAGAGGGGGCCCTTTGAGTAGTTCCGCCACCCTTCAAAGCTCTTGATGGCCCAGAAGAGGGCCTTCTCTGTAGCAGCCCCAAAGCTGTGAAACTCCCTCCCCACCAATGTGCTTCTGACAACTTCATTGTACAACTTTCAGCAAATGCTGAAAACGCCCTTCTTTACCTTGAGATGTATATTTTTAGGACCCACCTTATTTTCTGTTATGTTGTTTAGGTTGTTTTTAACTATTTTTAATTATGTGTTTAAAATTGTTGTAACCCATCCTGGGACCTTTGGGTGAAAAGCGGGTAATACATTCTAATAATAATGTAATAATAGTCCCACATCCTGCAATTGCTAGCCTGATGCGGTCTTCAGAGGAATACTGCCTCTGACAGTGGAGGTAGAGCATCACCATCATGTCTCACCATCATGTCTCACCATCATGTCTCACCATTATGTCTAGCTGCCATCGGTGGCTTCATCTTCCATGATTTTGTCTATTCCCCTGTACAGCCAAAGTTGGTGGCCATCTCCGTATTTTGTGATCATGAAATACAGTTATGTGCAGTTTGAAGAAATTATTACTTTTTTCTGTCCTGAACCATGAATTCAGCTTCATTGAATGACCCCAAACTTGTATATCCACTTTCTCCATGCCATGCATAATTTTAGGCATCTCTATCACAGCCTTATTTACTTGCCTTTTCTCTAAACTAAAAGTCCCAAATGCTGCGACCTTTTCTCATAGGGAAATCGCTCCATCTGCTTGATCACTCTGGTTGCCCTTTTCTGAAACTTCCACCTCAACTATATCCATTTTGGGGCAACCAGAACTGTAACCAGTATTCCACATGCAGTTGCACATTATGATTTATGATACTGGCAGATTGATTTTCAGCTCCTTTCCTAATGATCTCTAGCATGGAATTTGCCCTTTTCACAGCTATTGCACAGTGGGTCGGCATCTTCATTGAGCTATCTCCACTATGATGCCAAGGTCTTGTTCCTAGTCAGTCACCAGCAGTTCAGACCTCATAAGAGTGTGTGTGAAATTAAAAAAATATATTTTTTTTGCCCCAGTGTGCATCACTTTGCATAGTGTTAACATTGTCATGATGGAACCAGAGGCAGCCAGATGGTGGCTGCAGCGAATCTATGCTATCCAAGGTCATCCATCAAAGGTGATTTCCACTGTGGGGCTTATGTAGCATTGGCCATAGCATACACCCAGAGGGCTTTTCTACTTAAAATGTACAGCATAATTTCAGTTCAAACTTTCTTGATCAGGTTTTTGATGCTTTCAGGCATTTTAACAAATCCGTATTTTTAAAGACATGGTTGTTTTAGAATTTCCCGCTGCCACTCTTCTATTTTATTGATTTTTTAAAAATGTTTTATGTGCTTTATTGTTGCTTTCAAATTTGAACTGCTTTGTAAACCACCTTGAGACAATCGTTTATGAAGGGCAGTTATGCAAATGTCTTGCACAAAGTAAGTAAATTAAAAAATGGCTGGGCCAAGGGGATTCTAAGAGGAAAAAATGATCTACATGATTCAAGTCAACCCCTCTTCTGTGGGTTCATGCAGACATGATAAGCAGTGGCCACTGGAAGTCTGCAGCCTTTTTTGTCTCTTTTGAGTGACTTTTGTGGGTGCCTTTTAACATGTGTGTTGATGTGAGTTGCCACTTTTCGGGTGGCAGACCCCTTTCTCTACAAATACCCTCTCCTCCCAGAGCCCTAACAACTCTCCTTTGCCATCAGATCACTGGTCCTAAGAGTGACCTAGGGATGATGCGCGTGTGAGAGGGAGCGAGTGTGACGTGTACAGCCTGCCTGTCAGGATTCCTTGCATTGATACTGTGGAAATGAATGTGAAATGGGGGAGGAAAATATTTGATTAGCATGCAGCTGGCACAGACTATATCCAGCTTTGTATTAAAACCTTTGTCTGGCAGCTAGAGATGACAAGGAATTTCATGCAGGTGAGTGAGTGGGCTGTCTGAGGAGGGAGGGGATGTGGGCTCAGTCCTTCTTTTGCACCCAGGATAACCCAGCTGGATGCCAGAGGCTTCTCCACACCCAGCATAGCAATGGATTGGGCTGACACAGGTGGAAAAGAGCCGCCTGTCCCTTCTGTGGCAACCCCTAGCAGGCTAGTAAAGATTTTTGCAGGCTAGTAACTTTTCTGGACTTATTTCTCTTCCCAATCTTTTCAGTCTTGATTCATTTGGAATCGCTGCCATTCCTTAGATCAAAAGCTGATACTATTTCCTGCACACAAACCTCTGCTGAAAGATTGTACACAAAAGGCTGGCTCAAGGATGCAGCAATAGCAGGTCCTGTGTAGTCCAGACTATGAAGGAAAGCCAAGAATGCTGGAGCTTTTGGTGGCAATGGGTAAGAATGGGAGAGCTGAACAGGCTGGAGAAGAGTTTTTGTCCTAGATCTGAGTTTTGGCTGCTGTTGTGATTAAACCTGCTCAGCCGTTTGATTCAGTGCTGCTTCAGTTGTGGACATACATGTCTGACTGTGGATCTCTCTGTATCGGTCCTCTGTGGTACTGGTTGGATTGATGGCCTGTGTTTTGAGAGTCCTAACATGTCTTGTTTATGAACCAGCAACCAATTCTAATCTTTTATCTAACCCAGAGAATGGGTTTGTTTGTCAGGTTTGTTGTACTGCAGCCCCAAAACCTACCAATGACAGTCCGGTGGAAAAGACAGATGATAATGAAAGAACTTCTCTGGACTTATTTGCAGGCTGCCTCTGAGAGCATTTGCAGCTGAGGAATTTGGTTTCAGTACCAGAACTGAACTCGGCTCACAGTCCTTTCCCATACAAGTCCACTCCTGGTTAACGCTCTTCATCTTGGCAGTCTAATTCAGGTGGAAAAAGTCGTCTTGATATTGTGGCTGTTAAACCATTAGGAGTCAGAAACCCTTGCCGATCAACTACAAGTCACCCAGAGATCTACCAGTAGATCCCAATCTATCTTCTGTCCATCCTTAATCTAACCCGCTCTTAAAACCTCCTGATGATGGCCAGACTCCACACTTTCCTTTCAGCATATTGTCCCATTGCTCCTACCCTTAGAAAACCTTCCATAAGTCAGGAGTCCATTTTCTCATGTGCTTCTCATCCGTAACATTCTTACCAGGGATTGATCATGCAACATATGTCCCCGATGCCAAGAATATGATTTGGCCTCCTTGAGTTGTGTTCCTGAGAACTTCCCATCCTCCTTCCTTATTGATGGATTGATTGCATTTATATCACGCCCCATAGCCGAAGCTCTCTGAGCGGTTTACAACAATTTAATTTAGTGTTTGCAGTATCTTTGTGTTGATGTGCAGCTTAGAAAAAAAGCAAATGCAACCTGAGAAATGTAACCTGATCTCATTGCAGCAACAAAAGAAGGCCTTTGTAGAGGTTGTAGTTCAGAACAAGTGTGAAATATGTTTATCTACAGTTGATTGCTGGATATTTCTGCTACAAAAAGCATATCCTCCAGGTGAGTTTGTCATACTCTTTATAAAACACACACACACAAACATCACAGAAGACTGGATTTTCCAGAGTAGAAATAAGATTGCATTAGAGCATGTGGTGTTGGAGGAGAGCTTTGGACTGTGAAAAAGACAAATAATTGGATGTTAGAACAAATTAAACCAGAACTATCACTAGAAGCTAAAATGATGAAACTGAGGTTATCATACTTTGGACACATCATGAGAAGACATGATTCACTAGAAAAGACAATAATGCTGCGAAAAACAGAAGGGAATAGAAAAAGAGGAAGGCCAAACAAGAGATGGATTGATTCCATAAAGGAAGCCACAGACCTGAACTTACAAGATCTGAACAGGGTGGTTCACGACAGATGCTCTTGGAGGTCACTGATTCATAGGGTCACCATAAGTCGTAATCGACTTGAAGGCACATCACAATAACAAGAGCATTGAGTACCATTGTAGTTCAGCCTTGTAAATGCCCTGCAATGTATAGTAGCCTGCCTGTATTAGTCATTTGCAGCTGAAAAGAACCAATTCCTTTCTGGTCTGCAAAATGTTTCCAACCTGGCTGCCTGGAGGTACTTCCCATTTGCCATAGGTGAGAACTTATTTACAAGTTTGCTGCAGCTTAAAAGAGCTGAATTATCCAGACCATGGGAGGAGCAAAGTGGACTAGCAGCGTCTTAGATGCATTCTGGAGTCCTGCTATCCAGAGTGCAAGCATTTAAGTGTTTGTCTAGTTTTCTGAATGCTGTGGGCTTGAACCTCATGCCAGATGGTGATCTGATGTGTTTGGTTTGAGAAAGGCTAAAGTAGATCCTTTTCATCTTGTATAGTTGAAAATGCGCAGCTCTCTGCTCAAAAGCTGACAATCTCAAGAAAAATATGAACAGGGAAGGTGGCAGCAGAGGGCAAAAGTTGCAGGATGCTAGATTGATTTTTCATCTAATTTCAGCATGGACAGACCCTTGGTTTGATTTAGCACAACTTTTCTTACATTCTTATAGAAAAAGTGAATTTTCACTGAAGCTGAAAAGGGGTACCAAAAATAAAGGATGTCTGTTCAATTACTAACCTGAAGATAAAAGGGATCTCTAGAGAACAGAAAAGGAACTCTATGTCCGACTGTGGTACCACAGGCCATGCAAATGGGCATGGCACAGCTTTTCCAGCTTGTCCTTTCCCCTTCCTTCTGTTGCTAGAGACTTTCCAAAATGTTTAGCGCAGCCCAGTCATCCAAGGCCCAGTTCCTTGACAAAGCGCGCCAGGCCCGAGAGGAGCGCAGGGAGCTGAAGGAGCGTGAGCGAGCCGCCGTGCAGACTCAAGCCCTCGTCCGGAGGTTTCTGTGCCGCTGTCGGCTGCAGCGCGAAATCAGGTGTGTGAATTTGGCATGTGTACACTGGCCAGTGGCTGTGGTCAGTGCTGGCTCCAGGGACCCCTCACTTGGATCCTCTCCTGCTGGATGTTTTGGATCCTCTGAGCAAGGTGAGAATGGCATTGCTGTCGGGGTTGCATTGGCGGGCCCTTTGCCCATCTTGGGGCCCTGGCAGATCCCTGAACTTTCCACCTGGTGAAGCAAAGCAGGGATCTTAAACTGGCCATTGTGTGTGGACATCTCTGCTGCCCAAGCCTGCCCTGAGCCCATCTGCAACTCCTCTGGCTGCCTCCCTCCAAAGGAAACAACCTGGGCAGTATTGCCAACTTCCAGGGGGCAGAAGAATCTGCCTCACCTCCACCCACCACCCCTTCCCAAATTACATTGTAAATTTTCTTTGGACTGTTTCCTTCCTGCTCCCCAGGAGAGAAGTGGACGTCTTTTTGGATGTCAACACGCCTGGGAAGAAGACAGCCCTTTCCATCTTCAAAACATCCCGCAAGCTGCTCTTTGTCTTCAGGTGCCAAGATGACAAAGAGGTATGGCTGCTTTGCTGAAGGGCAGGGGGTCTCTGCCTGCCCTTGTTGTGGAACATTCATTCATTCACTCATTCATTCTATTTGTATGCCGCTTTCCCACACAAATGTACCCAAAGTGGCTCACAACACAAAAGAAAAAAAATGCCTATCAATATAACATTACCATCACAGTCCGACGACTATTAAAACACAGTATAACAATCCAAACAAAGAATTCATTTTGATAACATAAATGTTATAACATTTAAAATACAGTATAAAATGCACTGTCGATGCTTGGCATGGGGGTGCAGGAAGAATCCAGCTGGCTGTTCCAGGCAAGGGCTCTTGGGATGAAGAATGGAACGTGGGAAGCTTAGGCAAAAACTACTGGAATAAGTAGGCTCTGGCTATTTCCAGGCTTTCCCAAGTGCCCTAAAGGACCTTGAGCAACTATCCCCAAAGTCTCTGGGAGAACTGTTGTGTGCTTCAGGAAATACCCTGAGCCCAGAAACAACCATCCGCAGAAAAAAGTGCTGCTGGCCCTCTGTATGAGTCCCTGCCAATTGGGATGGGGACGCTGTGGTCCCCCAGACAGTCATGGTCTGCCAAGCGGCACAGGCAGGGCAGTGGTGTTCGCCTCGCTTTCCAACACTGAGCGCTGCTGGTTATTGAGAGGGGGACGGGGGAGGCTCAGGGATCGCAGCACCATGCAGGCGCATCGGCAGAGCCAGTCCAATGCTCCTGTTGCTGTGTACACCTCAAGCCCCCTGCACTTTACCTCTCCCTCTCGGTAAAGAAAGAAAGGAAGCCAGGTGAGCAATGCCACACTGCCACCTGTGACTGCCTCCAAAGGCTGCTGGACTGCAGCTCCCATAATTCCTGACCATTATTTATTTATTTATTTATTTTATTAGATTTTTATACCGCCCGACTAGCATTGGCTCTCTGGGCAGTGTACAACAAAATATAAAAATACAAAAACATCTCAAAATCTCATAATAAAATACAGCATAAACATATGTAAAAACAAGAAATCAGAAACAATTACAACAAAATTTAAAACTAAAACAAGTTACATATTAAAACGCCATAGCAAAGAGGAAGGTCTTAACCTGGCGCCGAAAGGACAACAATGTCGGCGCCATATGCACCTCTTTGGGGAGACTGTTCCACAATTCCACATTAGCCATGCTGGCTGGGCTGGTGAGACCTGGGAGTCCAGCAACATCTGGAAGGCAACCAGTTCCCCATCCCTGCTGTAGAGAGAGGCTGCTGTTTGCCTCTGTGAAGGAGTTACTGCCCTGGACTTTCCAGTCTGGAAGCATCCCCAGGTCAGTAAATGCATGACCCTCATGTCCTGCTCGGGGGCTTCTCAGAGGAATCTGGGTTGGCCATTGTAGGAACAGGTTGGCAGAATAGACAGGCCTTTGGCCTAATCCAGCCGCAGGGCTCCTCTTACGATCGGCTGTAAGATGGAGGGGATTTATGGCAAGTTTGGAAACTCCTACCCTGCAGGAACACTTGAATCGAGGCAACAAAATGATACTGACTTCCCCGCATTTCATTACAGAGATTTGAAAAGTTGTGTCGTTGCATACTCAACAGTATGGATGCTGAGAATGACCCAAAGGTGAGCTCAGATCAGTTTTCATAGGATGGGCATAAAGCAGATGACATTTTGTAAAATTTACTAATATTCCCAAGAGCAGGTGAATAATTTTTTTAATTTCATGAAGACGTGCTTAAGCTCTGCATGCCATTGTTTCCTGAGAAACTTGAATATTCATGGTTGTTCTGTAACAACCAGTCAGGGTCACAGGCTTCACTGCCACAAGTGTGTGACACAGTATATATTTATTTATTGTATTTATATACTGCCCCATAGCTGAAGCTCTCTGGGCAGTTTATGTATCCTGCAATGCTGAATTACGGAGTGGTACTGTTTTGCCCTGCATTTTCTCAGCACAGTGACTGAGCGGCGGCCTGTCCCTCCTTTCCAGTAGTTGTTGCTGTCTTCTCCTGTCTGTTGGCCCACAGGTGTGGTACGTGTCTCTCGCGCTTTCGAAGGAGCTCACACTGATGTGGATCAAGCAGGTCAAGGATGTGCTGTGGTTTTGCTGTGAGTTTCTGAAGCGGCTTAAGGTACCGACTGGCTCCTTTTTCCATTTTGTGTGCTTTCCTTGTTCTGTGACTTCGCTACAGTCTCCTGTTTCTCACGGCTCTTTTTCCAGCCGGACATATTGCAAGATTCTAAGCTGGTGAATTTACACCTCACAATGCTGGTGACGTTTACGGACACCTCCTCATGGAAAATACTGAGGGGAAAAGGTACGTGTGTGAGGTTCCATTCTTCTGGGGCCCTTTTTGCTAGCCCAAATGTCAAAGCATTCTTCTTTTTTATATTTGCTTTGGAAACTTGCCAGTTTCTCAAATGTGAGCAATGGATGGTTGCTTATCTCCTTGCCCACAATGGGCAGCTCCTCTGAGCCTGTTCCTTGTACAAAGTATGTAGGACGCAGCCAAAAAGAGATGGCCTAATAAATTTAAACTATCACCATCTTAGGGAGGGGTTAAATTTATTAGCTCAGCTACCACTATTTTACTCTTCAGTCTACAAACACAGCAGTCTTTATGCTAGGCTTGGATTATTTATCATCTATGGTTTTTAAAACCATTTTTTAAAAAAGGATCTTCAAATGTCCATCAGTATAGAAATACTGTGTGCTTAAAATTGATGCTGGGTATGTTTCTTCAGCTGCTAAAAAATTAGTCAAAATAACTTCCGTGGCCTTTAAGGTTGTAGTCAAATGTCCAGTTAACTGCGACTGGTAAGGCCAGCTGCTGTTTTGGAAATGAGTTTGTCCCATAAAGTGTATGATTTAGCTGTGACTGTCAGCTGTGTCTTCTTTGTCTCTTTTGCAGGAGAAGCTCTGCGGCCTGCCATGAACCACATCTGTGCAAATATCATGGGGCATCTGAATCAAAAGGGATTTTATTCTGTGCTTCAGGTTTGTTTGTGCTTGGCTTTAGGTCGTAGCTGGTTTTGTGTGAAACCATTTGGTTTACTTTAAAAAAAAACTCTCCTCAGTTTGTGGTAGCTAGTTGTTAAAAAAAAAAGGAATTCCTGTTTGCTGCTTCTGTATTTGCTGTTTTGAGCCAGTTTCTTCAGCGGATTCTCTTTTTCCTCTTATTAAATAAGAATAATGTTTTGTGAGGTAATGAGGGACTGCTGAAAGATTTCTCCCTCAGTTCTGGGATCTCAGAGTAATGGCTGCATAGCCGTCTCTGGCAACAGTTCTTGCCTGGGCTGAGAGAGGAGAACTTAGCCAAAACTGCAGGGTTGAGCCAAAGTTTTAACCGGAATTTCCCATCCCATGTTGACACTGTCTGCAGCAGTGCTCTGTGTAGGCTTTGAAATAGATGCTGCTCATTGGTAGAGCATAGCAATGGTTAGTAGCCTTTGTGGGCTGATTTGGAAGGCTGCTCCATAAAGGACCTTTCCTGAGAAAACACCCAGTGAAACAGCCCAGTACACATCTAAGGGTGGTATTCAACACCAGTCAAACTTGGAGTAGACCCATTGAAGTTAATTGGCATGACTAACTTAGGTTCATTAATTTCAGTGGGTATATTCTGAGTAAGACTTAGTTGAATACAACCTTAGTGGTCATTCTTCTGTTTGAATCTTAATCTGGTTGGTGGCCATGATGCACTTTATCATCTTTCTAGATTTATTGTCGCTGCTGCTGCTGCCGCCGTTGTTATCATTATCATTATCATCATCCCACTGTTCCTCCAAGAAGGAGCCCAGGGCAACAAACAAAAACACTAAAAACATCTTCAAAACATCTTAAAAACAAAACATATTTAAATATAAATCTTTAAAACATCTTTTGTTTAAAAAATCTAGAAACAATTGCAACACAAATGCAGACTGGGATAAGGTCTCTAATTAAAAGGCTTGTTAATAGTTTGTCTCCAGACAGAGCGAGCGTGAATGCCATGCAGGGCTGGTCTGCATGATATGTTTTTATTAGTGATATTAAGAGTTAGAGAACTGTCATCTTCAGGGGCCTGTTAAGGAGACTGATGCTATGACTGTCAAAGAATAGACTCTGAGCGGGGTTTTCTTTCAGTTGTCTATAATACACATACCTCGATGTTGAATCTTGGTCTGAACCTTCTCTAATGGCTGGAGCTTTTGGGGGGTTTGGGGAGGAGGCTCAATGACACCTAACCCTGGTAATTTACAAGGGAAGCTCTTCTCTCTCATCCTTTGTCATTCCTGACTGTTCTTGCAGGCTTATCCATTCTCCTGTTTCAGATTTTGCTGACAAACGGCTTGGCCAGGTCCAGACCTTCCCTCTCCAAAGGCACTTTAACTGCGGTCTTTTCTCTTGCATTGCGGTAAGATCAATAGCTGAAGTTATTAATCTTCAGGAAAGCAGTTTTTAAGAAATGCATGATTAGGTTTATATCTTCCCCATTGCATCGCTCTGGACTTACGAGTGAGCGGTTGATTTATCATTGCCTTTGAGTTTTTTTGTTTCAGCAGACAGGGAGGCATCCGTCCATTCATCCGCATAGCAATTGTATTGGGGAAATTGCTGCTTTCCCCATTTTAACAAACACTTGAGTAACTTGCCAGGACAGGAGTAACTTGCTGAGCAGGGAACTAGGCCCAAGGTCAACGTGTTGTCCTTTGCAACATGCCAGCAGTCTGGAGTTCAAAGTTCTATTCAGAAAATACGTTGCAAGAGAAAACCTGAACATTTGAGTCATTTGAAGAGCCTGGCTGAAGCTGGATTGAGCCATTGGGGGCCCTTCGTCACACATCCTGTTTCCTGCCATGGCCCAACCAGCTGCCTCTTCTGGGAAGCCCACAAGCAGGCCACGATTCTTAGCCGGGCATTGTTGACTATTCCATTGAGCCAGGGGTGCAGCTGGGGCTGGACCGTGGGGCTGTGGTTGAGGCCCTGCTCCCAGCCCAGGGGCACCCCAAATGACCACCCAGAGAGCAGCAGATAAGGTGGGATGTGGCATACAGGCCTTGCATCATAACCTGTGCCAACTTGGAAATAGGTCCACCAGGGCTGATGCCACAGGGCTGGTACCCCAGGTCACCACAGCATCTTTCCTTTCTTCATTTATTTTTAAACATTTTTTTAAGTTCTCAGGGTCCTCAGTTTCTATAGAGACCTTCATATCATGAGTATTTTTCCCCCCAAAATAGCCAAGTTGCATAATTTTTATACCAAAGGTCCAAGTTTTGTGCAGTCTACCACTTCTGAGCTTTGGAAAATCTCGCGGTTGTTAGCATCCATGTCAAAAATTCTGTCAAGTAAAAGTTCACCATCTGCCTGCCCCAAAAATTCAAAAACCTAAGATGTGGGGTCTCAGTGATTGTACAGTCAAAGACACGTGAGATTTCCAAATAAATTATATTCCAAAAGTTTTGTATAGGTGAGCACTGAGCTTTCCTTAACCAAAATAATATGCATGGCTGTCTAAAGTGCCCCCCCCAGTGCAAAATCAGTACGTCTGTGGTCTAAAGCTACCCACTGTCCCAGTGCATCGAGCTAACCACTGACCCCAAGATCACTTTCTAGGTTAATCGGTCACTTTCCACTTCCAACCACATCAGTTATTTGTCACTCATCATCAGTTTATTTGTACGTCACTTTTCCACAGTTGTGCTCAAAGTGGCTCACAGCACACCAAATGAACAAAAATAAATATAATTATTTAAAAAAAGTTAAGAATAATTAAAAATAACCATAATGTCAAAAAGAGAAAGATTTCATACAACATTATATAAAACAATACAAATAAGCTAACTGAATTTAACAGCTAATTCAACCAGAGAGAAAATAACTTCCAACAGAAATAAAATGCCAGTATACAAAATTGGGGGTGGGGGTGGGAGTCACTCCTCCCAAGTATCACCACAGTTAGCTTGTGTTTAGAAAGCATTTTTTGGCCCGGTCTGCAGCACGTGGCATTCTCTTTGCATCCGCTTGTCCACTTTGTAGAGATTCTTCTGGGGCTCTTCACAGGCTGCTCTGAATACTGCCATTCATGAAGAATTTGATGATGTCTGCAAACACTTTTGTTTTTGTTTATAAGAATATTTATGAACTGCTAAGTCTTTAAAAAATCATTAAAATATTATAAAACCATAAAATATAGAACAAACGACCAACACTGAATCAGATACTTGGTCATCTCTCTGCTCGTTCCTAACTTCAGATCATTTATGCACCAAGGAATATAGCACTAGCATTTTTGTGAAGGGAAGCAGTTGCCAATGAATTGTAGAATTACTGGTTGGCACTGAAGAGAATCTTCAGTGGCTTTCAAATGTCCTGCTCTGGGAAGTTTTTCCTCTCCAAGCTTGTTTGTCGTAAATGTTGCAGAGGATTTTGGGGAACAGTCTGAGGTTCTGCTCTTGGTTTCTATGCAGCTCTCATCAGGCCTGTTGCGTTTCACAGTCGCTCTGTGCAAATGGAGAATACATCCCAGAATCTACCTCATATATCATGAGAGAGGATGAGTGAGGATGGGCAGGCAGTCGTTCAGAAAAGCTGGTCTGCGTTTACTGACCTTTCTTTGTTGACTAAATTTATATAGCTGCCCTATAACATAAGTTCCCCTGGGCAGCTTGCAAAGCAAATGCAATTAAAATACAATATAAAACAATTAAAAACTAGTAAAGACTGAAAACACAAAGTTTAAATAAAATAGGACCAGACCATAAAAGGTATGTTTTTTCAAATGCCTGGGTGAACAAGAAGGCCTTCACCTGGTGCTGGAAAGACCACAAAGATGGTGCCAGGTGAGCTCCCTGGGGAAGCTGTTCTGTAACCTCTAGTGCCACTACTGAAAAGGCCTTCTCCCTGAGGGTTACTTCCCTCACTTTGGTTGGTTGGAGCACTTAGAGCATGTAACTGAAGATGTTCTGAAGCTTTGAGTAGATGTGGGAGAAGGCAGAATCTTTTGGGTAACCTGCTCTCAAGCCTTTAGGGCTTTTATGTTTAAAACCAGCACTTTGAACTGGACCTGGAAACTGACTGGGAGGCACTGCAGGCAACGAAACAGTGGTGTGATACGGTCAAAGTGTTCATTCTTGTGGTCTTATTCTGGAGCAACTGCAGTTTCTAAACCGTTTTTAAAAGATAACCCCACATACAAGAAATTGCAGTGAATGGGAGGTTACCAGAGCATGGGTGATTGTAGCCAAGCTATCGCCATCCATGTAAGATTGCAGCTGGCTGCTCTTGTAGGTTCTTTGAAAAGCAGTGTAAATCCCCCCCTTTTTTAGCCTCACAACAACCTTGTGAGGTAGGTTAGGCAGAGAGAGAGAGAGAAGCCCAAAGTCACTTAGTAAGCTTTATAGCTGAGCAGGGAGTTGAATCTGGGTCAGTTTGCACACCCTTCCTCAGTCTAGCCACTCCAGAGGTGCTCTCTTAGGGTCCCGATAAGCTTTCAAGAAACCCCAGCATTCCCTGGAAGGCAGCTTGAGAGTCACCATTCTGCTTGCTAAGACAGTGCTTTCTTGACTGCCGGAAGAGCTGTTCTTATTTATGTGTGCAGAAAACACGTGCTTCAGAACGCTTTTCTTCTCTCCTTCCTTAGAGTATTTTTCTCTCCCCAGCCCTGTGGTTGCGGCTCAGTTTTCCGACAATCTCTTGCGATCCTTTTTGATCCACATCATGTCAGTGCCTGCCATAGTGACCCACCTCACTACTCTTACGCCTGAGGTAGGTGATCCCTCCAGCGTGTTTTAAATTGTTTTAAATTTTTTAATTGTGTTTTAAATTGTTTTTAAAAGATGTGTTTTTAAATTTGTATATTTGTTTTAATGTTTTTAGTTACTGTAAACCGCCCAGAGAGCTTCGGCTATGGGGCGGTATATCAGTACAATAAATAAATAAATAAATAAACAGCACAAGCTAAAGACAGGCCGGGGGCGGGGGGGCATTTGTTTTGCTCTGCTAAGACCTTCTAGCAATGGTGCTGTGCCAGAGGGCGAAGAGGTGGCCAGTTTTGGCAGAGGGCTGGTAGGCTATTAGAAGGGGATTCATGGGCCGAAATTGGATTCATGGGCCAAAATTGGCCCACAGGTTCACCATCCTTAACTTACGTTATCTCTGACATTTGTGCAAAGCCCCTATAAGCAGGGCTGTGGAGTCGGTATGCCAAACCTTTGACTCCGACTCCTCTATTTTTCTACTGTCCAACTTCACCTCCACCCAAAATTGCTTCTGACTCTGACTCCGACTCCACAGCCCTGGAAAGGGCTGTAAATGTCTTTAAATTGGACGCTCTCGTAGGAGCATTTTTATCGCTGCCTGAATATGTGCTGATCTTGGCATCTCAGCATTTGTCTTCATCTGGGTCCTGTGTCATACACTGACACACAAAATGTTTTCCATCTTGAGTTATGGTGAAATGCTCAACTACAGCTGACTTCATGGGAAGCTTCTTTGACATTGTGAATTTATATTTAAAAAAATTTGTCAATCAAAATTTATTTTGATGCCGGAATTGGTGTCGGTACATTTCTACCGACTCCACCCAAAATTGCTTCTGACTCCACGACTCCGACTCCACAGCCCTGCCTGTAAGGCGGGGCCAATATTATTATCTTGTTTTGATGGAGGTGCCAAGTATGATAGAACACTGTTGGGGCTAGCATTGGTGGAAACATGGGTGTTTGTACCCTGCTGTGCAGAGGAGATAGCTCTTGGTTTTGCATCTTCCTAATCTGGGCAGTAGTAAAACTAGCTGAGTGCATTATCATACTGCTTTCCTGGCTGAATCAAGCAGATTTTGTGAACTTTAATCCTAAAATGCTTTGGGAAGCGAGTTCAATTGGAAAGCAAGGTGCAAGTAAATTTAAATAACCCAAATTGGGAAGCCATAAAAACTCCATCTTCCTTTCAGCGCCTGGCAGTGATAGAATCTCAGGACCTCCTGCGCAAATTTATATTGTTCTTGAGCCATGAAGAGCACTGCAGAGATGTCTGCACATGTTTAGAAGGAAGCCACACACTCTGCCTTCTGGGTAAGCATCACCCCAAAACTGAGATCGCTATTTCCTGTTCCAGTTTGGAAAAAGGGCGGGTTATACAGGCTTGATAGGATCATGCCTTGCTTCTCTAGCATTAACTCAAGGCTGTGGTGCCACCTGAAATGTGACAGTGCAACTAGTTCCTAGCCCTTCTAGCTGTGCAATCTATGGTGAAATAATCAAAAGCCAGAGGTGTGTCTCCGTAGGAACTGCCAGGGGCAGCGGGCGCTTGGCATAGCTTGAAGCATAAGATGCAAGCATGCAAAGTAGTTTAGAAATTGCAGAATCAATTATATGGGCTAAGAGAGACCAGAGGGACTGGCAACAAACTGTTCCCTCTCCAGGATTCCAGCCGCTTACTTCCTCCTCCTCCCCTAGCGCCCAAAACCAGTTAACCAGCACTCCAGGGTCCCTGAGCCTGCCCAGCCCTCATTGGGCTCTTTGGGGGAGTGTCCCCACCCCTTAAGGCTCCCCTCCTTGCTGCCCTCATTCACATGCTGCTGCCGTTACTGTTTCCCAGGCAACCTTGTCTACTTAGGGTCCCTGAGCGACAAAGTGCTGGAAGAGGAGACGGTGCCCTTTGTGAGCGTGCTTGTCCAGATGCTCTCTTACTGCCAGAAGTACGTCTCCCAGAAGAAGTCCAACCTCACACACTGGCACCCTGTTCTCGGCTGGTTCTCCCAGCCGGTGGATTATGGGTAAGTGTCACTGTAGACGTGATGGAAAGATCATTGCTGGCTGGGTGGGGACGTGCCTTGTCTGCAGGAGGTCTTAGGCTTGATTCCGTCCATCTCCGTTTAAATAGTGTTTTACGTGCATGTGCCTGTTCTGTTGATGTAGGTAATGTTCAGTCTTCACTATGTGGGGCTATTGGTGGGAAGACAGAAGATAGCATTGTGTTTAGACCCTCTCCATTTGGGACCGTCTAATATTGATGGTATTGCATTGCTTTCCTGGCTTATGATAAGCTAATTCTGTTGCAAGATGGGGATATGGCTGAGCCCTTGCTTAACATATATGTAGCCATTTTAAAATGTCTGTCAGTGTGGGGTAGGATACAAGCCCTTCCCCAAAGAGAAATCCTGCACATTTGGTGGTTCATGCCATTGCCACGAGGTGGAGCTATTGTACTGTGCTTTAAAGGCATGACTGGCTAACCTGCTGCCCTCCAGGTGTCTGTGGGGCAGAACTGCCATCCTCTCTGGCCATTGGGAGCTGGAGTCCAGCAACATCTGGAGGGCCATGTGCTCCTTGGTCCTGCCTTAAGTCATGCCGGGTGAAACGTGACATCAAGCCCTTCTGAGGATCTGTCCTGTTTAAACCAAAGTCTGCTGCGGCACACTCTGCCAAGCAGGGGGATCCCATACCGCTCTGCACATGTCTGTTTAAGTTTTTAAAAACCAAATCCACTTTTCTACTCCAAGCTTGGTACTGTCTCTCAGCTCAGTGAAAATTCTACGTTCTTTCCTATTTTCACATGAAACAGTTGGTTTCTTTCCTCCTGCACATTTTTATTTATTTATTTATTTATTTTCATTTCTAGACCGCCCATAGCTAATAGCTCTCTGGGCGGTGTACAAAAAAAAAAAACCTTAAATGCTGCTGCTTGTCCCTGGTTCCTCCCTCGGTGTTGTGCCTTGTGTGCCTTCTTCACCCAGTCTGCCTCCTTTCTTCTAGCTTGAACGAATCCATGCCCCTGCTCACGAAACAGCTGCAGCACGTTTGGGGGGTCCACCTGATCCGCATCCTCTTCAGCGATGTCCTCAGCAAGAAGCTCCAGGAGAGCCAAGAGGCGACTCGGCCGTTGGCACCAGCTACCTCCCCGCAGAACAGCCTGCCCGTGAAGAGTCAGTAGCTACCGACCCCAGCAGCCCTCTCGGGCGCTGATCCTCTTGTTCTGGAGAAAGTGGTTTTTTTTTAATTGCACTTTTAAATTTTTCATTTTGCAGCTCCAATGGTTTGAATGTGGGGAGGCCTAGAACTTCCCCTTGTTATCCTTGGGCAAGCCACAGATCCTTCTGTAGGCCTTCCCCTCTGGTGTACATGACTAGCAGGATGCCCCCCCCCCCGTTGGGTGTGAAGAGCCGCTGTGTTTTTTGTGCACACCTCTCGCACAACTTGCTGGAGGATCCCTGTCAGCGACAGCCGGGCCTCACTTTTTGGGGACAAGACTGTGCCCTCAATGCAACAGTTAGCGCAGAAATATTTCCCTTCCTGCCGCCAGTTGCATATTTCAGATGCAAGCATGACTTTGTTTTTTATTTTATTTTACATAGTTGCATCCCTCCCTTCAACCAAGCAATTCCTAGGGGTGATTCAGAGCAATTTTTTTTAAAAAGGCAATCAAAGAAAAAGAGAATAAATGTCTGGCATAAAACAAATGGGAAAAAACCCTCATTTTAAAAGCATCAGGTTAAAAAAAACCTTTGGAACTCACAAAGCCTGGTGAAAAAGAAAAAGAAAGACATGCAAGGGAAGTGCCAGGTAAGCCTCTCTAGGCATAGACCCTGTGAGCTTCAGAAAGTTTGAAGCTCTAGATGGAAATAGGTCCATGATGGTGATATTTAGATTTGAGGAGGAGGTTAAAGACATTTGTGGGATAGTATGTTGTTCGCCTCCCCCAACCTTTGCCCACCAGATGTTGGACACCAGCTCCCATCACCCCAGCCATCATAGCTCTGATGGTCAGGAATAGGTCAGGGGTAGGCAGAAGGAGATCTCAGGGTGATTTTTCAGTAGGTCAGCAACAGTTTCAAATTTCCAACTGTTTAACAACCGTGGCAAAAAGACATTTGCCCCCATGCTCCGGTTATGCTATTAAGCGT
This sequence comes from Rhineura floridana, assembly GCF_030035675.1. Lineage (NCBI taxonomy): Eukaryota > Metazoa > Chordata > Lepidosauria > Squamata > Rhineuridae > Rhineura > Rhineura floridana. Next base: position 2,797,127 of record NC_084498.1, read on the forward strand.
GGATCAAAGTAGCACAAGTGTTGGTTTGTACTTGTATTTGCAGATTGTCCCATGGCTCTGCCTATTGAGTCACCATTTTGCCTTTGGCTCCATCCTCCATCCAGTCACTGCCATGAATGGATCTTGGGGTTCTAGTAATTAAAAAACAAACAAACCAGATCCTACAGGCCTTCAGGGTGTCCTTGTCCAGCGGGTATGATGTGTTTGACCATTGTGGGTCTTACCAGCATGAACATTGCTTTGAGAACTGCGAGTGGTCAGACAAATCTGCAAAGTGGGTGGGCTATTAGGGCTGGGTTGTTGCAAGCAAACGTTACAGGCAACTTCCCTGTTCCAAGCTCTTCTGTGTCTTGCTTCTGTGTTTAAATGGGCGGCGGGGAAACAGTCTCCTTATCCGCAGAGCTCAGGCCTTAAGTGGGGAAGAGGAGAGCAGAGCAAAGCTTAAAGCCAGAAGATCAATTGCAAACAGAAGGAAGTGGAGCTCAATGCTCCCATTGGAATGGGAAGGTCCTCTTAAATGTGGTTCCGCTGGGTGATTCTTCTGGGCTCCTTCTAACTGTAACTCTTCGTTTCCCACCAGACCTTTTCAAGCGCGCTTTCCAGAAATCTGCGTCTGTCCGCAACATCCTGAAGCCTGTTGGGGGTAAGAGAGTGGATTCGGTGGAGGTGCAGAAAGTCTGCAATATCTGTGTCCTGTATCAGATGGCGCTCACTACTCTGACACAGATCCGGCTGCAGATTCTCACAGGTGGGTTTTGAGGGGGTTGGATGGGATGAGGAACCTGGCCGAAGTACGCACCGGGGGAGTTTCGGGTGCCCGAGGGAGGGGGCTCTGATGTGAAACTGTCCTTGCAATTAAGGCCGTCTTGGCTTTGGTAAGACTAGCTTTCCCCGACTTGGTGCCCTCCAGATGTTTTGGAGCGCAATCCCCATCAGCAACTGTCAGCACAGCATATTTATTCTTTCTGTTTACTTTGTTATTTACTTTAATAAAGTATTTATCAACTACACTTTCATAAAAGTACGTCAAGGCGGCTTACAACCTGCAAAAACATCATAAAATTAGAAACCAGTAAAAACATCATTTAAAAACAATAGTAAAAGCATCAACAAATACTGCGTTGGTTGGAAGGGAAAAAAAAGAATGTTAAAAGGCCTGTCTAAAAAGTTCGGTTCCAAAGAGACGGCTGAAAGAGAGAAGCCTCTATTGGTAGGGAGCTCCACAGGGCAGGGCCTGCCACACTAAAGGCTCAGTCTCTGGTGGAGGCCAAGTCGGGTGTGGGGAATCAGTAAGAGTGCTCCATCAGAAGATCTCACTAATGTCTTTTTGCCATAGTTGACCTTTGTTTTTCTTGTCTTTTTAATGTTTTTTAACTTGTTTATTTATCTATTAGATTTTTATCCCACCCTTCCTCCCAGTAGTAAGTTTGTTGTAAACTACTGTGATGTTTTCAGTGAAATAGTGGTATACAAATATATTTATAAATACAGTAAATAAATGTAAACACAGGCAGTCCTTAAATATAAACTGGGGCCCAAGTTGTGTAGGGCTTTGCGAATTAACACCAGTACCTTGAGCCTGGCCTGGGAGCAAACTGGCAGCCAGTGCAGCCCATCCAGCAGTGGGGATAATGTGTTGCCGGTTCCCTTCCCCTGTGGGCAGTCTGGCTGCTCCATTCTGCACTAGTTAGATCTTTCAGACCAGGTACGAGGGCAGCCTCACATAAAGCTTGTGACAGTAATCTCGCCTTGATGGTGGGGGTTGATGGCAGTAAGGCTGGGATGGGGCTGATGGGTATTGCGCTCCAAAACATTTGGGGGGTGCCAGGATTGGGGAGGCTGGTGAAGGTCATAGGTGGTGGGACGAACGTCCCTCTCCCCAGCTCACACTTCACCTCCTCTTTACATTAAAACAAGGCTCCAACCCTAAGGATGCTTACTTGAGCCCTAACGTACCAAAATCAATCCAATACGGAATATGTTCAGGATGGTAGCGTTGTGAAATATACAGTCCTCTCTCTTTCACATATCTGGTGTGGAACAAATCCTGCTCTCCCTCCCAATATTTTTTCTGGTACTGTCCTTGGTTAGGGCAAATTCTGGAAGAGTAGAAAACTGTATAGTTTCGTGGGCTTAAGGCCTTAAGTGGGGAAGAGGAAACCAGAGCTCATGAACCAGAGCTTTCATGGGCAGCAGCTGGAACTGCCGGAACAGGTAGAGTCACGGAGTGATAGGGAAGGCACTGAAGTCCTGCCTTCTGCCCTACTAGACAGCCTGCTTCCTTCCCTCTCCCCACATCTTCCTCCTTACTGTTGGATTTTCTGGGAGCCTTGAGGACTAGAAGCTTGTGTTGTGTGTTGTTTTGGGAAAAGAGAGCTGAGATTCTTGGCTTGCAGGCTTCTGTGCCCAAAACTAATTTCTGAGTTTTCATGGGGCATCTAGATAATATGTATATACCCACACACCACACTTGGGAGAAACTGTAAAGTCTTACCTTAATCTCAACCTGTAAACTGTAATGTCTTGTCTTAATCTCAGCCCTTATATTTGTGGACTGATCTATCTCCCGAACCCACCTCATACTTCTGAGAAAGGAGGCTCGATCCCCTCTCTGTATTTTTATGTTTAGCCATTGAAGGCTTTTCATTGATCTTCTGTGAAAACTTGCTTCCTCTTAGAGCACATCTTTCCAGTCAATAGCATTTCATCATTTTCTTTCTTGAAGTATTAGCCCTCCAGAATATAAATTTTAAGCTAGGATGCTGTTGTTTGTCTGCTGACCTTGCACTGATTGGGTTTTCTTTTCTTTTTTCCCCCTTCTGAGAAGTCTAGGAACATGAATAAATAATAATAATAAATTGTTACTGTTATTGTTATTGTTAATTTCCCACCCTTCCTCCCAGCAGGAGCCCAGGGCAGCAAACAAAAGGACTAAAAACATTAAAACAACATAAAAACAAAGTTTAAAACACATTAAAGCAAAACATCTACAAAAACTTTAAAAAGGTATCAAAACATCTTCTAAGATTAAAAACATTTTAATAAAGAAAGTTTAAGAACATATTAAAAAGCAATTCCAACACAGATGCAGACTGGGATAGTTCTCAATTTAAAAGGCTTGTTGAAAGAGGAAAGTCTTCATCTTGTGCCAGGATCCAACTGTTATTGTTACAGAGCAGAAAGTAAGAGGAGATTTGGGGTGGGCACTGGTTTGACCTCCTGGGACCTGGCTGTCTCTTGTATCACTGTTTGGCCTTTTTCCCCTCCTAGGCCTGACCTACTTGGATGACCTGCTGCCCAAGCTGTGGGCCTTCATCTGTGAGCTGGGCCCCCAGGGGGGCTTAAAACTCTTCCTGGAGTGCTTGAATAATGACACGGAGGAGTCCAAGCGGTTGCTGGCCATGCTGATGCTTTTCTGCGACTGTTCCCGGCATCTCATCACGTAGGTTGCTTGCCATGTGATGGTGGGACTTGATGGCAGCAAGGCTCTCGGTTGGGATCCCTGCAGATCTCCCTGAGGAAGTGAAAGCCGAGGATAGCTTTGGGAGTGCTTTGTTTCAGTGGGCTTCTTGAGAAGCTGAGGAGGTCAGAAACAGTGGAGGAGTGCTCCCCGAGTGACTGCTGCCCCTCTGCTGTGTTGATCTTCCCTTGCAATGTGCAGCTGCAAGAGAGCTCCGGGTGTGTCCTAGGAGACGCGCTCGGTTCATGCGAAGACCCATTAGTTTGAGCAACACCCTGTGTGAAGGGAGTGCACCATCTTGAGCATGCCTGGAATCTTCTAGAGTGTATGGGAGTCCAACAGGAGAACTCACAGGGCCTCTTTCCTCAACACGAATCAGAAAGGCTTCCCTGGGTATAGATGACTTTGGGAATGGGTGACTTACTGCAAAGCTGGCTATGCCAAAGTGCAATGTTTTTAGTCTAGAACTGGAGTCCTTGCTCACTTGTTGGGGGAATTGTTTGTCCGCCCTCTGTGTTCTGCTTGTGGTGTGGCACTCTCATCTTGCAGGGACCAGCCCTGTGTTGACGATAGCTTTTGCCCTGGTCAGCGTGCCAGTATTTGAGGAAAGTGTCGGTTAGGGGACCAGGAGAGAGGAGGATGCCTTGGTTCAGAGGGCTGATGTGCTCACAGTGGAGACTGGGCTGCCATTTATCACATAGGGACCTGGGCAGTGTGGTGTCTGACAAAGGAAAACTGCCCCTTTTCTGTTCTCTCCCTCCTCCTCCTAGAATTCTTGACGACATTGAAGTCTACGAAGAGCAGATCTCGTTCAAACTAGAAGAGCTCATCACTATCTCGTCTTTCCTGAATTCCTTCGTGTTTAAGATGATCTGGGATGGAATTGTGGGTAAGTTATTTTAGTGCTAGTCAGGAGGGTTTTGTTTGCTGGGGGGTAGAGTTCCCCTGTAGAGCAGGGGTGAGAACTTGTGGCTCTTTTGTTGTGACTGGACTGCAGTTCCCATCACTGTCATCATCCCTGCCCATTGGCCAACGACATCTGGAGGGTCACAGGTTCCCCATCCCTGTAGCAGAGTTCGCCACTCTGGGTAGCTTTATTCTGACTACTTCTTCTTGTTGCTATTATTATTAAATTTATATCCCATCCTTCTTCCCAGAAGGAATCCAGGGCGGCAAACGAAAATACTAAAAACGTTCTAAAACATCTTAAGAGCAGACTTTAAAATATATTGCAACAAAACATCTTTAAAAACTTCAAAAACATCTTAAAAAGCAATTCCAGCATAGATGCAGACTGCGATAAGGTCTTTACCTGAAAGGCTTTTTGAAAAATGAAGGTCTTCAGTAAGCGCCAAAAGGATAATAGAGATGATATTTAAGGGGGAGGGGATTCCAAAGGGACGGTGCCACTGCACTAAAGGTCTGTTTCCTATGTTGTATGGAACGGACCTCCTGATAAGATGGTATTTGCAGGACACCCTCACCTGCAGAGCGCAATGATTGATATAAGTGGTAAGATGGTCTTTCAGGTATCCTGTATAGGGCTTTGTACACCAAAACCAGCACTTTGAACTTGGCCCGGTAGCAAATGGGCAGCCAGTGCAATTCTTTCAGCTGCGGGGTGACATGTTGGTGATACCCTGCCCCAGTGAGCAGTCTCACTGCCGCATTTTGCACCAGCTGCAGCTTCCAGACCAACCTCAGGAGCAGCCCCACGTAAAGTGTATTACAGTAATCCAGCCTGGAGGTTACCAGTGCATGGACAACAGTGGTCAGGCTATCCCTGTCCAGAAACGGCCGCAGCTGTCTTACCAGCTGAAGCTAGTAAAGGGCACTTCGAGGCACTGAGGTCACCTGGGCCTCTAGCGACAAAGATGGATCCAGGAGCACCCCCAGACTACAGACCTGTTCTTTCAGAGGAAGTACAACCCCATCCAAAGCAGGCAACTGACCAATTATCCGAACTCGGGAACCACCAACCTACATGGGGCGTGTTTTTTTTCTCTCTCTCTTTGTCACAGAGAGTGCTAAAGGGGAAACTCTGGAGCTGTTCCATTCGGTCCATGGTTGGCTGATGGTCTTATACGAACGAGACTGCCGTCGGCGTTTTGCTCCAGATGACCACTGGCTGCGCAAGTAAGCATCTGCTCTCTAGCACAGGGGCCCTTCAGATGGGCTGCTCCCAGGGTTTATTCTCCAAACGGAGTAGTCCAGATTCATCCAAGTTAATGCAGTTGGGGCTTTCTAAATTCTTTTTGCCCTTGCAACAATTTTTCAAGGTTACTCTTTTGCTTCCCATTTTTTAAAACACGTTTGGAACTGAGACCAAGAGCCAGTGGCTTGATCAAGGCAAGCAAGTGCGTCCTTGGCAGAGATAGGACCGGACTCTGCCCATCTCTGTGCCACCCTGAGTGTTGGTCTGCTGCAGTCACTGGGTCTGCTAGAAGCTATTTTGTGGAGCCCACTTCACAACTGACTTGCCCTGTTTCTTTTATCCTTTTTCCCCCTTCCTTTTTTTAGGGACCTTAAAGCAAGTTTGCTGTTCCAGGAGCTTGATAAAGACCGGAAGCGAGCTCAGCTGGTCCTACAGTATATTCCCCACGTCATCCCCCACAAAAACGTGAGTGGAAGCGAAGTTGGGGGCCCAGAAGGAAGTATATTGCTAAATGGGGGAATAATCCACTGAGAGACAGGTGACATTCCAATATTACTCAGACAAACTTAAAATTAAGATGTGAGTCAGGCTTAGCCCCCTCCTGGCAAATGTTCTTTTTTGAATTCCATGCATGCTCATTCCGTTTGCTTGCTCCCAGGGCCTGTGCCAGGCATGACTGGGCCCTTGGGGACCAGCCTGCCCCAGCCACATGGCTCCTGCCTGTTCCACATGCCTCGCTCCAGTCTTTGTGGCTGCGCATGCAGCCGTCAACCAAGATGGCGGTGGAAGCTTCTCTAAGGGGCTATTGCCCCTGCCACCATCTTGGTTGATGGCACACATGCGCTGTATGCTACGTGTGTGCACATGCCTGCCATTAACCAAGATGGCGGTAGGGGCATCAGCCCCTTTTAAAGAAGCTTCCTCTGCAATCTTGGTTGATGGGAGCCTTGCGCACGCAGCAGCAAAGACAGGAGAGAGGTAGAAGAGCAAGTGAACGGGTGGGCCGCCTGGAAGCTCCCTCTTGCGATCCGCGGCAGGGGAGCGCTACTCTGCCACCCTAATGAGGGGCCCCTCTGGGCCTCAGGGGCCCTCAGCCAGGGCCCGACCTGGCCGCCCTTTGGCACCAGCCCGGCCTGCTGTGCTCCTAACACATCATTGCAAACTGCCTTTTGAAGAATGGCCGTAGCTCAGTGGTAGAGCCGCTGCTTTGCACACAGAAGGTTGCAGGCTCGATCCCTGGCACCTCCAGATCATGGTGGGAGAGACTCCCTGTTTGACATCCTGGACAGCCACTGCCAGTCAGTGTGAACAGCTGGCCTGGCCAATGGTCAGGGATGAGGGGACTTGTAATCTAACAAGCATGTGGAGGGCCGCTAGTTCCCATCTGGAAAGCCCCCGGTTGAGGACTGCTGACCTAGAGCTTAGATGTCATCGTGTTTTTAAAAGGTGCGTTTTCTTGGAAAATTTTCAGAGGGTTCTTCTCTTCAGGAACATGGTAACAAAAGAGAAGGAGAAACTCGGCCTGGTGGAGACCAGCTCTGCATCGCCTCATGTCACACACATCACCATCCGTCGGTCACGCATGCTGGAGGTGAGCGAGCAGAAGGACAGTGCAAGGAAAATCAGCGTCCTTTTTTGGGGACAGCGTTTCTGTGATGCCTGTGATACCTGAGTTCAGGCTGCCCAGGTCTAAGCTCCTGGGGGAAGGAGCAAAGTAAAAATGTAATTAAGAATAATACCCAACTCCGTGGCGCAGAGTGGTGAGCGGCGGTAACGCAGCCGAAGCTCTGCTCACGGCCAGAGTTCGATTCCAACGGAAGGAGGAAGTCGAATCTCCGGTAAAAGGGGTCGAGGTCCACTCAGCCTTCCATCCATCCGTGGTCGGTAAAATGAGTACCTGGCATATGCTGGGGGGTAAAGAAAGGCCGGGGACGGAACTGGCAATCCCACCCCATATATACGGTCGGCCTAATAAACGTTGCAAGACGTCACCCTAAGAGTCGGAAACAACTCACACTAGAAGTGCGGGGACACCTTGACCTTTTTTAATAGGCCTTAATAGGCCTCTCTTGCAAATCACAAACGCTACTGGCCCATAAAAGAACTCCTGCTAGCCCAGCTGCCCTACGCTAGTCCTCCCTGGCATGGGCCTGAGGAAGCTGCCTGAGGCCAGGTCAGGCCATTGGCCCATGTAGGCCGGTATTTCCTGCACTGACCGGCAGCCGCTCTCTCCGGGCTCTCAGTCAGAGCAGGACCTCTCCCACCCCGGCTGCCTCGTCCTCCTTAAGCCAGAGGTGCTGGGGACTGGACCTGGGGCCTTCTGCATGCCAAGCAAGGGCGCTGCCACAACTGTGGCCCCTCCTCCACGCTCTGCCTATCATAGATCCATGGCATCCATCCTAACTCACAGCAGGTTTTCATGGGGAGGCCGTTTTGAAGCCTGTAACAGGGACACGGCTCCAACGGTACAGTGTGTAATAACGTGCCGTTTCTCCACCCCACTTCCTGGCCTTGTGGCACTTGCAACCCCTCACCTACCCAGGATGGGTATGAACAGTTGCGGCAGCTTTCCCAGAATGCCATGAAGGGGGTCATCAGGGTGAAGTTCGTGAACGACCTGGGAGTGGATGAAGCTGGCATTGACCAAGATGGCGTCTTCAAGGAGTTCCTCGAGGAGATCATCAAGAAAGTCTTCGATCCTGCGCTCAACCTCTTTAAGGTACCAGCCCCTTGGGTCAGAAACCTGTCCTGGTTGTCAGTCATGCAGCCCCAGCTGACCGCCCAGGCAGTGATGGGCTCACCTTGGCCTCTCTCGTCTCCATTCTGTGTAGACCACCAGCGGCGATGAGAGGCTGTACCCGTCCCCGACATCCTACATCCACGAGAACTACCTCCAGCTCTTTGAGTTTGTTGGGAAGATGCTTGGAAAAGCTGTTTACGAGGTAGGATAAACGTAACTGTTCAGGAGCCTTCCTGGACAACTGCACGTCATGTGCTTTAATGACAACCCAGTGGTGGTAGTTTGGTTCTTGTGGGAGATTTCAGGCATCCTTCCTAAGGAAGCGTTGTCGTTGCTATTGTTCAGCTGCTTTTTTTCACGGAAAGTGACCGAAAGCAACTTACAAAAAGACACAGACATGAAACCCAAGTATAAAAAAATCCACAACGAAATGAAAACCTAAAAGCAAATTCACAATATATGTAAAAAGGGAGGTTAACACAACCTGCCCCACTAAAAGATTTAGAAAAAGAGGCCACAAATATACCTAATACCCTTCCAATTAAGGCTGAAAGCCTGGGTGAAAAAATGTGTTTTCCTGGTGCCTAAAAATTGATAACGATGCAGCAGGTGTGCCTCCCTGGGGAGAGCATTCCACAAACATTCAGAAGGCCTGTTCTTGTGTTGCCACCCTCCATGTCCCCCACAGAGAAGGGCTCCGATGATGAATGCAGAGTCTGGATTGGTTCATGGGGGAGAGGTGGTCCTTGAGGGATTGGGGTCCTGAGCTGCATACGGCTTTATAGATCAAAACCAGAGCTTTGAATTGAGCCCAGAAACTAATTGGTAGCTAATGCAGTCGTGCCAGAATTGGTGTTATATGCTTGGACGGTCTTGTTCCAGTCAGCAATCTCTCCACTGAATTCCGCACCAGCTGCAGTTTCCGAACCATCTTCAAAGGCTGCAGTAAACTAGCCCAGAGGATACCAGCACAGAACAGAAGTTAGGGGATATTGGCCCCCCAATGTTCAGACTCAAATCGCTTTGCGGCTGGTGGTGACAGATTGCAACCTCTCCCTAAACTATCTCCCCAATTCCATTTCCCAGGGGATTGTCGTGGATGTTCCTTTTGCATCTTTCTTCCTCAGCCAGTTGTTGGGGCATCACCACAGCATCTTCTACAGCTCCGTGGATGAACTTCCCTCGCTGGATTCAGAGTTCTATAAAAACCTAACCTCCATCAAGGTCTGCTTGCAATCCATTTGCCGTTCTCTTGGTTCCTTACTTAGCTGGCACCGTTTCCTGATGTCCTTGTCTGTCGTCATCTTCTTGTAATGAAACCCGGCACAATGGAATTTTTGCTAGCAAGGGATTATGCAAGCCCATTGCTGTAAACGCAGGTCCTATAACCGAGTGAGACTTCTGGGATTGCGTTCCTGCTGCTTCTGAACTGGGTCAAACATTTGGCATTAATCACAGGGAGCCCAAAGTAGCTGCTAAGCCAGCAGCCTCCCAGGCCGTGTCTCATGGTGCGGCCATATGTCGTAAGCACACTTTAAGTGATGTGTCAATATAATATGAAGTGAAACATTCTGCATCTAGAGAAGGCTGGAATTCATCCTTTTGCTTTCAGAAACCAGACAGGTTTCTAGACCCTGTGGATGTACAGATTGGGTGTTAATAGTGTGTGGGTGATGCCTGCCACAATGCCAGAAGTTAGAGGAATTACATAGGAACATGGGGAGCTGCCTTATATTGGGTCAGACTATTGGTCCATCTAGCTCAGTACTGCCTACACCAACCGGCAGCGGCTCTCCAGGGCTTCAGGTAGGAGTCTTTCCTGGAGATGCCGCCATCAGGGATGGAACCGGGGACCTTCTGCACGCAAAGCAGGTGCTCTCTCCACTGAGCCATGGCCCCTCCCTGCTGAATAAGCGTTCCTTGTGATGGCTGGGCTCCTGCATAGACCCTCATCGCATATGGCATTACATATGAATATATTCAGCCGAAATCAATTTTTATGCAGGCAGCAGAACGTGACTTTCCTTGGGTGCCAGATTCTGAGCGGGTGCTGGCTCGAAAAGTGCGTGCAGCCCAGCCAGTTGGGGTGGAAATGTTCTTGCAAAGCAGAGCTGAGCAGCCTCAGCCATGGAACCTCCTCTTCTTCCTTCCTTAGCGCTATGACGGCGATATCAGTGACTTGGGCCTGACGCTCTCCTATGATGAAGATGTGATGGGCCAGGTAGGACACTCTTCTCCTCTCTGTCTTATGTTTTGCCCCATACTTTGTTCCACCAAGCCCCGTAGGGAGCAATACCCCTTTTGGGGGTCCTGAGTCCAGCTCTCTGTGTCAAATGTTTCGTGAACAAAACACGTTTAGGGCTGGCACTTTGTCTTTTTACACAAGTTGTCTTTGCTCACTACCTCTTAAGCGGTAGCCCTTCATTTTTTAAAAAATTGAAATGGTTTGAATCTTCCCACCCCCAATTCAATCACACACACACAAAGTATGAGTTTCATGTGAACACATACAAGCCTTTCCCCAGGGGGCCTGTCTGCCACCACCACCCTTCTCCCCAGATAAGTGCCTGGGATTTGAGGTGGAGGCTCTGTGTCCCAGTACCCTTCTTTCTAGAAGGTATGACACCCCCACCCCCAGCAATTCTCTCAAAAGGTTAGCCGCCGACCTGAACACCCTATTGAACATTACAAGCAATCCCTAACGGCTCTCTCTCTCTCTCTCTCTCCCACTCCCTCCCCTTTTCCCTAGCTGGTTTGCCATGAACTTATTCCAGGAGGGAAAACCATCCCTGTCAGCAATGAAAACAAGTAAGTGCATCAGTGCGGATCCCCCTAGGTCTGCTGTCCTCAAAGCCCGGCATTCTGGTCCCTCCGTTGGCTGCAAATGTGGGCCTTTTGTTCACCCCTCTCCTCAAAATGGGAGGCTGAAAGCATACCCCCCAATGGCTAAGGGATCTCCACATCAAGCAGGAAGCAGAAATTTGGTACTTGCCTGGCCCAAAGCATCCAGATTGCCAAAAGAGTTTTTGGAAGTGGGACATTTTTATGCCTAATATGGAGTTGGGGAGCCTGGTGCCCCCCTAGATATTGCTGGACCAAAACTCCCGTCAGCCCCAGTCAGGGGTGATGGGAGTTGTAGTCCAGCACCTTGATCTAACAACTGAAGCTCAGGAAGTGGATACCTTGCATTTTTAGTTAGAAAATAAATTCACAACAGCGTACTGACACAAATTAAAAGTTTATTATATACATGTTTGATTTTATTTTTGTAAGCCGCCCTGAGTGCCCTATTATAGGGTAGAAGGGCAGGACAGAAATATTTTAAATAAATAAATAAATTAGGTGGTGGGTGTTCCATTGCCCAATCACATGCTTGAAAAAGCCTTTGGGGGTGGGATTTCCTGTAGCAGCCAGGAAGGTGCATCTGTTGGTGCAGAACACATGCCTTGTTTGCTAGTGTTAGAAGACAATGGCCTGGCTGTTTTTCACTAGAAGGATTGTGTACTCCTTGTGCAATAGTTAGGGGTCTGGGAATTTTTCATAGAAAGCCACAGTTGGGAAGCGCTACGCAAGTTGGGGCAGAATCCAAAGTGCTGCCTTTGTTGTGCCCACCTGCTTGCGCCTGGAATTTTCTTTTTGACTTTGTTGATCCTTCTGCACAGCTGATCCCAGCCTGCCACATTGCAAACTACTTTAGAAACAGTTTCAAAAGTGGCTTCATGTGGAGGTGGGAGCAGAGTTTGAGAAACGAGAGCCTAAGGCAAATGGTGTGGTGCTTTGGATTTTGGTTTCTGCGGTAGAGAAATTTTTGGTTTTGTTTTGACATTCTGGTCATGCCCTGCTGTCTGTGTGCGCCATTCTGCTTTTGCCCTAATAATCCACGGCTGACGTGACATCAGAAAACAGCAGTGACTAGCGCACAGTCAGAGGCTACAAAGTCACCTGCTAAAGATCCAGACTGGGCCTTGGTGCTCTGACTGCTGAACCAGAGCCAGAACCTTTATGGATGGGCCAGAGGGACCGAGTGCCTCCCTGCTACCTCACCAGTCTAATGGGACAGGGAGCGCACTAGGCAAGATCCCCATGGAGCACAGAAGTGCCTGTCTGTAGGCCAGAGACTCTAGTTCTCAACTACAAAGGGGGTGGAGCCTAGGAGAGGTGGCCTTGGAGACAGAGGCTCAAAAGGCCTCAGATCTCTTCCAATCCTTGCCTGAGCAAGTGGCTCACTTGGAGCTCCCCGTGGTGCTGCAATATGTGACCTGCCTTGCCAGTTGAGCTCTGTGGAAGCAGAACAGGATAATCATCCTTTTGAGCTCTTTTGGGCCAGAGCTTGGCCCGAGGATGGCCTGGTCTTGTCCAAGTGTTTCTCTTTTTAAATACAGTACAGCAAACTAAGTGTTGCACGGGAGCATACAATTCAGTGAGCAAAGTACCCTGTTCCACCATGAAATGACAAGTGAAAGACCCCAATTCATACATAACCTCTCCACATAGAGTTCTCTGAGCAGGAGGAGGACCCACAATCTCCTGAGAACCTGTTCACGTAGCTGGGCTTCGGAAGGGCGGGATATAAATCAAATGAATAAATAAATTTGGCCCCCAAATTATGGAATGATCTGCCTGATGAGGTGCGCCTGGCTACAACACTGTTATCCTTTCCGCGCTAGGTCAAGACTTTCTTCTCCCAGGCATTTTAGCATGTATTTTTAAATTGTTTTTAAAAAATGAGTTTTTAAATTTGTATATTTGTTTTTAATGTTTTAATTGTAAACCGCCCAGAGAGCTTCAGCTATGGGGCGGTATATAAATGTAATAAATAAGAAGGGAAACCACAGTGCATCAAAATGATCATGCTGAGCCCCTCCCCTCCCTCTCCCTCCTTTCTTGATGGGTGCCTCGTCTTCCCCCTGCACAGGATCAGCTACATCCATCTCATGGCCCACTTCCGGATGCACACCCAGATCAAAAGCCAGACAGCTGCCTTCATTAGCGGCTTCCGGTCAATAATCAAGCCTGAGTGGATCCGCGTGTTCTCTGCACCTGAGTTGCAGCGGCTGATATCTGGCGACAACGCCGAGATAGACCTGGAAGACTTAAAGTAAGGGAGGGGTGTGTCTCATGGTGCTTTGGGGACAGCAGAATGCGCTGATACGGCATTTATAGATGCTATAAACTATGTGGCATTGATGGTTTTGGAGCACGTAAAGTCCTGGTTCTGCAGGAGTTGTAAGGTGATGCACAAAGGGTTTCAACTGTGAGGACATAGATCTGCTTGAACGTGAGGAAGTGCACCCAAAGCCATCTTTATCCGCATACAGCCATGGGTGCATACATGACCTTGCAGAGTGAGGTTGGCAAAGGCAGGCAGGTCCCTGCCACTGCAGGGCTGACTGTCTAGAGCAGGGAAGGAAGAAAACAGCAGAGAGAGTAAGGAAGAATGTGGTCCAATGCAGCCGTCGTGTCCTTGTGGCTTGGGAAGGAGGGTGAAGGAGCTAAAAGTCCAAGGGCTCTGCGGAGGGATTTGAAGGGGAGGGGAGGGAGGCGGTGCGTGTGCTGGTTCCATGCATACATTCAAGTAGGGAGTCCCACATGTAGAGGGCAGCAAGGGAGGATCCATTTCAGGTTTATCTGTGACTGGGGCGAGGAGCACATTTGTAAGAGGTGGTCAAAGAACTACAGACATTCCAGCACTTCTTAGGATGGAGAAGGTTAACTGCGCCATGGCCAATGTGCAGACTTGCCCCTTCTTTGCAATTGGCTGTTTCAACATGTCTTGTTTTCAACTGAATGCAGCCATTGGATGGCGTCTTGCAGCAATGGGGAGGGGAGGCCTCTCTGCCATTCCCTCTCCCCTGTGGTCCCGCTTTCACATGGGAAACGGGAGCAGTAGTCTTTACTTGGATCTAGTGACTGCTGTGATGTGTGAGCTCTGTTGGTTTCCCTGTCTGCTTTTCATAGGAAACACACTGTGTACTACGGGGGCTTTCATGGCAGCCACAGAGTCATCATTTGGCTCTGGGACATCCTTGCCAATGATTTCAGCCCGGACGAAAGAGCCATGTTCCTTAAGGTAAGCTGTGTATATGTGTAAGTAATGGGTTGCCAACCTGGGCCCTCCAGACGTTGTTGGGCTCTCAGCTCCCACTGGCCTCAGCTGGCATGGTGAGTTGGCATCCACCACGTTGGCTGTTGTTCAGGCGTTGTAACTCGTGTACATGTATTTTCTTGCTGGCCTCCCCTGCTACCCAGTTAAAGCTCTGTAGAAGCATGCCAGAGATGTATTGGAACTAGCAATCTGTGAATTTCGTCCTGGTTTGCTAGCCAACCATTATTTCTAACAGCCAACAAAGGTTCACTTTCTTCTCGTTGGGTCCTTCTGAGTGCAAAGCGTAGACTATATGCCACCGAGCTACGGTCTTTCCCCTAAAGATAAAGTAAGCTTCTAGTCCTCATTGTTCACAATAAAGGACTGGTTTAAATACGAAGCTGCCTTACCCCGAGTCACACCCTTGGTTCATCTAGCTCAGTACGGCCTACGCTGACTGGCAGCAGCTCTCCAAGTTTCAGACAAGACTCTGTTCCAGCCTTACCTAGGAATGCTGAGGACTGAACCCCAGGACTTTCTCCATGCAACTCACTTGCTCTCCTGCTGAGCTGTGGGTCTAACCTGTTTAAATATAGGCACAGAAAGCTGCTTTACACAGATCACTGATCCACCTGGCCCAGTCTGCTCTCCTTAGGACTCCGAAGCATCGCTACCAGTCAGAGAGAACCCTTCCCTGTCACTTGCTGCCCAGGCCTTTTAACTGGAGATGCTGCCAGGGATTGAATCGGGAGCTTCTTGGATGCAGTGCAGGGTCTCTGCCACTCCGATGCATCCATTCCTCTGGCGAGAAAGACCGGTGTCTGTGTGGGGCAGCCGCTCAGCTCCAGCCCATGACCCTGATGTTGCATCCCCCCCTTTTTTATTTATTACCAGTTTGTTAGCAGCTGCTCCCGGCCCCCGCTCTTGGGCTTCGCCTACCTCAAGCCGCCCTTCTCCATCCGCTGTGTGGAAGTCTCCGATGACCAGGTGCGTGGCTCAGGAGGGCAAGGGGCGGGGCCGCTCCTCTCCCTTACAGGCGTTGCAGAAAAGCACTTGCTGCACAGTTTTCACGGTTCCCAGAATGTCAGTGGGGGGAACAAAGTCATCTTTGGGGGACGGCACTGGAGCCAAGACCCGAGAACCGTAGGAGAATCGTAGTAGGAGAGACCTCTTTCTCCCATCCTGGCCCCCAACGGAGTCTGTAAACCCTTGGTTTGTGGTGGGGCAGAGGCAGGAGGACTCCAACGTCACAGCCATCAGGCTGGGGGAGCACAGAGAGAGCCAAGGGCCAGGAGGTAACTGGGCAGTCTGAGCCGCCAGCAGGCCTCTTTCCAGCTCTGATGCTGTGTGTCCACCCATTCTCAATACCGGCCAGGAAGGACAGCCAAGCCATCTCCCCGCCAAGCCAGGTGCCTTCACACAGACCTGTTGCTTGTGGTCCTCCGGAGTCGCCACCCTTTCACTGCTCTGCCTCTGCTCCAGAGACAGCAGCCACTCCTGACTGGAACAGCAGCAAGGCCCCTTGCGTGCTGTGCACAACCAGTTTATCTGGATCTCTCTGGAACAGGCCTCAGGCATTTGGTCCGCGGGTCCTGCTGGGCAGAAAGCATCCAGAGTTCCTTGGTAAACATGAAGTGCTTCCAGGGCATCCCGACCCCTCTGTTTTTCCCCCCAGGACACGGGGGACACCCTGGGCAGCGTCCTGAGGGGCTTCTTCACCATCCGCAAGAAGGAGCCTGGAGGGCGGCTGCCTACCTCCTCCACCTGCTTCAACCTCCTGAAGCTGCCCAACTACAGCAAGAAGAGCGTCCTGCGGGAGAAGCTGCGCTACGCCATCAGCATGAACACTGGCTTTGAGCTCTCTTAGCTTCGGGGCGGCTCTCTGAGCTGCTGGCCAAAGCCAGGAGGGCCTCATTCTGCTGTCACTTCCACTGCATGGGCTGGAACTCTGGTGTGGGACCCTGAGCAGCTCTGATGGCCCTGGACTGGACTGCTTTGCAGGGGGAACGTTCGTTGTTGAGCAGCTGGCCTGCTATTAAATGCAGCATTGAGAGCCGACCTTGTGCAGTCACCATTGGCGGGGGCTTGGCTAACAGAGGGTTTGGGGGGGGGGAGTCACATGAACTGCTGATGGACCCAGAGGGTGGAAGGTGTCCTGTTAGTATTTTTTTTTAGTCTTCTTGGTCCTGTTTCTTTAGCAGCGGGTTTGCATTGGCATCTTCCTCCAGCCTCCCAAGCAAGGCCCTTGTATTTGTTTTGGACAAACGGTCAGACCTTGTGGCTAGCAGGACTGGAGCCAACTCTTCCAAAACGCTGTAGAACAGAGGTGGGAGGAGGGAGGGGGCTGGCTTCTCCTGGCCTCTTCTGTACCTGAAAGAAATGTTTGTGGCTGCTCAGACCGAGTGAACCCTTCATGTCCCCCTAGCTAAACAGCCAGAAACACCGTGCCTGCTCAGAATGCTATGGAAAGGCATTGAGGCAGTCTTGCATGCTGGTTGAAGACAGCTGGCTTTCCACAAGCCTTATCTCCACTTGTCCAGAGAGATTTCAAGTTTTATGTTCATATTTTCAGCATTCCTCTCCCCCCTTCCCGAGTCTCTCTTCTTTTGTCAACCAAAACTTGCCCACAGCCACGTTTGCTTGCCAGACTATTTTGAGTCGGCTTCTGGCCTTAACGTCTGTGCGTGCGCACGCACTTGTGTACATGCGTCTACAGGCCTATAATGTTCAGTCGACCTTGGCACAAGTGTTTCCCCCTTACACGAGGGGCATATAACAGGTTTGTGAGATGAGATCCTTCCACCCACCCACGGCAAACCCTTCCTAGTTGTGGGCCTGCAGTCCACCAGCCGTTGGGGAGCAGCCTGTGCCAGTCTGGTGCCCTCCATCATACCTGACCATTGGCCACACTGGCTAGGGCTGGTGGGAGTCTGGAGGATATCAGCCCCAGGAGAGAGGAGGCTGCCCTAGAAATACCTTGGTTCTCATACAAGCAGAGGCTGGCACATAAAGGACTTTTTCAGTCCGTCCGTCCCCCTTCCTTTCAGCCATGAACAAGAGACACTTTGGGGCAACTCTTTTCCTTGTTCATTCCTATGAAGGCAAGTGGGGGGTCAAGTGAACGGCTGAGAGGCCGGAGGAGGAGAGGCCTCTGCTAGACCTGCTGTTGCTGCCGGCACTGCAGGAAAGGATAGGGCCAAAGAGCCCTTCAGCAGGGACTCTCTGGATAGGGCCATTGTTGGTGGTGGCCCCTCATCATTCTCTGCATCTGGCCTGTTGAGACGTTTAGTAGCTGATCTGATCTGCAGAGGCTCCTGTGTGGTATAGATCAGCTCTGTGCTCCGCCCTCTCAGGGACTTCTCTATGCAGAATACATTTTAATTTTTATTCAGGAAAGCCCCATCATCTCGAAACACTGACTCCATTAAACTCTGCGCTGAGGTTGCTAGCAATTCATTCAGCCTTTGTGTCTGTTCTGTACTTGTGTTTGTATGCACACCTGTTCTCCCCTAGCTCCCCACTTTTCACATCCCTGGTTTGCCCCATGGAAAGAGGGAAAACATCCCCAGTGTTCTTGTCTGGCGGTTGTTCGGTCACCCTCCCTTTGGTTGAATTCAGTTGCACCATTTGGAAAGGACGGGATCTTTCATGGGTTGCATGCCTCTGGTCGTGGTCTCAGTTTTGCCACAAGTGGGTGGGGCTTTTGGAATGAAGAACATGACAGAAACGTCACCTTGTGCTGGTATCTTTCCTCCATAAAAGTTGACTGTGTTCAGCCACACAAGAAAAAATTTGGTTTATTTTCAAGGGTACAGTTTTCAAGATATCCTAGAAATCTAGATAATGGACCATGCTGGAAGGCTTAAGTTCACAGATCTTACCCCCAGGCGGCTGCAGAGTTCTCATGTGACTCTGCATATCGAGGAGTTTGCATCACAGATCTCACACCTGAAAATATTTCCTGTATGTGCAAATTTTGCAAGCACAAGAGTGAAGGAAGGGATTCGCCATAAACTAAGCAAGATGCAAAATATTCCAAGAATATTGGATTTGCGGGTTTTGTTTTTGCAGAAGCCGTTAAATGCTTCCCAAAATTGATGAGTGGCGCAGAGTGGTAAGTGGCGGTAACGCAGCCAAAGCTCTGCTCACTGCCGGAGTTCGATTCCAACGAAAGGAGGAAGTCGAATCTCCGGTAAAAGGGGTCGAGGTCCATTCAGCCTTCCATCCATCTGTGGTCAGTAAAATGAGTACCCGGCCTATGCTGGGGGGTAAAGAAAGGCCAGGGACGGAACTGGCAATCCCACCCCATATATACGGTCTGCCTAGTAAACGTCGCAAGACGTCACCCTAAGAGTCGGAAACGACTCACACTATAAGTGCGGGGACACCTTTACCTTTTACCGCTGCTAAGCTGTAACTTTGACATGTAAAACAGTTTTTAAAAAACAGTTAAGGGCTAGGTGTAAAGGCACACTCAAGCATCAAACTGTTAACTGAAAACCAAACTCCGCTCCCCACCCTTTCGTTGATTTTACTTTAAACGTGTCTCCCTGTTTTAAAGTCTAGATATTGAACAGTTCTTGTTAGGAATTTGACTATTGCATGAAGTAGCTAGCTAGGCTAGGCTAGAGCACCCTTTGCTGCCTTCCAGATGTTCGCACCACAACTCCCTAACAGCCCAGTACTGCACTGGCTGGGGCCAAAGGAAGTCATAGTTGAAAGCTGCTGGAGGGCACCAGCTAGTGAGATGATCTGGGGGCATGGGGCAATCTCCCCAGTAGAACTTCAGCAGGGTAGAAGTTTGGGGGTGGGGTGGGGAAATGAGAGTAAACAGCCCCCTTCCCAGTGGTCTCTGGCCATCTGATGAACTGCCTCCCTTGCGGACACATTTTCAGAGCAGATGTGCAAATTGTGGTTGTGTACTAAAATAGATAGAAGCTGCTGGGCTGTTCTGGCACTCAAAGGCCATGCTCTCTTACGTAGCTGAGCTCTGTGTGGCTTTCCCTAAATAAGGAGCGACATAAGCAGTTGCCATCCCCAAATGCCTTGTATGTGTCTCTCACAAGATAGGGAGAGGGAAATTGCCATAGAAGATTAATACATTATTTGATTTTCGCCTGCCTGTATTTAGCATTTAACGGCACATTCTCCATGCCGAAAATTCAGGAATACAAGGAATAAACTTGACAGATTGGTTCAATATATAGTGTTTTTTCCTCCTTCATTTTTTAAAAAAATTGGCATCTATTTTAAAGAAGTTCACAGCAGCTGGCAACAGAGACTTCCCAGCCAGAGAGCGGGTCTCCCTGGACATTTTAACAGCGGAAGAGGCATGCAGTCACTGAAAGGGAAGTGAAAATTTGAAGTCTTGCTGAAAGAAGAAGAGACGGCAGAGGTCCTCTGGCAGCTGATTTATACGTCGGTGCCTAATTCAGTATGCTTCCTGATGCCTCCTGTCTCTTAATGGCAGCAGAATTTTCAGATCTCTTTGCACCTAGATTTACAAAGCCAGAATTTTACTGTGCTTGAGATGCAGGAGCTGGCTGTGTCCTCTCTTGAAGTTTTGATGGATTCAAAGATAACCTCAGAAAGAAAAACAGGCTGAGCAGGACATGGAAGTCTTCAGAGGCCCTTATGTGCAAGTTGATCTGAGCCACCATGCCAACTGCCTGGGGCAACAGAAGGCAAGCAGATGGCATCCCGCTAACACTACAGAAACAGTGCGTGCTTCTCTTTTTTTTCAGAGGAATGGGCTTTGTTCCACAATGCTTCTCGTTTATCTTGAGACGCTAAAATGTAACGCTCTGCATTCTCTTAACCAAGCTGGATTCAAATGGAAAGTGACTGAGGGCCTGGGGCTGCAAGCTTTGAATAAGTTTCAGGAGGGGATTCCAACCGCTCAGATGATTTATTTTCAATCAATTTTTTCCCCATCCTGTGGCTGACGGGCCTCACCTCACATCTTGCATCGCAGGGCGTTTCCTCACACCTCCGTTCTTGTGTAGATTTGCTCTTTCTTCCCTTCCTTCATTGCAGCATAGCGTGCCAAAACAAACAGGTAGTCGCTTAGTCTGAAAAGAGGGAGGAAAAGAAGGCAGTGGGACATCTCCGCAAAGGAGAGGCTATAGAAGGAGGGGAGCAGTGGTGTCTGGGGCTGGGACTAGGAAAATGTTGCAATGCTTGCAGCCAATCAAAAATGTAGGGAAATAAGAGTGTGTGGGGTTCGTTCATTTACCCACCCTTTGCTGTTTTGGGTGCCCTCCAGGTGTTGTGCATGGCATCTGGAGGGCACCCAGTTGGGGAAGGCTGACTTACACTATTGCCAGCTACTAAAGTCCACGCACCCCCCTTCCCGTGAGTGGTGCAGTGAGGCTTCTAAATTCAGAGGCAGAAGCAGGCTGTGGGTGAGGACCAGCGTTTACAGCAATGGGACAGGGCCCAAGGCCGTGTTTAGCCAGGATGCTGTGGCTGCCACATCCACACACCAAGCGTGTTGTCAAAAGTAGCTCTTCAGCAGGGGGAGAATGGGTTGGATGTGAGAATCTTTTTGCAGCTGGACCTGTGCAAGTGCAGTCTATGGTCACAGGCTCAACAACCAGCTGGAGCCACCTGACCTCAGGCCAGTGGCTTATCACATAAAGCCACCTTTGCTGCTGGAGCCTTTCACGACCTGCCTTAAGAGAGACCAGACTGCTGGTCCCTTCCAACCGGCAGCAGTTGGTCCTGCTTCCACAACCTGCTAACAGCCTCAGTGAACTGGAGGTGCTGGGGGTTGAGCCTGGTCCTCCTGTGTGTAACGCGCAAGTTGAGCTGCAGCCCTTCCCCAAATGGCTTCCACATTTTGGGGGGGGAAGGAGCACTAGCAAGTTCAGTGGACAAACATTCTCTGTCAAGGTCCCGCATGCTCAAGATTTCTTCTTCCACCGCCCCAGATCTGAGCTTCAACCCTTCCACTTCCCAATTTAAGTACAGCTTTAATCCAGGACTCGCCAACTTGGTGCCCACCAGATGATTCCCCTTATCCCTGACCATTGCCCGTGCTGGCTGAGAAGGATGGGAGACAGAGTCCAACAACATCGGGAGGGTACCATGTTAGCTACTCCTAAATTCATCTCCCGCCCGCTTTTCCTTCCTGACAGGAAAGAACAGAAAAGCATGCGCATTGCAAGAGAGAAGAGTCTGTGTAGTCCCTGAGGCATAGGCAACAACACAGAGGTCAACGGGGGCTGGGAGTCACAGGATGCTGCTTATTCAGGGAGGAAAAAAGAGATCTGCAAAGCTAAAGATATCTAAGTGCAAAACCATAGATGCAAAAAGGACTCTCGGCACGTTGCCTCAACAGGAGAAATCCAGCAAGACAAAACTAGGCTACAGCAGCCTTCCTGAACCTGCTGCCTGCCAGATGCTGAGACTCCAGCTCTCACCAGCCCTAACCAGCGTGGCCAATGGTCAGGGATGATGAGCACCAGGCACAGGGAAGCCCTCATTTGGAGGCCAGAGAAGGTGCCTTTACCTCTGTGCGGCAAGCGATCCAGAAGGAATATTTTTGTCTCCCCCATATGATCCAGGCCCAGCCTGATTAAAGTGCACAATTCCAAGTTACCTGTTCAAATACTTGGCCACATTTGCATCTGCTTCTCCTGTTTTCACCAAAGGAACCACACTAGGAGGAAGCACAAAGCAGCCTTGCTGTTACTGAAGCTGGTTTCATTTCAACCAAACTCTTGGCTTTTGTGCCACCTCGGCCCCAGTGAAGTTTGCTTTGTCCTGCCAGATCGTAAATCACCAAAAACATTATTTATGAAAGTGCCATGTTCTGTTCTCTGAATCTGTTGTGTTTTGTAAAAAAATAAGTGTACTTAATTTGTCCAATTTACGCTGACTGTTATGGCTCCTGAAGAATTCAGGATCTCTTTGGGCAGAGTTCTTGCTCCACAAGGCACACATCTTGAGGTACTAATTCTGATGTGGGTCCTCCTGCACTCTCTGAGGAGCCAGCTTAACTGGGGAGCACCTGTGGTAGTTTTCAAACAGTCCTCATGCAAGTCTTGCAAAAGCTGGTATTGGTATCGCAATGACAATTGATCCATGAGAGTTTGGCAATCAAGAGAGCTCCCTGAGGGCTTAGCAGCTCTGTTATTATACCCAGGCACTTACCGCCTCTCCGCTCGGCGGCAGACAGCTCTGGAGAGATGGAGCGCACTGCTGCTTTTGCCACCAGACTGAAATGACATGAAACACAAAACATCCAAAGCTGGCCAGGCGCCAAACCAGGCACCCACCTTGCCCTGTTCTGACTGACCAGAGCAGAGAAGGGGCTTTTCTGTCATTTGGGTCTCGATTGTTTTTAAACTGGACGTGCCGGGGGCTGAACGTGGGCCCTTTGGCCTGTAAAGCAGGTGAGGCAGGGACGGGTGTGTTTGCAGCTAATGCAACCATTTCGGCCATCTTCCCACAGGAGAGGCGTAAGCCTTTGTGACAACATGTGCCCCAAGGAAAGCTGTGAACCAGCCTGACTGAAGAGATTTGCCCAAGGCCTTCCAGCCAGTTTGCGCTTTAGGGGGCCACGGCTAAGGCTATCAATAGCTAGATGCTCTCTCTGGGATCAGCAGCAGCGTATCTTTGAATACAGTGAGGGTGATGGGGCTGGCAGAGGAGTGACATGGCTCTCCAACCCTTCCCTCCGTACCCAGCATAGAAATGCAGCTCTCAGTCCCTCCTCTGCCAACACCCCACAGGCTACTCACTTTTGGGGCTTATTTACAAGGCCATGTTAGCCTCACAGTCAATCTCTACACTGAATCAATGCCTTCTATTAAATATATTGAGATAAAGGAGGCTTTTCTGTGTAAATAAATAACTAAACTGATCATTTCCCAAATATGAACATCTACACTCCACCTACCAAACATAAGCATTTCATCTTCACCCGATAAAAATAAATTGCTTCAGCTTGCTGAATAACAGTCAGCTTTGCTTTGACCCATCAAGTCATGGGCTCTTCATTTTTGTTTGCTCCTTTGTTTGTGAGGGTGGAAAATGAAGGGCCAAACGAAGCAGAAAGGAGCAATGCTGGAAAAGAGTGGAAGACAAAATCCTGCAATATGCCGGTTCCTATATTCTCATACGTAAGCTGCAGTGCTCTGCCCAGTTACTTGGAAGAAAGCCCCACTGAACTCAAGGGGGCTTCCTGCCTCGGAATACCACTTGCTGGGAATCACAAGTGGGGCGAGAGCTGTTGCGCTCAGGTCCTGCTTGCAAACTTCCCAGAGACATCTGGGACCAGGTGGGCCTTTGGACTGATCCAGCAGGACTGTTCCTAGGTGGGAAGGCCTTTCATTTGTGGCCACTTCACACCAAACACACACAAAAACATGTGAAATACCTACAGGTAAAATGAAAGCTGTGAGGGGCGGCAGCTGTTCCGAGTATCTGTCGATCCATGTCTCCAGCTCCAGAGTGGGGTTTTCGCTAAAGGATGTTCGTTCTGCAGAGAAGG
Source organism: Rhineura floridana (assembly GCF_030035675.1). Taxonomy (NCBI): domain Eukaryota; kingdom Metazoa; phylum Chordata; class Lepidosauria; order Squamata; family Rhineuridae; genus Rhineura; species Rhineura floridana. The sequence continues at coordinate 2,821,066 of NC_084498.1, forward strand.
AGGAGGCAGGCTGAGAGTGGACCAGTCAACCAAGCAGGCCCCCACCAGAGGGATGCCTGTGTTTCCCGTTCTGCTACTTAGTCCCAGGTTATGTCTGAAGGCACACGATGTAGGAACCTTGCAAGGTCTAGGTCTGGGTCTTGAGACCTGCTTAGGTTCCAGAGGCGAACCTTGGATGCTTCAAGCACCTCTGAGCATGTGCAGAGTGTTCCATCCCCTCACCCACTGAGAAACTACAATGGAGGCTCATGCATTTATGCTCCAGGGCATGGACTGAAGGACCCTGATGCAGCAACCTGGGTGAAAGTAGGCAATTCTGGGTCTGCTCCGTACTTTGCCTGGGGCCCTGCCTTGCAGGGAGAATGGTGGGCTGTCAATGCAACAAATAAACAGTTTAAATAAACCAGATAAAAGAAAGTTTCAGACTTGGGCTGCCTCCTCGAGCTATTCAGCAGAACCCACACCCAAAAGCTGTGTCAGGGCAACCATTTTGAAAAGAGCAGGGGCTGTTTTGTTTTTATTTTTTTAAAAAGACTATTTATAATTACTTAAATGAGACTCCCTGGCTGAGGAGATGGGAGTGGCCACGTTGGAGCCAGCATCTTGCAGCATACATTGGACCTGCAGAAAGGAAGCAAAAAACAAACATGGTTTGGACAAAGACATTATTTTTGCACAGATGGCTGAAGATGCAGTTGTTTCGGTCCACGTCCACCTCTGAAGGCAAGGGGCTGAGGGTGGAACTCTCTGGCCCAAATGAGAACAGGCTGTGTGATGTCTACGGGGACGAGGAACCTGCAGAACCTCCCCCAGAGACTGCTGGATTCCACCTTCCATCAACCCCAGCCAGCATGGCCAGTGGTCAGGGACAACGGGAGAAGGATCCAGCAACATTGGCAGGAGGTCCCATCCCTGCCTTAATTTAAAGGATTATGCAAATGGAGTTAGATCAACAGCTCTTAGGCAGAACACTTCCAAATGGGAACTTAAAGCACAGAGATGGGATATCTCCAAATAAGCACGAAAGAGAAACAACAATGCCAGCCATCTATCTCCGTTGCATTCTAATTTGGTTAACAGATTTACATCTCGCTTCTCAGGAAAATACCCTTGCAGAACAGCAAACAGATTCTGTAAGCTACAGAATGTACAATGACAATATAAAAAGGACATAACTGAAAACTTTAAAACACCCAATAACCTTAAAATAGCCAGCACACAAAAACATATTCCGGGGTAGGGGGTTTCCCTCTGCAATAGTTCATTCAATCTGCTGTTTTACAGATGGGAGTTCTCTCTTACGTTTCTCTAGCTGTCCACTGTTAGCAACAGAGAGCAGGGCGAGATGGACCTTTGATCTGCTCCAGCAAAGTTATGTTTATATTTGGATGTTGTCAATGACTGAGTAGCAGAGAGGCAGCTACTTCTCACCTTGTAAAGTTCTTGCACAAATGAGTGGCCTCCTTCGCTGCCAAATTCAGCACTTAACCTGGAGCAAAAAAGGAGAGATTTCATTGTGGAATGGAGGTGCCCATGACACCACCCACAGGTTAAGTGGTGTTAAGATGCACTACAAATTGAAACGTTTGAAACCAGCAATTGTCAATTTTCCCCCAAAGGACTGTGGTGAACTTCCTAACTGTTAGAGCGGTACAACAATGGAACTAATGACCTAGGGAGGTGGTGGGCTCTCCAACACTGGAGGCATTCAAGAGGCAGCTGGACAGGGACCTGTCAGGGATGCTTCAATTTGGATGCCAGCATTGAACAGGGGGCTGGACTCAATGGTCTTATAGGCCCCTTGCAACTCTACTATTCTATCATTCTATGATGGGAGAGTAATGATGTTTCTGCATGAGAAATCTGGTGCCCACAGTTAAATAGATAAGAAACGTGTTTTAAATTTGTAGTGTAGATAAACATGACCCGTTCCTGAATCTTGATACAAATATAAAGGACATCAGATAAGCATGGCTGTGTTAGATCAACCCATCTAGCTGAGCATATTTCATCCCCCAGCGGCCACCCAAATGCCTCCAGGAAGCCTAGAAGCAGGACATGAAGCCAACAGCCCCCCTCTCATTATTGCTCCCAAGTATGTGAAATTATTCACAGGAAGACTGCCTTCAAATGTGGAGGTTCCATATAGTGGTAGTAAGAATTTTATTTTGGTCAAAGATCAGCAAATATAAAATATAAAACATCAGAAATGCAGCAGACAGAAAGCAGAAACAAAATAAAAAAAAATTGCAGCAGTGATAATGGTATACATATGTTGACCATTGAACCACACTGTCACTGAGTGTTTTTCCATCAAGTCTGAAAGTGTGGAAATCTGTAGCTAAGAGAAGTTATGTCTTTGCCCAGTCTGGGAACGGACAGCCAAGGCCGTTGCTATGGTAACCATCGCGATAGACTGGGAGAGTTCTAGCAGCTATCTGTGTTGAGCTGAGTCTTCTGTGTAATGTCTTTGAACTGAGAACTTCTCTCCTAGAGGGGGGGATCTTAAAGCCTTAAGCCATAATGTCTTAATAAAAGACTCTTAACCTGATCTAATGCATCTGAGAAGTTTCTTGAGCAACTTAACTCCAACGTAACGTATGCTGTTTCACGCAACAACACACACACGTCAACAACATACACTTCAGGATGAAAAAAATCATAATAAAACATTAAAATAATCACATTTTCATCCCTCTCCGACAGGCAATAGCGGCTGCACAGAAACTAGCCAGCTTGGTTGTGACCTGTGGATTCTGGCCAGCCAGCAGATAATGTAAGTAAAACGCATCTGAGTCCCCAGGAATTTTTTGTGGGATCGGAGTGATAAAAATATATCAAAGGTCATAGTATTTTTTTTTCAATTAATTTTTATTCTAATTTTCAAAACCAAAATAATACAAAAAGAAAACAACACAAATCAATAACTAATACAATACAAAAAAATACATATATATAAAAATATTGACTTCCGATTTGTCATAGTTCAGCTATAAATCTATAATATATAACAAACCTATCTCTTAATAGATTATAAAATCACCTTCCTCCAGCGGTTATCTTAGTTGGTTTCAAATCTCATTAACATCATATCATTTTAATATTTCACAAAAAGTCAAAGAGAAGTTTCCAATCCTTGAGATATATATCAATCAATTTTTTTTCTAAATAAACATGCCAATTAATCCAGCTCATTAAATCTACTAAGTCCAGTAATTTCAAAACACTATAATTCAACTATAAATCTATAATATATAACAGCAAAGGTCATAGTATTAAGAGCAACACAACAGCATGTGTCCTACTGTCTCCACCTCCCCCACATCGCAAGGGCACACACACTCGCAAAAGAGAGCCCTTTTAAATCTGCCTTCCAGAAGTGCAGAAGGTAAGACATTAACCTTCGCTAACATAAATGCTTTTCTATACGTAATTCCATATAGCCATCCTTGTCTAACAGCCACTGACACCCGCCCCTGAAAATGAGTCTAATGCAGGAGTGGACAACATCTGGCCCTTCAGTTGTTGATGGACTCCAACACCCAGCAGCCAGCAGGGCCAATGGTCAGGGATGATGGGAACTGGAGTCCAACAACATCGGGAGGGCTACCACAGAGTCCCTCTCCCTGCTCTAATGAAGGTGGATTAATCCTTCTAAATCCACCAGACTGCTTTTACCTCTCAATCAACTTTCAGGACAAAGGCTCATCCCGGGGACTATTTGAAGTCATGTACGGGTGGTTGTGGGGATAACTTCTGCCAGCATCTGCCAAAACACTGCACCATTGTTGCATGATGATATGCAACAAGAAGCTGCGCGCTTGGACTTTCCCAGTGCACGTGGGCACAGCTGCCGGGCCAGGCACAGCCTGTTCCTTTTCCATTGCCAAAGACAGGACATAAATTGTGAGTCAATGCTGTGGGCACTTATAATAACAGTGGGGCCTCAGCTCCAGTCCTGATGGGCTGCTGTCACTGCCCTCACCACCCCGGATCATCCCATTGTGCAAGGCTTTTTTTTATTAAAAGATTTCAAAACCGCTCTTCATTAATTAGATACCAGGGCGGTACACAAAAGGTTTTATTTTATTTATTAAAAGATTTCAAAACTGCCCTTCGTTAATTAGGTATCAGGGCAGTGCACAAAATAAGGTTGTGCAAGGGAATCGTTGCACACTGTCTAGCAGCAAAAACAGTAGCCAGATAAATGCTTTCCTCGCCTGTCTTCGCAGAACTGTTTCTTGCTTCTCTGAAACATTCTGGCAAATTGAGAGATGAATTATAACAAGTGATATTTTGATTACCCTATGGCTGAGCTCAGTTCATCGAGCGTCCCCAAGGCATCAAAGATCTGGTCATCTTTGGCTCTCCTTTCCCCAGTGAACGTGCTGGAAAATCCTTTCAAAAACCATGCAAGAGGAACAATGAGAAAAATATGAAGCAGCCCAAAGCCCAACAGTGGTGGTCACGTGCTCCCAATGACTGGCAACTGAATGTGGGAACTGACTCCAATGAAAGGCAAGGCACTCATTTCCTTTTGTTAAGAACACATCACAGCTACAGTTGGAAATATTTCTATTTGTTTCTGCGTATAAATAAGTATCTAAAGTGGAGGCACTCAAAAATCCCAGCAGCTATTTCTCTGTCTATAAGAAGTGCACCTCGTGACATTACGGTGTCCTCGTGGCCACTCCAGGGAGCAGTTACGCATAAGGGATTAGCTAGCTGTAGTGAATGTCGGGATGCTACCTTTGTCTCCTGTTTTCGTGTATATTTTGGGGATTTGGCTTGTTTTCCTGGACTTGGCATCTGGGCTGCAGAGGAAGAGCAGACAGGGAGATAGTGAGTTAACAAGCTATTTATGTTTATTCCCATTGCCTATTCATACACAACAATTTAGTCAACAAAAATTGAAACGCAGCAAATAATGCAATCAAATTTCAAATCTGATACAACTTAACATGCAACACAACCACAAAAATACGCTTCAATCTGCAGTACACACCAATTATTTTGCAACTTTTAATATTTATATTAATTGGGGCAGAGCTTGGAAAAGTTACTTTTTTAAAACTACAACTCCCATCAGCCCCAGCCAACATGGCCACTGGATTGGGCTGATGGGAGTTGTAGTTCAAAAAAACTAACTTTTCCAAGCTCTGAATTTGGGTGCCCCACAAAACCATTTTTTAAAACCATATTAGTGTATTTTCCTGAGTGTTTTCTCACAAGGTGAGCCCCACTGTATTCAATGGAGCTTAGTCCACAAAGGATTGCAGCCTTAATTCTGTTAGGTGGACCCTTCCTTCCTTCCACCCTCCCCGCCTTCAAGTGTTATGCGGCAATTTGCATAAATTAACCATATTTCAACTTTGCATGCACACACTGCACATATCAGTATTTCGAAACTCAGATTAAGCATACGTTAAATGTTGCACTTGCAATGACATATTCAAAATATGTGCCTGAATTTGCATAAACAGTGAATATTTAAATTTCACACCCCAAATTTGCATGAGCCACTATGCATTTTTTTAATTTTATTGTTGCATTTATATCCCACCTTTCCTCCAAGGAGCTTAAGGTGGCTTAGAAACGTGGTGCCCCCTTTCCCCCCCACCGTCCTGAGCTATGGTCTTAAGGCACCTGAGGCCACCACCCTGCTGAAGCTGAGCAAGTCTGGGTCGGGTCAGTGCCTGGATGGGAGGCTGCCTGGCAGCCACATGTATGCCGCCTTGGGCTCTATAATGAAAGAAAGGAGGGATATAAATGTATTAAAATAACCAAATAAATTTCATCCTCACAACAACCCTGTGAGTCAGGCTAGGCTGGGAGACAGTGACTGGCCCCCAAGGTCCCGCTCCCTGGTCGAGCGGGGATTCGAACCCTCGTCCTATGTTCTTATGTCTCTCCTAGGCCCCAGTCTGACACTAACCACTACCTCGCACTGCCTCCCTCAGTGTCCCAATGGCACTCCGAGTCGATGGGCTGCCTGCAAGCCTAGAGCGGCTCACCTGGGCGGGGCGCTCTGCTGCTCGCTCATCGCCCTCGTCAAGCCCCAGCGGGCGGCGGCCACCCTCGCCAGAAAGCGCCGGGAGCAGCAGCAGCAAAGCCCCGCCGCGGCCATGGCCGGCTGTGGAAAAAAAGCGAAGGTGCCCCGCGGCCCAAGCTTGTCCTTTCCGGGCCGCCGTCGCCTCGCTCCCGATTGGCCAGGGAGCCCCGCCCTCTGAGGAAAGGGGACGCGTCCCGTGACGTCACCCGAGCCTCCTGGCCGGGGAGCGACCGATCCGGGAGAGATCAGATCAGAGACGGGACACGCCCACCCTGCCGCGTGATTGGGCAGGGACGGGAAAGGGCTGGCCACGCCCCTTTGGAACGCTCGCGCTTAGACAACCCCAGCTGGAGCACCTGGAGCAGCAGCAGCCGCGAGAACCGCAGGTGAGCCGGGCGCCCAGAATGCATTGCGCGGGGCAAAAGGGGGGTGGAGGGGACAGAGCTGCTGAAAGACCCCCCCGGATCAGGATCGTTTCTGTTGGAGTTGCTTTTTAAGGCGCTTTTGAAGTTGTCTTTTGAAGACGTGCTCCTTTTAATATATTTTGAAGTCTTTTGTTTTCAAGATCCTTTTATGTACTTTTTTGTTCGCCTCCTGGGAGGAAAGGCGGGATACACGTTTTTAAGCAATGAATTAAATTAATGGTCGCGGCAGCGTGTGCTCAGTGTCAGTCCGAGCAGCGCTAGGAGCTGCCTAGGCTTCGGAAGCCCCTTGCGCTGGGCAGAAGGCAGAGTCGGCTTCTTGTGCATGAGATCTTGGGGGGATTGTCAGCAGCCAGTGATGACCCGGGTCTCCTGACCCCCATTTCTTTAACAACAGCTCCAACTCTGCCTCTTTCTCCCCAAAATTTAGGCTGCTGCAATAAAGTCAGGAATGGATTTTCATGTGTTAGGACTCCGGGTTGAGCTCCCCTGTTGAAAACAGCTTCCAGGGCTGAGATGCTCTCTCCTCCTCCTAAATTCCAAGCGTATGCCTGGCCCTCTTTTTATGTCACTGTCTTGTACTTGGTTGCAGCTGGTGAAACCAGGGTGGGTGGGTTAGTTTGTAGGAAAAATCAGAATACACCCCAGCAGCTTGAAGTCTGCCCACCCCTTCCCTAAAGAGATCCCTGCTGAATCCCTGAATCCTGTTCCCAGTTGTTGGGTGTTCAGATGTTTGCAAACAGTGCTCTTCCTTGCTGTTTATCTCCAGTATCTGGTATTCAGAGGTAGACTGCCTCTTCACAGGAATGTTCCATATAGCCATTGTGGCCAAGACCTGCAGACAGATCTGTTGACATCTATAAGCAGCTGATCTCTTCCTGTGCGGGAAGCCAGATTCTGGGCATGTGTAATCCAAAGAAGTGGCTACAAGTGGCCGTCGCTATGTTGCTTCTGGTATCAGTGGCAGGATGGCTCAGAATTGCCAGTTATTGGGGATCATGAGCTGGAGAAAGCTACTTTTTTCAGGTCCTATTTGCAGGCTTCCTTTTGGGGCATCTGGTTAGCCACTATGAGAACAGGATGCTCAACTAGATGGACCCCTGGCCTGATCCAGTTTTAGAGGTTTTTTTGTGTTCTCATGGCTTCTGAACTTTTTTAGTGGAACTTTCTCCTGTAGATCTGGCCACAGAAGAGACCCCTGGTTGTGCTTGCTATGGAAGTCTTGTGCATTGCATAGAGAAGACTCTGGGATGCATTCTGGAGTGTGTCGCACCTGGCCCGTTGAGCCCTGCTGGCATCCTTTGCGGCTGAGAGAGTGCACCAGAAGGCACCCAGCGCCCTGCTGTGGTCCATTGCAGGGGAAGATCAGTAAGGGAGGACAAGTGGTCTATTGGGGAAGTTTGCCTGCCATTACTGAACCTCTCATTGAGAAGCTCCTGGGAAATCTGGGTTCCCTGAGCACACACTGAAAACTGCTGCACTGAAGCAAGCCCCACTAAGTGCAGTGGGACTTACCTCCTCTCACTAAGTGGGCACAGGGTTGCACAGCCAAGAGGGAGCAAGGAAGACCAGGAGGAGCGGGTTAAGAAATAGGGTCAAAGGTAACTTGTGGTCAAATGCCTCGTGGGCCTGACTGTTGCAGTGATGGTGTGAATCATGAGGTGACAAGGCTGGTGGAGCTGTTGGGGGGGGAGCAAAAATGGAGAGTACATTCTGTTGGTTTTCACAAGAGTGGGTGGGGGTGGAATGGGGAAGGGGCATTCTGGTAAACTTAGCTTGGGGGCAGAGTACGTGAAATCTGTAAAACTCAATGCCCCAGAATCCAAAAGACTCTTTTGGAACTCCTGGTGCCTATAGACTTCCTCTGAACACGAGAAGTTGCACGTGGCCGAGTTAGAGTACTGGCCATCTAGCCCAAAATTGTCAACACTGGCCGGGGTCTCTCCCAGCCCTACCTGGAGTCACCAGGAATTGAATTTGAGATTTTTTGCATGCAAAACAGGTGCTCTAGCACTGAGCTACAGCCTCTTCCCCAAACTTGATTCCTTTTATTAATTTCATTTTTAATTGGTATGCTGTAAAAGGGCAAAATATGCAATATAGATCACAGGACCATCCTATAACATTTTAAAATATAACTAAAGACAATTTAACAAAACTCAAGAATCGATTTCATGTATAGTATTATATAGCATTAGAAGTGAACCTCAACAAAATGTCAGCAAGCAAATGAAATCATCAATTGTAGTAAAGTAATACTTTCAAGCGACCAAAACAACATATGCAAAAAATCTCTTCCAGCATTTAGACTTTCAAGGGAGGATGAGTAATCTGTTAGGGGTTCTGAATAATCTTACAGTAAACTGTTAGCTACCCTGTCAGTTCAAAATTCTGCATTAGATTCATCTATATTCTATGCCAGGAAGAGCTTTATAAATTGGGGTAGGTAGACTTCTTAAGACTTATTTATTTACTATTTATTAATTAATTTTATATCTTGCCCTTCCTCCTAGAAGGAGCCCAAGGTGGCAAACAAAGTCACTAAAAGCCCTTTAAAACATCTTAAAACAAAAGACTTTGAAACATATTAAAACAAAACATACAGAACATATTAAAACAAAACATCTTTAAAAAACAACTTTGAAAATATCTTAAAAAGCAATTCCAACACAGACGCAGACTGGGATAAAGTCTCTACTTAAAAGCCTTGTTGAAAGAGGAAAGTCATCAGTAGGTGCCGAAAAGACAACAGAGATGGTGCCTGTCTAATATTTGAGGGAATTCCACAGGGCAGGTGCCACAGTACTAAAGGTTTGTTTCCTACGTTGTGTGGAACGGACCTCCTGATAAGATGGTACCTGCAGGAGGCCCTCACCTGCAGAGTGCAGTGATCGACTGGGTATATAAGGGGTGAGATGATCTTTCAGGTATCCTGGTCCTGGTCCCAAGCTGCATAGGACTTTGTACATGACTTGTCGGATCCATTTTGTTTTTGTTTTTTTACTAGAGCCCCCAAGATATACCAGTAGATCCCAGCTGACCTTCTGCTAACCCCTACAGATCACATAGAAATGAAGCAAATGGTTTGCTCACAGTGGGAAAGTGCATTTTGAACATAGGAGCAGGTTTGTTGAGTGGTTTTAGTTTTCCGTGTCCTTTTTTAAAAACTTCTAGTAGGCATACAAATGTTCTTCCTTTGCCTCTGCAGGGGAAGTTGAGGAAGCAATGTTCAACAAAACCTGTGTAGTTTCTGCTCCAGGGAAAGTTATCCTTCATGGCGAGCATGCTGTCGTCCACGGCAAGGTAGGCGTCTTGTTGCCGTTTCCTAACTCTTACGTGCCTGTCACTTAAAGACACAACTTTCTTGGATGTAGCAATGGGAACGTGCTCCTCAGAAATGTCCCCAAGCTGAATGGCATGACAGGGTTGCAGGTCGTGTTTAACGGCACAGTCCAGTATGTGTCAGGTCGAAAGCAACTCCCTCTGAGTTGAGGGTGGTTCCTCCCAGGTACACCAGCGTAGGATTGCAGCCTGACACAACTTTTATGATCTGTTACCAGAAGTGTTCTTGGCCTGCACTTCAACTGAGTGTGGCCTACGTAAACAGGATATTAAAAACAAGCTTTGCAAATACAACTTGGTTATGGTTATATGACAGGGGTGGGGGACCTTTTTGGCCCAACGGGCCAGGTCTTTAACTCCCCAACCTCTGCAGGCCAACTTGGACAGGGGGACAGGATGTGCCAATAATGACACCAATAATGATTGACCACAGAGATGGGTGGAGATAATTCAAAGGGCTTGTTCAGCCCTGTGTGCAGCACTTCAGCCAGCTGGTTGGCGGACCCTTGGGAAGCCATGCGCAAGGGGCTTTCTTGAAAGGCAGTGCCAAACACCCTTTTGGCCAAGCCCGACCCCTACCTCTAAGGCAGGTGGCCATGGCTTAGCCAAAATACCCTCATGGGCCAGGTGTGGAGGCCTGGGGGGCCAAATGTGGAGGTTCCCCACCCCTTTTACATTACAAAGCCTAACACAGCTCAGGACCCCAACACCTGCTGGAGCTCCTTGTATGACATGAACCTCCCTGGACCCTGAGCTCTTTATCATACTAGTCTTTCAAGTGCCCCCTCCAGGAGAGTTTCAGAGGGAGGTGACAAGGGGGGTGGTTGCGCCCCTCCCATTTATGGAATGCTTTCCCTAGTGAGGCCCACCTTGCACTGACCTTACTAACTCTTTGGTGCCAAGATAAGACTGCCTCAATATCCAGGCATTTGCTGGGCTAACTGTGGGTGTTGGATTAGCATTTCTTCAAGGGGCTTTTCCCCCAGTTTTGTAAGTGAGAGTGTGGTTTTAGTATCTGATGGTTGTACGGTTGGTTGTGGTTGTTGCGTTTTAATTTTTCCATGCTGTTCTGTTGCTTTTAAGCCATTTTGAAACTGTTTTGTAGGAGGTGTCTTAAGAAATCTATCAAATAATAATACCTGAGAGGAAACCCCTTGAATTCAGTAGGACTTACTTCTGAGTGGACATGGTTAGGATTGCACTGTAAAAGGCCTGGAAAACAAGGAGGCCTTTGCCCAGTGCCAAAGAGGCATCAAGAGAGGCACGGTGAGCCTCTCTGGGGAGCATGTTACGTAACTCGAGGCATTTGGAGAAGGCCTTGGATGAAGATCTTCAAGGGGGTTGGACTTGATGGCCTTATAGGCCCCTTCAAACTCTACTGTTCTATTATTCTAAGTCTATTTTACAACAGATGACATTACAAAGCATACATGTAAACATTTGCATGCAGCTAAGTCAGAGGAGATCCATTAACACCAATGGACTTGTTTATTTATTTATTTATTTATTGCACTTGTATACCGCCCCATAGCCGAAGCTCTCTGGGTGGTTTACAGCAATAAAAAACATTAAAACAAATATACAATTTAAAACACATATTTTAAAAACAATTTAAAACACAATTTTAAAATTTAGAACAATATTAAAACAATTTAAAACACATGTTCTGACTAGTGCACGTTCATTGTTTTCCATGGGTCATCTCTGAATGTGCCTTGTCTGGAAATGATGTGTAAAAAAGGTTACACAGGTGCTCCAGCTAACCGTGAAAGCTTAACGGGAGAGCTACAACACAGAGCCTCCTTATCTTTGTGAGAGCTGTAGTTCCTTTTCTAAATGTACAAAAAAAAATCACACTTGGAAATATTGCAAGGAAAGAACGAGTTCACCCTTGGGCAACAATGGGGGACCAAGGGCCACATTCTCTTCTAGGCGACCTTCTGGGGGCCATGTGTCAGTGGTGGGCAGGGTCAGAGCAACAAACGTAAATGTTACTTTTGTACGGAGGGCTAGTTTCTGCAAATACTCGCATGACCCTCTGTGTCCTCTACCCAGAGAAGTAAGAGACATTCTCAGAATTCAAGGTCCCATTTCCAGCTAGGCAAAAACATTTGAGGAGAAGGCACAGCAGGGCCAGTTGGTGGGTGGGTGGGCGGGCTTGGGAAGGTGTGTGAACTGGGGAGAGTCCCAAGGGCCACATAGAGCAGCCTGGAGGGCTGCATCTGGACCCCGGACTGAAAGTTCCTCATCCCTGCCCTTGGGCTTTTAAAAATGTCCTCAACGTGTAACTTGATAGACCGACCTGTGTGTTTCACACCTCTCCATGTGTAGGTGGCGGTGGCGGTGGCTTTGAACCTGAGAACGTTCCTTCGGATGACCCTTCGGAATGATGGGAAAATCTCGATAGATCTGCCGAATATCAGGACCAAGTTATGTTGGGAAACATCCGAACTGGAGCCCTTGTTGGTGGCATTCCCTGGTGAGCACTCTGGGGGCTTGCGGAGGGCTTCGCTCTGATCCACAGAGAGCCATGGCTGCCCTGGAAGATCCGTGCTCCTGAGGAGGGCGATAGGTCCCACTTCCTGGCCTCCTTACATCCATTGTAGGTGTTGGAGCTGTAGATGGGGCTGGCCATGGCCGAGGCTCTCCTTATCGCTTTTCCCGTTCGCGTCCTCTTCTGTCTTCACCTGCATCTTCCACTCCGTCTGCCCGAAGGCCTTCTGCTTCCTCGGCCACCTGTCTGTTTTCCTTTGCTGCTCCTTATGCCATTTATTTCGACTGTTACAGCTCCCCTTCCTTCAGTAAACCAAAGCAAAGGAGGCTTACGCAGTAGAAATCGTGAAGTGACAAGCCAATTTAAAAATGCAGCCGTAAGGATAAAAACAGCAGGCAAAGGGCAGCAACGAAGGTGCAGCAAAGCAACATTGTTGTCAGAAAATGTATTGCACTAGCCATTGGCCTTGGTGATGTGAAAAGATTTACTGGTATTCTTTTGAATACATCCGAGTAGAAAACAATAATAAAATTTTAAAAATTAAAATACAATATAATTATGTAAAACTTCTGATACAAAACCCCAATTTAAGCTGAAATTAATTGGGTTGACGATTGCTCTCTGTGCGCAGAATGAAAAGGTTTAAAAAAAAGGCAGTAAAGGCTTGCATGTGTCTTTTCCTTCTTCTTTTTAACATAGCAGATCAGCTGGAGTTTATCTCTAGCTTTGTTGACATTTTACCAAAGAACCTGTGTATTTCGCCTAAAGGTGAAGACAGACCTGGGTAACAGCTGGATTTTATATTTCCCAAAAAGGGATTTACCTTTGTATACTCTGCCTGGGAGCTCCAGGGGCAACCTGAACCCTGTTTAACACCTGACAGAGCCTCGGTTAAATGTCTTCTGCCTCCTCTTACTTCCCATCCTAAGACTTTGACCAGACGCAGACCCCATCGGTAGGTTCCCCATAGGTAACTTTGCGGGTGGGTGTTAAAGAATCCCCTCCCCAAATGGCAAACTCAAAATGTGAAAACTTTGCAAAGAGGCTTAGCATGTTTCCTGCTGTCCAGGACATAATATCCAGAATAAGAATTCAATGTATAGGTTATTTACTGTACAATGTTTACTTCAGAAGTAAGTCTTGCTGTGTTTTAATGGGGCTTACTCCAAGGTAAGTGAGTACAGGATGGCAGCCTAGGCTTTGGTTTCGGATTGGCGTTGGGGAAAACAGGGTTCTTGTGCCTTTAAGAGCTGTATCTCCACAATTGGGACCAGCAGGACACAGCTGACTTCCCATGGTAAACATGAGGTTGTGCGGGGGGAGGGGGTTACTTTGGCCCTTTGGAATCTGTTTTGGAATCAAGCAGAAATGACTGTCCTCTCTTTCATTTTGGGTTATGCCACACCCCCATGGCAGCCACTTTGTGATTGGTACCCTCAGCACTCAGCATTTGAATTGTGCCCATGGGTCCAAAAAGGTTGGCAGCTCCTGGTCTGATATGCCAGTAATGGACAGTGAAGGTTTCTCTCTTCCCATTTGCTCTTCCTTCAGCTGACCAGATTGACTCTCAGCCCCCCAGCCCAGAACAAGTGGAGAAGCTGAAAGAGTTCTCGGGCGTTGCAGATGGAGCAGCTGCAGCAACCCGCAGCCAGGCCACCGTTGCGTTTCTCTACTTGTACTTATCCATTGCATCTAAATGCGGGTAAGGATTGTTATTATTATTAAATTTATTTATACCCACCTTTTGGCCAAAGGCCCTCAAGGCTGCTTACAAAGAAAAATAAACACAAGTATAAAAATACATCAATAAAAACAATGCCATTTACAAAAATTAAACTAAATAAATAACATTATTAAGAAAAGCAAATGTCCAAGAAGGATATTGGCTGCACCTCTGCCACTTTGGCCACGTTCACACCAGACGTTTATTCCACTGTTATTCCACTTTAAACAGTCATGGCTTCCCCCAAAGAATCCTGGGAAGTGTAGCTTGTGAAGGGTGCAGAGAATTATTAGGTGGCCTCCTATTCAACTCACAATTCCTCAGCGGTTTAACAGTCGGTCCCTCTTCCCAAAGAACTTTGGGAATTGTAGCTCTATCAAGGGAATAGGTATCTCCTAACAACTCTCAACACCCTTCACAAACCACACTTCCCAGAATTCTTTGGGGGAAGCCATGGATGTTTAAAGTGAAATAAATGTACTGTGTGAATGTGGCAATTGTTGTTTCGCCTGTGATTTAATGAGCTAATATTGATCTCCTGGAGAATCCCGTAGCAATGTGACACTCTCGGTTTTGAATGCTTGGTCTCTGTGGTAAAGTTGGAAGCTGTAACGTTGATTTAGGACAGGAGTGAGGAACCTCCAGCCTGCGGATCAGATTTGCCCTGGTACAGGTCCCAGTTTGGCCTATGAGGCCATTGTCCTCAAGTCATGTTCCTCTGCCCCAAACCTGACACCATAGTCAATGTCCAGCGTTGGACAGGTAGAGACATGGCCGGGTGGGCTTCATGATCTGTAGAAGGCAGGGTTGAAGGTACCACCTGTCAGCTGATGGGTCGTGACATCAACCCTACTGGGTCAGCGGCACCACCAAGTTCCCTGTGGGGAACTTGATCCCACAGCTGATCCCTGCAGAAAGCTGCTTTGCTATCCCAATGCTCTCAGCACTTTGCAGAGGGCCAGCAAAGCCCCTTGGGCTGCAGTTCCCTAGTGTTGCCAACCAGCTGGCAGTTATTTATTTATTTATTTATTGCATTTGTATACCGCCCCATAGCCGAAGCTCTCTGGGCAGTTTACAACAATTAAAAACAAATATACAAATTTAAAAACACATTTTTAAAAAGCAATTTAAAAACACATGCTAAAATGCCTGGGAGAAGAGGAAAGTCTTGACCTGGGGCCTTTTCTGTGGTGGCCCCCGAACTCTGGAACAGCTTACCTGAGGAGATACGCCTGGCGCCTACGGTACTTTCTTTTAGGCGCCAGGTTAAGACCTGGTTATACTCCCAGGCATTTTAATGTTATTATAATGTTCAATTTTAATGTCAATATGTTCTATCTAATGTTTTTGTTTAATTTGCTGTTGTTCGTCACTGATTTTATTGTATATTGTATTTTAATCCTGTTTTGTTCACCGCCCAGAGAGCTACTCGCTATGGGCGGTTTAAAAATGAAACAAAATAAATAAATAAATAAATAAATAAAATAAAAAGATAACAGTGTTGGCGCCAGGTGCACCTCATCAGGGAGATCATCAGTTAACCCTTCTCATGAAATGACTTAGCTGTCTAGATCTAGACGATCACTCCTGGACCAACTGAAATAAGATGTGATCATCACCCATGGAGCACATCAGTTAAAAAAAAAAAGGGTTTGTGTATATGTGTTTTAAATGCCCCTTCTTTCTAATTGGTTTTACTCAGTAAATAATTTAATTACAGGGACTGTTTGTGTTTGTTTGTGTTTGTAATTTTGTGTCTGTCAGGGTCCTTCCGAGCATGGACATCTTGGTGTGGTCTGAGCTGCCCACAGGGGCTGGGTTAGGCTCCAGCGCTGCTTATTCCGTCTGCCTGGCGGGAGCCTTGCTTTCTGGGTGTGGAGTCATTGGTTACCCTCTGGGGGAGGGCCAGTCTGTAGCAAGGTAGGAGCCCTAGATAATTCAGGATGGGGGTGGGCGGGCAGGCATACCACTGGTTTGTTTCTACCTTTTTTGGTTCTCTTAATCATAGCTGGCATAGCACGGTGGGGAGGAAAGCCTGGCTGGGAGTCCAGAGCCTGTGAGTTCAAACCCCGCTTGTGTCTCCTGGGTGGCCAGGGCCAGCTAAAGATCACCCCCACAGTGAGTGGCTCAGGGATTACGTGCCCTGCCACCTGTGCAGCCATGGACAAGCTGCATAGCCCAAGGAGCCCAGTTGCCCCCCAGCTGGCAATTGCAGACAAGGAAAGGGCTGGCTTGTGCAGCTGTGGCAAGCTGAGCAGGCCCTGGCCAGCTGGGGAGGACTAGCCTCAGAGGGAGGCAATGGGAAACCCCCTCTGGATACCACTCAGCATGAAATCCCTATTCATAAGGTCGCCATAAGTCGGGATCAACTTGAAGGCAGCCCATTTCCATTTCAATCATTCCTTGCAGACAGAAACGAAGAAACAGACTTTTCTTTGCCAAAGAGACTAGAAAGGAGAACTTGCAGTCCCAATGCTTTTTTAAAATTAAAATTTTTTTAAACCCCACCTTTCTTCAGGGCGTAAGGAAATGTACACGTTCCTTCTCCCCATTTGCATCCTCGCAACAACCCTGTGAGGTAGCTTAGGCTGAGAGGCAGTGACTGGCCCACGTGAGCTTCACAGCCGAGTGGGGATTCAAACCGTGGTCTCTCCCACTGCCAGCCCAACACTCAATCTAATGTAAGACAATCATCCTGGGCTGGACGGCCAAACTTCCTGACCTGGTAATAAGACCTGCTTTCTTTCTTCCAGGTGGACTGAGGTGGAGTTGGGCTTAATCAACAGGTGGGCCTTCCGAGGAGAGCAGGTGATCCACGGGAACCCCTCTGGAGTAGATAACGCTGTGGGGACCTGGGGCAAGTGTTCCCTTCCATTGCTTGTTTTTTCTGTTTGAGTGGTACTGGTGAAATTGAGGGAATCTGGAGTACCTTAACAACTAAAAAATTCACTACAGCAATACCTTAGTTAACAAAGTCCATGCGTTCCTGGATGACATTGCTTCTTGATCGGAAACTTTGGTTCCAGAAGTAGGAATAACATGGAAAGAACAGGGGTAGGTTTCTGCACCACAAAGAAGAAGAGTGGCTCAACATATTTCAGCAATCTTTTTATTCAAAACTAACAGTACACAGGTCTGAAATGAAACCACCAGGTCAGGTAAGCCTTGCGCACAGACCACCTGAAGGCTTCTTCCAAAATGCATCTGGGGGGCCTGCCTTGCCTTTTTGCTTTTATCATGTAGCATCTTGCTATAGCAATCTAAAGGTTTGATCACAGTTCTCATCTTCGTACCTTCGAGCAGGCAGGCACGGGGCAGCCAACACCACCACCCTGTGCTTGGTCTCTCTTTCTCTCTCTCTCTCTCTCTCTCTCTCTCTCTCTCTCTCTCTTTCTCTCCCCTACACTCGAGCAGATGCATCTGCAGTAAGCAGTGCTTCCAGGGCACCCGAAGCACTGTTTACTGCGGAGGTGCCTGCGCCACCTGGCAAGGAGCGCCATTCCAACCACGCATGAGAGAGCTGCCTGCAGCAGCTGGAACCCAATAGACAGCCACATTCTGAGTTATGTCAGAGTGCGCATCCCCCCCACTCCCCCTGCACCCCAAAAAAGACTTTGTTAGAAGGAGCTTCTTTCCTGGAGGATTTGTTAACTGAGGTATTACTGTACACGCTTTCATCCACTTCATCAGATGCACGAAGCGTTATCTTGAATGACAGGGGCGTGGGTAAGCCTGTGGTGGTTGGGGATCAGGGGAGTTGTAAACGGTGAGGTCAGAAGGAAATGAAACGCAGAAAGCGCAGGTGCGGATCGTTACATCATCCACAGAAACAGTTCTTAATGACGCAGACATCCTGGCATGCGTAAGCCAATGAACGCAGGCAGTGTGGATAGAAACCCGTGGTCCCGATGAGGTCCACAAGTGACAGCATTGAGCTTCTTGCTGGGTTTTAATTCACACTGCAGTCTCTGTTTGCTGTCTCTCTAGAAGCTACAGGAGTATTCAGCATCACACACTGGGATCTCTCTTGCCCTAGATGGGGCTATCCCTTGGGATCATCCCCAGATATATGTCTTAAAGGCCCAAGAATTTGTCTCCTCCTAGCATAAACCAGAATGCCTTCCTTTCTTTGCTTTATGACAAAGGAGTGAATCAGTGTTGCTGTTTACTGTTAGTTTGCGTTTAGTTTGAGTTCTTCGTGCTGGGTCAGGGAAGACAAAATGTCCGTTGAAACAGCTCATTTCAGTATAAGACTCTTCTTTCCCCCAAACTTTTAGGTGGAGCATTGCGATACCAGTCTGGAAAAATCTCATCATTAAAAAGGTACAAGTTTACTTGGAGCATTAACTTTTGATGCTGCATAAAAAATGTTTTCCAGGTGGTGGATGCGATTCATAAACTTGGCCATCAATCAGGCTTGCCCGTCTGGAGGTTGTGCTTTGCTTTGGGGGGGGGGGCTGGCGCTTCATCACCAACATTTTATTTTTTTTGCTGCCTGTCCATAGCAGCTCACCACATCAAAAAGACCTACGTAATTTTAGCAGTTACAAAAATAAAACAACATAACTGGTCAAACAATAGTCATAAACAATAATGAAAACATCTCCATAAATATACAATTAAGCAATCCCCACATACTTCACAATCATGTCTGACAACAAAAATGCAAAGCCGTAGCCCCAATAACAGTGAAAATGCATCTCCAGAATTAAATCTTGACCTCAAAAAACAACTCCTAAAAAGAATCCAACCCCAATAGTCTATAGACATCCTGAGCAGCAGGTTCACACAGGTGGATGGTCTGTTTTATTCAGTGCTTTGTGTTATGTGATTGTATTTTATACGCTTATCTTGTAAGCTGCTTGGAGGAGGCTCTTACTCTTTTGCCTAAAACATTTTAAATAAAAAATACGTATGGTAGGAAGGCACCAGCCTGGAGTGAATGTGAGGTTGGGCAGCTCTATAAGTCATAAACATTGAAATGGAGGATGACAGCTGAATCTTTCAAATGGTGGCAGGTGGATGCAGGCAGCTGGCTTCCTTGCCCTCCCCCACTCCCAGAGAGGTAGGTAAGCTAGGCTGCAATCCAGTACTTACTTATCTTGGAGTAAGCCCTCTCGAACTCAGTGGGACTTACTTCTGAGTAGACTTGTATCAGATTGCGCTGTTCAGCCCCTAATGCAGCTTCTCCTCTCCTCCACAAGCAGGAGAAGCTGTAGTTGGTGCCTGTCTGTAGCCAGTTCACATGTAATGTGAACCTCTGGCTTGTTTAGCCAAACTCTGGTTTGTTGGAACATCCAAAGCCAGCCTAGCAGGCTAGCCATGGTTTGCTTTTCTGGCAGCAAACCATAATGTGAAGCAATGGTTTGTTGTTGGCTTATGAACTTTGGCTGGTTTTTAACTGTGCTTTGGTGTTGTGCCCAAACCCAGCAGTCTTGCTTAACCATGGTTTGTTTGGCCACCCTGCCCCTCTCCAAGTGCTCACCAAGCTATAGAGACACAGGTCCAGAGCATCTGGAAAACCAGGCTTTGGAGAAACAAGCTGTGGCTGTGATTTGTAACCCATGCCATACCTCGTGATTGGTGGAACAACAAGCCATAGCTTAGTGTTACATGCAAACACAGTTGTAAACTATGGCCTTTTAAGATACCGAAAGGGCTCGAACACTTTTTTTTTTTAATAAAAATTGAGAAGCCATTTTGACTCTAGATATTGTTGAGACTAGCAATAAGGATAGTTGGGGTGTGGAAATCAAGCCTGATGAGGGACAGGTGAATGAACTGGGTATGTTTTGCCTAAAGAAGAGAAGACTGAAGGGGCAGATGAGGTGACACTCTTCAAGGACTGGACGGTCTGTTTCACAGAAGAGGGCCAAGACTTGTTCTCTGCTGCCCCAGCAGGCAGGGCTAAATCGAAAGGGTTGAAATTACAGGAGGGGAGATCTTGGTTGATATGATGGTAAAAGCAGTTTGACAGTGGGACCACTTGCCTCAACGGGTGTGTGGGTTGTCCCTCATTTGGTGGTCTGTTGGGGAGGCTCCAGCTCTGGATTTCCTGCATTGAGCGGCAGTGGGGTGGACTAGATGGCCTCCATAACCCCACCCCAACTCTTTGAAATAAATAATTGGAAAGCCTTTTAATTGGTCGACAACTCTGCTTTCACTCTTTTTTTGGAGGGGAGGGGGTTCATTAGCGGCCCTCCCTCTCTCTGGTATATAAAAACCAATATGCACAAAGAATCAATATTAATTCTGAGGTTTTGTGAGGAGCTTATAGATGCCGTGACTTTTTGCAAGGGAGCGGCATTTACAAGCAATTTCTTGCTTGCTTAATATTACAGCAGCCTGAAGAGAGAATGCAGGAGCAGCTTCAGCGATTGCCTGCCCCAATCATCTGTGTCAATGTCCTGTAATCGGATTCTATTAAAATCTTTCGTGGGGCATGAAATTGCTCTATTAGCAGTTCATACCCAGCGTTGTTTTATTCTCGCAGATGGTATTAGAAAGCAACATTATTTTGGTTTGCAAAACATGGGCCTTTCTTTCGGGCAGTTAAACGTCCAGTGGTGACGCGCTGAGGCCATTCTAACCACAACACGGCTCCTAATTGATGTTTAAGCTTCGCGGGTAAAGGTTCATCTCTCGTTCAGAGTGCTTAAAGGCTGTGAGAGGTTTGGATGAGCAAAAGTGAATGGCGTCATATATTTCCGTAATGGCTACTGAGAGATGGGGAGGGCTTCTGGCACTGTGTTAAAGCCCTTGCTTTGCATGCAGAAGGCCCCAAGGTCAATTCCTGGCTTTGCCAGTTAAAAAGGACCTCTGTTAGGAGGTCTGGGATGACCCCTCCTTGCCTGAGACCTCATGTTGGAGAGGAGATGTAATTTTTGGCTCTGTTTTCCTTCCCCCCAACCCCCGAAGAGTTCCCACTTTAAGGATTTTGTTGACCAACACCAAGGTCCCCCGGAGTACCAAGATCCTGGTCGCAGGAGTTAAAGACAAGCTGCTGAAGGTATTGCTTCTAATGGCCTTCCTGTTGATTGGGGCTGCTCAGGGTTTCTACAGTATTTTTTAAATATTCCAGATTATGATATTTTCATATCTAAAAAGAACCACGGGTACACGTTAAATGAAGGTAACAAACCATGTGTGTGAGAGAGGACATCAGTGCTTTTGTACAGTAAATTTTGTTTGTTTATTTAATTTGTTGGCCATCTTTCTTCACAAAAGTGAACCCAAAGTGACTTAACAATCAATAAACTTGCCGGATAAATTCCTATAAGCCTTAATTTCTAATTGGAAGGAAAAACTTCCTCAGCTGGAAGTTCAGGACAATATTATTTTTTTAAAGCCAGCACTAGCCAGTCAGAAAAGCACATTGATAGCTTTGGTGTTGCAGGAATTCTCTGGTAAGGGAAAGAACACACAACATAAATATACGTCTGTTACAATGACAAAGTGGAAGTGACGCTAAGCGAATGCACTGCCTCTTTTTCGCTTTGTTTTTTAACAGGGATTTATATAAACGTGTTTTTTTTTAAAAAAAAAACACACGTTGTTCACAATCTTTCTTTATAACAGTTAAAAAAAATTTAACAACCCAAAATGTGTTCCATATAAAGAAATGTAGCTATCAAGATTTTACATGGAGTTTTCTTCATTCTATTAGTGCAATTGCATAGACGTGTAAAACCTGCCATTGTCAGCAAAACAATTTAAATTACTCATATGAGGTGGGGGAAGGAAATGGGGCTGTGACTCTCCACATGTTGCTGGCCTACAACTCCCATCATGCTTGACATAAGAACAGAAGAACCCTCCATTGGACATGCTGGCTGGGGCTGATAGGAGCTGGAGTCCAACAGCATCTGAGGGGCCATTAGTCCCCACACCTGACTGATGGGGAGAGGTTGCAATATGAGGCTAACCCCATGCTCCATGTGCAGTTGGCATAATATGTGTAAAACCTTTTGACAACTCCACCCAGCATCTTCTCACGTTGTGAGATAAATGGATTGGGGAGGGCAGCTCACACTGGAATTGCAGGTGTTTATCCCCAAGGTTGGCTTCTGATATGTGCTCTTTTCCTAGAAAGATGCGCAGTCTCCTCTGCGCATGAGGCCACTAACAGCGAACAGGGATTGCAAGAGATCAGGGGTTGTATTTTGTATATTTCCTTTTCCCAAAAAGGGAACTGTGTGCAACCTTGCATGAATCGTGTAGGATTCTAGTTGCAAGAGCAATAAGGAGCTGACCAGGAAATATCATGCTCCCTTAAGTGAGTTCAGGTCTCCTGGAGCAGATGAATTGCATTCTGGGGTACGAATGGAGCTTGCCGGTGTACTCTCATAATCTCTGCCTATCATCGTTCAGAAATCCTGGGACTGGATGAGGTGCCTCAGGACTGTTGATGAGCAAACGTTGCCCTAATCTTAAAAAAAAAAGGGGGGGGGACAGGAAATTCTGAGAAACCACAGCCCAGTCAAACAGATTTTGGGGAAGATAATAGAACAGGTTATAAAGGAGTCAATTTGTAAGCATCTTGATAACAGTGTAGTGATTAGTGGAAGCCGGCATGGATTTGTCAAGATTAATCCTGCCAGATTAATTTTAGCTCTTTTTTTTATCAGACTACTAATTTAGTGGATTGTAGGAATGCTGTGCACGCGATTTACCTTGAGTTCAGCAAAGCGTTTGAGCCCCCCCTGGCTATTTTGGTTATTACACTGGCTTAACGCAGGCTAGATGGCAGTGCTGCTAGGAAGGGTCACAGCACCTTGGAAAGCTGCACTCGCTCATTGGTGTCTCCTCACTACAGTGGAGGGAGGTTTTGAGTGCCGCACTGCTCTTACCATGTTTGAAACGATGACATCGGTGGAGGGGAAAATGTACAGATGCCCCAGAACTAGAGGGGATCACTAAAGCCTCGGAAGGCAGGAATAAAAATTCAAAGTGACATTGATAAAAAGGAAAGCTGGGCCAAACCTAACTACCAGCACTGTGGTGCAGCTGCAAAAAGGGCTAATGCTATCTTAGCCACCATTGATAGAATTTCCAGGTCTGTGCTAGTCAGACCTCGCCTGGAGTTCTGAATGTTGCAGTTCAAGAAGAATGAGCCGGGTTGGAGTAGGCCACCACAGATGGCCGGCGGTATGGAAAGCGAGTCCTACAAAGAAAGCGTGGAGAGACTGGGCATGTGTAGCCTGGAGAAGCCCGAGGCTGACCATGATGGCACTCTTCCAGTACCAGCAGGGCTGTTGCATAGGAGAGGGCCGGACCAGACTGAGCAGGCTTGACGTTTTGCCTGCTAAGGCAGTCTTCAGAAGTTCCCAACGTGATGTCACAGACGGAACTGTTGGAAGGCTCATTTCTCTCTCCCCCCTGTAGTTTCCCGCCATAATGGAGCCCGTGTTGACTTCGATTGACGCCATTTCCCAGGAATGTGAAGGTGTCCTCGAAGCTATGGCTGAACATTCGTCAGGAGAACACTACGCCATGCTGGAGGCGAGTGAGGGATCCTCTGTTTCTCCCGCTTTCAAGCCAGCAGTTGCCATGAGGGCTAGGACCTTGCTTTTAAGAGGCAAAACCTAATGGGGAGTTCTAGCTGGGTAAATTCTGTGGGGTTGGTGGTGGAGGGAATGTTGTCAATATAACCTACAGAGTGAGGTGGCAATGAAGAGTCAGAGGACAGAGCTGTGTGTGCCACGTGCCCAGCCTTCACAGTCCTGTAAGGTAGCCTGTTACCCTCAGCTGCAGAGGAGGGTGCTGCCTCGGCACCAGTGTGAAAGTAAGATTCAACGGCCGGTCTGGTCAGCCTCTGCAGATGGGGTGGGCAGTGCCAGTCCTTCACAAGAGGCAGCAAAATATTTGGGGCTGGCCCCTCAGCTGGGATCTTGCAGCTGACCTTCCTCTCCCCCGGCTGCAATTGCAGGCTGCTGTTTACTGCTTTCCTCGCCCAAATAACTTCCAAGCACGCTCTTCTTGCCGGTGCCATTTCCTGCTTTGCACCGAAAGGGGCATGATGCAGCCTGTGCCTGGGTCTGTCTGTGGCGCCTCCAATGAAAAGGTCCCCAGGAATGAGGAGAGATCCCGCTCTGAAACTCTGGGGAACCACTGCCACGTTACTGGGCTGACATAAGGCAGCTTTGTGTCTCCGTGTTCACAGAGGGGAGGGCCCGTGGCTCAGTGGGCAGATATAACCCAATATAAGGCAGAACGGAGGCCTGGCAATAGCCAGAGGAATGAGAACTCTTTCTCCTTTTTAAATAGGAGCTCATTGACATCAACCAGCACCACCTGGATGCGATCGGGGTTGGCCATTCCTCGCTGGACCGCGTCTGTCTGATCACTGCCTCGCATGGGCTGCACAGCAAACTGACGGGTGCCGGGGGAGGGGGCTGTGCTATCACTTTGCTCCGGCCAGGTCAGGGGTCGCCACCGTCTGGGTGCTCTGTCTTATTTGTTTGCACAAATGTCGCTCCTAGCTGTAGAAATCTGAGAGCAAGACTTTGTTGAGGACCGGGGGTGTGCTTAAGCCAAGAGTGTGGGTGGTGGCCTGCAGAGGTACCTCAGCTGTGGAGACACTAGGTAGCCCTCAGGCATGCCACTCTTTGTTTTTTTCAGCCTCTGCCCCCCCCATCTGTAATATGGGGGTAATTGTTGTTATGTGCCTTCAAGTCAATTATGACTTATGGCGATCCTATGAATCAGCAACCTCCAGTAGTATCTGTTGTGAACTACCCTGTTCATATTTTGTAAGTTCAGGTCTGTGCCTTCCTTTATGGAATCAATCCATCTCTTGTTTGGTCTTCCTATGGGGGTAATTACAGTGGCCTAATAACAGCTGGTATAGCACAGTGGGGAGGAGATCCTGGCTGGGAGTCCAGAGTCTGTGAGTTCAAATCCCCGCTCGCATCTCCTGGGTGTCAAGGGCCAGCTAAAGATCACTCCACAGTGAGTGGCTCAGGGTTTACGTGCCCTGCCACCTGTGCAGCCGTGGGCAACAGCATAGTCCCAAGCAGCCCAGTTGCCCCCCAGCTGGCAGTTGCGGACAAGGAAGGGGCTGGCTTGTGCAGCTGTGGCAAGCTGAGCAGGCCCTGGCCAGCTGGGGAGGACTAGCCTCAGAGGGAGGCAATGGGAAACCCCCTCTAAATACCGCTTACCATGAAAACTCTATTCATAGGGTCGCCATAAGTCGGGATTGACTTGAAGGCAGGCCGTTTCCATTTCGGTATACAGGGTTGCTGTCTTTTAATGCAGCATCATTGATGTACACAGCAAGCGTAAGAGAATAAGTGACAAAGGCAAGCCTTTAAATAAGAGCTACTGAGCCAGAGTGTAGGGAGCTTCTGTTTTGCATACGGAAGGTCTGGTGCCTGGCATCTCTTGTTCAGACCTCTTCTCTCTTGAGGCCCTGGAGAGCTACTGCCGATCAGAGTCAGCAATACTAGTTCATTGTTTAAGGTACATGAAATGCTTTGCAAGCTTAGAAAAATACTGTATGAACTCAGTGTTGCTTTCATCAATCTTTGCGAACCTGATGCCCTCCAGATGTTTTAGATAGCTGCAGTCAGTCCCAGCCAGCGTGCGCACTCATGGACGTAAATATTTTTAATCTGGAGCGTTTAAATTTGAAGACAAAATTCAGAAAGGCTGTTACAGCCAAAATGACAAAAACTTATGCTGGCTTAAAATTGTACAGCAGGGGTGGAGAATGTCTGTGGCCCCAGCCAGCAAGCCCAATGGTCAGGGATAATGGGAGTTGGAGTCCAACACCACCCGGAGGGCACCACTTTGGCTGCCCCTTAAATATTTGTTGTTCCCCTTGCAACTTGGTTGTGAAGATGAATTATCAAAGGTCCTTAACCATTTCGGGCATCAAACAGGGACAGGTTTGTCTGTGGGGCAGGTCTGCAGTGGTGGGATATTTCAAGGCTGTATCCTGGCCGTGACGTCTGGTTGTGTGGCTCTCTCTTGGCAGATGTGGCTCCTTCAACGGTGGAAGCCGCCATCCGAGACCTTGAGGACTGCGGGTTTGCATGCTGGGAGACGGACATCGGGGCCCTTGGTGTGTGCGCCCATTCACCCCCTTCTCTGAAAGCAGAAGTGTTGAAGGCTTTTAGTGGGATTTAAAGGTGGCGATGAAGACTCCTCTTCCTTCTGAGAACTGGTTCCCTCGGCCCTTGCTTGGACTGGCACCACAAGTCTTGCTCAAAATGATGGGACTTCTGGAGAGTTTGGGTGGCCTGATTCTTTTACTCGGCCTGTTGGACACTTGAGACGCAGTGCAAGCACTTGAACGGGCCAAGTGGCTGGATGCTGTGGCATTCTCCTACTTTGCGTTGCGCTCAGCCTGGATGGCTAGCACTGGGTGTTAATGTGTCACTCCTTCTCATGCTAACTGCAGCAGTGACGTTCTTTTCTGCACTTTTTACACATGGTCAGGTCCCCTGATGCTTTTCCACCTGGGTTTGCCCCCCCCCCATTCTGATAAGAGTATACTAATCTCATACTTCGTTGCAGTGGGGGGTGGAACTAGGTGTTCACAGGCAATTGTGGGGTTGGGGGAACACCTGTTTTAAAGCAATTGCGGGAGAGGGGTGTGTGTGTGTGTTTGGTTTTTTGCAAGGGACAAATGGCAGCAGGGGGGAATGGCTTCATCTGGGCCCATCAGTTACTTCCTGCCCCAGACCCTTGCCTAGCTGCTTTCCACAATGCAGTTGATATGTGTACCTCAGTTGGCAGGAGAAGGGTTAAGCTCCACTACCCCATCCCTCTGCCCCAAATCGCTGCCTTGCAGCTCTTCTAAGGAAGGGAGCTTGGAGGCCGATGCTGTTGCAAAGCGCGTTCTGCGCAACAGTGCATCCCCTGGAGGACCAAAAGTAGCTAACTTGTCTGCACGCTCTCCATGTTTTGTTTGCTTGAATGTTTCCAGACTTCAGCTTGATTTCCCAGTACAGAGATAACGTATGGATCCTGGTACAAGTACAGAAGCAGATCTAGGGCAGCTGACCTGTGGCCCTCCAGGTGTTGCTGGACTCCATTTCTCGCCAGCCCGGCCAGTATCCAAGGATGCCGGCAATTGAGTCCTGCAACATCTAGAGGCAAAGTTTCCCACTTCTTGTAGATATAGCAGTTTGATCAAAGGGGTATAATGGTGGTGGTGAAGAGTCCCTTGTTCCTAATAAAATCCCCAGCAGTTTGAAACAGGATGAAAAACGTGGCCTCTGAAGTGTGTTCTAAAGTGCTTCTTAATGATATTCCTGGTTGTCTCTTTGGAGACAGGAGGGGTCAAGTCTAAGCACATGTATACAAGGACTGCAGGTTTTAATCTGTTTAATGCAGAGCTGGAGAGCCTGTGGTGGTCTCTCCAGATATTGCCAGACTACAATTCCCATCATCCCTGATCATGGGCTGTGCGGTCTGCTGGGAGTTACGAGTCCAGAACACTTGGAGGGACACTGGTGAGCCACCCTTATTTAATGGGTAGATTAATCAGCTAAAGCCTGATTTGTGGGGAGGTGAGTTTTTAAGCATTAACTTTGCACGTTGAGGGCACGCCCTTTGTTTGCAGAGGCTGTTTTTGAGTCTGGTGTGCTCCTGCAACAGAGAAGGAAAAATAAAACTATAGAGAGGTCATTCTTAACACTGTGGTGGCTTTTTCTCTATTTAATTGTAAGTTGTTTTACATGCAAATACACAGAAAGGATTTTGATCTGCACACTGAACTGTTTCCAGTGGCAGTAGACACGGCCACACACGCTGGTGCAATATTCTTCCGGAATCAGATTTACCAGTCTGCTACTGGTATTGGGCCCCTTGCTGGACACTAGAGGGCAGCAGAGACCCACCTTTTAGGAGGAGTCCTCTTAAATCTCCTAAGAGGCTTGAGTTTCCTATCCATCTCCCCCTGGCAGGAACGCTTCGGTAAATTGGAGCGGGCGAGGTGGGAAGAGAGTGGCCAAGATCAGCAAAGCTATTTCCTTAAATCTGTTCCTTAAAAAAAAAAAAAAGCTTTTAAATAACACTATGAATGCACAGGGGTGCTTTACAGAATATCTTGAGCAAAACAGGCAGGCCCTCGCCCCATGGAGCTTACAAATGGACATTTTGACAGGAGAGAAAACAGGGAGGAGACAAGACAAAGGTGAGAGCAATGGGAGAATATTTTATTTATCAAAAACACTTCTAGACTGCCCCTTCCATCTATATAGAGGCCAGAGGAGTCGTACAAAAGTAAAGGAAAAAATAAAACCCAAACTCAAACAACTGAAAGATTCAAAATATACCATTACGAGTGAAAATGCCTGGACAGACAGATGAGCATTACTCACCCTTCTCTAGGGACTTGGGCACAGGGGCTTTCTTTCTGACAGCTGGAGCTGTTTCCGGCTGAAAACAAGGAAAGGACTGTCCCTTTTGGCCAGGTTAGCCCTTGTCCTTGATGTGGGAATGTGAGGTGTTGGTGCTAGATCAGGGCAAGGGCTTATATGCTGATGACACGCAACTCTATTTCTCCTTTTCATCTTCTTCAGGTGAGTCTGTGGATGTGCTGAACCGTTGCCTGACCGCGATAATGGACTGGATGAGAGCTAATAAACTGAGACTCAATCCAGACAAGACTGAGACACTGTTGGTGAACGCCTTCCCCGCTCAGATGGTGGATGTGCATCCTGTTCTGGATGGGGTTACACTCCCCCTGAAAGAACAGGTCCGTAGTTTGGGGGTCCTTTTTGACCCTTCCTTGTCTCTTGAGGCTCAAGTGTCCTTGGTGGCACGGAATGCGTTTTACCATCTCCGTTTGGTAGCCCAACTACGCCCCTATCTGGATGGCGACGACCTCGCCTCAGTTGTTCATGCTCTGGTAACTTCGAGATTGGATTACTGTAATGCGCTCTACATAGGGCTGCCCTTGAAGACAGTTCGGAAGCTTCAGCTAGTGCAGAATGCGGCAGCTAGACTATTGACGAGGACCAGTCGGTCTTCGCACATAACTCCTGTTCTGGCTCGCCTGCACTGGCTACCTATTTGCTTCCGGGCGAGATTCAAGGTGCTGGTTATGACCTATAAAGCCTTACATGGCGTGGGACCGCAATACCTGGTGGAACGCCTCTCCCGCTATGAACCTACCTGCTTACTTCGTTCAGCATCTAAGGCCCTCCTCCGGGTACCAACCCATCGTGAAGCCCGGAGGGTGGTTACTAGATCTAAGGCCTTTTCTGTGGTGGCCCCCGAGTTGTGGAATAGCCTCCCCGAAGAGGTACGCCTGGCGCCTACATTATCTTTCCGGCGCCAGGTAAAGACCTTCTTATGCTCCCAGGCATTTTAATCATTTTAATCTTTTTAATCTTGTAATACTAATCCTTTTTATCATCTTATATTTTGTTTAATTGTATTTTGTTTTCATTGTGTCTTATATGTTTTGTGATTTTATTATTATGATGTATGTATTTTATCCTATTCTGTTTACCGCCCTGAGAGCTACTTGCTATGGGCGGTATATAAATGTAACAAAATAAATAAAATAAATAAATATATCAGCCAGTGCCAACCTGGTGCCCTCTGAATGTTGTGGACTCGTATTAATCCCAACGATTGCAGAAAAATGACCAGAGGACACCAGGTTAGGAGGCGGCTGCTATACAGAGTAAGGGTGGTGGTGATGGTAGCTGTTCTTTGCTTGTAGAAGTCTCCCCTCCTATTGTTCTTTTTGGTTCCCCCCCCCCCAAGATTGTATGCAGCCCACTGGCCTCCTGTTCTGTAGCCAGAATTCAACCGTGGTGCTATAGAAGCTTGCATGGAGAACTGACCGTCTGAGGTTCACGTTGCAGTTTATTCCCTTGAAGAGGGGTCCAGGTTATGCCACCCTGCCTTGCTTCTGCAAACATGCTGTACCTCATTGATACAGGCAGCACAGAAACCGCGGCTGCCAGTCTTAAAAAGAGCCTTTACAGTATGCAGCCTTTTGTAGAATAATAAGCCAAAGAGACAGGTCCCTGCCCCAAGGAAGCTCCAGTTTAATCTGTTGCTAGTCTTCACCAGCCGTGCTCAGCAGAGGAGCCCTCCGAGACGATGTGAGCTGCTACAAGTGGGCCCATCATCTTGGGGGGGGGGGATGTGGCCAGATTGTGTCTCCCTCTGTTGACCGTGTGGGTTTTGTGCCCTGCGGGGAAGCTGCCAACACCACAGGGAGGAGCTGGGCTGGGATTCTGTGCTAATGCTCAGCCCAAATGCAGCAGATAAATAACCTTTCCCTGCCACTTCTCTTGCTGTAATTACTACACACTTTATGCTGCCTCTCGCCCAATTAACTGCGCTTCATGCTCTTCTGGCGGCGCAGGTGCTCCTTCCTGCTTTGCACAGAAACAGCGGTGGGGTTGGAGGAGAGGGAGGGGCTGTCGCTCAGTGGTGCAGCACCTGCTTTGCATGTAGAATGGCCCCAGTTCAATCCCTGGCAGCATCCCCAGGTACAAAGATCAGGTCAGGGCTGCTGGGAAGCAGAGCTCTCCCTGTATTTGCAACCTGCCGCCCCCTCCCCAAGAGATTGGGCTAGATTGACAGACAGCTTCCTGTTGGACAGGCAGTGTACACATTCTTTCAAACAATATTGCCACAACAGTACTTATTAATAAGAAATAATTATAACTAATAGCAAGTAATAATAATAATAACAATAATCTTTTGCAAATTCACTCTAAAAATATTTAAATATTGCAACCGAAAAAGCCAAATTCAAGGACCTGCTTAAACTTTACAAATGGAGTCAACGTGTGCAAATCTGTCTCATTCTGCAAAAGGTATGCTGCCCTGTTTTACCGTTTGTCGTCCAGGCCCCCACCCCTGCGCTACTCCTATATGTACACACGCGCTTGCCCAAGAGTGGGATGCAACACTCTCCTCCCGCCCTCTGTCCTCCCCCCCAACTGTGAAGGGGAACCTTTGAGCTTCGCTAACATTCTTTTCTGAACTTCTGTGTACAGATTTAAGCATGCAGAGAATTCTGCGCTTGTGCAGGGGCACAGAATACATCCACGCAGCCTCTGTTTTGTCATTCTCAGTGCTGTCCCTGTTGTTTCCTCACCCTTGGTCCCAAACACTCTCTCTGCCCTCAGAGATCCTGCTGGGACACAGCAGAGCTGAGGAAAGCGGGAGGGTCCTCCTGTTTGCCAGGGAAAAGGCGCAGGACCTCTGGGTTTTTATTTATTATTTTATTCTTATTTGATTTCTGGCATCTTGCCTACCTGGCTACTTTTAAAACAGAAGTCTGTGTCACCCTTCCCCACATTTCACATTTCCGAGCATTTCTTGGCTTCCAGGCCTGTTTTTTTTTATAAATGTGCATCATGGAGCCACCACTTTCCACTGAAGAATTGGGCTGGTAATTTGCCTAATTTTTCTTAAGCTTCATTTTTCACATTATGAGCATCGCAGAGAGAAGACTAACGATCTTCTGTGTTGCATCTTAATGACCGGAGCAGTGCAGGAAGGCAGGGGAGGCAGAGGGGAGATGTGAGGCAGAGAGACGCGAACAAAGGTTCAGCCTCTTTTGGAAAGCAAAGGACCTCTGAAGACAAGGCGGAATTTGTGGTTAGGGTCGAGTCATTTGGAGGAAAGTGAACTGGAATTGGCAGGGCCGGCCCTATCGTTAGGCAGAGTGACATGACCGACTCAGATGCTGGAGGATGGTGGCAGTGGCAGCTGCTGCTGCCATAGCAGCCCTCCCCCAACTCTCCCCTGTCTGTACTATGTTGCCTGTCCTCTACCCCTAACCTACTAGGCAAGTCATCCCGTCTGAGCTCAGACACAGATCAGCCAAAGGACAGGCAGAGTGCCCATAAACCAGAGCAAGGGATAGATTTCAGTTCTGGAGTGGGGGGGAGTATAGCCGAAAGTGACATTTATTGCTGTGGTCCAAAGCAGCCACGCATGAGCATAACCTGAGCCAACTGTCATAAAATCCGCCATGCTCCAATGTCCTGATTTCTTGATGCAAAGGGGCCAGCTCTCATGGACGAAGGCTATGCAGTTGCAGGAGGAGACAGAGAAACGCATCAATGGCTTGGATGAAAGGGTTTTTCTTTTCTTTTTTATGAAGAGTCAACCTCAGCGTGGTTTGGAAGCAAGGAACAACCTATTCTTCTGTCAGGCATTCATCCAGGCTTTTAAACAGTCACAGGCTGGTCGCCTGGGGTGAGTCAGATTCTCCAGGTGACGAGAATGGAAATGTACCAAAATCCTGGCTCGATATCATCATCATCATCACCACCATTTATTTATTTATATAGTGCCATCAGATGCACGTAGCACTGTACATAAAATAAAACTAAAAAACAAGTCCCTACCCAAAAAGGCATACAATCTAATAAAATAATACGAAGGCGATTATTTGAGGCAGAACATGATGGCTGATATAAGTACGTGGACGTAGATAGGCCACTAACATACCCTGCAGGCTTATTTGTGAGGTTGCTTTTAATCTCTATGGTTGTAAATACAACAAGGTGATTGAAAGCTATTAAGGGAAACTAATCTATTTAAACTGATTTTGAAAATGTATCCTGAAAGTTCATCTAATTTAGATCAATTATTTAAGACATTTATAACCCATCCTTTAATTTTACAGGAAATAATTTGAGGCACCTTGAAAAGATTGTGGAGGAAGGAGTGATCTGGAGACGGGGTGCTGGATGTCACCCTGTTGTCATGGTCAGATCACTTCCTGGTGAAATTTAGGCTTACAGCTCTAATTCTCCCCTGCAGGGGTGTTGGACAGATTAAGATGTGTCCGCCCTCAGAGACTACTGAAATCCACTGGATTCCTGAATGCCCTCGGGGGTAGGGTTTCTAGTAGATAGAAGAGATGACCCTGTTGAACCCCTTGTCACACTGTGGAACAATGAGACGCGTTGGGCTCTTAACATGGTTGCCTCTGAGTGCCGTCTCCAACTTTGCAGAGCCTGGTTTGCACCTTGGTACACCAGTGAACAAAGGGCAATGAAACAAGCCGGACGATGGTGAGAGCACAAGTGGTGAAAGACGTGCTGTGAGGCTGACTAGGCACAAGTAAAACAACATAACCGTGCATACTGTGCGGTAGTGAGGGCGGCTAAGAAGGCACACTTCTCTACCGCCATTACATCCTCAAGTAGTTCTCTAGCTTTTCCGTATTGTTAGGGATCTGTTGACATCATGTTGACAGGAATGGAGTTTTAGACCCTTCAGAGGCCCACTGTGAATTGTTTGCAAGGCACTTTGGGGGTAAAGTTGCTCACCTCTGTAGCAATTTTGATGCCCCCTCCATATCTATTGTAGTCCCCAGTGAGGTGTCTAATGCAACATCTGCTGAAACCTCTTGGGATCGGTTTCAGTTGATGTGGCCTGATGACCTGGACAAGGTGCTTGCAACAATGCAGCCAGCAATGTGTCCTCTCGACCCTTGCCCTTCCTGGCTTATTAAAACTTGCCGAGGGGGTTTGACCAAGCGGATCTGTTGGGAGCAGTTATTTGGAGATTTGGGGTGAGATGTCATCAATATAATGATGATACCCAGTTCTATTTCTTATTAAAATCTGAATTGGGAGAGGCCATGCAAGCCCTGGACCAGTGTCTGGACTCAGTGGTGGGGTGAATGAGAACCTACAAACTGACTCTGAAACCTAGCAAGACAGAGGCGCTGTGGATTGGTGGTTCCCGAGTTCAGGTGATTGGTCAGTTGCCTGCTTTGGATGGGGTTGTACTCCCTCTGAAAGAGCAGGTCCATAGTCTGGGAGTGCTCCTAGATTCATCTTTGAGGCCCAGGTAACCTCAGTGGCTCAGACCAGGATAGCCTGAGCATTGTCATCCATATGCTGGTAACCTTCAGGCTGGATTACTGTAATGCACTCTGTGTGGTGCTGCCCTTGAGGTTGGTCTAGAAGCTGCAGCTGGTGCAAAATGCAGTAGCACGACTGCTCACTGGGGCAGGATATTGGCAACATGTTACACTGCTGCTGACAGCATTGCACTGGCTGCCAATTAGCTAACAGAGCTAAGTTCAGGGTCCTGGTTTTGGTGTATAAATCCCCATGCGGCTTGAGACCAGGATACCTGAAAGACTGTCTTACTCCTTACATACCCAGTCGATCACTGTGCTCTGCAGGTGAGGGCCTCCTGCAGATACCATTTTATCCAGAGGTCCGTTCTGCACAACACAGGAAGTGGCACCTTCCCTCTGGAATTCCCTCCCCTTAAATAATTAGACAGGCACCATCTCTGTTATCTTTTCGGTGCTTACTGAAGATTTTCCTCTTTCAATAAGCCTTTTAGGGAGACCTTATCCTAGTCCGCGTCTGTGTTAGGATTGCTTTAGAAGATGTTTTGTTTTTAAGATTTTTATTTTAAAGATGTTTTCCGTGTTATATCACTTGTTGTTTGCCACCCTTGGCTTCCTTTGGGAGGAAGGGGGGATATAAATTTAATAATAAATAAATAAAAATAAGTAAAATATTATTAAAATATAATTTTGAATTACAAACTCAGTAGAACCAGTAGAACACTGCATGAACCAATGGAACAGCATGGCAACAAAATCAACTTCATTCATGCATTTAAAAGCCCAGCCAAGTAAAATGGTTTTATTCTCTCTGGACAACTACAGCTAGGTTAGGTGCTGGGCAAACAGCTCTGGGGAGGGGGTTCAGCTGGGGGCTCCATCACAGAAAAATCTCTGCCTCTGTGGGTCACATCTAACTGAACTAACCTCTGAAATCAGGGCATCTGGAAAAATATGGTTTTCATTCCATTCCATTACAGCACATGGCTATGAAGGAGGTTTTCCTTTTGAACAGGAAATTGTGAGCAGTCTGGCTCTCTGATGGATGTGTGTGTCCTGGTCACATGATTCCAAAACACACGTTTATCTCGTTCACGTTTCATGCTTTACAAGCAACAGCAAAAATGATGTTGATGTACCCCTAATTTGTGGCCTGATCCAGTATTGTGGGCTGGATTTATTCAGTAGATTGTACTGCTGGCTCAACGTGTGAACTTGTTGACTTGGAGGCCGTTGGCACTGGATCCGTACCATTTTGCCAATAGCAGGGGGGAGGGCAATTGGCCTCCATTTTGAAATCTGTGCAGCTGAAGCGCAACCCAGCAGCTTGTCTTCCTCTCTGGGGTGCAGTGCCCACCAGGATGCCCAGCCAAAGCCTTGCTTGGCACACGTGTGTTACCTCTTCCCATCCTCTTTGTTGTGGGTCATGGAGCCGACAGGACGAACGACATGCAGTTATGTCTCCACACACCCCGATTCTTTTTTAGATGGTTGACAAGAAAGCAGTGAAATGTCTCTTTGCCGTTCACACCTGGGGGAGGAGAGCGGCTGCCGGGGTCCTTTGTGACCTGCGCCAATTATGCTGTTTTTGTGCTGTTAACCTTGATAGGAACTTTAAAAAAAACACCAAACCGCCTGCTTTCCTATGGAAATGGCAGGTGCAAGGAGAGATGGGGGCATGAGATAAGGAGGCAGCAGCAGCTCTGAGGGTGCTTGCTGCCCCCCATGAGACACAGAAGGGTGTGTGTGTGTGTGTGAGTGTGTGAACAGTAGCTTCTTTCTGCTCTGATGAATAGATTCTAAAGAGGCAGTGACATTATTTGAGATAAGAAAGGAGAGAAAAAGAGTCAGTGATGGAAAATGTCAGAGCACAGAGATAAAAGGCAGAGGCAAGATGGCGGGGGGAGCTATACTCTCTGAGTTGTTTTTGGGGTGGCGTGGGTGGGAGGCAGACCTTGTGCTCATTGTCCCTTTGGGGAGACCCCAAGCCCTTGAGGGGAAGAGTTCGCAAACTGTTTGAAATACTAAGTCTGAGGGGTCTACAGATGGGCGAGAAATTAGATTCAGTTTGCATTTCAAGCCAAATCAAATTCACACTTTCCTAAACAATAGGATGTCTTGTTTAAATATATCTTAAAGTCTGTTTTCAAGATGTTTTAGAGTGTTTTTAGTGTTTTTGTTTACTGCCCTGTGCTCCTGCTGGGATGTAAATTTAACAAATAAGTAATTAATAATATGAGAACCGAAACACAGCCATCTTTCGAAATTCACTTATTCGACTTTTGCAAGTTCGCCAACCAACCACTGTTCACAAAAATGCACATATTAGGGCAAAGTTTGCATAAGAATGAATACATGGATGAAAATAACATACAAAAATATGATGAGAAATTGATTGCAAAAATGTGTGTACTAGTCACAACAGCCTTCAAAATGTATTTACTAGTAGAAATTAGCTCTAAAATGCATCAGAATTTCCATTTTTTTAAAAATTGCAAACTGCTGCAGAAATGTAGAAAACTGAATTTAAGATTGGAAAAATGAGGAACTGAGAGAACCGAAATAGACAGACCGTTCCATCCTTAGAAGGCGGTGAAGGTGCCATCTTGACCCCCCCCCCAATCTCTTCAGCCTCCAGTGGTTCTTTATGGTTCTTCATTTTGGAGTCTGTGCTCTAACAAAAGGACTCACCGACCAGTTATTTAGGGTGTTTTTGTTTTTAAAGCTGATGAACTTTCACAGCTATGTGTGTTTTCACATCGAAACCTGGAGTTCGTAACCAATGTACATTTCTTGTGAGAACATTTACTCATTTAAGAGAAAATAATTCCTCATCAAGCAGTTTGCAAAATACATGCCAAAACACAATCCATAAAATATCTTTTTAAAGACCTTGAAAACATTTGACGGAAGGCTCCCCACAGAGGTGATGGCTGATCAGGGACAGCGACGGCTAACTGAGCGCTTCAGCTGGAGGGTTAGGTGGAGACATACTTCATCGACAAGAAAGGAGAGTTTCACCTCAGCCTGTCACACTTTTCTGGAGGTTCTTCACCTGCTTATGTCTGTTCCCCAGATATGAGATTTGACAGACACGTCCCCCCCCCCGAAAAATGCAAAATCAAAATAGGAAAACTTTGCACAAACTAGAATAACTCGGAAGGAGAGAGGTGAAAGCGGCACCAACTGATCAAGCTTTGACATCATCATTTCTACAGTCGGTTGCTTTGACATAATCACCACAGCTGCAGCACAACTCAGCAGGAGGCAATTCACACATTTAAGAACCTGAGAAGAGCCCTGCAGCTGGATGAGGCCAAAGAGGTCCCATTTAGGTACTGCTGGTAAGACTCTGCTGGGACCATCAAGGGGCATGCTTTTCCACCTGCTTTGCCCCCCACCCCTGCTCTTAGTGACATTTTTCTGGGGACTGGCCTTTACCAGGAAGATTAATGCTTTTGGTTTGCTGCTCCTGTTTGTTTAGAGATGTTAGGACTTTGTTAGTTTGATTTTTTTTTTGTAAATTGTATTGTTTTTATTTGCATTTTGTATTTGTGTTTTTTATTTGTGGGTAAGCCGCCTTGAGGGCCTTTTTGGCCAAAAGGCGGCCTAGAAATAAACCGTCACCCAACACCCAACCCTCAACACCCAACACCCCTAGTCCAGTCTCCAGTTTCCCCCTCAGTAGCTAACCAGATGCCCCGAAGTGAAGCTCATAGGCAGAACATGAGTACAACTGCCTTTGTTCTCTGAGTTCTCTCTTTCATCGCTCCTCCAGCGCTGGAGGGAACATGCAGCCTTCCTGACTACCGGCCATTTATTGGCTGCTATGTGGTGCATAGCCCTGACTTTCTCCTGCCATGGACTTGCTATACTACCTTCAGCACTGGATGATCTCATGCAGGGTTTGCAGCAGCAAGTGCAACACAGATGAGAAAGGACTTTACTTAATTAAGCGTACTGCATCAATTAGAAAATGGCAGGCGCAGCGGCACAATTCCAACCTTCCTTTCAGCTTTTGCCTGCTTGTCTGAAATCAGTGGTCTCTTCTGACCATATGACTGACTGTCTGTTGAGGGGGCCTGTGGTCATCCCCTGCCCTCACAGGCTACAAATGTTACATGTACGGAGACAACATACACCCCTACAAGGATGGCACTTGCTCATCAATTCAGTGTTGGTGTTCTTGTCCTGCTTCTGATTGGCAGCTATGCCATATCTGTCCTTCTCCCAGACACTGCCCTGGTTTAGCAATGCGACGGGGCAATTCATACACTGGCAGGAAAGACTGAGCCTTGCCAAGGAAGGGGGTGGCGAGAGTTGCTCCTGGGCAAACACTTGAAAATGGAGGATCACGATCCCTGGGTAGCACCTCCCCTGCAAGCGCTCGCCTTGCACCAGAGCCTGGAGGACTGAAGAATGTCTTCATACATACATCCCGTCCAGCTGTCTGGTCATGCACTGAACTGGACGAGGCCTTGGATGAACAGGAGGACTCTCTTGCCAGCTCTAGGACTAAATCGTGTTCATGAGAGGTCAACGGACACCAACAGCCTTCCTTAAGGAGGCTGCTGTTTCAGTGCACCCCAAACTGGTCCCAACTGCCCCCACCCCTCACTCAGTCCAGTCCAGCCAAGATTGCCCCCAGGAGCAGAGGCGGCAGCCGGGTGTCTGTGTGGAAGCACAGAGCTCGAGGGCAGTGCCCGTGTGACAGCATGAAACTTCTCCTCCCTGAACTCAGGAGGAGGAGGAAGAGGAAGGCAGACTCCTCATGCACCCTGGATCTGGGCTCAGAAGGGGAGGGACGGCAGAGCTAACTATCAGGCTGCTCCACCAGGGCCGTGCCAGTGCTGGAGCAACACCGTCACCTGCTGTACTCCCTGCTGGGGGACTCCGCAGAGCCTCTTGATCCACAACTGTCAGATGGCTCACCTGGGCCGCCCTGGTGGCAAGGCAGCATTCTGAGCCACATGGCAGGGGTGGCAGGAATGGGACATCATTAGGCTAGATCGTCTCACCCCTTATACACCCACCTGATCACTGTGCTCTGCAGGTGAGCGCCTCCTAGAGATACCATCTCATCAGGAGGTCCGTTTTGCAGACCTTTAGTGTTGTGGCACCAACACTTTGGAATTCCCTCCCCTTAAATATCAGACAGGCACTTTCTCTGTTGTCTTTTGGCGCCTATTGAAGACCTTCCTCTTTCAATAAGCCTTTTAAGTAGAGACCTTATCCCAGTCTGTGTCTGTGCTGGAATTGCTTTTAGGTGTTTTTATTTTTTAAGATTTATCTTTAAATATGTTTTGTTTTTAAGATGTTTTTAGTGTTTTTGTTTGCTGCCCTGAGCTCCTTCTGGGAGGAAGGGCAGGATATAAACTTTATTATTATTATTATTATTATTATTATTATTATTATTATTATTATTATTATTATTATTATTATTATTATTATTGTTATTGTTATTGTTATTGTTATTGTTATTGTTGTTATTATTATTAAATAGTGTGTTTTGTTTTGATAGGTGTATTTTTGATATTAGTTTCCATTTCCCTCTCATTTTTTAAATTTTATATCAACACAATTGTGTATTCTTAAATTCCCCCTCCCTTTCGCTGCATTCTTTCAAGGCTGTAGGTAACCTTAATTCTACAGAGGAATATCATCTTCCCAGCCCCATCGTACATTTTGCAGAACCTTCCAGGATCTCAGGCTAAAATCTCATCCATGGGCAGATCTAGGTACTTTGTGTCATGGATGAGTCTTGCCATTTGTTTGTGGGCCTGCAGTCTTTGCATCCATGGCTTGGAGCATGTGATACTGGGGTAATACTGTTGCATGTGTGGTTGCCAGCGACATGGTTTACATATGACCCTAAATAGTGTGGGGTTCCAGGTGCAAAGTGTATTTTAACATGCATAGGTTCATGTTTATAAACATCAGTGACAAAGATTTCCTAAGCAGAAAGCATTCCTGAATAGAAAGTGGCATGAAACCACATGTGGATTATTGCAGAATTATAGACTGTGAAGGGTTCTTGGAGGTCATCCAGTCCAGCCCCCTGCTCAATGCAGGATTTTGCAACTAGAGCATCTCTAACAGATTGCCATCCGGCCTCTGCTTAAAGGCCTCCAGTCAATAACATGTATTTTAACTACATGGACACACAGCCCAATAAATCTGTGTACGTGACAACATAATAAAGATCACTTGCCATTTTCTACATAGAAATGTTTTCCATGGAAGAATTTCATCATGTCTGAAGTGGGTTTTAGTCATGGGCATTCATGAGAAGAGCAAATTGAGCCACCGTTCTCTTTTCCCAAGGACTGCTTCAAATGCACTGCATTGGTGTATACAATCTGCACACAGGTGTTACAAAAGGGCCTGATTGTCACACAGGGATAAAGTAGATTTTGGTCACCCGAAAGCTTATGCCATAATAAATACATTAGTATTTCAGGTGAAACAAGAGTCTGGTGGGTTTTTTTTGCTTTTGTGGCTTCTCTTCTAGAAATTGTGCCATCTTAATTTCACATGAAGAAATGCTTGCCTGTAATTGGTCATATGTGAAAATAACTGATGTTGCCATGCCGGAGCACAGATAGTCCTATGAACTTAAGAACTGCTTTGCAGCCCAAATTCCATTCAATTCAGCATCCAGCAGGCATCCAGATGCCCTGGGCAGCTATCATGAAGGTGATGGTCATCCCATGTGGACTGTCATCCATACCTAACACTCACCGGTATACTGCCTTTGCTAGCTCCACTTCACTAGCATGGCTGCTAGATGTCAATAGACCATGAATTTGTCTATAAACCTTTCTCAAAGCTTTATTAATGTTCGGGACCATTTCTGCATCTTTCATGTGGGACCATTTCAGACAACGCCTCCCCTCTTAAGGTGAGTGGTAACAGTGTGAACGACCCCTCTAGTTGCCTCACAGCATAGGAGATAGACTTACTCATGGATTGATTTAAGGCGTGAAATTTTTTCCCTTCTCTCATGGCACAGTGAAGGTTTTGAAAGTTAAGTATTACTGTCGTGCTTTGTTGTTGCCTAACTGCGACAGACAAATTGAGAACTAGTTGTCAAAATGTCAGAGCACAACAAATCAACATTCAAAATGAGTCTCGGTGCAATGTGGTGTATAATTAAAAAAAAATCCTTTTTAGAAATTTCAGCAAGCGTTGGCTTGGCTTTATATTTGTCTGTGTGATTAATAAAGGCAGCTAATTTTCAGACTTTAAAAACAGCTAGAAAATAGCTCCTAATTACATATTAGGCTCCGAACGTCCCCCGCTGAGCTCGGCTCTGCGGTATTGGTGGGCCACGAATTTTGGCAGGGGTTTAATTACATTCTGAGCTTCATCTAATTTTAGTTAAATGTAATGTAATCAGCAGCAGATGTCTTGAAATAAAATATGAATTATGAATATGAGGACATTTCTTTGAATAATTCTCTTAAAAAATGATTTGCTGCTTAGTTCGCTACAGCAGCACTGGGCTCATTAGGAACAGGTATGAGGCCGGGGTATGCTTCATTGCAACAAGGAGTTTTGGGAAAGAAAGGAAGTTATGCTGGAGTTGCTTTCAGTGAATTGAGCAGAGTACTATGAAAGCAAGACAAATAATCATTTCAGGTGACGGTATCAAATGGAGGCTAAGTGTGTTTGCTCCATCAGGTCAGCTGCATTTTGAAACTGGATATTAGGGTTGGATTCCCCTTGCTGAAATGTGAATGCTGATGTCTGCATTCCAAGCGACATTCATCTGCAAAATTATTGACCCTTCCAAATGGCTGGGGGGCTGGTATGGGGGGCTGCATCCCTTAGGGACTAACTCCTTCCCTTTGTCTCTTCAACACCCCTAGATTGACTCATGCAAAAGACACTTAAATTAGGCTTTATATTACCCACATTGATGTGCTGTCATTACAGTCTGCATTATGCATGTTCACATTAAGACTTTTTGCATTCTCAGAAACATGATGCCCACCATGTATATAATTTTGACACAAGAGAGGTCATACTGTCAAGGTAAAAGCTTTCAGGCCATGTTGGTGCTCAAGCTAAAATGGTGGCTGACCAATAATGTGTGTCTTCGTGACTATGGAATTGAGATTGTATGGACCTGGCTAAGAATACCATTTGCCAAGAAGCTCAGCTTTGGTAAATCATGGCCTCACAGTCTATTCCACTTTGCAGGCTTGTTGTGAAGATAAAATGGGATAATCTCCAAGTATGCCACTAGAGCTTTTGGGAGAAAGCTTTGCAGTTCCTCCTCCCTCACAACCCCTTAAGAACATAACATAAGAACATCAGAAGAGCCTGCTGGATCAGGCCAGTGGCCCATCTAGTCCAGCATCCTGTTCTCACAGTGGCCAACCAGGTGCCTGGGGGAAGCCCGCAAGCAGGACCCGAGTGCAAGAACACTCTCCCCTCCTGAGGCTTCCGGCAACTGGTTTTCAGAAGCATGCTGCCTCTGACTAGGGTGGCACAGCACAGCCATCACGGCTAGTAGCCATTGATAGCCCTGTCCTCCATGAATTTGTCTAATCTTCTTTTAAAGCCGTCCAAGCTGGTGGCCATTACTGCATCTTGTGGGAGCAAATTCCATAGTTTAACTATGCGCTGAGTAAAGAAGTACTTCCTTTTGTCTGTCCTGAACATTCAGCTTCTTTGAATGTCCACGAGTTCTAGTATTATGAGAGAGGGAGAAGAACTTTTCTCTATCCACTTTCTCAATGCCATGCATAAT
This sequence comes from Rhineura floridana, assembly GCF_030035675.1. Classification (NCBI taxonomy): domain Eukaryota; kingdom Metazoa; phylum Chordata; class Lepidosauria; order Squamata; family Rhineuridae; genus Rhineura; species Rhineura floridana. The sequence continues at coordinate 2,863,664 of NC_084498.1, forward strand.
TTTATACTCTTCTATCATGTCTCCTCTGACCCGCCTTTTCTCTAAACTAAAAAGCCGCAAATGCTGCAACCTTTCCTCGTAAGGGAGTCGCTCCATCCCCTTGATCATTCTGGTTGCCCTCTTCTGAACCTTCTCCAACTCTATAATATCCTTTTTGAGATGAGGCGACCAGAACTGTACACAGTATTCCAAATGCGGCCGCACCATAGATTAATCCTTAATCCTTTTGTGCCTTGTCTTTTAGATTGCAAGCCTGAAGCCAGGGACCATTATACCACTGACATTGTAAGCCACTCTGGGAACCCTTTTCAACTGAAGAGCTGGATAAAAATATTTAAATTAACGTGATAAATACATGCATGTGTTTAATATCATGTCTGTTTTATCAGAACATTAACAGCAGTATAGAAGTATATTTTCCAGATCATGTGAAGTATTGGTTCCCCTCTATTCGGCACTGGTTAGGTCTCATCTTGAGTACTGCATCCAATTCTGGACACCGCACATTAAGAAGGATGCAGACAAACTGGAACAGGTTCAGAAGAGGGCAATGAGGATGATCAGGAGACTGGAAACAAAGCCCTATGAGGAGAGACTGAAAGAACTGGGCATATTTAGCCTGGAGAAGAGAAGACTGAGGGGAGATAGGATAGCACTCTTCAAGTACATGAAAGGTTGTCACACAGAGGAGGGCGGTGATCTCTTCTCGATCATCCCAGAGTGCAGGACACGGAATAATGAGCTCAAGTTGCAGGAAGCCAGATTTCGACTGGACATCAGGAAAAACTTCCTGGTAGAGTGGTATGACAACGGAACCAATGACCTAGGGAGGTGGTGGGCTCTCTGAAACTGGAGGCCTTCAAGAGGCAGCTGGACAACCAACCATTGGGAATGCCTTGATTTGGATTCCTGCATTGAGCAGGGGGTTAGACTTGATGGTCTTATAGGCCCCTTCCAAATCTACAATTCTATGATAACAGAAAAATGGCACCCTACAGATCATTCAAATGAAACAGCCACTTTGCTAAGGACCAGCCTATGATCCTGGATAGGGCTGCTTTAACAAACATGTTAAGTGCTCCACAGAGTAGGTTTTAGCCAAGCGGGGGGCCTCTGCTATGTTATCATTAGTTGAGAATTTTTCAGATTGAACAGTTGGACCACTTTGTGCCCTTCTTTTTGAATTTAGTGCAACCCAGAATATGTACATCCTCAGAGGCTACTAATCCTGATGGGTCATATTCGACTAAGACCACATTCTCATCATACATTTGTGGCACCCTCTCCCCACTTTAAACAGTCATGGCTTCCCCCAAAGGATCCTGGGAAGTCTAGTTTGTGAAGAGCGCTGAGAGGTGTTGGGAAACTCCTGTTCCCCACACAGAGCTACAATTCCCAGAGTTCTCTGAGAAGAGGGACTGACTGTTAAACCACTCCGACAATTATAGTTCTGTGAGGAGGACAGGAGTCTCCTAGAGACCCTTGGCACCCTTCACAAACTACCCTTCCCAGGATTCTTTGGGGGAAACCATGATTGTTTCAAGTGGAATAACTATATGGTGTGAATGTGGCCTTAGGCTTCCTTTAGGCATCTGACTGGCTACTGTGAGAACAGGATGCTGGACTAGATGGGTCACTGGCCTGATCCAGCAGGGCTCTTCTTGTGTTCTTAGAGGATGTAATCCACTGAAACAAATGGATCTAAGTAGTCAAATACAACCTGATATCTAGAAATGTTTAATTCTGCTTATCAAATGTTGGGACGCAAAGAACAGGGAGATGGGTGTTGCCACTGGAGACAGAACACAGGCAGCAGATGCCACAGGGTACACTGCCACTGAAAATAGAGGTTCCATGCCTATTTATCATGCCCAATAGCCATTAATAGAGTTGTCCTCCATGAATGTATCTAAATAAATCTTTATTTATAACTTCTATCGCAGTTACAATATGGCTGTGTTTGCATGTCACAGTAAACCATAGTTAATGGTTTAACGTGAACATGGAGATTGGTCCTACTTCGCTCCTTGCTGGCTTTGCTCCACGGTCTCAGCTGCACCCTGGATCCTGTGCCACCCAAAACAGAAAGTCCCTCTCTGTTCACCCACCCTTTCCTTTGATCCTTTACTGCTGTCACGAGATGAAAGAGTTATTTTACCCCAGCTGTCTTTCACCACACAGCCTAAAAATGCCTAACCCCAACCCTAACCCCAAGAAGAACTCAAAGTAGTGTGTGCCTTGGCTTATAGATGTGGGAGGTGTTTAAATGGAGACCACAAGGTTTTGATTCAAAGTTAATTCTTAGGGAAAGGGTTTTGTAAAGGAAAAGTGACAGGGATCCAAAAAATCCCACCACTGGAGCAACAAGGACAAATAAACAAGGGGCTGAACACAAATCCAGCTTTCCCTCAGACTTACAGTTATTTATTTATTTATTTATTATTTCAATTTATATACCACCCTTAGCGAAATAGCTCTCAGGGCGGTGAACAAACAAAATAAAATACAATATATCATAATAAAAATACAAAAACATATACAAACAAACAACGAAAAGCACAGCAAAAACAAAATAAATACTACAAAAATTAAAATACAGATTAAAAGATTTAAAAAGTTAAGAAGATTAAAATGCCTGGGAGCATAAAAAGGTCTTTACCTGGCGCCGAAAAGATGGAAGTGTAGGCGCCAGGCGTACCTCTTCGGGGAGGCTGTTCCACAACTCAGGGGCCACCACAGAAAAGGCCCTAGATCTCGTAACCACCCTCCGGGCTTCCCGATGGGTTGGTACCTGGAGGAGGGCCTTAGATTCTGAACGAAGTGAACGGGTAGGTTCATAGCGAGAGAGGCGTTCCACAAGGTATTGAGGTCCCACGCCGTGTAAGGCTCTATAGGTCAAAACCAGCACCTTGAATCTCGCCCGGAAGCAAATAGGAAGCCAGTGCAGACGCGCCAGGACAGGTGTTATATGCGAAGACCGACTGGTCCTCGTCAATAATCTGGCAGCTGCATTCTGCACCAGCTGAAGCTTCCGAACTGTCTTCAAGGGCAGCCCTACGTAGAGCGCATTACAGTAATCCAATCTTGAAGTTACCAGAGCGTGGACAACGGAGGCGAGGTCGTCCCTGTCCAGATAGGGGCGTAGTTGGGCTACCAGACGAAGATGGTAAAACGCATTCCGTGCCACCGAGGCCACTTGGGCCTCGAGAGACAAGGAAGAGTCGAGAAGAACCCCCAAACTACGTACCTGTTCTTTCAGGGGGAGTGTAACTCCATCCAGAACAGGGTAAGCATCCACCATCTGAGCAGGGAAGGCGTTCACCAACAATGTCTCGGTCTTGTCTGGATTGAGTCTCAGTTTATTAGCTCTCATCCAGTCCATTATCGCGGTCAGGCAACGGTTCAGCACATCCACAGACTCACCTGTAGAGGATGAAAAGGAGAAATAGAGCTGCGTGTCATCAGCGTACTGATGGCAACGCACTCCAAAACTCCTGATGACCGCACCCAGCGGCTGCATGTAGATGTTGAAAAGCATGGGGGACAAGACCGATCCCTGGGGGACTCCACAATGGAGAGTCCATGGTGTCGAGTGATGTTCCCCAAGCACTACCTTCTGGTGACGATCCACGAAGTAGGAGTGGAACCACTGCCAAGCAGTGCCCCCGACACCCAACTCCACGAGTCTCCCCAGAAGGATACCATGGTCGATGGTATCAAACGCCGCTGAGAGATCAAGGAGAATCAACAGAGTCACACTCCCCCTGTCCCTCTCCCCACAAAGGTCATCATTCAGGGCGACCAAGGCTGTTTCGGTGCCAAAACCGGGCCTGAAACCGGATTGAAACGGATCTAGATAATCGGTTTCATCCAAGAGCACCTGGAGTTGGCTGGCAACCACCCGCTCCAAAACCTTGCCCAAAAAAGGGACATTCGCCACCGGTCTATAGTTATTCACCAACCTGCCATGTTTGCAGACCTCCTGGCCTTCATTTGCTTGGCATGTGATCCTTTGTCTCTTTGCAGATATCGCTCACAAAGCCAGATAAAAGATGAGGCTCCTGTGACTCCCCGGCTTCCCAATCCACAAAACCCCCAGGAAGCACTGGGGTTCTTGCCCCCAACAGCGGGCATGCCTATGTGCAAACCTCCACATCTTCAATGAATTTCCCATCTTCCGATTTGATCCCCAGGCAGGTCAGCTATAACAAGTTAACCCCATAATCCCCAAATAAACCTACATGCCAGATTATATTTCAAGCTAATATAAACAGTATGTTATAATACCAAACAATGCATTTCCTTCACATAAGCCAAGAACAAGCCTTGGGTTCACATGGAGGTTTGTCTGGACCAAACCAAACCACAATCTACATGCAATTAACAAACTGGTTTGGATTTTAATGCTAAGCCAGAGACCGTGGTTTACTCGTCCCACTCACGCTGGGGAGGAGGGAAGTGGGAGCCATCTACATGTTCACAGTATGGTTTACAGTGATGTACAAATGCATGTGAAATGTTGTGGAGTTCTTGCTTATCTCTCTTTTTATGTCATCCCACAACCACCCTGCAAGGCAGGTCAGGCAGAGAGAGTGTGTGTTTCTCTTGCCAAGCCTGCAATCTTCATGGCTGAATGGGGGTTTCCCATCACCAAACCCAGCGCTCTTTCTGTTGTTCCTCATCCCTGCCCATTGGCAATGCTGGCTGAGAATCCGAATCCAACATCTGCAATCTGAGTCCAACAACATCTGGAGGGCCACCAGTTCTCCAACCCTGTTTAGAGACAGTCATTTTATGTTTTTTATTTCACTAGGATACAAGCCTCTAGGGGTGCTGGAAAAAAAATTGTTTGCATTTTTATGTGAACCTATCTGATTTGCACTTCCTGAAACCTGAACTGAAATTCATTATCCTTCAAAACTTCTCTGAGTTTTGTGATGCAATTCTCCAACACACACACAGACACACGGAAAAGTGAGCATACAAAGCATATATTTGTGAAAATAACATACAAAAATGCATTATGTTAGTTGAGATTGTTTGCAAAAATTTGTATATTGGAGGAATACCAATGCAAATTCATATGAAAATCCTGATAATTTTTTGAGGACTTCTTTTAAAAACATTCTAATTAATGTGGAAATAGCTTGGGCTGGCCTGCACCTCTAACCAAGGACAGACCCCTCTACTTCTCTCTTCTTCTCCTCCACCCTCATGACACTTTGGTATATTTTAATCAAGTTTTGCCTGGGTCCCCCCCCCCCTCAACCGCCCTCCCTTAGCCACACAGACACGCTTCCCCGGCTAGGATAGCGGCCCTTGCTGTTCAATTCATCAAGGGAGTGACAGCTAAAATTCATTTGAAGATGAAGAAAGTGCAGGCTAATCCTTTCTGGGAGACATTGATAGACTAGCAACCAAAGAAGAATTGCAGTGCAGTAATGAAATTAGGCTAAAACTGCTGGCGGATAGCAGATAATTGCCCTTGTCTGTCAGGAGGAATAACATCTCCCCAAATCCTACACAATGATTGGGGGAACTCGGAGGAATTGTATGTATTTATTTTACCCCCCTTCCACTACCACCTCCTTTCCTAGGAGAGACTCTCTTCCCTCCACTGCCACAATTGGGATTAGCTGTGTGGCTCTCCTCCTCCGGATTTTCAGCTGCACAAAGATCGCTCTCCGTGACATTTCTGATGCGGTCAGACAGAAGGGATTTCGGCTTAGATATTAATCTAGCACGTCGCAAGGTGAAAAGAGAAGGTTAGGGCAACTGTGTGACCCCCCCCAGCTCTGTTTCCCGATGGGTTTAAACAGGGCTTTATGCCCCAAGTCCACACACTATGGGGGGCCCTCACAGCTCCCATAAACCCCAACCAGCATAGCCATGCTGATGGGAGTTGTAGTCCCAAACATCTAGAGGTTGGCAAGGACTGCCATAAGGACATTTCAACACTCAGGGAAACCTCCCAGTTCTAGGCTCACCACTACCCCTTGGCCAAGTTCAGAATGGTTGTGGATATTTGCAGCTACCGTTGCTAAAATCTGAAGTTCTCAGACCTCCTTTCTCCAATACTGTTGTGTAAGAAATTTGGCTGGCAGGGGCTGTCACCCAGGGTGACGTATCACTCATTTGCCAGTGACAGTCAGTGGCTGAATGTGTATTTTGCCACATAAGGCTGCGGCCATCAGGGAGATGCGGCCACAGTGGTGCCACTGCATGGCCAGCTGCCCTCATGAAGCCTTTACGCAAGGTGACACCTGGTGTTGCATCTGTCCCCTTGATTTGTTGTTATGTGCCTTCAAGTCGATTACGACGTATGGCAACCCTATGAATCTTTTTTGGATATAGTCATAGGGTTTTCCTGGTCAGAGGTATTCAGAGGTGGTTTACCATTGCCTTCCTCTAAGCCTACGGCACCCGGCATTCCCAGGCGGACTCCCATCCAAGTACTAGCCAGGCCTGACCCTGCTTAGCTTCTGAGATCAGACAAGTTCGGGCGTGTTCAAGGTAGTATGGCCATAGGCCTGTCACCTTGAAGGCATGCTTAATTGTTCCATGGTGAGAAGGGAACATTGTGTAACCTCTCCCAGTATACTGGGATGAGGCCAACATCGACTTTGTCCAGTATCCTGTATCTCACATTCGCCAACTTGATGCCTCTGGGAAGCCCACGAGCAGGGCATAAAGACAATAATCCATTTCCACTGTTTTCCTCTTAGCCTCAGGTATTCACAGATATATGGCCCCTGAAGTTGGAGGTTCCATATTTCCACCTTATTTATTTTATTTATTTATTGTACTTATATACCACCCCATAGCTGAAGCTCTCTGGGCGGCTTACAGTAACTAAAAACGTTAAAACAAGTATACAATTTTAAAAACACATCTTTTAAAACAATTTAAAACACAATTTAAAATTTTTAAACAATTTAAAACCCTACCAGACTGGATTTTTGCAATGTGTTCTACGGGGGGGGGGGGGTGTCTTTGAAGATAACAGAAACTTCGACTGGTCCAAAATGCAGCAGCCAGATTACTGGAGGGGTTCATTTTAGAACTCAGATAACTCCTGTTTTACAACAGCTGCATTGGTTGCCAGTTTGTTTCCGGGCCCAGTTCAAGGTGCTCACATTAGTGCTTCATGTCCTAAATGACATTAAATATCTGAAAGGCCACCTCTTTCCCTACAGACCCTCTTGGGTGTTGAGATCAGCAGAGGGGGCCCTTTTGGTAGTTCCGCCAAGAGTTCGGGGGCAGCCAGGAGGGGGCCTTCCCTGTGGCAGCCCCCAAGCTGTGGAACTCTCTCCCCACTGAGGTGTGCCTGGCAACTTCATTGTACAACTTTCCGCGAATGTGAAGACGCCCCTCTTTACCCTGGCCTTTGACACTTGAGATGTATACTTTTGGGACCCAACCTATTTTCTGTGATGTTGTTTTGGTTGTTTTTAATTATGTGTTCAAATTTGTTGTAACCTGCCCTGTGACCTTTGGGTGAAGGGCGGGCAATCATCATCATCATCATCATCATCCATTGATAGACTTCCTCCATGAATTTGTCTAAATTAAAATAGAGATAGGGCATCCCTCTAGCAATGGTTGGCTGGACTCTGATTTTACCTCAGCCAATGTGGCCAGCAGTCAAGGGACGACAGTTGCTCATCCTTGTTTGCAGGGCATTGAAGCCACCAGGGTCTGGGAATTAAGATCAGTGCTGGAAGCCTTTCTTTTATGCTACCTCTTTGTGATTCAGCAAGAGAAAACAAAATTTGGGTCCTTTTCTGTGGTGGCCCTGCAGTTCTGGAGGCTTTGCCAGTCAAAAATCCATCCAGCTTTTTCTTTGTGTCTCTTTCACCGGAAATGCAAAGATGCTTTATTTCAGTGGGCTTTCAGATGTGTCACATCTAGTGTTCTTTCTGATGGTTTCAATGGGTGACATCTTTTACCCTAGCTGCTGTAAGGTTTTTAAAAGTATTGGATATATTATATGTTCTTTACTGTTGCTTTTAAAAATTGCTTGTTGTACTTGCATTTTTATTGGCTGTATGGCTTTATGATTAGGCTGTATGCTGCTCGTACTTTTAGTAGAAGGGTAGGATATTGAAACATTATTTATTTATTTGATTGATTGATTATTTTGGTTTTATTTTTCATCTCACAATACTTTGGGACAATGAAGTCCATAAACTCTGTTCTGAGTGAAGAACTGTTTTATTTTGCCTATCCTGAACCTACTGTCTGGCCAGTTCATTGGGTGGCCTCAAATTCTATTATAGGAGAGGGAGAAAAACAGTTTTATTCCCTCCAACCCCCCCCCCAAAAGTGTTTCCTTATAGGGAGAAGCACCAGCAACATCCTAGTGCTGTCCTTAAGTTACCCTGTGTTAATCAGGAAATCCAGCTGGAGCCCATGCACATCATGCCAAATTCTGGCCCATGTATAGGATCCTTCGAGCCTGATTCAATTTGTTCAGCAGCAATCCAGTAAATCAGTACATGTTTTTTGAGAGGTGTACATCAATGGCGCATTCATTCCAATTCCACTTTGACTTTGTGGTTTTTCTGTGGTCGTGCTTTGCTCCCTGTTCCACTGGCTTGCTGCTGAGCACATTGAACCAGGGTAGAAGGATCTAGTGCAGGCTGATGCATTGGCCAGAGCTTGGCATGATGTGCATGAGCCCAGTTAGATCCCCTTTCGTGCTAGTTTTAAGGTTTTCTATTATCTACAACAGGGTTGGGAAATCTGTGCGGCCCTCTAGATGTTTTGGACTGCCACTCTCGTCATCCCTAGCGATTGGCCAGGCTGATGGGAGCTAGAGTCCGACAACCTTGGGAAGGCACCTGGATTCCCATCCTGGCACTATAACCATAACCACAAATAATAATAGAAATAAGGGAGAAGCATTACAGCTCAGATGAGAACAGTGTTGGGAAGAGCCATGGCTCGGTGAGAGAGCACTTGCTTTGCAGGCCAGAGCTCCTGCCAGGCTTAGTCCCTGGAGGCACTCCAATGAACAAGGAGCAGCAGATGAGAAAGGCCCCTCTCTGCCGGAGACCCCAGAGAGCTGCTATCAGTCAGAATAGCCAAGACTGGCCTAGATGGGCAAAGAGGCTGGCCTGGGATAAGGCATGATGTCCCTAAATCCACGCAAGTTGGGCAAATGGGAAAGCATGATCTTTTAGGGGATCATGGCAACAGAAGAACAACCAGCTGTCACGAGTACCCAGCAGTGGTCCCTCCCGACTTCCACCTGTGAAACCCTGGAGAAGGCTCCGTGCCTGCCCTCCAAAGCTGCCCGAGGAAAGAGTGATACAGCATCTGTTTTGCATGTTTATTTTTTGTACAGTTGATGGGCCTTAGCTACATAATTAAGATTTCATGTGGTTCAAATATAGGCAGTTTCCTATGTTCCTATGTTCAATATGCAGGGCTGGCCCTGCTATTAGGCAGAATGAGGCAGCTGCCTCAGGTGGCAGATGCTGTGAGGCAGCATGGTGGCGAAGCACCACGGAACCTGCCAAGCCCACTAAGCCAGTCTGCTGCTCTCGGGTGCAGCAGAGAACATTGTCCCCTAGCCATGTCAAACTCAGATTCGACTGCCAGCCTGTCCAGCTCTTGTACATGGAACAGGGTGTGCGCACGTCATGTTATCCTTCACCTTAGTCAGCAAAATGTCTTGGGCCAGCCCTGGCAATGTGCTTAGCTTGAACCAAACCTCCGGACATTCTGAAGACTCTCCCTAGGCCCTGATTTACACCTCTCCTAAGGGCCCATCAAGAGAGCGGAGAGCTTGCTCCAGGCTGTAAATTAACCAGGAAGTCACACAGAATCTCCAGCAGCTGCAGACGTGAGTCCAGGGCATGCAGAGCTGCCTCCTGGGCTGACCGGCAGCCATTTGCCTTGTGATTTATTGCAAGAGGTAGACAGTGCGGGTGAGTGAGTGTGCTGGCCAGCCACAGAAATGTTTTATGTGCTGTGGCCAGCGCACATAATTTACTGTGGTTGGTGGCAGAATATTTCACTTCCTGTCGTGCCAATGAAGATTACTTGTGTTTGAAATCGCCTGAGTACACAGTCGATTCCACTTAAATGTTCACAGTCGGCTGAGCACGGATAATGCCCCCAAAGAGTGCAAGGGGGGACCCCATGCCTGGATCTTGCACACATTGGGCAACTCAGTGTCCATGGGAAAGGATGCTTTTCTCCAGGTGCAGATGCCTACCCAACAGCAGGAGACTCCGAACTAAGGAATGGATGTTGCTATGCCGACACGTGCTATTATCTTACTGGATTCCCTACCACAAGGTGTGGCAAGGTCTGCTTGCTTAGATTAGGAATCTAATTACCTGCTGGTTGGAATAAGCAACAGCCTTTCATTAACGTCCACTGTACTGAGAGAGAAAAAGGACCACCAAAGGATTAATGTATCTAAGCTCAGAAAGCTAACTGGCCATCTTGAGTTGTGAGTTTAGTTTCTCTTACCCCCCTTTCTCCATTGCCTTCTGTTGTCATTAGTAATGGCCAAGTTGATAAGTGAAAGTTGACCCAGTGCCAGCGGGTGGACAGGTGGGGCATGGGCTGAGGGCCCCGGTCACTCCCAAGGGCCCAAGCCACTCTTGAGCAGCTCCTGCTTAGATCTAAAGGCTGGGGCTGGGAGGATGGATCTCCACACTCCGCGATGGCTTCAGGTCGGTCAGTGTGATTTGAAGATTCAGATCATGCCCCACAACTTGACACTGATCAGAAATGCTCCACAATCCACGATGATACCGGGTCACGGAGCTTTTGCAGAAGAAGGAAATGAAAGCATAGATTGGATGCAAGCAAGAGGGACCCTGAAAGAGACACTGCTCCATAGGGAGAGCAGAATGGCACAAGCACAAAGGCAAAAAGGCCAAGGCCACAATCAGTGAGAAAGTCACACAGCAATGCCGTGGATGCTCCAAACTGACACAGGAAAACTTATCCCATGGCTGGCGCATAGGCTCCAGAGCGAGGCCAGTGACCGAAGCTGCTTTAAGGAGATAGATTTTCTCTTTAGTATTCAGGTCTGTCTAGCAGATGAAAGCAGCCTCACTGCAGAAGGGATTGGACAAGGCTTCTTGGCTGCATGGAGGAATCACACCACAGCCTGACAATCAGCAATACGGAAAGGCAATTAGACAGTTGTATATTGCCACAGTAACAAGACCAGATGTTGCAACAGCAGTAGCTATTTTATTCAGGAAGGTCTCAACACCAACCCAGAAGGTCCGGAGTGCAGTGAACAGGGTCATATGCTATTTGACAAACCCAGTGTGCCTTAAACTGCAACTCCCAGCAACTTATGACTCTCACCTGAGAGGATATGTGGAAGCAGTTCCGACTGGTAGTCCACCAGCAGATACCAGTTTCTGCTTGGAGGAGTGCCCATGAGCTGGTCCAGCAGGAAACAGACTTCTGTGGTGTTTTCCTCATCAGAGGCAGAGCATGTAGCAGCTGATCAAGCCAGTCAAGAAGTTATCTGGTTGTGTCAGGTACTCACTGATGAAGGTGAAGAACTGAGTGAATCTACACAGAGGACAATCAAGGATGTATTGCACTTGCACAGACTGAGAGAATCAATCCCAGACCCAAGCATATCAATCTGAAATATAATTTTAAAGATATTCAGGAACAAAGGTGTATAGATCTGCAGTACTGTCCTACAGATGATACGACAACAGATGTCAGGGGTGGGTGAGAATTTTGCTAAAAGTGAACTTGGCATCAGACTTCCTGATAGTTTGCATGTTCACTGCCTTTGTGGACCGATCGTGAATGCTGCGAGCTTCCAGGGCTTTTGCTGACACCAGATTTTTGCTAATGTGAAACTGACTAGCCTGCATCCTTTGCTTTGCTAATGTAAAAGCAGAAGATAGTGGAAAACAAAGAAACACGGAGCAGAACTGCCTGCCCGTTCAATAGAATGTGATCGAATTGGCACCAACAAGTGGATCCCATCCTTAATGGACATCCTAACAAAACATTTAGCAGGGAGGCATCATCATAAGTTATTGAGTAAAAGAACGGGTGTTGGAATAACAACACTCTTTAATTAATTAATTCCCATCAAGAGAAAGAGAGAGAAAGTGAGACTAATTGGTTAATGTATATAGGCCCAGGAAATCAAGTGGCCTTTGTGAGTTGAGTTTAGTCCCCCCCCCAACTTTCCACCTTGCTTCTACTGTCACCTGTTTAAATCTTATAGCCACGTCTGTCTTTCTTGGGATCAGGCAAAGAACCTACTCTGCAATGTTGCTTTGCATGCAGAAGGTGTCGAGTTTAATCCTCGGTTTCTCCAGGTAGGGCTGGAGGAGATCCCTGCCTGAAACCCCAGAGAGTCAGTGCAGGCAATACTGAGCTAAATCAACCAATGGTCTGTCTATAATAATAATAATAAAATTTTACTTGTTAGTCGCCTATCTGTCCGACTTAACAGTCACTCTAGGCGACTTACATAGAATAGAATATACAATATACAATCAACACATTCATCAAATTAATCTAACATCAAAACAGTAATTAAAACATCAAGAAAAACCCACCCCAACATTCTTATAGGCCTGCCTGAATAGCCAGGTCTTTAAAGCTTGGTGGAAACTCATCAGGGAGGAGGCATGTCGGAGATCGTAAGGGAGAGAATTCCAGAGGGTGGGGGCCACAACTGAGAACGCTCTCTCTCTGGTCCGCACCAGCCGAGCTGTTTTGACTGGTGGGGCCGAGAGGAAGGCCTGTGTGGCTGATCTTGTAAGGCAGCCTAATTGGTGATACTGGAGGCGGTCCTTCAGATAAACTGGGCTGAAACCATATAGGGTTTTAAAGGTCAACACCAACACCTTGAATTGGGCCCGGTAAACCACTGGTAACCAGTGTAGATCTATCAACATCGAAGTGATGTGATCCCGGCGGCGGCTATGCTTAATCAAGCGTGCCGCCGCATTCTGTACCAGTTGCAGTTTCTGGACCGTTTTCAAGGGTAACCCCACACAGAGCGCATTACAATAGTCTAAGCGAGAGGAGACCAGGGCATGTATCACTCATGGGAGCAGATGTACAGGAAGGTAGGGTCGCAGCCTTTGTATCAGATGTAATTGATACCAAGCTGCCCGGCTCACTGCTGAAACCTGAGCCTCCATGGACAGCTGGGAGTCAAGAATGACCCCTAGGCTGCGGACCTGGTCCTTTAGGGGTAAACTCACTCCATTAAGTACCAAGTCGATGTCTCCCAACCTTCTCTTGTCACCCACGAGCAACACCTCAGTCTTGTCGGGGTTCAGCTTCAGCCTATTTTCGCCCATCCATCCACTTACGGACTCCAGGCACTTGGACATGGTCTTCACAGCCAACTCTGGTGAAGATTTAAATGAGAGATAGAGCTGAGTGTCATCCACATATTGGTGACACTGCAGCCCAAAACTCCTGATGATGGCCCCCAGCGGCTTCATATAGATGTTGAATAGCATGGGGGAGAGGATAGAACCCTGTGGTACTCCACAGTTCAGAGGCCAAGGGTCTGAAACCTCATCCCCCAATGCCACCCGTTGGTACCTGCCTGAGAGATAGGAATGGAACCACTGTAAAACAGTGCCCCCTATTCCCAATCCCTCAAGGTGATATAACAAGATACCGTGGTCAACGGTATCAAAAGCCGCTGAGAGATCCAGGAGGACGAGGAAGGTATATTCACCCCTATCCAACGCCCTCCTCATATCATCTACCAGGGCGACCAAGGCTGTTTCAGTTCCATGTCCAGTCCTGAAGCCTGATTGGAAAGGATCTAAATAATCTGCTTCATCCAAGTGTGTCTGTAGTTGCTTGGCCACCACTCGCTCTATCACCTTGCCCAAGAATGGAAGTTGGAGACTGGGCGAAAGTTATTCAACTCTTGGGGATCCAAGGAGGGCTTTTTCAAGATGGTCTTAATCACTGCCTCCTTGAGGGCTGATGGCATTGCACCCTCTTTCAAGGATGCATTTACCACTGCCTTGATCCCTTCGCCCAGACTTTCTTTGCAGCTCATGATGAGCCACGTAGGGCAAGGATCCAGCAGACAGGTGGTTGGCTTCACAGTACAGAGCACCTTGTCCACTTCCTCAGCGAGGAGAGGCTGAAACCGATCCCAACGGACCAGAGTGCAACTGGCCGACTCTGGCCCACCTCCTGTATCCACGGCGTGCAGAATCATGCTCTTCAGGCGCTCGATTTTATAGGCAAAGTGTTTAGCAAATGTGTCACAGGAGGCTTTAGAATGCTCCATGGGTTCCTGAGCAACTGGACCAACCAGGCTTCGGACCACTTGGAACAACCTCCCAGGACAACACTCTGCCGACGCAATAGAGGCAGCAAAGAATTGCCTCTTCGTTGCCTTTGCTGCCACCTGGTAGGCTGCTATTGCTGCTCTAACCAGTGTCCGATCGTCTTCAGTGCGAGATTTCCGCCACTGGCGCTCTAGTCGTCTCACCTCCTGTCTCAGACCCCGCAACCGTGGTGTGTACCAGGGTGCTGTCTGAGTTCTATTCAGGGGGAGAGGACGTTTCAGAGCCACCCGGTCTTCCGCCCCAGCGATCTCCCTATTCCATTCCCCCACCAGGGTTTCGACCGGGTGTCCTTCAGTCAGCTCCAAATCCCCCAGCGCATCCAGGAATCCTTTGGATTCCATTAGGCGTCTGGGGCGGACCATCCTAATGGGTCCTTGACCCCTGCGGAGGGTGTGCGGCATTGAGAGGTCTATATTCACCAGGTAGTGATCTGACCATGACATGGGGTTAGAAGAAACAACCCCCATTTTCAGAGCACTTCCCTCCCCAGCCGAGACAAACACAAGGTCAAGAGCATGACCGGCTACATGGGTGGGCCCTATATTACTAAGGTGCAGTTCCCAAGAAGTCATGGTTTCAATGAAATCCCGATGGGCTCCCATGAGAATGGCCTCAGCATGCACATTGAAGTCCCCCAAAACCACTAGGTTGGGGGAGAGCAATCGCACAGCCGAGACCATCTCGAGCACCTCGGCCAGGGAGTCTGCTGTGCAGCGGGGTGGACGGTACACAAATAGAATCCCTAAACTGCCTAGATATAAGGCAGCATTTTACGTTCCAATGATGGTTGGAAAAATTGTACAGATTTGTGGAGGAGCAGGGGACTAGTCTATATTTATTTATTTTATCAAAAATAGTTATATTCCATTTTATATGCGAAATCCCTAAGTGGTTTGCATAAATCAAATAGATTAAAAAAGAAGAAGAAAAAGAAAAATCTACATACAATGACATCTCCAAAAATAAAAATAAATGCATCAATAAAAACAGAGATGTAAATGTAAATGTACTGCCTTCAAGTTGATTCTGACTTATGGCAACCCTGTGAAGAGGGTTTTCATGAGGCTGAGAGGCAGTAACTGGCCCAAGGTCACCCAGTGAGCTTCATGGCTATGTGGGGATTCGAACCCTGGTCTTCCAAGTCATAGTCGAACACCTTAACCACTACACATCAATAAAACATTCAGTAAGATATTAATAAACAGAACACAGAGCAGCGTGATGGATCTTATGAGCCAGGGAAAGTGTTCCTAAATTGATAGGACTTCAGGAAGCATATCAAACTTGCCACGGTTTCCATCTCAGCTCAGTCTTCCCCTCACCAGAGAGTGGGTGCCACTGCTGAAAAGCCCTGCTTTGGAGATATCGTAAGATGGCAGTCCGTCAGTTGGTATTAAATTTGTGTGTCGCTTACACCTGTCATGAGCCCCGTGGAGAACCCCTGGCAGAACATGTCCGTAGAAAGGGAGGACTAGGATCCTGAGAAGGGTGGCTGGTGACATTGGGGAGGAGTTCAGCCATCTGCCAGCTGATAGCCCCTCCCCCAAGGTGCTGGCTGCCACGGATGGGGCAGAGCTGGTAGTGGCCTGTTCCTCACTCTGTTTCCGGAGAATCTTCGGGCCCCTGATCCAGCCCCTGCTCTCCCTCCTGGAAGCGCCCTCAGAGCAGGAGGGGCGTTCGGAGGTGGAGCGAACCGGTTGAGGCACCTCCGCCTCTATTACCAAAGATGTGCCATGGTCTGCACAGGTGCGGGCAAACCAAACCCACCCACCAACCTATCCGTAGGAGTGCCCGCTTGCTTGCCCTGTCCTGAGCCAGGAGAAAGTTCTTGGGCAAGGAGTGTGCCTACCCTGACCCTACATAAAGGGGTCTCTAGGGGTGTGTCAAATGTTGCAACAACATCTTCGCTTGAGGAGCCCTGCCTAGTAGTGCTTTGTAGAGACCTGTAGTCTGATCTATGTACTAATTGTGCCCTAAGTTCTGGATTAAAGCCTTCCACGGGGGGGGGGGGAGGCAAGTAGCCAGGTCAACACCAAAGCCCCTAGGCAACTTACAACATACAAAGTAGGAAATGTGATTAAAAATCCATAAATAACATTACATAAGATCTTCAACAACCCACCCTGCTGTTATACAAAGTTGCATGAATAAAGCTTCACCATGTAAAATAACTAAAAGGACTCCTCCAATAAAGAACGTTTAAAAGCTGACAACAGGAGGAAGGCGTTAACTCTAAACCCTAAAAAATGGGCCCCTTGAAAAACAAACACACTTTTCCTAAAAGGCCTAGGTGTCAAAAGCTATTAGCTACAAAAGATGAATGCCACTTTGATGTTCAGAGGGTGTGGATCCCTGAATAAAAGCTGCTGGGGCCAGTCAGAGGCGGTCTCCTCTACGCCCTGATGCTCTTACGAGGCAGCTCCTTGTGCTGTCTGTTTGGAGGCATGCCAAAAAATGTCACAGGAGCCACACCAGGCCCAAGAGAGTTTGCTGCCTGACAGAGAGGACAAGACGGCACCCACCCTCTTCCATGTGTCGAAGCCAACCAGGCTCCTAGCTGAATCTTGGTTTGGTGATGGAACAGCAACCACCGCCACACCACCTAAAGGGAGGGATGGGCCAATCTGGTCTGCCATCGCTGCCCACCCAGTGCCTACTATCTGAGACCGCCACCTCGGTCTGTCTAGTGGGGAAGCCGGAAACTGGTGACTGAATCAATAAGAAGGATGATTAGAGGCACCAGGGGTGTAGTCGTGTGGGCTCTTGGGGTATGTGTGTCTTAGACCCCTTACTTTTTTGGGAGCAGGGTCCTAGCTGGGTCCCTAAGTCTCCAGTGCTGTATGAGCCAATCAGCGTGAAAGGCGAGTGTGTTAGCCGCTGAGAAGAGTCTTCTAACATGCTTGTCCTTTTCTGCTGATTGGAGCCAATCAGAGTGAAAGGAAACTCTTCTCAGTAGCTAATGCACTCCCTTTTCATGCTGATTGGCTCCTAGGGACATCTGTTGTGAGAGAAGGCACGCATGGGAAGGACTGAGGAGTGTGGAGATGATGGAGAGCAAGTGAGCAAATGAGGGGGTGTGGCTGTGAGGGGGCATGGCTTGGCTATCATGAAGGAACCCTGCACTCTGAATCTGTCACTCCAGTACTGATGAGGCACTAGTTATAACCCAGAAAGCCCTAAAGTGCTTAGGTGTGACACATCTTACGCCAGAGGTGGGCAGACTTCAGGCTTGTGGGATCTACTTTGTTTTTCACATGTATTTGTTTATCCATGAGACTTCTTACCCACCCTTTGCAACAATAAAATAGACAATAATAAAAACAAATAAAACAGTTATAGTCATAAAACCCAAAGTGCAAAACAATTAAAAACAATTCCATATTTAAAATAGTTGCAACACAGATGCAGAACAAGGTCCCTCCGAGTACATTCTTGCCTGAGTACTGAGCTCACATAAATCCTGTTGAGATTTCTTAATTTCAGCAGCCTAATTTAGTTGGAGAAAGTATTTGTTGTTGCTACAGTTGAACAAGTGGGAATTGGAAAGATTTACCCATCAGCAAATTACCCAGAGATCTATCAGTAGATCTTGATCTACCTTTTGTCAACCATCAGACAGTGTCTTTCCTTTTGCCTTGTTTTAATATGTTTCCTTTTACATACATGAACAAAATGTTGATTTATTTTACATAGTTTTTAATTCAAAGAATAACTATTCCCTCTCCCTGAACTTTTTGGGTAGGGCAGTTTAAAAATCTAAACGATATGCATATATTTTTCTGAATCCATGAGATCTAGCAACTTGTTCCCCCCTCCACACACACAAGCAAAATGCAGATTGCAGTTAAGCAAATTCCCAGACGACCCTCGACCTGTGTGTGATGGCCTCATTATGTGTGAGAGAACTCCTTTTCTCTTTTTGCTGCACCCGGCTAGATTCAAAGAGGCCCGCTGCACCTTTTAATGACATTTAATCCGACAGGGTGAGGCTCTCTGTGACATTTTGGATGAAGACATAGGAAAGGTCAAAGAGTGCAAAAGGATGGGAGAGGTCAGATGAAAAGCTATGCTCTTTTTGCTTTTCTGCACCTTTTCCTGTAAGAGCATCTGACAGCTTTTGGAGCAGCTTGAGCATGAGCAACTCCGCTGGGCCTAGGTGCCCTGCTAGGAGGTGCATTAATAGCCAGCTGATATTTTGGCTTTGAAAGCTTTTCCTCTGCTGAAATGATGAAGCCACCACATTTTCCCCCCTGTGATAGCAGTATTTACAACCTTAAAAGCGGGTGGTTCTGGGAAATGGAGCCAGGGCTGTGGATGTCAGCTGCTAGCTCAGACAGCAGCAAATGTTGATGGTTTTGCAGTAGGGATAGTAGCCGAAAGGCAAATCCTTTCCTTCTCGGCCTGCCTGCTGTCTACTCTCATTTTTCCTATTTTTCTGTCCTGCTGCAATACTCTTGGTTGGTGAGATCCATTTGTGAACTGCAGCTAGGAATGAGGAAGAATATCTGCTTAATCGGACTTAGTACCGGATTCCGACTGAATTCAACAATCCGCTCTCTTTTTGGATCAGCACTAATTTCTTGCGGCAGGCCACAGCTATAATCTGCACTGACTTTTTTTCTGATCCCCCCCCCGATTTTACATAATTATCTTCATAATTTATCTAAGTTGATGCATTCATAAGAGTGTGTAGGTGTGATACATAGAAATAAATAAACCACATGAAACACCGTGATAAATTTACATAAGCATTTACATTAAAAATTATGCAAATTTTTTGGTAAAAAAACAAAACCACTGCAGATCGAATCGTCAAGCGCCAAAAGGAAGAAGGAACAAAAAAAGGGAGGATCGGGATGGAATGACAGACTATCAGAATACTAGCGGATTGGGACTGGGCAGTGAACCCCATTCCTAACTTCAGCCAAGTACAGACCCTCCCTCTCCCATTTAATTTAACTCTGGAATGAGTGGAGAATAAAAGTGTGGGGAGGGTGCATACAATCAGTAGTAATAATATATTTGTGCACTTTTGGACTTTAGCATTTTTGCATAATATATACACACAGACACACCTATTCTCCAGGTGATTAATCTTAATTGACCTCCCCAAAACTTGGCAACTAGGTCAAAAGCAGCTCCATTTTACAGATGGAGCAACTGAGACTTGAAATCTGCTGTGGGAGCTGCCCTATACCGAAGACTTCCTTGTGAGGTGAGGCAGCCACATTTCTAGGTGGGGATTTTTTTTGGGGGGGGTAGGCTTATAGCACCAGGCAACCCACCCACCCCCACTCTCTGGTGGAGTGGATGTGGGGGCCAGGTGGGGGGAAAGGCAGTGAACTTCCCCTTCACTCCTCCACTATGCAGTGTGTGTGTTAACTTGCATAATAGGCTAATAAAGGTTAAGTTTAAATAAAGGTTAAATTTGGTACAAACATGAGGAATTAAATGGCTGGCATATGTTTTGTGTCATGAGAAGAATGATGTTAAGGATACAATGAGCAAGTGGATACCAAAAGGTGTGAAACAAACAAAATAGTTTATGCTGTAAAAACTAGTGTGGGGCTTGTTTTCTCAAAAATTCAGTTTTAATCTTGTATCACGACAACACCAATAAAACACACTCACAAACACACAACAGGTGTAGAAACATGGTTAAGGGCTCATTGCAATGCCACTATAGTCAAGCATTTAGGGAGAACGGCTCTGGGAACAATATGCATAAACTGTCTTGTTGAAGTCAATGAAACTGAGTCCTTAACTCTGTAAAATAGTTACTGTGTAATAGACTTCCTTTTGAAATGTATAAGAATGCTTGATAAACATGCAAGAAAGATTTCTGAGTGGTAGTTTCAACAAGAGAACAAATGCATAGCACCAAAAATCATGCTTGTTACTATACAGGCTGCTTTTTCAGGGTCACTTAAGTAACTATAGGGTGACTGTGATCAGGGAAAAGCCACCCTCACTCAGGGAAAGTCTCCAGTGAGCAGACTTTTGGAGGCTTTTCCAAAAGAGGCTTTTGCTGTGCACTCGCCCTGCCTTATTCACTGAATTTTTCTGAGGGTCTTATTCTTAAACACAAGCTGCCATTCTTTAAACAGAGTCTGTCATTGTCTGTCATGTCACAAATTAAAAAGACAATTAAAAATTGTCAATTGACAATTAAAATCTGGGAGCCCCACTCTTGCTACAGGGCTGTATAGGAGGGGCTTCATTTCCATGTGTCTTGAGAACTGCTAGGCCTGAAGCAGTCGTGGGAGTGTCCTCCCCCACCCCTCTTGAAAAACTCTTCTTTCCAATTCCCTCTGAGCGGTCACAGATAACTCAATAGAGGTCTGTGTTTTTGTTATTATTTTATAGCTATTTTCATTCTGAATGCATTTTGAGTACTAATGCATGTTATTGTTTATCTTGTACGTTGCTCTGAGCTCTTCAGAAGAAGAATTTATAAATAAATAAAAGTACACACACACACCCCTTCATTATTTCTTCCCTTCTTCATGTGCCATCTTAGGTACTGAGTTTGCAAAGGGATTTGGGGAGTACATGTCTAAACATGCTCCATCAGTATGTCCTGCTTCTCCTAGTCTGCATGAGGTTGGGTGGTGGAACTCTTGCCTCCCCCCCGGATCCTTGGCTGTGCAATCTGCCTTCTATTTTGGCGGCAGGGTTGGGTGCTTGGTGGCACCCCTGGGGTGCGAAGGAGCCCACTGGGAACTGGCACCTCCAGCTGCCGACACTTCCAGCCCTCTGTCTTGAGCACCCACCTGGAAGGATTCTGCACTGTGCACCTGAACCTGTCTCCTCAAGTTCATTCATTCGTTTGTTCATTTTATTTGTATGCCGCCTTTCCACAAAAAATTCTGCTCAAAGCGGCTCACAAGAAGAACAGAAATACATTTCAAAAACAATTGCAAAAACAATTTCCTAATAACAAAAAATAATAGCACAGTGGGGAGGAGAGCCTGGCTGGGAGTCCAGAGTCAGTGAGTTCAAATCCCTGTCCATGTCTCCTGGGTGTCAAGAGCCAGCTAAAGATCACCCCACAGGGAGTGGCTCAGGGGTTACGTGCCCTGCCACCTGTGCAGCCCTGGGCAAGCTGCAGAGTCCCAAGGAGCCCAGTTGCCCCCCAGCTGGCAGTTGCGGACAAGGAAGGGGCTGGCTTGTGCAGCTGTGGCAAGCTGAGCAGGCCCTCGCCAGCTGGGGAGGACTAGCCTCAGAGGGAGGCAATGGCAAACCCCCTCTGAATACCCCTTACCATGAAAGCCCTATTCAGAGGGCCGCCGTAAGTTGGGATTGACTTGAAGGCAGGCTATTTCCATTCAACATAACAGTAAGAATAACAGCAAAGAAAAATAACTTTTCCATATCATGAACGTAGCACCAAGTTGCCTGCTTGGTGCAGAGATCTCTAAACGTCTCTTCCCAACATCTACAACTGGTAAGTGGCATCTTTTCTTTATTCCTTGTGGCAAAGCTGGCCCTGCAAGGCCAACCCAAATCTTAATATAAGGGCTGGGCAAAAGTTACGTTCAAACTGACTTGGGGCTGGTGGTGCAAGTGAGCAACCCCTTTCTTGCTTGGGCCAGGCCAAGAAAGGACCAAGTGATGCTGTCCCTTTTGGACCTAGGGTTGGGTTGCCAGGTTCAGGGCCTGAGACTGATCCTGTATCTTTAGGAGAAGAGAAGGTCAGCCAAGTGCAGGTGTTCTTGGTTGCCAGGCCCAGCCTCCAAGAGGTCTTCTATATCTTTAAAAGCTGTGCAGGGGGAAGGGAGAATTCCACCTTGTGGTTTTCCCATTACAGTTTTGCAAGAACACCTGCACTTGGCTGACTTTCTCTTCTCCTAAAGATACAGTCTTAGGCCATGAACCTGGCAACCCTATTTGGACCACAGCACTGGCCTCCCAACTTTGGCTGTTGTGAAGGTGAGAGGAGCAGAAGGCCTGTCCCAGTTGCACGTCCCTGCTAGTAAATGTCTCTCCACAATTGCATTGGTGTCATGGTGCCAATCCTCAGAGGATGAATCAGATGCTTCACAGATTGAGGACCTTGAGGAGCAGGCAGGGATGCAATGCTGAGGATCTCCTTGAGGAACCCTCCAGGATGGTACCCGATGAAGGACCCCAGGAATGGTCAGAGGAGGAGGAGGACCCCTTGAGAGTGGTGACACCAAAAATGACAACACAGTATACATCTATGGACCCAGAGCCATTGGTCTCCTTGTGAGTAAGGGGTCTACTTGTGAGTAAACAACCCCTAATTTTCCTTCACTGCCAACCCCTGTGGTTAGGATGTAGTTTAGGAGGCCAGAGTATATAAGACCTCCCTGTGGATTAGAAGCTTTCACTTACTGGAAACAGCACAGATCTTTGACTTCTTGCTCCTTGGTAGCTAGTTCCTGTTTCTAGTTTGCCTGCCTTGTATGTTGTACCTCTTGAAGTTTGGTATATATTGCAGTATGGTGCAGAAATGAATACTTTGAAAGAAAAGGTGGTTGAAAGAAAAAAAGCTATTCTGAGTATAGGCATGCATGTGGCCATTTGGGAATCATGAATCATAACTAAAAGAGGAAGGAAGGAAAGTCTGAGAAAAACAATCTGCATATCAACAAGTGGTTACTAAAGAAGAATTGGTGCAGGAAGAACAGGTTGCCTTTCCGTCTGTCATCGCCCACGTGTTCGGGTTACTTGTTACACACATTGGTGCTCCCAACAGTGCCTTGCCTGCACTCACAGTGACATTGACCTTCGACTGTTGTCTGACTTTCTCTGGATCATGTTTGGACCTAGACTGATCCTCTGTGTTTGACCTTGGTTTGTTTGGCTGGTGCTGCATCCGCAAACCTGCCCATCTTGGTCAATACTGTGGTGAAGGCTTATATCTTCTGTGACTGGGACCCAAGGCCCCCCCCCCAGGGCATTCCCTTGAGCGTGACATCCGTGAGAAGGACCAGGGTTGAGTGTGTGTGCCCAACCCCCTCCAGCATCTCCGCTCATGGCTTTGACAAGCAGGAAGGGGTGCAAGATCACTGATACGCATGTTTACACCAGCTAAAGGCAGCACCCTGCTGTTGCCACCGTTTACAGATCAGCTGTTTGAATCCAGCCCACTTTTATTTAAGTGTCATAGCCCACTTTTTGCTTCATCACCAAATTCCTCAAAGTGGCTTAGAAAAATTAACCATCCAAATGTAAAACACCAGTCAATCTAAAATGGCCTGCAAAATCTACGTTGCACTAAGCTGCCAGGAGTGCAAATGAAACAAGTCATTTTAGAGATATTGTCTATCAACTGCTTGGGATAGTTTTTTTTTTTTTTAAAGTCTTCAAATATGGAGTTGGCGCCTAAAAATATAAAGTTAGCGCCATACTAGTGTACCTTCAAGGGGGGGACCACATCTAGAGTCCCTGGCATCCCTAGTCAAAAGGAAGGGAGGGGGGAAACTGTCTTGGTACAGAATGCGTTGGCACGTTTGATAAAGCATAGCCGTCGCCGGGATCATATTACTCCAGTGTTGGTAGACCTACACTGGCTACCAGTTGTTTACCGGGCCCAATTCAAGGTGTTGGTGTTGACCTTTAAAACCCTATATGGTTTCGGCCCAGTTTATCTGAAGGAGCGCCTCCAGTATCACCAATTATGCCGCCAGACAAGATCAGCCACACAAGACCTTCTCTCGGTCCCACCAGTCAAAATAGCTAGGCTGGTGCGGACCAGAGAGAGGGCATTCTCGATTGTAGCCCCCACCCTCTGGAATTCCCTTCCTTTTGACCTTTGACATGCCTCCTCCCTGATGGGTTTTTGCGGAGCCTTAAAGACCTGGCTATTCAGGCAGGCCTATAGGATCTCTGGGGTGGATTAGTTTTTATGCTGTATTAACTGAAGGATGATTTTAGATTAATTGATTATTGTGGTTTTGATTTGTATATTGTATTTTATAGTATTGTACGTCGCCTAGAGTGTCCATTCAGTCGGACAGATAGGCGACTAACAAATAAAATTTTCTTCTTCTTTCTTCTTCTTGGATTTTGGAGAGCCTCAGCCAGTTAGAAGAGACAAGACTTGTCATACTTCACATGAGCTTCATAGCCACACATTTTCCAGCCTGTTTTCACAATCCTAAGGGCTAGGAATTGGCTATATATTTTTTCAAGTGAGACTGGAGATTCTCTGGAAACTGAATTCGTGCACATTGTGTGAGCTTTGCGACCACGGAGTCCACAGTGCCCTGCCAATGAATGGGTGGTGGTTCTTCGGGCAGAATTCTGAGCGCAACAGACTGCTGAGCACTGCTCATGAGTCATCCAGACGCAACCTGGCCCTCTTTCCTGGCTGGTCCTACCCTGGCATCCCTCAGGAATGTTTATCCCTCAGGTAAAGTTTATGGAGCCAAGGATAAATAGTGAGGTAGTCAAATTGCCTCTGCAAAGCTCTTTTCTTTTGTCACTAGGATATCACCCCCCCACTTCTGTTCAATCGGGCTTTCGGCCGGGGTTTGGTACAGAAACAGCCTTGGTCGCCCTGTATGATGACCTGTGCCGGCAGAGAGACAGAGGGAGTGTAACTCTGTTGGTTCTCCTGGATCTCTCAGCGGCTTTTGATACCATCGACCATGGTATCCTTCTGGGGCGTCTTGCGGATTTGGGAGTTGGAGGCACTGCTTGGCAGTGGCTGCACTCCTATCTCGAGAATCGTCTCCAGAAGTTGGTGCTTGGGGAGCATTACTCGAATCCCTGGGTGCTCCAATATGGGGTCCCGCAGGGTTCAGTTCTGTCCCCCATGCTCTTTAATATCTATATGAAGCCGCTGGGTGAGGTCGTAGGGAGATTTGCAGTGCGTTTCCAGCAATATGCTGATGATACGCAACTCTACTTCTCCTTTTCATCTTCTTCAGGTGAGGCTGTTGATGTACTAAACCGCTGCCTGGCCGCGATAATGGACTGGATGAGAGCTAACAAACTGAGACTCAATCCTGACAAGACTGAGATGCTGTTGGTGGAGGGGCTCTCTGCCCAGATGGTTGACGTCCGACCTGCCCTAGACGGGGTTACACTCCCCCTAAAGGAGCAGGTCCATAGTTTGGGGGTCTTATTAGATCCAGTCCTGTCACTGGAGGCTCAGGTAGCCTCGGTGGCACGGAATGCGTTCTACCAGCTTCGGCTGGTGGCCCAACTACGACCCTACCTGGACAGGGAGAACCTCGCCACAGTTATCCATGCTCTGGTAACCTCTAGATTGGATTACTGTAATGCACTCTACGTAGGGCTACCTTTGAAGACGGTTCGGAAACTTCAGCTGGTGCAGAATGCTGCGGCCAGAGTTCTTACTGGGACAAAGAAATTTGACCATATAACACCTATTCTGGCCCAACTGCACTGGCTACCAATATGTTTCTGGGCCAGATTCAAAGTGTTGGTTCTTACCTATAAAGCCCTTAACGGCATCGAACCACAATACCTGGCGGAACGCCTCTCCCGCTATGTATCTACCCGCTCGCTGCGCTTGACGTTGAAGGCCCTTCCCCGGGTTCCAACGCATAGCGAGGCCCGGAGAGCAATAACTAGAACTAGGGCCTTCTCAGTAGTGGCCCCCGAATTATGGAACGACCTCCCTGACGAGATACGCCTGGCGCCTTGTTATCTTTTCGGCGCCAGGTAAAGACCTACCTCTTTGCCCAGGCTTTTTAAATTTAAATTTTAAATTTCAAATGTTAATTTTAATATTTTTTTTGTTGCAATCTTGTTTTCACATATGTTTTATAGTGCATTTTATTTATACTCACTTGTATTTTAACCTGTTTTTATTGTTGTACACAGCCCTGAGAGCTTATTGCTAAAGGGCGGTATAAAAGCACAATAAATAAATAAATAAATAAATAATAAATAATATGGTGCTCATGGGCACCATGGCACCCTTGGACCCCCTGCTGGTGCTGCGAAGGTCCCCTGCCCCCCATTTTATTTTTTATTTTTTGTAAAAAAAATTAGTTGGGGAGGTTAGTTGTGGGGGTTGCAAGTTTTTTGGGAGATGGCCTGTTATTTTTGTCTGTGCTTTATTTGTTTTGAGGTGTGTGTAGATGTTTTGCCTGTTATCTTGGGGAGGGGTTCAGCGTACCACAAGTATTTCTCCTGTGAACTGAAATGGGTATTTTGTGGTACCCATGACAGTTTTTTAGATTTTCAGATGTGCCCTTGGGATCCCAAACATGGGGGACCTCTGCCCTGGGGCCTTTTCTTGCTCCGTGCAGGGCTGTAGTAATCTAGATGTCAGGGAGTCTTAGACTCCTTATTTTTTTGCGAGCCAGTTCCTAGGTCCCAGCAGGGTCCCCATGTCTCCAGCATCCTACAAGCATGAAAGGGGAGTGTGTTAGCCATGGAGAAGAGTCTTCTCACTTGCTTCCTTGTCGTTTTCTGCTGCTTGGAGCCAATCGGAGTGAAAGAATTCCTCTTAATTCTTGCTTCAAAAAGCCACGTTGTGGAGAGTGAGAATTCTGTAACTGCAGAAGAAGAGACAGTGAATCCTGACGGCAGCATCCCATCTACATTATCAAGCACTTTGGGAATGGGAGGGGGAAGCGGCACCATCTTGTCCTTCACCTGAAGAAGAAAAATGTCTCCTGAAGTAGGGACTGTAAGCAGAAGACACAAGAACTACCTTGCTGTATCAAAAAAAGAGTAATTCTCCTTCCACAAGTGGCTTCTTTGGGGAAGGCTACCTCCTCTCCATCATGCTCTGGCCTAACTCACCCAGGGGCCACCATGGCTGAGTGGTAAGGCACCCGCTTTGCATCCAGAAGGTCCCCACTTCAATCCACAGCATCAAGTAGGGCTGGGAATGACCTTTTCTGTCCGAAACCTTGGAGGGCCGCTATTAGCGAGTGTGCACCATACTGACCTAAATGAACAAACGGCCTGGCTGGGTATATATGGCAGCTTCCTAGGTGTATGTGTTCACCTTGTTCTGATGGAGCAGAGCTTTCCTTGCATTCCAGCATTTAATTTCCAACCGGTTGTCTCTGAGAAGCAGCTGCATCCTGTGCCGCATCCTTAGCCTTTGGTATATGCAGAGGTATACTGCCTTTGAACATGGATGTTCAACATCACGTTGATGGCTATCAGAACCAGGGAAGGCTTGTCAGGGAAAATACAAAAGAGCAACTTCAATGCATGCTTATGTGTCTTTGGCTTTGCCAGGGGTACGCATTCCCCCCTCTCCCCCCCCAAGTCCCATTTGTGATTTTTATGGCGGTTGATTATATAATGGAAAACTCCTGTTAGCACTCCGCCAAACGACGCAGACACAAGAGCGGAACATTATGTAGTAGGTTGACAACTGGAGAGGAGGTGTGAAATACAATGTCCCTAATGTTGCAATTAGACAAGAACAAGCCTAATGCGCCTCTCTGTCTCTTTCATTTCCTGCCTTTTTTTAATTAGCAGCAATAACAAAATGAGAATGCGCTTTAAGTGGATAGAAGCTGCTTGTTGTTAAGAGGGTTAGGGTGCCATCTGAATAATTGGGTGCTCTGCAGGGGCACAGCAATGAGTGAGTCCTTGGAGGCTGGCTGGGGTTTCCAGATGACCAGAGGAGTGGCCTCGAGTTGTCCTTGCGCCTTTAACAACAGCTTGAGATGCAAACATCTGAGATAGGCAAAGCTTTCCAAGAAAGAGAAGCATCACGGCATACTAATGTCTACACATGGAGCTGGTCTTAAATGCTGAGGAGCAGGCCCCAGTTGGCA
Organism: Rhineura floridana; assembly: GCF_030035675.1. NCBI lineage: Eukaryota > Metazoa > Chordata > Lepidosauria > Squamata > Rhineuridae > Rhineura > Rhineura floridana. Next base: position 2,891,754 of record NC_084498.1, read on the forward strand.
ATCTTCCCGGAGCTAGCCTACTTTTTTTTAAAAAAGTTATTTTTATTGACTTTTTTCAGCAAAGAGGGAAAGGCTAACATGAATTTTAAAAAACAGCTATTTGAAATTGGCGATAGGTCCAAGGACTTCTCCATGAGCTACCACATGCAGTGTTAAAAGGGATGAAGCTTTAGCACTGTCAGAAGGCCAGCGCCAGCATCATTTCTAGCCTTCGAAATACCCAACTCATCTGTCATAAGAACATAAGAACATAAGAAGAGCCTGCTGGATCAGGCCAGTGGCCCATCTAGTCCAGCATCCTGTTCTCACAGTGGCCAACCAGGTGCCTGGGGGAAGCCCGCAAGCAGGACCCGAGTGCAAGAACACTCTCCCCTCCTGAGGCTTCCGGCAACTGGTTTTCAGAAGCATGCTGCCTCTGACTAGGCTGGCAGAGCACAGCCATCACGGCTAGTAGCCATTGATAGCCCTGTCCTCCATGAATTTGTCTAATCTTCTTTTAAAGCCATCCAAGCTGGTGACCATGTCAATGGCTTTCTAGTAGTTAAAACCCCGTTGTTTCACCTTGGCATCACTCTTACAGCAAAGCACAAGAATCTGTTTTCTGACGACCGCCATTAATTGTTTCGATCCTGGGAACTGCATTTTGTTTACTTAAGCATGGAGAGATAAGGCTGTCTGCTCTGTTTATATTGTGATGTCACCAAGTTTGGAGTATTAACCCAATTGTTGCTGAAATAAGAAGTGGTTTTCCTATATTTTTCTTTTAAAATGGCAATTAAGAAAGTGGCTGAGAAGCTGGAAATAACTATGTTTCAGAAAATAATGGATGAGATTGAGATAACGAAACAAAACCTGCGACAGGGTTGTAAGGAGCTGAAAATTGAATTGAGTAAAATGAAGCAGGAGATTAAAGATATAGGGGTCCCTGTGAGAGAGGTGACCCTGGAAGGGGTCCCTGTGAGAGAGGAGACCCCGGAGATTGGAACAAACGTGGAACAGGAAAAAGATTTGGAGTCTATGGACTTTAGAAACAAAATTTATTGTTTGGAGTCACAGGAGATTAAAGACATAGGGGTCCTTGTGAGAGAGGAGACCCTGGAGACTGGAACAGGGGTCCCTGTGAGAGAGGAGACCCTGGAGACTGGAACAGGGGTCCCTGTGAGAGAGGAGATCCCGGAGATTGGAACAAACGTGGAACAGGAACAAGATTTGGAGTCTATGGACTTTAGAAATAAAATCTATTGTTTGGAACTCAATGTTATCTCTGAAGAAATTAATGAAGATTCTAGAGATAAAGTTATCAATGGCATGGATAATCTTCTGGACTGGAATGATGTGATGGAGCCCAATATAGAGAAAATCTATGGAATTAACTGCAGCCATGTGACAATGGAAAAACTTTCAAGAGATGACCTAGTGTATTTTGAAAAAAAGAACAGAGATATGATTTTACAGCAGTATTTCAGCAACCTATTCAGAATGGATGGCAAGAGAATATTTGGGATAGAGGTAATTCCCATCAGACTCTTACTATATGACTATGGCTTTGACAGCAGGATTATTATGGAATACTGATAATGGAAGATTGGATACTGAAATTACTGGACTTAACAAGACTACTGAAGATGGAAGATGGAAAATGGAACTAATAGGGATAATAGAACAATGGCTACTGAAATTACTGAACCTAACAGATTCTGATGTGATGGATTAATTGAAATGTTTATTTTGACTATGGTTATGACAATAAGATTATCATAATTAGTAATGAGATGGATTAATCGATATGCTTATCTGGAAAAAAAAATTGATAGATATATTTCTTAAAGAATTGAAACCTCTCTTTGACTTTTTGTGGAAAGAATAAAGTAATGTTTATGAGATTTGATGATTAAGTAAGATAACTACTGGAGGAAAGTGATTTTATAATATGACTTAAGAGACAGGATTGTTATATATTATAGACTTATAACTGATTTGATCTTTGACAAATGGGAAGTCAATATTTTACTCTTTATTTTTTTTATTTTTGTTTTCTTTTTTTCTTTTTTTCTTTTTGTTTAACTATTTTTGATTTTGTTTTTTGTCTTTGAATGTTTTATGATTTTGTCTTGTATGTTTTATGAAAATCTGAATAAAAATTATTGAAAAAAAAAACTCTTACAGCAAAGCACAAGTTCCCAATCAGGAAGTGGAATATTAAAACCATATCCATTTTTTTTGAGGGGGCAGGAAGGGAACACCCACAACAGGCCATTTGGGGTGGGTGTTCTAGAGATGATGCAAGGGCCAGTTCAGCATGCTCCAGACTCTGTAGATGGAACAGGAAATGTCTGCAAATTTTTTAGCAGGTGCCATTAGAGTAAGATCTATAATGGTACCTTGAGTTTTAATCCATTACAACTCTTTTTTTATTAGTTGTTAGTTCTACTTATCCATCTCTCTTATGTTGGATTGTGGATTTATCAATTTACTGATTGATATCTTATAGAAATGTTAGAATCCTAGCAGGAAATCTGATTAAGTTGTGTATTTGCTTTCTATTGCTTTTATTGTATACATTTTAATTGCAATGGCTTGTAGCTAATGCAAATAAAGGATTTGATTGATTGAACAGCAAATAAGTCACTTTGTCTCGTCCACCGTTGCGATGCATGTCAGCCCTCTAGCGAAGACTTCCTACTCTTCTCACACTCGCTGTCGCCTTCAAGTTTCTAGTCCTCATTGCCCCTGGCTATTGGCTTTTCCGCACAATTGCTTTATTGTGTAGTAATGGATGCACATTTATAGCCCTTGGCTCTTATGCCATTGCTCCAGTTTGCCCTGGTTGCATGTATTTGGACAGTCCTGGGAGGAAATACCTGCCTCTCTTGGCATCCAGCAACTTGCCCTTCCTGAGATGCCAGGCCGTGGGCATCGCCAGACGGAGGAGGGCCATGTTGGTGCTCAGGGCTTCAGTGGCCTTCAGGAATGGCTTGAGGACTGCCACAAGCTGGGAAATGGTATCCCACTGCTGTTGCTCTGCCATACGCTGGAGCATGAGGTAGGTGGAGCTCTGGTGCGTGCTCATGTCCCGCACCAGCAGGGGCTGCAGCAGCGCCAGCTCTGCCTGCCTCTCCCATGGCAGCCTGCTGCTCCTCACGCTGTGGAGGGAATGCCCAGCCACCCTTCCACAGTTCTCGAGGAGATTGCGGGAGTGGAAAGGGGGGAGGAACCTTGGTTCATAGGATCATAGCAGAACCAAACAAAAATGCAGTGGTTGTTAAAGCTATTCTTTGTTGTTGTTGTTATGTGCCTCCAAGTCGACTACGACTTATGGCGACCCCATGAATCAGTGACCTCCAAGAGCATCTGTCATGGACCACCCTGTTCAGATCTTGGGAGTTCAAGTCTGTGGCTTCCTTTATGGAATCAATCCATCTCTGGTTTGGCCTTCCTCTATTTCTACTCCCTTCTGTTTTTCCCAGCATTACTGTCTTTTCTAGTGAATCCTGTCTTCTCATGATGTGTCCAAAGTATGATAACCTCAGTTTCATTATTTTAACTTCTAGTGACAGTTCTGGTTTAACTTGTTCTAACACCCAATTATTTGTCTTTTTCGCGGTCCATGGTATGTGCAAAGCTCTCCTCCAGCACCACATATCAGATGAGTTGATTTTTCTCTTATCTGCTTTTTTCACTGTCCAACTTTCACATCCTTACATAGAGATCGGGAATACCATGGTCTGAATGATCCTGACTTTGGTGTTCAGTGATACATCTTTGTAAAGCTATTCTAGCCACTATCAAAACAGAAAAGGAACCACCAAAACCTCAACAATATTTATTTATTACATTTATACCCCGCCTTTCTATTCATGATAGAAACCCAAGGCGGCTTACATGTGGTTCCCAGGTGGTCTCCCATCCAAGCACTGGCCAGACCTGACCCTGCTTAGCTTGTGCTGGCATTATGTGCCTTCAGACCATAGCCTAGGACCAATACTACAAAAGATGTGCCAATAGGAAAGAGGACAGGCTTGGGGATACCCCTGGTGGGTGTCTGTTGCAATGCAACTGGGATGCAATCACAGAGACTGGGTTCCATTTCTGGGCCATGCTGGGATGTCACAGAATGTTACAAATGGGCTTCTTCAATCTTGATCTAAGTATGTGATTGCAGCAGCAGGGCAAATTGGGGGGGGGCATTGCAGTCACGGAAAAGTGATCAGAGCAGACATCCCAGCTTGGTCATGTCAGATGCTCTGTGTGTGTGTTGGGGATCCAGTTTCTTGAAAATTAGATCTGGCTTTGCAGGGAAGCACGAGGGCTGAGGGGCTTCTCAAGCCACCCCTGACTCCACCACCTTGTTGGAATAACATTGCTTTCCTCTCTCAGGTGCTGCGGAGTAGGACGATGGCCTTGAAGAGATCTCCCCCAGCGAGGGTCTTCCTGATTAGCTCCAGAGGCTGCCCCTCCTCTGTGCCAACAGCTTGTGGCTGTTAATAGTCCAAGGTCAGCACGTACAAGGAGGAACTGAGGTCTGATGGCCAGAGCTGGTGTTGCTGGGATGTTGTGGGAGCAAGCACAGGGCTGGCCCAGGACATTTGGATGCTGGAGGTGAAAGAGAAGAGCCCCCTCCCCCCATTCCATGTATAGACACTAGGGATGGGTGAGAATTTCGATGCACTTTGTATTTCAAGCAGGATTTATCAAATTCGCAATTTCGGAAACAATATGAGAACCGAAACATAGCCGTCCTTCGAAATTCGCATTTATTGGAATTTTGGGATGCAGTTCGCCAGCTAAACAACATTTACAAAAAAATGCGTATATCAGGGGAACGTGTGCATAAAAATGAATACATGAGTGAAAATAACATGCAAAAAGGCCTGAAATGATGAGAAAAGGCTTGCAGAAATGTGCACCTTTGTCAAAACTGCCTACAAAAATGTGTTTATTTGGAGAAATTCACACTAAAATGGTTTGAGAATTTTCATGAGGATTTTTTTTAAAAAAAAATGCTGATCACTGCAGAAATGTAGAGAACTGGATTTAACATTGGAAAAATGAGAAACTGAGAGAACCGAAACAGACAGCTCTTTCCCTCCCTAACAGACACCGACCTGACTAGCAGCTCAACCCTATGCCATCGATGGCAACAGGAGTGCAGCCTCATCTGCATCTGTGGTCAGCAGGCAAGTTTCAGGAGTGCGCAAGAGCGCTAAGGAGCACATCACTCTGATCTCCAGCCCAGGGGAACTCCGAAGGCATTTTGGGTGGGGTGTTGCCACCCCAACCCCCAGCACCTGCCTCATGAGGTGGCTGCCACACTCTCCTTCATGGCAGGTCCTGAGAAAGTGGCAGGGGGAAAAAGGCCAAGCAGGGCTGAGGTAGTCATGTGGGATGTGCTTAGCCAGGAGAAGAGGTTATTCCTCAGAGTTCCTTCTTTATAGTTTGAATGGGGAGAGCTTCTGTCTCCACCTCCACCCCCACTCCTCCATCTCTTGGGTCTTTTAAAGTGCCTTGGCTGACAAAATCACACTGCCTTCCACCTCCGGCTAACTGAACTCCAAGCAAGCGTCCCTCCTGAGGATGCGAGAGATGCGCCAGCAGGATTTGGCTGAGCTTTCTCCATAACGTCTAACTGCAGTTTCCGTCTTGCAGTGAGCGGGTGGTGGCCAAGGGTATAGTCGTCCTGGGTCCCTGGGGGAGGGGTCTTAGACTCCTTACTTTTTTGGGAGCAGGGTCCCTATGTCTCCAGCGTCCTTTCCTGTGGATTGGAGCCAAACAGAGTGACAGGAGGCAAGTCAACCACTGAGAAGGATCTAGCTGCAAGGCAACATCTGAAGATCTGCATTGATTGTTGCAATGCATCACTAAAAAGAGAAAGAACTCCAAACAAAGTAAGAGATTGAAAGTTCATTTTATTGCATGATCTTAGAAAGAGGTGTGGCATGACTATCATGAAGGGACCCTGCACTTCTGAATTTGCCACTACACTACTGGTGGCAAGCTAGCTTTTCCTGTCCTCCTCTCCAGCCCCCTTCCATCAAATTCTCCTTGCGATGCAGCACGCCAGCTGCCATTACTAAAGAAGGCAAACGTGGCATGAAATCTTGCAACCCTCAAACCCACAGGCAGCTACAACGGCATTTCACACAGAAGTGAAGGGCACAGCTGGTGGAGCACAAAAGCTGACACATCAGAAGTAGCCCTTGTGCCGGGGGGCTGAGAGTTAACCTCCTTATCCTAAGGAGGCATAAGCTGAGACTGGTCTCTGTACTCTATAGCACTGCTGGCTGTCTCCCAGGGATGGACCTGGCTGCAAGGTGCAGGGAAAGTGGGTGGTTTAATTGCATCATGGTGTGTGCAGTTTCTATCCCCCAAGCGTTTCTAGTAGGAAGGGCACTGGGGAAGACTTAGGTGTGCCAGTGAAGGGCTTTGCAGTAGGAGCCTTGGAACACCGCAAAAACATTTCCTTCCAGAGGGAACAGATTGCAAATGGCTCTGTTTCAAATGCAAAATTGGTAGGGAGAGGGCAGTAAACATCCCAAAAGGTTGTGGCCTGCCTCCACTGAACAGCTGGAGCAATCTTCAGTGCAGGCATATAAAGAAGACAGCAATTGCCATAGTGGACTGGGCCATAGATTTCCCTCATGCACCAGTGCTAACCCAATGCTCCAGGAAGATCACAAACAGGACATGGTTTTTTAAATCAAATTACTGACTTAAAGAACTCCTAATCTGCCTTTCAGTAGATGAGGTGGTTTATAAAAATTTTTTTTGCTATAATAATGATAAACATATCATTAAATAAAAAATAATTTGATTTACCATTTGTTTACACAGCTCATTCATCAAATGCCAACTGCAATTACAACATGTTTTCTTAAAAACTAGCAGTGAACAAACACCATACATATTTCCCTAGGAAGAGAGTTCCAAGTGTGTGGGGCCAATCACTGAAAGGCCCTGTTCTTGCACAACCCCATCCCTGGACAACCTAACAGCCCTTATTGGCAGGCTAGAGAGCAGCGCCTCTGACTCTGATCACAATCATACAGGAGCCAGCCATCTTTCAGATAACCTGGTCCCAAATTGCCTGGAGCATTAAAAAACAAGTAATGGGGTCACAATGGCTCCCAACGTCTGTTGAAGGTATCCACTGACAATTCTATGTTTTCCTGATATTTGTTATCTTATTATTATCTTATCATTCTTATCTGTATCCCACTATTCAAACTCATAGTTCATATAACTACAGTTCAAAACTACAAAAACAATCAAATGTGGTAATTAAAAATTAACATACAATTTATTTATTTATTTTTTAAATCCATGCTAGAGGCCCTCACAATAGTATGCAGCAAAAAGTTCCGCTAGTGAATTATCCATCCCGCCAGCCAATCCTTTGGCAGAGAAATTGTCCAGAGTTTGAGCCACGTGGGAGGCCAGCATTGGGAAAGTTAGATAACTGTGAGCGTTTGGTCATAGCAAAGGACCCATAAATCACCATTGATAGACTTGTCCTCCATGGATTTATTGAATCCTTTCAGATGCCATTAATGCTTTAAGTCCTCACAGTATCTTGTGGCAACAGGATTCATTCGTAATGCTGGATTCTTGGGAAATGGTCTTCCTAAAGCTTCTCTTTCTGTAGAAAAGATACATCCTTAGCTTTGTGAAGCCTCACAGAAGGGAGATTTACATTCTGGTGAACGGTGTGCAGTTCTTCCAACAATTCATCATATTGTGTTCCACTTAATTTTCTTCAAAAGGAAGTTCAAAGTCTTTTATTACACACAGTGGAGGCTGGCCTGTTAGGGCAAATGGACCACTGCCCACAAACCCGTCTTCCCTCAGTCAGTACAGGCATCTGACCCACGCCTGCACATGATGAACATCATAGCTCAACCTTATGACAAGGTGGATCATTCCTAATTATCCTGTCTTTTTTCAGGGATTCTGGCCCTGGGAACCTCTGTGGCTACTTGGGGCTGTGTGCTCATTAATCCCTGCCCCCACCCCAATTTTTGAGGGCCCACAGGTCAGAAGTAGAGCATACGCTTTGTATGCAGAAAGTCCAGGATGCAATCCATGGGCATGTCATGTGTGTCTCAGCCCCAGTGCCCTCTCCAGGCACAGAAAGGAACAGGAGGTGTGTGCAATATTAGCAAGCAACGAGGGTGGTAAGATCCAAGATAAAACAGGAGAAAAAAGAGGGGGGAGACCCCAAGATGCTGAAAAAAGGAATTCTTGAAATGAAATGAAATTCTTGAAATGAAAATCCAAATAAGTTTTATTAAAAAGAAAGCCCAACGTGTTTTGGCCACTCAGTGACTTGGTCTTCGTCAGGGGATGAGCAGGTCTAAAAAGTTTATCTTCAACAATTAGGTCTGCATAAATGTGCATGGAGTTTCAGCACTAATTCTGTGCAACTGAATAATGACCATGGTTGTGTGGGCGGTGGATGGGTAGTTAGACTGGCCCCTGCAATTGGCCCCTGCAATTGGCTGGCAGTAGGGAGCTTCACAATTGGCTGAGCCCAGTGCAAATGGCAGGACCCTTCTGCTGTGGTAGACCAGTCCCAGTTTCAGCAAGAGGCCTTGATTTGGGTACCGCCCCAGCCTGGTCCTGACACATTTATTAGAGGCCCTCTTTGCAGATGGCGGCTTGGCCTATGCCTGGGCAATTGAGATCCTGAGATGGCATCAGTGAAGTGCAGTTCTTTCTGCTGTTGCAATGGGAAAAGTGTATATGTGTGTGTTGTGTGTGTATTAGGGATGGAAAGAGCTGTTAATTTCGGTTCCCTCGAGATTCAGCTCCAGTCTTAAATTCAGTTATATACATTTCTGCACTTTTCAAGTTTTTTTTTAAATCCTCATGAAAATTCTCCAGCATTTTAGTGTGAGTTTCTCCTACTAAACACATTTTTATAGGTGGTTTTGACTAATGTACACATATTTATTTATTTATTTTATTTCTTACATCTATACCCCGCCTTTCTTTCCATCATAGAAACCCAAGGCGGCTTCCATATGGTTCCCAGGCGGTCTCCCATCCAGGCACTGACCAGACCTGACCCTGCTTAGCTTCAGCAGGGAGCTGGCCTCATGGGCCTTCACATTTTTGCAAGCCATTTCTCATCATATAAGGTATTTTTGTATGTTATTTTCACTCATAAATTCATTTTGTGCACACCTTCCCTGAACACGGGCATTTTTGTAAACATTTGTTGATTAACTGCATCACAAAATTTGAATAAGTGTGAATTTCAAAGGATGGCTGTGTTTTGGTGCTCATATTGTTTCGGAAAGTGCGATTAGATAGATTCAGTTGGAAATGTGAACTGAATCTAATTTCTCACCCATCCCTAGTGTGTGCCCTCAGCACGTGTCTGGAGAGGGGCCCTGGCCCTGGACGCAGCGCTTTTTAAAAGGAAAATGTAGACCTACCCAGTGGCATGTGATTCTAATTCGTGCGCAAAGCGTGTCCTGCTGCAACACACCTGTGCATTTTCTCCATGTGTCCTTTCTTGTTCAGAGTCACATGCCATGACATTGGGAAGCCTAACTAGAGAGGGAGAAAATCCTCAGGACTGGGAACACAACAGCACTTAATGCAGAAGAGCGTCGCACAAGAGGCATCAATTCCAACAAAGTGAGGGATATTCAAAAGTTAAGGTCCCTGTGAAGAATGTTGTACTGGATGTTTCTAGCACATCACCGCCCTTATCAGGACATTGGCAACTTCACTTGACTTGTCAGGAAAGGGGTCGCCATGTTCTAGAATTATTTCCTTCATGTTATAGAATCGTTGGTGAATTCTTTGTGGAGAGTAGCCATGGAGTCTTTGGCAGTGGGGAGGAAAAATTAGCCTACGTGATCAGGGTCTTCAGGGACTCTGGACTACTTGACCTGCTTTTCACATGGGTTTCAGTCACTTTTTACTTCACCTAACATAATGCAACTTTTGCACGACATCAGTTTTGGGATTGCCCAAAATGTCACTTTCCAATTGCTCGTTTCCCCCTGGTGCTGTCCATTTTGGGCCTGGCTGCCTGTTACAAAAAGGCTGGCCTGTTCTGAGACCCCACCAGAGCCAGCTGCTCTCTTGGGGCTCTGCAATTACTGGCCTCACTGCCTTGCACCATTGCGTCCAAAGGGCTCCTTGCCAAGATCACAACAGGGCAGCCTGCGCACTCCCACTGAGCCTTGACCCTTTCCCTTAAGATAGGAATGTGTGAAGCTAGCCCTGTACACTTGGTTGGCCCACCCTTCAAGGGTCTTTCCTGACCCTGCTCTTCAAGACCCTTTTCACTGGAGATTAAATCTGGCCCTTCATCCTCTGAGCTAAGGGCCCTTCCGGGGAGGAAGAGAGACGTTATGTTATGTTATGTTATGTTATGTTATGTTAATGTTAATGTTTATTTGTACCCCGCCTTTCGGCCAAAAGGCCCTCAAGGCGGCTTACAGAAAAAGTAAACACAAATATAAAAATACATCCACAAGGCAATACATCAATAAAGCAATACATCAATAAACAATACATTGTACAAACAATGTCAACCATTTAGAGCCCTTGCAGAGATTGCCTCCTCCAGATCTCTCTCTGTAGGGCGCTTGTCATTGTCCCTTACCCCAAACAGAGTCCCCAAAACTGAATTCAGCCAGTCTAACTACCCATCCACCACCCACACAACCATGCACTCACTTTCACACGGCTGTTCTCTGCCATCACTGTAGTGGGATTGGCAGAGGCGTCTTGTTTTTAAACTGGGAGTCTGTTGGCAAGAATCATGTATTCTGAGGTGGAAAGAAGCACTTAAGTAAAATTAATGCCTCCATTAATATTGATGTGCACCACCATAACTGTGAGGCCTTTATAGGTATTAATGATTAGTATGAAAGATGCCTTGCAGCAGCTTTCCTCATCTTGATGCCCTCCAGATGTTTTGAGCTATAAGCACTGTGCTGCCTGGGGCTGAGGGGAGTCATAGGACAAAACCTCTGGAGGGCACCAGCGTGGGGAAAAGACCAGGATTTACCTTTGAAAATTAGATGTTGTTATTTATTTATTTAATTAGATTTATATCCTAGAAGGAGCCCAGGGTGGCAAACAAAAGCACTAAAAACGCTCAAAAACATCTTTAAAACAAAGCATCTTTAAAAATGTGTTAAAACAAAACATCCTGAAAAACATCTTTTTTATTAAAACAAAATGCCTTAAAAGCATCTTAAAAAAGCAATTCCAACACAGGCTGGGATAAGGCCTCTAATTAAAAGGCTTGCTGAAAGAGGAAGGTCTTCAATAGGCACCAAAAAGATAACAGAGATGATGCCTGTCTAATATTTAAGGGGAGGGAGTTCCACAGGGTAGGTGCCGCCACACTAAAGGTCCGTTTCCTATGTTGTGCAGAATGGACCTCCTGAGAAGATGGTATCTGCAGGAGGAGATGTGTTTGGGCTTGGACCAGCCTCCAAGTAATATCCTTTACCCCACAAACCTGTACCCCTAAACCCCATAATTCTCCCCCCCAAGTTCACCTTTGTGAGCTCTAAGTATGCATGACATGAGACATGGAGCCTCTACTGCAAACTGTGGGTGGCATTCAGCCGAGTCATCCCATCACTGCAAGGCTGACCACTTGCAGAATGGGACTTCCCCCCTCCTTTCTCTACATGGCCTACACCCTCCCCAAATCTGTTCCAGAGGGTTGTGAAACCCTTGGAACAGATTTATGGGGAGAAGGAGGGGGACAGTCCTGTTGTGTTAGTCATCCCTGTACTGATGGGACCCTGACTTAGTGCTGTGATGGATACAGCACTGCTATCTTTTAAGTGATGGTCTCGCTCTCAAAGGTTGGAGGACCATGGACATCTCCAAGTGAGCAGCTTGCTCCAACCAAGGTTGAGAGCAGGCTGAGGCCTTTTAAGCCTCTGTCAGCAGACCACCTCCTCCTCCAGGCTCCATCCTCCTGCAGAGAACTTTAGAGCCTTAAAGGGCCAACCTGTGGCCTGAAGATGAAAACTCCTCCCCCATTCCGTAGCCTCCCCACTGGTGTTTGTTTTTCTCAAGCTTTATTTCCCTCCTCTTCCTTTCCAGCTAGCTAGCGTTGGTGTGTGGTAACTTCACGACTCTGTAACGTCCACATGTATGTTTGTACTCAGAATGGTTTTATTTTCCAGGAGTAATAGCTCTTAAATTTCTTTATTCTTTCAGCCACCTGTCCTACCCAACTATTCATTTGTGCACTCCGCTGCAATATATACCAGACTCCAGTAGGGAGACATCTGCTTCCTCAGGAGAAGGTGCCTGTGGGGTTTTGGGCTGTGGCCCGGCAGGCCCTGGTGGTCTGGGGGGTTACTCTGGGGGCTTCTGTCCAACAGGTTTAGGATTACAGCTGTTTTGGATTACAGCTTCTATAATCTCTGAACGTTGCATACGCTGGCTGGAGCCAATGGGAGTTATAGTCCAGCAACACTTGGAGGGCACCAGATGAGGATGGCTAACACTGATGACCTTTCAACTCTATGATTCTGTCATAGAGACATGACTCCCATGTAAGTGGGTATAAGGTTGCGGCCAAAACTGAGCCCAGAAATAAACAGTAATACAAAAAATATGGAGTGAATATAGAAAGGCTGTCCCCAGCTGATACTCTGACCGCTAAAAGAGAAAGAGAGGAAGCTAAGTATATGCTAATAAAGATGACAAAAACAAAATGATTAAAAACCAGAAGAAGAGGAGAAGGCAATCATTCAAACTTTAAGCGTACACATCACAGGCTAGCTTAAACATGTGAGATTTTTTTTAAAATGAGGGGAAATAATTAACCAAATATCAGCTGGAAATGTATTGCAGAAATAAGGTGCCACAAGGGAAAATGTGCAAAAATACCAAACAGGCAGAAGGAAAACAAGATGAGCAATACAGTGAATGTAAAATGGATAAAGTTACTAATACAAAGAAATCAAAATGTCACATTTGTGTGCAAAAAAATGTAAAATAAAATTGAAATAGGAAGCATCTTTAAACTAGTTGAAAACTGCTTTGGGAGGGGGAGGTCATATGTTGGTGAGGTCATAGGCACTAGCCCATAGATGCCCCACACTGATTTTGCTCCACCACACTGGAAACCTGCAGGGCATTGCCATTTTCCCCCAGAACTTACTGCAAAACATAAAGCACACATGCATTTTCAGGACAGCCAAAGACCTTTCATCTCATCTTCTCTCTTGAAATAGTATATTTGTCCTTGCCCTTCAAACAGGTTCTGGGGTTATGCACTGATCAAATTAAGTTCTTGTGAAGGCATTGCTGAGACACATTGCAGCACTGCGGTGGATACATAAGTAGCTCTGTTTCCATTGTAGACAGGCTGTCCCCCCCCCGATGCTTGCTTACCTGCATATTGTTTGAACTTTATTGCATATAGCCACAGACCTTTGCAAAATACAGAGAGAGAAAAGTTAAAATAAATAAAACTCCAACATATTGGCGGGGTGCTAAAAATCACTTAGCACGGAAGATAAAGGAAGCATCTTCTTCTGTTGTCACCTCCATACTACTCTGCAACTTTCCTACATCTTGAAAAGGGGCATACAACTCTGTGAGCTTCAGCTTCTGTGCATGAAAATTCTTGTGTGTGAATTTCTTATAATGTATGCATTTTTGTACACAATTTTACATGATAGATGCATTTTTGCTAGCACGTTTCCATAGGTTACATATGCATTACTGGGCACACTTCCTGGTTGGAGAATTGCATCACAAAATTCAGAGAAATGTGGATTTCAAAGAATAGTTGTCTTTTGCTCGCTTATTGGTTTGGAAAGTGTGTTATGTTGGTTTACATTGAAACACCCAAATGAATTTTCCCCCATCCCTCGTATCGATTGGGTGCTGATAGTCGCTCACAACACAGAACACAAAGGAAGGTGTGAGCACCTTCTCTTCCTCAAGGCTTCCCCCTTTTTTTTTCATCTTAATCTTGCTATGTGGTTCATTTGGAGCCCTGATACTAACAGGTTTAGGATAACTGGAATATGCATAGATTCCAAGGTGAACCATCACTCTCTCATCTTTGCTAAAGGTGATTTCTTTAGGATTTGTGTTAATAGAGCAGAAACTTCCTCTCCTTTCCTCTTTTTGATGAGGTTCTTATTCAATTACATCAGCAATTTAAAGATCTAAATTTAAAGTGGTTCCATCAGCAACATCTTCAGTGCTGGAAGAGAACGTTATTTAAATCTTTAAATAATAACAAGGAGCCTTTAATGGAAATTCCTCAATGTGTTTTTTCTTAAAAAATTAAAAGCAAAATAGCAGTTGAGGGACGAGTTCTGTAATTATATTTTAGTATGTTTGATAGGTAGCCTTGCCTTTTGTTTAATATAACCACATGACCACACACACACAGAGCTATCATCATTATTATTGAACAGGTGGCCATCTCCATTATTCTAATCCACCAAGGAGAATTGAGACGTCTCTTCTGGCACAGCTGTAAATGTTTACATTTCCGAATGCATTTTGGCTTCTCGCAGGGATATTACTAAGGTGGCTTTAGGATTTGGCATTAAATATTTAGCAGGGTGTTGGATTTTAAAAATGAAATCAAAACTGAAGCATAAAGTGAGGGAGGGTTTGCATGCTGATGTGAGGAAAGGCAAGGTGCAGTCGGGAACAGGAATCGCATTCTCTTGCCAGGACCAGGTTCCCAGCCTAGTCCCTCACTCTTTCGCTGAGCGCAGCCACCTGGACATCTCTGTGAAGCTCGCAAGCAAAGCTCCCAATCACTGTGGTCCTCTAAAGCATGTTCAAACAACATCCACATCCGGCCTGGGCTGCAACAGGTTAATTAGCATTTTCGCACCACCTTGAATTATTTAGTGTTCTGTTTTGATGTGTTTTCCTCCTAATTAGCCTTTACTAATGAAAGGTGACCCTCTGCTCCCTTTGGGTCACCTGCCTCTTGAGCCGCCATCTGTCATCTGCTTCACGCCATAAGGCCTGCCTACACAGAGCAGCCCCTGAGATGACGAGATGGTGGCTTTGGGACACCAAGAAAGGGAGCAATTTTGTCAGCGGGAGACCCTCCCTTCCAGGGGAATGGAACTGGTGGGAAGATAAAAGCCATCAACTTTGGGAGCAAAGTTGCCAAGCAGCAGGCCTAGTATTGCTTTCTTGGTTATAATGGTTGTATTGCTGTGGTTTTAAATTGTATTTCTGGATTTGTACTTTTCATCACTCTACGGGCTCATCTACACTGTGGTTTACTGTGTGTTTGGTACTCACATCTCCTTTTAATTTGCATAGTTCACATGACGTTACCGGCAAACAGAAGCTATCACACAGTTTTCCCCCTGAAAATCCATATTAACCCAATCCACTGATAATATGAAAAGGGAAGGAAAAAATATCTTCACTCCATATCTCTGGTGCTTGCAGATACTTTGCTCCGATGGTTTTAGGCGGGCGTGTCAGTTGTTCCCCTCTCCAAGCCCACTCCCTCCTCCTCCCTTTTTTCATTTTGTTTCCTGTGGGCTGACAAGCAACTTTCGGCTGCTCTCCTCCATTCTGCCGGCCTTTTTTATGTTTCTGCAAACAGTGCCATTATTTTTCTTTCCCCCTAACTTGTGAACAAAAGCGTAACACTGCTCAAACAAAGATTTTTGTTTCAGCTATATCATACCCGTGAAAATACAAATCATCACACTTCTGGGTTGTTGTTTCTTAAAATTGAACCTATTGCAGCTGATAGAACGAACTGAGCATGCTCGGTTGCCAAGCAACCAAAGGGAGTGGAAATGTTAAATTAGAGGGCGTGGTCATTAGGAAACTGAATGAATGATCCTTCCTTTCAGTGTGGATAGAAAACACTGTGTTTGTAGCTGCCATTGAGCCCTTACTGTATGTTGTGCAAACAGAAAACGGAGGTAAAAACAGCATCTTTAGTATGAAGTAATGTTCCCATGCAGATAAGCCCTATGTCAATTGCTTGGAGGTCACCTTGGGACAGAAAGCAGTATATAAAAGTGTTCAGTAAATAGTGAACTCCAAGCCATGCCTGAAGAAGGGAGTCCTCCTGAATCCCTGAAGGGGGTAAGAAGTGTTGACCCAGACCCCATTTGCTGCACTCCTGTGCTTCAACCCCCAGGGAGGTGGGACAGTTCTGGAAGGGAGAGTTGGAGGTCCCCCCCTTCTTTATGGTGGCAGTGGTAAATCTGCCACACAAGGAATGACTGGACTGGATTTACTGGATATACCACACTGCTCTTGAGTGGAATCCCTGGCTGACTATTGGGGGGGGGAGCAGACTATCTAAAACCTTAATTCAGGGAGGCTGCTTTTATGCCAAGGGAGTCATCTCTGGCATTGTCGGGGGTAACAATTCGAGTGTGCTGTGCCACATAAACCCTAATAAAAAGCCATAAACTGAACATCCCAGTGACTGTGGCTGTTTGTGCAAAGAAGGGAGAGGGCTGGAGAAATGGCCATGGGGCCTATCGATGTACCCCAGCCCACGGAAGCCCAACAGTAGCCATGAGCTTTGCCAGACTGATTCATGTTCTGATTTTAGCTGCCAGACTCAAGAATTGATGAACAGCCCTGCTGGGTCTTGCTTCCTGTGTGCTTGTTTCTAAAATGTACAAATGACGTATCCCCCGTGGAAAGAGCCAGCCCATGGAGATGAGCAACGTCCCATCCCCTGCACAGATTCTGCCCCTCGCAAGGCCAGGCAGTCAGAAATTAAGCACGAGAAGCTAGGGAAATGCTCGCCTCCTTAATCTCTGATTGCCAGGCTGGTCGCTGAAGGTAGCGGAGGAGTAAACATGGGACACAGCTAATGCAAATTATGCTCCTGCCCACCCCCTGCAGCATTGCTGGGGTGGGACAATCCCACACCAATCTGCTGGGAAAGCACTGACTTCCGTCCAGCCGTTCGTTGCCCTGTTCTGAGAGCCTGGTTGCAAATCACTTAATGGGTACCTTCTTCCTTCTTTCCAGGGCCCCTGCCGGTTTTCCCCTCTGGATAATGGCTGTGTGCCTTGAATCACAATCGCAGCAAATAAATCCTATTAAGAAGGACTTTTTACTCCGCCGTGCGCACTCATTACAATGTGCCAGAACCTCTGGCTCCTGGGATCCCGACTCTAATGAGGCCAGGATGTATGTGTAGCCGGAAAATTAATGCTTATACAAGTTAATTTGTTTTTATTAGTCTGCATCATGCAAGCAGAGTGGCTGGCTGGCAGGAGGTGAGGATGAAGCTCAGTGGACCTTTGGCTAGGGAGGAGTGGGGATTTGCAAGGGGATCTTGGGGGCTCAGGATTGGTTGGGAGGAATGAACCTCAGGAGTAGGATTGCTGACTTGGTGCTGTTTCATACACTCCAAATGTGCCTATTTGTTACAGAAGACCAGCCCCTATCTCCTGGTCTCTAAAACACCGCCCTCATTTTGTCCCTATTCTTTCCATTTGGGGGGATGCCTTGTTAAATATTTTGTTGGTGTGAGTTGCTAGTATTGCCAGTTTTCTGGGTTGGTGTTCCTCCTCAAGATCCCTCGGAGTTAAATCAAAGTGGGTGGAGGCATCTTGTCTTTAGTGCACATGTGCATAAGTGTGTGTGTAGGAAAACTACTATGTGTGAATTTTGCATGCTGCAGCTGCTGAGATCTGCTTAGAAATGTTGATAAGCAAATCATAGGACAATCATAGCCCTGTACAGATGTTGCCTCCACACGTTTTCTGCCAGGTTTGGCTGATAAGCAACTGCTCCTGGACCGTGATAACCTGACCACAACGGTCCATGCATTGGTAACCTCAAGACTCGATTCCTGTAACATGTTTTATCTGGGGCTTCCCTTGTATCTGGTCTGGAAACTGCAATTAGAGCAGAATGCAGCGGCCAGGAGGCTGATAGGATGACTGGCCACATGTTGCCTTGCTGCTGAAAAGAGCTACACTGGCTGCCAATTTGCTACTGGG
Organism: Rhineura floridana; assembly: GCF_030035675.1. Classification (NCBI taxonomy): domain Eukaryota; kingdom Metazoa; phylum Chordata; class Lepidosauria; order Squamata; family Rhineuridae; genus Rhineura; species Rhineura floridana. Next base: position 2,909,729 of record NC_084498.1, read on the forward strand.
CCAGGTTCAAGATGAAAAATGGAAATGGGCTGCCTTCAAGTCGATCCTGTCTTAATGGCGACCCTATGAATAGGGATTTCATGGTAAGCGGTATTTAGAGGGGGTTTACCATTGCCTCCCTCTGAGGCTATAGTCCTCCCCAGCTGGCCGGGGTCTGCTCAGCTTGCCACAGCTGCACAAGCCAGACCTTTCCTTGTCCGCAACTGCCAGCTGGGGGGCAACTGGGCTCCTTGGGACTGTGCAGCTTGCCCACGGCTGCACAGGTGGCAGGGCACGTGACCTCTGAGCCACTCACTGTGGGGTGATCTTTAGCTGGCCCTTGACACCCAGGAGACACGAGTGGGGATTTGAACTCACAGATTCTGGACTCCCAGCCAGGCGCTCCTCCCCACCGCGCTGGGATCTCTTCTCAATCATCCCAAAGTGCAGGACACAGAATAATAGGCTCAAGCTGAAGGAAGCCAGATTTCGACTGGACATCAGGAAAAACTTCCTAACTGTTAGAGCCATACGACAATGGAACCAATTACCTAGAGAGGTAGTGGGCTCTCTGACACTGGAGACATTCAAGAGGCAGCTGGACAGCCATCTGTCAGGAATGCTTTGATTTGGATTCCTGCATTGAGCAGGGGGTTGGACTTGATGGCCTTACAGGCCCCTTCCAACTCTACTATTCTATGATTCTATGTGCTATACCAGTGGTCAGGTTCAAGATACTTGCGTTAATTCACAAAGCCCTAAACAACTTGAGCCCAAATACTTAAGGACCGCCTGATTCCTCAGGGTCCATCTTGATCACTGAGATCTTCTGGTGGGGCCCTACTGGTGGTTCCTCACACCCCGAGGTTTGGTTGGTCTCCACTGTTGTGGAATTTTCTCCTTAATGGAGTCCTTGTCCAGGAATGACACTGAAGCAGGTTGAAGCTTACAGCTGTTTATTATACTTACAATTGCAAGGAGTCCCTGCGAGCATGTGCTATGGCGGGAGACTGTCTTCTTCCCCACACCAAGGGTCTTTTATAGATTTATACATTGTACAGTCATGTGTCCCAAGGTACCCGATAAGGGGCTTTACCTGTTTCCCACTTCCACCTGGCTCCGTGATTCGCCAGGTAATTCTCCATTAAAAGGAAGTCAGAGCGCACATACTCATATTTTGTTCTGCCCTGTCCTGTTGCAACAACCATCCCCTTCCATCTTATCTACATGCCAATACCAACGACCCTCAGAGGTGGAATTTTCCATTTCACCACCAGGGACTGAGCTGGTAGCGCGGCAGGCCCTACCCTGTGGAACTCCCTACCAACAGAGGATTGGCAGGGACCATCCCTCCTTTCATTCAGGCGTCTCCTGAAAACCGAACTTTTTAAACAGGCCTTTTAATATGAGTTTTCTTTTCCAGCCAATGTAGGACTTGTGGCTGCTTTTATTATTGTTAACGACGTTTTTAATTTTGTCATGTTTTTGTATTTTGTAACTGCCTTGACATACTTTTATGAAGAGTGTGGCTTAGAAATACTTTAATCAATAATAATGTTTAGACTATTATTTATTTATTTATTATTTGATTTGTATCCCACCCTTCCTCCCGGCAGGAGCCCAGGGCGGCAAACAAAAGCACTAAAAACATTAAAACCTCAAAAAAACAAACCCTAAAACACATTAAAACAATACATCTTTAAAAAGTTTCTTTAAAAAAGCTTTTAAAACATCCTCTAAGATTAAAAACATTTTTAAAAAGAAGGTTTAAGAACATATTAAAAAGCAATTCCAACACAGACACAGACTGGGATAGGTCTCAACTTAAAAGGCTTGTTGAACGAGGAAGGATTATGTGAGGAGGAAGGAGTACGGACTGTGTGTTTGGCCATGGTTGGGATTTCCACTCTCATGTGAAGCCTGTAGGTGCAGCCGGAAGTTTGCAGACTCTCCTTTGTGGATGTTGTGCTGTGTGGATATAGCAAGACACGGGTTGTCAGGGTGGGGCAGTCAGCACCAGGGGTCCCAACAGGATTTTCTGGGCCAAGTACACTGCACATGGGTTGGGTTCCCCTGACCCATCCACAGAGTTGGAGGTCCTCAAATAAATCAGTGGCCTGACCACACACAAAATAAAATGTAAACAGGTAAAGCTTTTCCCATAATTGTGAATCCATACTAGAAAAATGCTTAATCTGTTGAATTTCTGCCTGCCACACAAGTGTTAGAATCCTGCTGTGCCTTTGCCGCCCTGGGCTCCTACTCGGAGAAAGGGCGGGATATGATGATGATGCCAAGCCAAAGCCAAAGCAATCCCCATTAAACACAGAGACTTACTTCTGAGCAGACATGGATACTATTGTACTGTAAGTTAATTATATAGTGAATTCTGAATGAGTGCCTGGTCCTTAGCTCATACACAGCAGGAGACATGCCTAACTAAGCCCAATTGCAAAGTTTTCACATTTTGCATCTGCCATTTGGGTGGGGGGTCTTTAACAGCCACCTGCACATATTGTATAGTAATATTTGCAGAAAATAATTTCTAGGGAGTCACTGATCTCAGACAAACCCACCACAGAAAAGGTGCATCCTGGTTGCTAGAGGAAAAAAGGAAGGGCAAAATACAGAGATTCCAAGGACTGCAAAATGAGACATAAGCAGAAAGTGCATTAAAGGGGGAAAACAGCAGCACTTTAGGACCCCAAAGAGTCCTATCACCTGGTCTCCAAAGAACCCATTTATCAATCACAGTTCTGACTGCGCTTATTGGCTAGAAATGCTGCTGGGCGGGAACAGCCAGCATGGCGCATTTCACAGAAATCGCTCAGAGGGGTACCTGCACATTTTGCTTCATAACTTTCTTTCTAAGAGGGGTAGAGACTTACTTGGTTTTTAAAATGCAAGCTGAGAGTCTGGGACCTCTGCTGGCCATTGTGCCTGGTACATCAGCACCCCGTTGACAACCCTGGCCAGCACAGTCCCAGTTCTGTCTCTGTGGGACAGGGGATCAGAACATTCAGCAGCAGGTAGTAGCTGAGGTTATGGTCCGTGGTATAAGAACTGAGGTGTGTTACAAGAGTGTTGCTCTTTTCACCTGTGAAACGCTGTTCTCAGAACAGCCAGTTTTTTTCCAAGGAGCTGGTACTGGGGTCTGAAAAGCCAATCGTTTCCATGTTCTGCCCAAGTCTGCTCCCTAGAATCAATTTTGGCTCCCCGCTGGTTTCCCGGCTCTGATCTTCTTCCTGCTGCCTTGATCCACCTACCAGATTTCCAGTGGACTAGACCGTGCTCAAAACTTGGTGGCTGCCGAAGGAGTGGCCAGCAGGGTCTGTCTTCTTTCCGGGATGTAAGAGCAATAGTGGCACAGAAACTTTTATATGTCATCGGGCCTTGTCATGTGACCAACACTGGCCAATTGCTGCTCAAGAGGTTTCTTTATTGGCCTCTCTGGTTTCCTGGCAGGTTCTTCCCTTAACCAAAACTTGGTGCGCAAGCTCATTAACTAAGATCTTGTACCTGAGTTTGCTTATATCCTCCTCCCACCCAATATCTTTTCCTTGTGTGTTGTCTTTGTAAATCATAAGTATAAAGGCAGAGACTCTCTTTCCCCGTCTTTTTAAGTGATTTGTAAGTTGCTGTGGGAGCTTTTCTTAACAGAAGAGCCAGATAAAAATGATTTAAATAAATACTAAAACCAGATAAATCCAGATATCCTGCAAGCCAAGGCATTTTTTAAAGTAATAGTTGTATGTCCAAATGGACACTCAGTCCTGGACATCCAGTGGGCATAAACAGACACATAACATTTAGTCAATGAACCAACAACAAAAATTCAGATTAGAAGCCACTGAAACACTGACTAGAGATGTGAAACTGTACTGAAATTGAACAGAAGCAGTAGCGTGTAGGGACACATTACACAATAACTCATAAGGTTCATATAAACCACCAGTTTTTCTGAAAAACTTCTTAAAAATCTCTCTCATACTGTGATGTCTGGTTTTCTGCATCTTGGTTCTTTCATTCGTAAGAATTATGCTACAGCAGGATGTGAATCATAAGCAGCAGTCTTTAATTTTAACTTGCTTTGGTTAGAGTGCCAGACTATGACCTGGGAGACCTGGGTTCGAATCCCCACACAGCCATGCAGCTCATTGGGTGACCTTGGGCCAGTCACTGCCTCTCAGCCTCAGAGGGAGGCAATGGTAAACCCCCTCTGAATACCACTTACCATGGACACCCTATTTGTAGGGTCGCCATAAGTCGGGATCGACTTGAAGGCAGTCCAATTCCATTTTTTCATTCATGTGTTCACTGCTGGCTAGTAAGAATTTTGCTAGGCTAGGAACTTGTGTAAATGCATTTGCAAGGCTGCATTCACCCTCTGTTCTGTTTTTTGCTTTGTCGTTTAGTTTGAACCACCGTTGCCTCAGTCCAGATGTCAGGCCTTGCACATGGGCTTCCATGTGCAAGCCATTTCAATGAAAAAAATGGGCACCCAGCAACAATTTCTTTAAAAATGCTCAGCTGCAAGCTGTGATTTTGAGAGTCCCTGCTGGCCCATAGCACAGAGCTCACATGAGCCAATTATGTTTTGTAATGGAGTGGTCCACGGCGGGAGTGCCTAGGCCTGTTGATGCCATGGGCCCGGTCTCAATTTAGGCACGTGGGCCCTTGTGGCCTGGCCCAGTGCAAGCACGGCCTAGCTGAGCTAACGAGGCGCTGATTGACTCCCAGCGGCCCGCTCAATATTACGTCGTCGTGCCAGCCTCTCCGACGAGCTCCATTAAGCCTCTTCAGCATGATGAAGGGGACATTTGCATAAATGCGGCATTGTTCTGGCCCTCCAGGCCCCAAACGAGCCTCTCTCTGCCTTGTTGCGTCGCCGAGCTGTCCAATTAATTCTGTTGGCGGTTTCGCTCACCTGTGATTTCATTAAAGGCAAGGTGAAAGGGGCGAGAGAGGCAATTCAAACAAGATAATTAAAAAACTCCGATTAGCAATTACCCACCAAGCCGTGGCCTCCAAGCTGCCACTGCAGAGTTGGTTGCAGCCCCCGGGGCCCGGGGCCCAACCAGCAAGGCGAGCGACAGGGAAGCGACTGCGCAGCCATTGGAAGGGCAGGGTCACCAGGATGTCCTCTCCGCAAGTTAGCGGGCATGAAACTTTCATCAGCCACAAATTAATGTCATTCCCATGCATTCAGTCTGATTAAATAGAGTTTTATTATGGTACAACAACCCAGGCACCTGTTGCCAAAGAATAATTGCAAAATAGCCACCCACCTTTCCGCCCCCTAGACATCTGGCAGAAGCAATGATGGGAAGCAATTACTTTCGCGCTTGCATGCTGCCAGAGGACTCCTGCGTAACGAAAAAAGTTTGCATACAGTAATCTTCCACCGGCCCAAATTGGCAAAAGTCAGAAAACTTAAGATCAGTTTTGCCTTTCTTACACTCTACAGCTCAGGTGCCTCATAGCAACAAGTGCCTTTTCTGTACCCTGGGATGGTTTTCAAAGTATGCAGCAAGCAAGAGTAGGAAGGTCCCTGCCCTGAGCCACTTACACTCTAAATGTAGACCACATCCATGGCCGTATAATGGATTAGCTCTGCTATGCACCACACCCACCATCACCCAAGATGGGGGGGTGTTGACCCCCCCACTGCCATCTTTGGTGATGGCAAGCATGTGCGTGCAGTGTGCTGACACAGCACCATGGTGCCGCAGGAAGTTGCATGGCCAGCCTGCACTGGTGGCAGGGGGGTGCCTTGGAGGGTGGCTGCCGCTCTGTGATCTGTGTCAACATAGGGTTGCCGGGCACATGCCCTGCTGCGACCTGATGCTAGCATGCATTGTGGAGCAGGAGCTACACCCACTCAGCCCTAGCAGCAAGGGCCCCTCTCAGCTCTAGGGCCCCTTGGCCACTACCCAACCAGGCCACTTGCTGGTGCTAGGCCTGAGAGGACCCCTCCAGCCTGAGGACATTGTTTGCCCTGAAAAAACAGGTGTATGGCTTGGGGTACTTCTTGATCCAACATTGTCAGTTAAGGCTCCTGTGTCTTCAGTGTCTAGGAATGCCGTTTGCCAGCTTCAGCTGGTACACCAGCTATGGCTGCTCCTGAACAGGGATAGCTTGGCATTGGTGGTGCACGCATTAGAAACCTCTAGACTTGATTACTGGTGTGTGCTTTATGTGGGGCTGCCTTTGAATTCGGTCCAGAAGCTGCAGTTAGTGCTAAACCCTTGCTGCGTGGTTGCTCCAGGGCGACCTCTTCACAACATGCGACACCTCTGTTGAAAGCATTGCGCTGGCTGCCAGTTTCCTACCTGGCTAGGTTCAAGGTTTTACTGCTGGTGTATAAAGCCCTATATAATTCTGTCCAGGGTATCTAAGGAGCCACCTCTCCCCCCAAATCCCACCCTGGTCACTTAGATCTGTGGATGAAGACTTGCTGATGTTGCCGCACACTCATGTGGGAAAGTGCTCTGTGACTCGAGCATGCTCTTTGAGGACTGGGCACCAGTTCTCTGAAATTCTCTTTCCATAGGAGTGACGCAAGCCTCAGTATTGCTATAATTTTTATGTTTGTTGGAAACATTTCTCCCAAGCTGGCCCAAAGTAGTTCATTTTATTTCTGCAGCTTGTCATTCTTGTTGATGTCATTGTTTTATAATTTGTATTTTGTTTTATATTCTATTTTTGTATCCTGCTGGTATATTTTTTTAAATGTAGAGAGGTTTATAAATTATAAAATAAATAAATGCATGTTATTGCCCAGTCTTGAATCTCTAGTGTATGAATTTCACTGGATAACGGCAGGTTCTAGTACTATCGGAAGGGAGAAAGGTTCTTCCACATCATCAGCTTCTCTCACCCCACTCTTTTCTACTCGAAAGCCTGGCCTTGAAGGGGAGATCACTGATTGTCTGGGCCACCCTTTTCTGCTGGGTGATGAATTTGAAATGGGGAGCAGAGCTTGGAAAAGTTACTTTTTTGAACTACAATGCCCATCAGCCCAATCCAGTGGCCATGCTGGCTGGGGCTGATGGGAGTTGTAGTTCAAAAAAGTAACTTTTCCAAGCTCTGAATTGAGGACCCAGGTGGGAATGTGGAGAGGTTGTGTGATTCAGATCTCTTAGCCTTGGCCCCCTTCTGCTGCATGAATGTGATAATATGAGACTACCTTGCAGGATTGTTGTGTGGCTGAATGAGATAACCTACGTGAAGCACTCTGAACACTCTCAAAAGCTATATAAATGCAAAACCATAATTGCCATCATTACTTGTACGGCACGGAAAAAAGCGGAGGGATGCGGTGGCAAACATATTTTGTGTTTCTCCTTGCTAACCTCTGCTTTCCCTTGGCATTCTCTTGCTCTTCCCTCCCCCCCAGCATTTTATCTGCATTGTTCCTCTCCTCTGCTTGCATTCTTTATTAAAGAAGACTCCACATCCTCCTGTTTTTCATACTGAAAAGGCTAAATGATATACTGACACCTTAATTACACCCCTTTGTCACAATGTAGCGTGGAAATTGCATGAGTGATATGAGAAGAAAGGGCCATGGCAGCCTCGTCAAGAGCCGCGCTTGACGCACGGTGGCAGATTGGGAATGACACAAATGGGAGCGCAGAGGAGTCACACCCTGTGTTGTTGTCGGTATTTGCGGCATCCTGGCAAAAGGAGACGAGGGCTTAGAAATGGCAGAGCCACACGCTTGCAAAAGACCTGGGAAGAGGCAGGGGCAGAGAGAGCAGCAGCTGCTTTGATATATTTCTTTATTTCTTTATTGTACTTATATACCGCCCCATAGTCGAAGCTCTCTGGGCAGTTTACAGCAACTAAAAACATTAAAAACAAATATACAAATTTAAAACACATCTTTTAAAAACAATTTAAAACACACTTAAATTTTTTTTAAAACAATTTAAAAACACATGCTAAAATGCCTTGGAGAAAAGGAAAGTCTTGACCTGGGGCCGAAGAGATAACAGTGATGGCGCCAGGCGCACCTCATCAAGGAAATCCTTCCATAATTTGGGGGCCACCTCTGAGAAGACCCTCTCCCTTGTTGCCACCCTCCAAGCTTCCCTCAGAGTAGGCACCCGGAGGAGAGCCTTAGGTGTTGAGCTTAGTGTGTTGCATCTGGACAAAGTAGTGATGGTAGAAGATGCACACCAAAGACGTAGTATTTAGCGCTGGCAGCACCAGCTGACCAGATGCCACCCAAAGCAATCTTTCTGGCCCTGCTTGAAATGATTTCAGGTTTCAAACTTCGAATATAACTTTATCGTGTGTATAGCCAAAGGCCTTAACAATATAAACCAAAAATTATAAAATGAACCTTTCTCCTATATCATTCTTGTTAAAATAAAATATGATTTTATAAAATTTTATAAAACTCATCAAAATTATTAAAAACAGTCCGCTATTACCATCCATTAAAGGGTTGGGCACTCAGGTCTCAAAGATAAAAGTTTTATAATGCATCACTATTCTTGATATGGTGAGCCCTCCACTTCTTGGCTGCCAATACGAACTGGGCTACCGAATATGTCATAAATCAATATTTTTTTGGCTAAAAGTTCCACTGCCACTTCTTGGGGCATTCAATCCGAAAACGTCTGGATAATACGTGACAATTTTTTTTCAGGTTTCAAGAAAATACCCATACCTGAGTGTTCTTGTTCTTGTCTGGGTTTTGTGCATAATGAGTGGGGCCTGCTGCAACAAAACCTTTGCACTTTATCCTCACCTCCTAACATGAGTGCTCCTGTTCAGGGTTCCAGCCAGCTGCTGCATGCAAGGAGATCACTCCACTCTTCTCTTCCCCACCCTCCACACCCCACTGCAGGTTGTAGCCTGGCTAAAAGTTCAAGAAGGGAACCCACAAAAATAGGGGGGCAGAAACATTTTTTTGGTAATAAATGTAATTATTTTGTTTTTAAAAAATTAAGAGGGGAGAAAATGGATCCACCCACTGCCCCCTTGTTCTTTCTTTTTATTTATTTATTATTAAATTTATATACCACTCTTCTTCCCAGTTAGGAGCCCAGATGGCAAACAAAAACACTCTAAAACATCTTAAGAATAGAGTTTAAAATATATCAAAACATGTTTAAAAAGAAACTTTAAAAACATCTTAAAAAGCACAGCACAGATGCAGACTGGGATAAGGTCTCTACTTAAAAGGCTTGTTGAAAGAGGAAGGTCTTCAGTAGGTGCCGAAAAGATAACAGAGATGGTGCCTGTCTAATATTTAAGGGGAGGGAATTCCAAAGAGGAGGTGCCAGAACACTCAAGGTCCTCTTCCTATGTTGTGCACAGGACTGGCACCAGAGGGCAGCCAGGTGGGGCCCTGGCCGAGGGCCCCTATGGCCCAGAGGGGCCCCTGAACTCCCCCTCCTTAGGGTGGGAGGGTAGCACTCCTGTTCCACAATCTGCAGTAGTGTTGACTTCCAACCTTTAAGTTTTTTTCTACTTCTGCCAACCTTGGGGACTACCCCTGAGCAGCGTTAGGAGTGCTCTGGCTAACCCCCACTTGGATTCATCCTGAGTCAATGGGATGGCAAAGCCCTAGAGTATTCTGGATTACATTTCCCACCCCACCCCACCCGCAGTCTGGTTGTGCCTTTCTGAGTCCTGTGAAATGAGGACACGAAGGTAGGGACACCTTTTGGCCCTTTCAGAGGAACGTGCAGAGACCCTGAATTAAATGTTGACTTCTTTCTTGGCAGATTTCCCTTGTGCCTGGCAGAACAATCCCATTGTCTAAAGAACGGCATCGAAAGGCAGAAGTAGTTTTTTCTCAGAGTGTCCACAAGAAAGTCATCCACAGCATAAGATCGCCTCCTTTTCACATTGGTTTTGTATGAGAGACAGTATATTGAAGAGCAGGGTTTGAGACCAAAGATGGCAATCAGAGCTCCAGACGTGTACAACTAGGCTATCAAGGAACTCAGTGCAGGACTTCAGGCCACAAGTTGGGAAGGGAGTCTGAATCTGTCAGCCCACTAGTCAACTATAGCACAGCGTTTCCATTGGCCACGCCTGGAGGGGGAACGGTTTGATCTGCCCATCAGTTGCAAAATCTCCTCGAAGCTGAATTTTTTAAAAAATGCGCTCCAGCGGCTCCCATCAGGTTTTACATTAAAAAGGGGCAGAATTGGGCTAGCGTCGTGTGCCCCATTTTCAGAAGAGAGAGGTGGAGACACACTGGAACCGGCAGAACAGTGAATGTTTCTCTGCCCTCTCTCTGTGCAAGCCTTGAGGCAAAGTTATTTCTTAGTTATACAGCAGTATAAGAAATGTTTAGTTCAGAGTTATGAATGGGTTAGGATAGTCTAATTTTGTATCAATATTCTCTTTCCTTTCAATAAATAGAAGCTTGGCTTTAGCTGGGGTTGCACCTACATTTCTTGGCTTATGCACACACTGTTGCACCTTTCAGGGCAAAGCGCTTGGTTTATCCCTAAGAAAAGACCTGCCTCCTCTCTAGCAGGTATGTGTAATGGGTGGTGGGTTCACACACTCGGGTTCCCAGTACACGCGTGTGTAACAGTTACAGCGGGCTGATATGATCTCCCATTTGTGTCAGGCCCAGGATGTGACTCAGGAACCAGACCAACGGCTGTAGTTAATTGGTGTTTTATTAGGGTAATGTCCAAGCAAAGACTGCGTCTTCTCATGAAGCAATACAGGGATACAGGTCCTGCGGCATTGGGAGAAAGTTGACAGAGCAAGGGACTTCTTCCCGCCTGTTCTTCAAGAAGGGGCCAAACGGGGCCAATCTTTCGCTCCTCCTTAACTGCCCCTCAGGTACTGCCCGCCTTCCCCCCTTCTCTCCTATCTTTTCAGCTGTCTGCGTGTGCGCGGTGAGGGCGGAAGCATCACCCCTCCTCTTCTGAAGTTTCCGATTCCAGGATGGGGGATAGGGGAGGAGCTGATGGTAAACTGCCTGGTAAACTGTCTCGCCGCTTTTCTGCTGTGGGCAGCCCTCCCTCTTGCTCTGAGCTTCGGACAAGGGGAGGCGTGAGAATGTCCAGGGAGGATTCTGAAACTTCAAAGCTCTCAGGCTCCCCGTTGCTAGGCGACCCTATCACTGGCATTTCCTCTGTTTCGTCTTCACTCCAAAGGGGAGACGTTCCTCCCCCTCCCCTCTGCCATCCGTCTGAATCCTCTTCTGCCAACCCCCCGGGACCGCAGCTCTGCCTCTCAACAATTTGTGTCACAGCTAGAGATGTAAAATTTCCAGAAATTTTGAAGCCATAGAAAAAAACTGTTTTTTTCTGGGAGTTTTCGGGGAAAAAGAAATAGAAATTTTCAGAAAAATTGAAAAAATGCAATATTAGCCCTTTTTACAGATTGAAAGTCACTTTGTTACTTCAGGAACATGAAATGTAATTATGTACAAGTTGGTTTGGCATAAAATTATCACATTTGGTATATTAAAAGTACATTTTATTCAAACTGTTATTACAAATTGAATTTACTTTTTAAAATTTTTACTTTTTTTGTAACAAATGGATCTACAAGCTCCTGAACTGTAAGGAACCTCTTTCATTTTGCCAGTTTATGAGGAGCAGGTAAAAAACAATAAAAAACCCAGAAGAAACCATCAACATTAATAACAAATAAAATTATTTATGTCTCCGCTAGTCCTCCACAGTGTCAAGTAGACATAAAGCACCCATTCCCATAAAAAGAACTGAGAGAAAGGGGGGAACCAAGATTATATGAAACATTTTCTTCATCATTCTAAAATAAAACATTTCATAATCCATTTTTTCTTCATTTTTTCCAATTTTTCCAGAAAAAGAACAAAAAAGGCTTTGGGAAAAACCGTTTTTTCTGAATTTCCCCCATTTTTTCCCCAGGCCTTCACATCTCTAATCTCAGCAGCCCCATTTGGGCAACAATCTTGACTTCAGCCCTCCCCACCCAAGGTCTATATTGGAAGGATTGACACATTAATATATATATCTGCTTGTAGATCTAGGCCTGAGCACAAATGCTCCGTAATAGTGAGCCGTTCCTTCTGAGAAGCTGACCACTTTATTATGGAATTAAAACTGAGATGAAGGTTCTCCTCAGATAGGTTTTGGCTTGAAACTTGTGGGAGGGAGTGTGAGGTGTGTGAACGTGCACTGAAGCTGCCTCTTCCCTCTCACTTTTTTCACCACCATTGTGTTTTTTTCTCAGTGGGGTTGGTAGTGCTTCTCTGCGCAACTACTGACTGCCATTTTTATTTCTTGGTTATCCTAGGAATGACGCGTCATTCTCAGGAGACTTCTGGGAGATTAAAAAATGGTGCAGCCATTTTCAAGCCCCAAATCATTAAAACTTCTACATCCCACCCCTGTTTTCACCACTACAAATGGAACAGCAGATATGGGGGGGGTCTTCCAGACTCCTGACTACAGTGTGAAGAGAGGATTCTGAAATCTAGCCATTCCAGTGTGGTGTGGGCTCATCTTTAGAGCCACTGACTTGGATGGGGTGGTATTCAAGTCTATTAGCGGAAAGATTTTATTCAAGAGGGGAGGGAAACTAGAATAAACAACGGATGCTTGAGGAATTTGATTGTGGTGAATTCTAGTATGAGCTGACCTTATCTGATCAGCACCTCCCTGGAAGAATGTACCGATTGGAAGGGATTTCACACTCCCTGAATGCTCTGACACCGTTTTCAGCTGGGGGAGGGGGGGAAGTATCAAAATGCATTTAGCAATTTTGAGAGAAAAAATGTTTGGGAATGAGAATTTAGAGAGAAATGGGCAGGGGAATTTTATCAGGCCTGGGGGGAGGAGCCAGAGGGGAAGGGTGACCAACCACCAAATTCAAAGCCCTGCCAGTAAAGATGAGGACACAATTGGATTTGGTTTTCATTTAAAGCCCAATTTATCAAATTCACACTTTCCAAAACAAGATGAGGACCGAAACACAGCCATCCTTCAAAATTCAGACATATCTTCAACCAAAGCATGTTTCCCACAGCACATATATTGTGAGGAAGTATGCACAGCCATGAATAGGTTAGTGAAAATAACATACGCAAATGCAGCATATTAGGAGAAACTGTTTGCAAAAATGTTTACATTAGTCAAAAAAATGTGTTTAGCGGGAGCCATTTGCACTAAAATGCTGAAGAATTTCCATGAGGATTTTTTAAAAAAAATATATGATTTTTGCAAATTGCTACAGTACTGAATATAAGATTAGAAAAACGGGAAACTGAGAAAGCTGAAATTGGCACATCTTTCCATCCCTACCTGTCAGGCGCATGTTGGCAGAAGAGAAAGTCAGAGAGGCCAGATCACCCCTTTTTTCCTTTCCTGTTTTTGGTCTTTATTTTTTTTTTAATTTCCCCCTCCTTTTGGTCCTAATGGGAAGGAACATCACTATGCCATTTCCCTGATCTGCCCCCAAAAACTCCCCTTTCTGCCCACCGCTGGAGCTCAACAGCAAGGGATCCCCAACAGTAGTTCTTTCTGCCCTGGCTGAGAGGCAACTTCCAAGAGTGGGTGAACCAAGAGGAAAGGGCTATAATTCCGTGGCAGAGCTCCTGTTTGACATGCAGAAGGCACCAGGCTCTTTCCAGCATCTCCAGATAGGATTGCAACTTATTTATTTAAAGTCTTTCTATCCCACCCTATTACCCTACAATGGGGCACTCACAATGCCATCATACACAGCAAATAAAAACACACAAAAAACATTAAAGCAGATAAAAATACCTAAAATACAGTTAACAATTCAAGGGAAGTGATATCAAAAGGGGACTAAAGAGGTAAAGCTAAAAGGGGGGGGGAATAAAATCAGTCTCAGGCTCACCCTTCAGTCCCTCCCAAAGGCTCTCCAGGACAAGATGGTTTTTCTCGGAAACACCATCAGGGAGAGAGCAGAGCAGGCTTCTTGGGGTAGGGTATTCCAAACCCTAGGGGCCACAGTTGAAAAGGCCCTCTCCCGCATGCCTGCCAGTCCAACATCTTTCATTCCAGGCACACAAAGGAGACCAGAGCCAGATGACCTTAAATCATATGGACTTGCAAATGTAACCTTGGAGAGACGCTGTTGGTCAGTATTAACAGTACTGATCTACATGGACCATTGGTTTGACTTAGTGAGGCAGTTTCCGATGTCCCTTTGTGATTCACAGCGTCCTTTGAAACCTGAGATGCTCTCCTAGGGACCATAGGATTGTGCCCTAAAATACAAGTCTGGTCTTTAAAAATTAGCAGATTAATGCTGAGACCGGCTGGAATGGATTTATGAGTGAACACACATGCAAAAGGGGCGTGGGCTGGAAATGGACCAATTTACTCAGATCCCTCATGGCAGTGACAGAGTTAGTGGAGCTTGAGCTAGTGAATGTCAGTTATTTCTTGTCTACAGGATTGCAAAGGAGCGGGTGGGCGGGGTGAGTAGGTGTGCAACACCGTGTTAAAAATAATCTTACTGCATACTCCATCTCTCTCAGCGTCTTAAAGGCAACCCTCTGTCACAAGTCTCAAGAGAGTCTGTATCTTTCACATTTTAAAATTCTTGGAGATTAACATCTGTGTGTGTGTTTGTGTGCACGTGCACGTGTGCGTGCAGGTTCTGCAGAAAGTGGAGATGAGGAAGACACTGTTCCCACATGAATTGCAAGTTCAGTTGTTGGAGCAAGGACTTGTGTGCTTGCTTGCTTATTTATTTATTTATTTATTTATTTAAGCACAAAAGCAGGATTACAGCTGAACATCAAGAAGACTAAAGTAATGACAACAGAAGATTTATGTAACTTTACAGCTGACAATGAGGACATTGAACTTGTCAAGGATTATCAGTACCTTGGCACAGTCATTAACCACAATGGAGACAATAGTCAAGAAACCAGAAGAAGGCTAGGACTGGGGAGGGCAGCTATGAGAGAACTAGAAAAGGTCCTCAGATGCAAAGACGTATCACTGAACACCAAAGTCAGGATCATTCAGACCATGGTATTCCCGATCTCTATGTATGGATGTGAAAGTTGGACGGTGAAAAAAGCAGATAAGAGAAAAATCAACTCGTTTGAAATGTGGTGTTGGAGGAGAGCTTTGCGCACACCATGGACCACAAACAAGACAAATACTGTATATTCCGGCGTATAAGATGACTTTTTAACCCCGGAAAATCTTCTCCAAAGTCGGGGGTCGTCTTATACGCCGGGTGCTGAAAAATAGCTGCCGAGCCAGAGGCCAGGCCAGGATGACGCGGGCGGGAGGACGGACGGCGGGGCTGAATCAGAGGGGCCGGGGGGAGGGTCAGCGAGCGGTGTGGAACATTTCCGAGACACAACAAAGCTGCAGTAGCGGCCAATGGTCACGGCTTAGAGGGGAAGGGGCGCCTCCATCCCCTCCCTGCATATACCCGAAGGCTGCCCCGAGGGAGCCCGGCCGCTTGGCTCCCTACTGCCCCCGGCTTGCCGAGCGGCAGGGAAGAAGTTGCTGGAGCTCCTTGTTCGGGCCGCCACCGAGCGAGCGCAGCTGCGTCAGGCCCGGCATGTGGGGGCTGGAGCTCGGGGGCGGGCGAGATGGCTGGAGGTCGCTGCTGGATCCAAGGAAGCCCTTCTGTGCCCAAGTCTGCTTGGCCCCGGGGAGGAGGGCAGGTGCTGGGCGAAGGGCGTGATCCAGCGGCCGCAGGGAGGGCCCGACTTAGGGTCCCCAGTGAGCCTCCTGGCAAAGCGGCAGGGGGTATTGGATCCCCGATCTCCTGGGTCCTCTTGACGGGGCTACGCGGAGGGCAGGTGGCGGAGGCGCTGCGTTTGAGGCGCCATTGCAGCGCTGCCGCCGCGTGGGAAGCCGCAGAAGCGACCCTCCCTCATCCCTCCCCCCCCCGCAAAAAAAATCAATTAAACCGGGCGCCGGAGAAAGAAAGGGGAATATATATATTATATATCCATTTGACTTCCTGCCAAACGTGAGTGTAAGGAACTAGAGCTCTCTCCTCCTTGAAACAAGTCTCTCTCTTCCCCCCCCCACTTTCCTTCCTTCAGCGTCCCCCTCCTGTCCAATCCTTCCTTCTTCCAACGCCGTTTTGGGTTCAGAAAAAGATTAGCCAAAGCAGGCCAGTCCGGAGCAATTCTGCTTCCTCTGGTGAAACTGACTAGACTTGTTAATTTCAATGGGTCTGCGTTTCTTTTAAGCCATTTGGGGTCGGAGAGGGTGAGTGGGGGGTGACCTTCCTTTTCCCCTCCGTCCTTCCCCCTCCCCATCTTCTCTTTCTCTCCTTCATCGGGTGAGCAAAATATTAAGTTGGATCGGTCTCTTTTCTTTCCTTTAACGGGAAAATGCTTATGGGGGTTATCCAACAATTCAAGTTACTTTTAGAGTAGACTTGAGCCCATCGGTTTCAAATGGGGTGTGTGAATGTTTGTCTCTTCTGAGCCTGACTGGGGCGGCGCTCGTGACCCCGCTTACCTGGGAGTAAGCCCCGTGAAAGTCAAGAGGACTTACTTCCAAGTAGGCATGGCTGGGGTGACGCGGTCTCCCTCGAATTAGAGTTGGAAAATGTGTGATCGGTTGCGGGCTGGCCTCCAGGAAAGTTCTACTCCAGAGGAGACCCACTGAAACTAACGGAGCCCGGCCGTGCCTGTTGATTTCAGCAGGCCTACTTTGTGGCCAAGGTTGGGACCAGTCCTGCTTGTGATTGCATGGAGCGCTTAGGCGTTTTTTCCCCAAAGAAATTCATGCTCGAAAGAGTTTGCGCTGCCCAGTTCCGCTGCATCGTTACTCTAAAGTAAGCCCCCCGGGGGCTTCTTCACTCCCAAGCAAAGCCCGGCGGGAATCGCCTTTATTCGGAAATAAAGAAGCCCCCCCCCTCGTCTGCCAAGGTGAACTTTTCGCATCGACTCATCCTGTTAGCAGCCCAACCCTCTGCACGTTTACTTGGAGGTAAGGGGGATCCCCCGCCCCAGACGCTTAGGATTTTGAAGCCTACTTGGAAGGAAGCCCCACTATGTTCAAGGGCGGTTACTTCCAAGTAAAGGTGTGTGGGATCGTGGCCGTGAAGCTCTGGGCAAGCTGCTTTTAATAGCTAAACTTACTTTGAGGCCGGGTGTGTTCCTTGAGCTGTGCATTCCCCGCCCCCGACTACGGTAATTTTTATAAGGAGATTTGGGGGGGCAGTGTAAATTCACAGCCCCCCCCTTCCCCACGGATCTGATTCATTGCTGCAGAAACAACACTGGCGTTCATTTTCTTCTTGGAAAATTAGAGTAATGATCATTCCCTTCCCTCCTTTTTGATGCTGTTTCTCAGAAATCCTATTCTATAGAGGGTGGGGGCCCTTTCCAGGTCTTCTCCCCTCCCCTCAAATCTATAAGCCCCCCCTTTTGTTTTCTCTTCCTTTTAAAAAAATCTTTTAAAAATATATATGAAAAAGATTGTGGTTGGATAAAGTTTTTTTTTAACTTAGGGGTTTTTTGGGGGGAGAACCCCGACCTCCCCCCTTCTTCCCAGCTTGTGTTGTTTCTCTGGGATGCGGAAGCAGCTTTTTGTTAAAGGCCTTTGGTGTTTTGAGAAATGGAAGAGTTCTTTGCAGCTGACTACAAATGTTTAGCCAAAAAAAGGGGGAGATAGGAGGTATGATGTATCTTTTTCTCCCTCCGCCCCCTGAACGTCCAACACTGTTGCTAGCTGGGGAGGGGTCATCTCTCTGGCTTTTGCTGGTGGTTGGGCCATTGTGGTTGGGACAATGTTCTGTTTGTTTAGCCCTGTTCAGCTAAGATTGTGGATGGTGTCCCCACCGCCCATCAGTGCCTGAAAGCCATGTTTGTGCATGATAGCTCTTCTTTATTATTAGTTTTAGTGGGAGATGCTTCTGCTTGCCTTCCCAAAATACGTTGCATCCCTGTGGAATATTTTAAGTCCACCTTCCCCCAAGTGTGCATTCTCCCTGGCTCAATTTCTTCTTTCCTTCCCCCTCTCTGTTAGATCCAGGAAGTGCCCGTCTCCTCTTGAGGCCTACACCAAATCTTTGCCACCCACTATAGATACATTTTTTTTGCAAATTGAATGCACCGCAGCTCCCCGAAATAAGTTAGCAATTCTTATTCTGTCCCCTGTGTGTGTGTTTTGGGCTTGGTTATTTATTTTTGTCTTCCCCCCCCCCCTTGTTTGTGAAAAGAGAATTGTTGCAGCTAGGTCTGTCCAAGCTAACTTGATCGCTAAGACCTTGGAAGGCGGCAGGGGAAGCTGCATCTGTGTGTGTTTAAATGCAGGTCATGTGGGCAAAGTCATGGCAATTCTGTATGCTTTTTCTGAAGCTAAGCTGTTTGAATTTGCAGTGTGGTGGTTCTGTTAGAATCGGCCTGGAAATGGAAATGTTTGGGGCACAGCACCCTCTGCCAACCCAGGGCCCTCTAGATGTTTTGCACGACCACTCCCAGCCAGCACAGTTGGGAGTTGTAGTCCGAAACATCTGGTGGGCACCAGGGCAGGGGAGGCTGCGATGCAGGCTAAAAAGAAGCAATGGCAATCATAGGGACTAGTGTTTTGTGCAGTAGACTATTCCAAAGTTAAAAGGTGCCAGCACAGGCTGATGTCATAATCTCATTTTTAGGGTGTGGAGCTTAAAAACACCCAACTCATCCCTGGCACTTGTTTCGCTCTGTACCACCCTGTCCCCTAGCTAGGTTTTGTTTCATTTTATGTGGCGCGGTGTAGCGGTTAGGATGTATGCCGAGTTTTATTTTATGCTAGTGGGGTATGGTGGTTAGAGAATTGGATTAAGACCTGGAAGGCTGGGGTTCAAATCCCCTGCTTTGTATACAACAACCAGCCAATCGCCAGTAAGGTACATCACTTGCATGTCATAAGCAGGGGTAGTCTTATACGGCGAGTATATCCCAAACTCTATATTTTAACTGGAAAAGTTGGGGGTCGTCTTATACGCCCAGTCGTCTTATACGCTGGAATATACGGTACTTGGGTGTTAGAACAAATTAAACCAGAACTGTCACTAGAAGCTAAAATGATGAAACTGAGGTTAACATACTTTGGACACATCATGAGAAGACAAGATTCACTAGAAAAGACAATAATGCTGGGAAAAACAGAAGGGACATTCAGCTGTAGTCCTGCTTTTGCGCTTTCCTCTTTAACTTTCATCAGCATTCATTAGAATTGCTTTTAATAAGTTTTCTTTAATAATATGTTTTTAATCCTTTTGTTAAAAAAGCATGTTTTTAAAGCTTTTTAAAAAAATGTTTTTGATGTTGTTTTGTTTTAATGTGTTTTGGAGTCTTTTTATGAATTTTTAAAGTGTTTCCTGCTGGGAGGAAGGGCGGGATATAAATAATAATAATAATAATAATAATAATAATAATAATAATAATAATAATAATAATAATTTCAAATCATTGCTGGTTTCTGCAATGGTTTCTGTATGGTATTGTCTGCATATCTTAAATTATTGATATTTCTCGCTCCAATTTTCAAACCTTCATCTTGGTCCAATCCCGCTTAGGATTTCACTGACAGGTATTGTTAGTCACCATACATTAATTATGAACAATGATTACCACGTTTGAAATAATACAACACCATTGGCGTAAATGACAATTATTTAGCATTTTTTAAGAGAGTTCCCTGTCTGCAAGGAGCTTACAATTTTGAACAGACCATAGGCAAGGCAGGCTGGCGTCAGTGCCAACACTAGAGAAAGCCCAACTGAACCTTCTTCCACTTCCCTGGTGGGAGGGTGGAGCCGGCTGGCTGGCTTCAGTGCATGCGAAATGGATGGGCCTTTGAGCTGGTCAGGTGGATGGAGACAGACGGCGGCCTTGCTGTAAACTTATCCCTTGAAGGTTAATTGGCTGTTAACATTTCACCCTGGGAGGGAGGAAGAGCGGACACATTGATCTCAGGCCTGACCCTGGTTCCAGCTGCCGCTGCATCCTAATTAGGGTTCTAATTGGATAGGGGAGAAGATAAGAGCCCTTTGCAGAGAATGGACACAGCAGCACAGCCTGCAACAGAGCTTTGGGCCACCCTAAATGTGACTTGCATTGCATTTCTTATTCTCAGGCTCAGTTCCCTTTCTTTGCCGGAAGCAACCCGGGAAGGGGGGAGGTTTGAAGCATATTGTATTCTTTTATATATATATATATATATATAATCAGGGCAAATAATAGCTTTGTTGTGGGGAGGGCAGAATTTGATCAGCCCCCAGCTCGAAGATGAGGATTAGAACTCAGTGGAAGTGCCCATTATGGGATGTCTACATTTCCTGCCCTCCTACCGCCTGCCCACCACCTCCCCCACTGCTGCCACGTCTTGTTTGCTGTTATTGGGTTCCCAGGGGTAAAGGAGGCATCCTGGTGCTTTACAAAGAATGATAAATCAGGCCTCTGTCCCACAGGGCTCACCATCTTGAAACTGGAAGAACGGGAAGGGAATGGAGATAAGGACCCACATGGGAAGAATCAGCTTTGCTATTGCCAAGACAGTAACTTGGGCTTAGCCACCAAAGGCAGAGCAGCCTGTGCTGATCTGGCATCCAGCAGGCTTTTTGGATGGCAGTTCCCATCAGCCCCAGCATCAGATGGCTGTGCTGGTTGGGGCTGATGAGAGCTGGAGTCCGACATATCTGTAGAGCACCAGGCTGAGGAAGACTGCAGCGGAGATGTGTAACAGTTTCTGGCAAAGAGGAATCCTAAGGCTCAATCCAGCCTGGAGGCCACCTACTTTACCCTGCTTCCTTGGAAAGTAAGCACAGACTGTCATTTTGAAGGAACTCTAAAGCTTGAGGGTCCTGGTTCACTTCTCACTTCTGCCATGAAATTACTGGGTGGGCCTCCACTCACCATCTGTAATTAGAAAGGTAATACTGGCTGACCTTACAGGGCTGGATTTGGTCAATTTTGTATGTAGCCTGCCATGGAACAAGTGAGTGGAGTGATGATAAATGTGAAAAACAAATAATAATATTGCAAATAAACATGCTCTCCTTGTCTCTGTGGTCCGGACAGTGTCTAATTCTTCCACCTCGTTCCTGTTTTTGCTTTGTGGTCAGGAGGGTGCCTTGTGGAATACTCGTTCCATGTAAGTTGCTAACATTGTTGGGGAAGGGCCGTGACTCGGTGCAGAGCAGCACAGAGAAGGTCGCAAGTTCAATCCTCAGCAGCATCTTCAGGTAGGACTGAGACAGACTCCTGCCTGAAACCTAGGACAGCTGCTGCTGCCAGCCAGTGTAGACAATGGTATAAGGCAGCTTCCTTGGTTCATTCTTCGGAGTGCTTTCCCTGGTCTTCGGCTAGGGTGGATGGGTGGATGGGGATGTATCTTGTCTCTACTGTACACATGCTTGTAAATGCTTATGCACAAACACTGAGGCCGTGTGCAATGCACAGCCTGCTGTTTTGCACTCTGCAACAAGGCAGGTTGATTCTGGACCATCAGTCTGCATTAGGGATGAGCAAGGATTTTGATTCAGTTCCCATTTCAAGCAGAATCTATCAGATTTGCACTTTCTGGAACAACATGAGAACCAAAAAAACAGCCACCCTTCAAAATTCGCACTGATTCAAATTTTGCAATGCAGTTCAGCAAGCAACCAATGTTTATATTAGGGGAAAGTGTGCATAAAAATGAATATTTGAGTGAACATTACATGCAAAAATGCATTATATGATGAGAAGGCTGGCAAAAACGTGTATATTAGTCAAAACTGCCTACAAAAACGTGTTTATTAGGAGAAATTCACATTAAAATGTTGGTGAATTTTTATGAGGACTTTTTTTAAAAAAAATCACAAATTGCTGCAGAAATGAGGAGAGCTGAATTTAAGATTGGAAATAAGGAAAAACTAAGAGTACTGAGAATGGCCAGAACTTTCCATCCCTAGTCTGCATAGATTAGGACATAGAGCAATGTGGTCCACTCTGGCTTTCCAGGGTCTCAGACGGTCAAAGGTCTTTCCCATCATTTGCTACTTGAGACCCTGGAGCTGCTGGCCATTGAACCTGGGATCTCCTGCACGCAAAGGACATGCTCTGTCCCTGAGCTGCGTTCCCTCTCCCAAGGGACAACACCCACCCACCCTGGCTTTGCAGTCAGCAAAGGACCATTATAGAGTCAGTGAAGACAGCATACCCATGATGCAGCAGACCCTTTAGCCATGGACAGTGCTTGAGGGGGAGATACCTTGCGGCGAGTGTTGATGGCAATTTTAATCCCAAGGTGCCTCTCTTTCCTCCAGCAGAAAAGGTTGGGGGGCACAGAAGCATTGCTGAGATCACATGTGAAAAGTAATGGAAAGTGCAACACATAAATACAAAAACTTTTCAGAAAGAGTCACCCAATGTTTTTCTGTAGGTAAAACAAGAGGAAATTTATTTTAAACTTCAGGTAGGTTTGTTTATATGCTTTGTTTTTCAGATGTTACCCCACCCCACCTTTCATCCAAATGGCTCAGGGTGGTAAACATGAATTCTCTTCCCATGCCGTTTGTCCTCTCAACAGCCCTGTGAGGTAGGTTAGGCTGAGAGGCAGTAACTCTCCTAAGATCACCTGGCAAAGTTTGTTCTTGAATGAGGATTTGAACTCATGTCTCCCCTATCCTAAGGGTCAAACTATGTGTTATTTTAATCGGGGGGGAGTTAAGTGTTTTTGGAACTCCCAAACTTCTGTTTTTTGAAAAATAACAGCTCGGGGGGGGGATTGGGACTTTGTTGCAAGGTAAGGGGGAGTCATCCTTTCCCCCTATGTCATTTCCCCACCAAAATTTTCAGCATTTGTGGTGTTGCTGACAGGAATGGCTCAGTCTGTCTGAAGCTGAATTTTAAAAAATGCAGTCAGGTTTTAGAGTAAAAAGGGACAGAGTTTGACTAGTGTCCTGTGCCCCCCCTTTTCAGAAAAGAGCAGTGGAAATGCACTGAAACCAGCACAATAGTGTGTCTTTAACCTGAATCTTGTTTCAACACTAGCATTGGGACAACTTCCCCCCTTGTACCTGAGGGCACCAGACTAGTTTAGGAGGTGCAGAGCAGGCTGGCCTAGGGGGCGGAGGGAGGGTGGTGTGTATATGGGGGGCAGTGTTGCTATCCACTGGCACCTGTTGCCTGAGGGTTAGGGTTAGTAGGGCCAGCCCAGGTAGCTGGTTAGAACAGGAAGCTCCAGGGCAACTTCAAGGAGTAAAGAGGAGGGTGTTGATGACCCCTGGTGCTTTTTTATTTGCTGTCCGTATACCAAAGGAGCACCATCCTTGCTACGACCCCCCTCTTCCCCCCCAAACCAGGGCTGTGCCAAATGGCCAAGGACCATTTCTCAGCTGTTTCACCCACTTCAAAACTAGCTATTTTATTCCAGCTATATTACCATGCAGAATACACTATTTAACAAATTGTTGTTTTGAATTTTAGTTTCCCCCAAAGAGTGGGAGTTTTCAGGCAAGGAAAAAGCTGACATTGTTTGCGAGGAGAGTGCAAGATGACCCTTTTTTGCTTGGTGTCTTATGTCTCCTACACATCCTTCCACTCATCCTTGATTAATAAAGGCATTTGCATGTAAATAGGATCCAGCTTCTTTTCAGAGCTCATCTGCTCCTGGTGCTGTTTATTCCCTCTATGAAGTTATAACTCTCCATTTGGCTGGCCACATGAAACCCTCATTTTCTGATGTTGTGTCCTTGGAGTGCAAATAACTGCCTGGAATCTCTGATCTTCAGCAAGACCACGAGCTGTCAAGAGTGATAGATCAGAGAGTTATCAAATAGGGGACAGGGCTGGTGGCCTTGGAAAGGCTTTCTGGAAGAAGTTTCTTGTTTCTGTAGTACCATCAATGTGTGTAGAATAGATCCCTGCCTTGAGAGGCTTCCAGTCAAACATCTGACCCAGAGGAAACCTCAGAGGGAGGAATAGGACACAAAGTCAGAAGTGTTTTGAGAGATGGAAGCAGGTTGTGGTATGTGTGGGAGGGTCAGAGAGAATTTCTGCACTTCACTGCAATATGTAGCAAACTCCAGTACTCCACACCTGTCATAATGGTATAAACCTCTTTCATGTCTTCCCTCAAGTCATTTTTTCCTAACTAAACCCCCAAACACTTTGTTTGTTTAGTCTGTAAAATTATAGCCACCAGAGGAGGTCTTCGGGGCATAATACAACTTTAAAAACATACAATAGCAGCAGCAGCCTTAACAGAAACAGAGGACAATTAAAACAAATAAAACAACATTCCTAAATTTTAGCCTTCTATAGTAACCCACTGATCAATCTCCCGATGACGTCGGTTCCCCTTCCCTGCACTTTTTCTGCCTCTAGAATATATTTTCTGAGATCATCATCAGCTATGCCACCCAACAAGATCAGCCTCAAAAGACCTTCTCTCTATCCCATCAGTCAAAACAGCCAGACTGGTGAGGACCAGGGAGAGGGCTTTTTCAATTGTGGCCCCCACCCTGTGGAACTCCCTCCCAAATTATCTCCGCCATGCCCCCTCTATAATGAGTTTCTGCCAGGCAGTGAAGACTTGGCTCTTCAGGCAGGCTTTTGGGGTGGGTTAGATTTTATCGGAGGGCGGCCAGGCTTTGGATGCGGCCCGGCGGCGGCGAGAGTGCCGTGGAGAGCGGCCGGGTGTGGAGGAGCCGCAGAGAGCTTTGGCCCGGCGGTGGTGAGAGCGCCGTGGAGGGCGGCCAGGCTTGGGCGCTGCCCGGTGGTGGCAAGAGACCGCCGTGGATAGCAGCCGGGCGTAGAGGAGCCGTGGAGAGTATCGGCCCAGCGGTGGCTAGAGAGCGCCGCAGAGAGCGGCCTGAGTGTGGGCCCGGCCCAGTGGCGACAAGAGAGCGCCACGGAGAACTGCCAGAGACTGGGTGTGGCCTGCCTCTCCTGCCTCGGTGTGTAACGACGGCGGCGAGAGAACGCCGCAGAGAACGACTGGAGTCTGGGCGCGGCCTGCGCCGACGAGGGGGATTGGGGGGCATCGGCCAGATGGGCGCCCTGGCCCGTGCCTTCTGGTGGTCGCTGGCATTCTCAATCGCCGGCTTACCGCTGCGACTCTGCTGTCGATATTTCTTGAGTGTGGGAGTTGGCTGGCTGAGGGCATGGAGGACGTGGAGCAGTGGATCGGGGCGCTGCCTGTCCTCTGTGGCTTGTACACAGAGGAGAGGAGGAGACAGAGGGGTGGAGGACAACGAAGCACTTTAACACTTTTACGTGGACTTGTCTGGGGGTGGGGGATTTTGCTCGAGTCCCAGGCGGGAGGGGGACATGTGCATATCGGAGAGGGTTCCTGTGGGGAGGGTGGGAGGCCACAATATTGAGAGGCTAGGCGGCAGATGCTGGAGGGGTGTGAGGAGCAGGCCAGGCCATTTTCGGGGAACAAAGGATAGATGCATAATATCCATCCCCTGTTCTGGGCCTGCCCATCACCAGAAGACAACTGGGGGATGTACGACTCCATCTAACCTTCGGCTGCTGTTGTGTAACGCCAGGTCTGTGGTACAGAAAACATCGCTCATCCACGACATGATCATGGATGAGAACGCAGACCTAATGTGTATTACGGAAACCTGGCTGGATGAGGCCTCAGCTCCTGTGTTTGAGGCCATGTGTCCAGCCGGTTTCCAGTACGCGCAGCAGCCGAGGATTGGTAGGCGGGGAGTGGGAGTGGCAGTCATATACCGGGGGTCCTTGAGTTTTGCCAGACTCCCTCTCCACGAGACCAAGTTTGTTGACTGCATGTACTGGAGGTTGGGCCCTAAGGGCAGCTTAGGGATCCTGCTTGTGTACCGCCCACCCCGCTGCACAGCAGACTCCCTGACCGAGGTGCTCGAGGTGGTCTCAGGCATGCGGGTTCTCTCCCCCAACCTTTTGGTTTTGGGGGACTTCAACCTGCATGCCGAGGCAGCTCTCATAGGAGCTCCTCGGGATTTCATGGAAACCATGACTTCCTGGGAACTGCACCTTAGTAATTTTGGGCCCACCCATGTAGCCGGTCATGCTCTCGACCTTGTGTTTGTCTCGGGGGAGGGAGGAAGCGCTCTGAAAATGGGGGCTGTTTCTTCGAAACCCGTGTCATGATCAGATCACTATTTGGTGAACATGGACCTCTCATTGCCGCACACCCTCCGCAGGGGAAAGGGACCTATTAGGATGGTCCATCCCAGACACCTGATGGAGCCAAAAGGATTCCTGAATGCGCTGGGAGATTGGGAGCCGTCAGAAGGTCGCCCGGTCGAAACCCTGGTGACAGAGTGGAATAGGGAGATCACCAGGGCAATAGACCGGGTGGCTCCGAAACGTCCTCTCCCCCTGAATAGAACTCAGATTGCACCCTGGTATACACCACGCTTACGGGGTCTGAGGCAGGAGGTGAGACGACTAGAGCGCCGGTGGCGGAAATCTCGCTCCAAAGACGATCGGACACTGGTTAGAGCAGCAATAGCTGCCTATCAAGTGGCAACAAAGGCAACCAAGAGGGAATTCTTTGCTGCCTCTATTGCATCCGCAGAGTGTTGTCCCAGGAGGTTGTTCCAAGTGGTCCGAAGCCTGGTTGGTCCGGTTGCGCTGGAACCCTTGGAGCATTCTAAAGCCTCCTGTGACACATTTGCCAAACACTTTGCTGATAAAATCGAGCGCCTGAAGAACACGATTCCGTATGCCATGGACACAGGAAGTGGGCCAGAGTCAGCCAGTTGCATCCCGGTCCGGTGGGATCGGTTTCAGCCTCTTCCCTCTGAGGAAGTGGACAAGGTGCTCTCTACTGTGAGGCCGACCACCTGTCTGTTTGACCCTTGCCCTACGTGGCTCATTGTGGGCTGCAAAGAGAGACTGAGCGAAGGGATCAAGGCAGTGGTGAATGCTTCCTTGGAAGAGGGTGCACTGCCATTAGCCCTTAAGGAGGCAGTAATCAAGCCCATTCTGAAAAAGTCCTCCTTGGATCCCCAAGAGTTGAACAACTTTTGCCCAGTCTCTAATCTACCATTTTTGGGCAAGGTGATCGAGCGAGTGGTGGCCACACAGCTACAGTCACACTTGGATGAAGCAGATTATTTAGATCCATTCCAATCGGGCTTCACGACTGGACATGGAACTGAAACAGCCTTGGTTGCTCTGGTGGATGATTTGAGGAGGGCGTTGGATAGGGGAGAACATGCCTTCCTCGTCCTCCTGGATCTCTCAGCGGCTTTCAATACCGTTAACCATGGTATCCTCTTGGATCGCCTGGAGGGAATGGGAATAGGGGGCACTGTTTTACGGAGGTTCTGTTCCTATCTCTCAGATAGGCACCAACGGGTGGCATTGGGGGAGGAGGTTTCAGACCCTTGGCCTCTCAATTGTGGAGTCCCACAGGATTCTATCCTCTCTCCCATGCTATTTAACATCTATGTAAAGCCGCTGGGGGCCATCATCAGGAGATTTGGGTTGCAGTGTCATCAATATGCGGATGACACTCAGCTCTATCTCTCATTTAAGTCCTCACCAGAGTTGGCTGTGGATACCATTTCCAAGTGCCTGGAGTCCGTAAGTGAATGGATGGGAGGTAATAGGCTGAAACTGAACCCCGACAAGACCGAGGTACTGCTTGTGGGAGACAAGAGGAGGTTGGGTGATATTGACCTGGTGTTAAATGGGGTAAGATTGCCCCTAAAGGACCAGGTTCGCAGCCTCGGGGTCATTCTTGACTCCCAGCTGTCCATGGAGGCTCAGGTTTTGGCAGTGAGCTGGGCAGCTTGGTATCAATTACATCTAATACAGAGGCTGTGTCCCTACCTTCCTGTCCATCTGCTCCCACGGGTGGTACATGCCCTGGTCTCCTCTCGCTTAGACTACTATAATGCGCTCTACGTTGGGTTACCCTTGAGGACAGTCCGGAAACTACAGCTGGTACAGAATGCGGCGGCACGGTTGATTAAGAACAGCCGCCGCCGTGATCATATCACTCCAGTGCTAGAAGATCTGCACTGGCTACCAGTTGTTTACCGGGCCCAATTCAAGGTGTTGGTGTTAACCTTTAAAGCCCTACACGGTTTCAGTCCAGTTTATCTAAAAGAGCGCCTCCAGCATCATCAAATATGCCGCCTGACGAGATCAGCCTCACAAGACCTTCTCTCGGTCCTGCCAGTTAAAACAGCTAGGCTGGTGCGGACCAGAGAGAGGGCATTTTCGATTGTGGCCCCCACACTCTGGAATTCTCTGCCATGTGACCTTCGCCATGTCCCCTCCCTGGTAGGTTTCCGCCGAGAATTGAAAAACTGGCTGTTTAGGCGGGCCTACGGGACTTTTGGGTAATCTAGTTTTATTCTGTAAAGATGTGGGTGGGTTTAGATTAAGTAGAGTTTGATGTTGTATTTGTATTTATATGTTATATTTTAATTTTCTGTACGTCGCCTAGAGTGGCCGTTAATTCGGCCAGATAGGCGACTTAGAAATAAAAATTTATTATTTATTATTATTATTATCGTTATTGTTTTCAGATTTTTAATGTCTATTATATTTGTATGCCAATTTTGTGCGTCGCCCAGAGTGGCTGGATAGCCAGCCAGATGGGCGACTAAGAAATTCAATAAATAAGAAATTCAATAAATAATAGGGCATCCAGAACTGTAGAACATTTTATTCGACATGTAGTTGTATGATAGATTTGTACAAAGGCATTTCCCAATGCTGGATTTTTTGTTTCCTGTCCATTTTCTAATAACCCCTAGCATGGAATTTTCCTTTGAGTTATCCACCTAGACCCCAAGGTCTCTTTTCTGGACAGCTGAGACTCCATCAATGTATTTGCCAAATGTATAATGTTTGCCCCAAAGGGGCATCTTTTCACACATACTTCAACTTAGTCTTGTTTGCCATTTTGTTGCCCATTTATCCAGTTGGAAGAGATCCTTTTTGTCAGGAGATCAGCAGTTTCAGTCTCAACCTACTGATTTGTTAATTTTTAATATCTGTTGACTAGCTCTACTGAAATTTCACATGTCATCTCTGTTGATGTAGTCTTCCAATGTCCTCCCTAAAAACAACAACAATTCAGGCATGGGCATCTGTCCAACATCTCACACAGTGAAGACTGATGCGAAATAAGTAAGTAAGTAAGTAGGTAAGTAAATAAATTCAGCTTCTCAATAATCTCCCTGTCCTCTTTCAGCAACTTTCATGACCTTCTTCAGTTGTTGGGGACAACATGGATATCTTCATCCTGCTCTACTTGTGGGTTTCCTGGGACAGACTGTTGGGCTATATGCAGGCTCAGCCTCCAGAGTTGGCATGGCTGGGCATCTGCCAATGGCCTGGTCCCTGGGGGGGCACTGACAAGATCCTCCTTTTCCCCTTTGCAATCCACTTGTTTGTTCCTTCACCTCTTCTGCTGGTCCAGACAACAGTGCTGATGAGAAGGAAGATCAGATGATGATCAGATGACGATCAGATGTTTGCTTGCTCTTTAGCTCTCTGCCTAACAAGCCAGCAAGCCTGTGGCAGCCATGATGAGGAAGAGGAGCATCAGCAGCTGGGGGCAATTGGTGTGAGAGCCCCCCATGGAGAGTGTCTTGCCCAAGGGTCCTCCAAAACTTGGAGCTGGCACTGACTATATGATCCTTTGGACTAATCCAGCAAGCCAATGTTTGCATGTGAGTTGCTCTATCCTGAGTCAGACCACTGGCCCATCAAAGTCAGTATTTTCTATACCAGACATGGGGAATCTTTTTGTCTTTGCAGACCACATCCTTATCTGCCCCTGCCAGCCGACTTGGATAAGCAAGTGAGACAACCCATCTGTAAAATCTCTTGATGTAATTATGCCATCAGGTGATTGACACGTGCATTGTCAAACCCACCTGTCAAAAGCCCTTGCACACCTGATAGCTGGCTGGCTGTCCGATGGGAGCCTCTGACTGTCAGGCATTGGGAACCCCTGTGTAAAGTGCTTTGCAGGCCCTGTGCAGCTGATCCAGCAGGCTTTGACTCTCCTGATCATCAGTTTGGCTGTGCAAGCAAGTTCCCCGCAGGAGTCTCTCTCTTGCACCTGATCCAATGCACAATCAGGGGTGCACTTTGGGGCTCTGGATGAGGCATTGGCAGCCATGTCTCTACGTGCCCCACATCTGATGTCATATGTGACAGGTGTGGGGCAGGTTGGTCTAGTTTGGAGAAAATGATCTCGGCCAAATTTGAATCCCGAGGGGGGCAGATTTGGCCTGCAGGCTGGAGGTTCCCCACCCCTGGGTCTACACTGATGGTCAGCAGCTCTCTGGGGTTTCAGACAGAGAAGGGCCCTTCCCAGCCCTGTTGGAAGATGACAGTGATTTAAGCTGAGGCCTTCTACAGGGAAAGGATGTGCTCCACCACTGAGCTATAGGCTGCCATCCTCACTTTCTCTTCATGTTTTTATATTGTTGTGAAGCAACGACTCAGATTAAAGAAATAATAAAGACAGAAAGAAGAGGGATGGATTTCAGCCGATATCTTGTGATCTTCATCTCTGCGGATGGATCACAGATTGAATTTCCTAATATCTTTCCCAGCATATAAAAGGGGGGAAATCAATTAAGAAGGATACAAAGAGTGTGATCATTTCCAAATAATTAATAAATTAGAGCACCAGAAGAATATGTACCATCAAGGAGAGAGGCTTGTCATATTTAAAATGTTCAAAAGAGAGAATTCCTCAATCAACGCGAGGTAGGAGGAGAGACAGTTCAGATCAAAGAGCTTTGCTGAATTCCTTTTATCAAGCACAGTGGCAGGAGGACAGGGGAGCAAGAGGGTTGGGAGAAGCAGCTCAGGGTGGCCTGGGCTTGCGAGAGAAGTCTGCACAGTGGCATCTGTTCCTCTTGTCTACAGAATACTATTCCTGATTCCTTAAACCGGGGTTGGGGGGGGGACCACAGGTCCAGGATCTGAGTGTGGCCCTAAAGACCTCTCTATTTGGCCATCAGGACTGTCTCCAGGCCACACCCCTCACCAGCCTTGCTCCACCCCCTCCTTGAGAGCTTCTGCCTGGCTGACTGTGTCCCTGAACTGTCGAAATGCATCTTCCTGGCCTCAATGGAGAGATGAGTGCATGTGTGGAGAAGACTTCTGCATGACTGGAATGTTGTCCGCTGTAAGATAGGAGTCACATCTATTGACTCACCCACTTTTGCCTCTGGGCCTTCCCACCCTGGCATGCAGCCCCCCCCCCGAAGGCTGCCCATGGGGCCCTCAAGCTGAAAAAAACTCCTGGCCCCTTTCATACAAAAGGCACAGCTTCTCCAGTTGCCAACTGCTAACAGGCATCACCTTGCGCGCTCCAGAGGAAAGGCAGGCTGTACCTTCTTCAAATACACTCATTCATAATACCATCTCTGCTATCTTTTCGGCACCTTTTGGAGACTTTCCTCTTTCAACAAGCCTTTTAAGTTGAGACCTATCCCAGTCTGCGTCTGTGTTAGAATTGCTTTTAATATGTTTTCTTTAATAATATGTTTTTAACCCTTTTTTAAAAAGATGTATTTAAAGCTTTTTAAAAATGTTTTTTGTTTTTATGTATTTTAAGGTCTTTTAATGACGTTTTAAAGTGTTTTTTGAGCGTTTCTGTTTGCTGCCCTGGGCTCCTGCTGGGAGGAAGGGTGGGATATATATCAAATAATAAATAAAGCAATACAAATGTCAGATGAGTTGCTATATGTGGATTTCTTTTAGGTGTTCATACCCTCTTCCCGCCTCAGCTGGCAATCTGCAGTAAGAGAACCAAGGAAGAGGCTTTATTTTTGTCCCATGCACTGCGGCATCCTAAATTCTGCATCCAGAAAACTAATTCAGAGATTTGCAGAATTTTAGTTGGTAACTTTTTTTGAAGTTCTCTGGAAAAAAATAGCCTTTTTGTCGAGGGGGGATGGGGAGCTAGAAAAGAATAAGAGGAGGAGGGTTAACTGTGCATCTGTTAAATGTTTGGGGAAAGTGGCAATTCTGTGCAAAGGCTGGCCAAACTCAATTTTCCCAGCTGAGGCCTTTGCTTCAGAGTACACCTCGCCCAGTAAATCTTTATCAGGAGTGTAGCTAATGTATCAAATCAGAGGGTTCCATATATCATGTCTGTTGTTGGACATGTCGGGTGGGACAGCCACAGTTCATTACCCTGACAAACTGACTGCATTTATGGGGTGGCAGGGGGGGCAGGGAGAGAGATTTCTCCAAACCCAGCTAGGAACAGAAATAGAGTCACATGACTGAGCTCTACTTTATCCTGATCAAGCCAGGTTGTGAGCCTGAAGGGTGTTGAGCAAGGCCAGGAGGGGACTGGAGTGGGAATTATTGAGCCAGCAGGAATAGAAGCCTTTCAGCACCCTGGAGACCTCCCCAACGAGACAGACATTGGTGCCACGGGGTTGCTGAGTCCATCCAAGTAGCTCAACAGCAAAGCAGGGGCTCCTGATAACCAAGATGCCCTCACCCTTGGTCCTTGGGAAGGGGCTGCACTTGAGGGGCAGAGCACATGGTTTGCTTGAGGGAGGTCCCAGTTTCTGATTTATTTTTGAAGACCAGCTCGAAGGTGATGGGAAAAGACCTCTCTCTGCCTGAGACCCTGGAGTGGGGCTCTGCCAGTCAAAGTAGAGGTGAGGGTGGACAAATGAAGTCAACCTGGTGAAAAACAGTTTCTTCTGTCCTTTGCCCTTAAGCTGCCGTAGGACGCCACATGGAAGACAGTATGAAAATGCGTAAATAAACTGCAGAATCTGTGGAACAGCGGATTCGGGAGGAGAAAACTTCCAGCCCGGGAAGCAGAGTTAGGACAGGACCCCTCAAACCCCT
The DNA here is from genome assembly GCF_030035675.1 of Rhineura floridana. Lineage (NCBI taxonomy): Eukaryota > Metazoa > Chordata > Lepidosauria > Squamata > Rhineuridae > Rhineura > Rhineura floridana. The sequence continues at coordinate 2,942,469 of NC_084498.1, forward strand.
CTTCCTCCAGGTGCCCAGCACAGTTGGTGTCAGGTCCCGGCTAGGGGAGTCCTCCTCAGAGGAAGACCAGGAGGCTCCGGCCTTGGATCCAGCCCTGGCTCAGGTGCCGTATGAGGGTGAGAGGCCGGGGTCCTGTGACGAGGTCTAGAATGGGCCATCCGCACTAGAGGGAAGTTCGCCCTCTGACATCGAGGCTGAACAGCCCCTGGGCCCAAGGGAGAGGCATCCCCTCCGACACCAGGTGGAGACCCGGCCCATCTGGAGGAGCGCCCAACCACAGGCCCAGCCTCCTCAGGAGTAAAGGGGTCCTCGGGAGTAAAGGTCTGGTTGCCGTGATCCATGGGAGTCAGCTGAGGTTTGGGGTGTGGGTCAGCAGCTCCAGCATATAAACCCCAGCGCCAGGCTGGAAGGGCTGCTGGAACAACGTCTGCACTGCAGCTCTGTACCTGCCCTGGCTAAAGATTACCTGTGGGCCGCAGCATGGTCTCTTCCCTTGCCCCTTACCTGCGTTGCTGACAGGCTGCTTGGCTTTTGACCCCCAGACTGCTCTGACCCTGACCCCCTTGGCTTTGAGGCAGATTCTGACTTTGGACTGACCCTGGCTCCTACCCTTGGGCTGCCCTCGCTTGTGTTCTGCTGCGGGGTCTCTTGCCCCCTTCAGGAGCCCGTTGAGAACAAGACGTTCCCTCAAGGGTCAGGCTCCAGGCAGTCAGGTCCTTGGCAGTCCAAGTGGGCCAAAGGCACTGCACAGTCCCAGACAGGTAGGGGTCAAGTCCCAAAGAACCAATCCGGGATCAGCGGGTAGGCAGAAGCTGGTATTGTCCTGTCTGGAGCCCAAGACACGAGAGGGAGGCGAGGTTTGGTTTAATTCACGTTTTATTAGGGTGATGATTACATCCAAAGTAGTGCTCTTCATAAACCTGTCTACTCTGACTCACTACTTTCCCTAGCTAGTCTACCTAATCAGTCTCTGCAGCATGTGGGGAGAGTTGACTCAGCACTAGAGCCTGGGTGGGCACTTGCTTAAGTAGGGAAGGTCTTCGCCCGTAAACGACGCCTCCTCCGAAGTTCCACCCTCTGAAAGTCCCTCTTCTCACGCCTCCTCGCACAGGGTGAAGGGGGCAAGCCTCTGATGACCCATCTGACAGTGGGGCTTCACTAGGTGATGGTGCGACCTCAGGGAGCAGGAAGCTGGTTGGCGGGGAAGCGTTTGAAGTGCTGGGTGGAAATTCCTGCGTGGGTGGGGTTGGCGCGCGAGAGGGGTCACTTCCCAATGGTTCAGGCGGGGAGCTCGCAGACGGAGCGGGACCTGCCTCGATGGGGGTGTTGGCTGAGGAAGTCTGCGGGCTGGCAGAATCCCCCCTCCTTCAATGCCCCCAGTGACCTCGTCCTCATCTGACTCCTCTCCCTGATCTAACTCCCCTAGCACCTGGGGTGCAACATGCATATAGTTAGAAGCAGGCAGGGGACACGATCTAGTTGGGGAAGAGGAGGAAGGGTTCAGGCAGTGCTGTTAGGCCTGAGACCAGTTGCTGCAACTGAGGAGCAATCTCTAAGGCTAGGCCTTTATAGATTCTGGTGGTCAGGGATCCCTGATTGGCCCTTGGGGCTCAGCTGACTGGGTGGTCAGGCTGGCTGGCACTGCAGGCTCAATGGTACCCTTGAAGCCCAGAGCTCACTCTGCCACGCTTGCTGTGGAAACACAGCAGTGACGGTGCCAAAGGTCTGGGGACAGAGCGTGCTCATGGAGATCCTCTTTTCAAGACCCTTATTGGTATCTCAAAGGATACCAGGACTTGATGCATGAAGGATGCAGACAAACTGGAAGAGGTTCAGAGGAGGGCAATGGGGATGATCAGGGGACTGGAAACAAAGCCCTGTGAGAAGAGACTGGGCATGTTTAGCTTGAGAAGAGAAGACTTAGGGGAGATATGAAAGCACTCTTCAAGTGCTTGAAAGGTTGCCACACAGAGGAGGGCCAGGATCTCTTCTTGATTGTCCCAGAGTGCAGGTCATGGACTAATGGGCTCAAGTTGCAGGAAGCCAGATATAGGCTGAACATCAGGAAAAACTTCCTAACTGTTAGAGTATGACAATGGAACCAATGACCTAGGAGGTGGTGGGCTCTCTAACCCTGGACAGCCCCCTATCGGGTATGCTTTAATTTGGATTCCTGCACTGAGCAGGGGGTTGAGCTCAATGGCCCCTCCCAACTCTATGATTCTATGATGGCGTGCTTCAGTCTGAGGGGAGGATGAAGAATCTCTGGGTTCCTGGCTTGGATTCTAGCTGGATCCCTTGACTTGATTTCCCCACTTCTGTGAGACTCTATTCTTGCCTCATTGCGCTATTGTGGGGAGCTGGTTGCCACCTCTGCCTTCACCAGGTGATGTCCTGATGATCTCCCTGTACAAATCTTGCATAAGCCCTGTGTCGATGAACAAATTGGAGCAACGGACACATTTTGAACGCTGAATCTTTATTGCTTTCTAAAGAAAGAAAGAAAGAAAGAAAGAAAGAAAGAAAGAAAGAAAGAAAAAAAGAAAGAAAGAAAGAAAGAAAGAAAGAAAGAAAGAAAGAAAGAAAGAAAGAAAGAAAGAAAGAAAGAAAGAAAGAGCTGCTTGGCATTTGGACAAGGGAGAAATTCCAGGGAGCGGTGGGGGAAGAAGGAAGGGAGGGAGGCATTAAAATCAAGTCACAAAGAAAATAGATTTGTTACAAGGGAGCCAGCCCTAACAAGCAAACACTGCAATGATTCAATTAATGAAGCAGTTAAGCATACAATATTGTTAAGCAACGCAAAGCAGCCTTTTGATATGTTAATCATACCTGTGCCAGGCAAAATAATAACAGTAATAATAATAATTTCAATGGAAAGGAGCAAAAATCAATTGCCCAGAATTCTGAAGGAAAAAAACACAAAATTTCATTGTTGTTGATCTGAATGGTGACTGTTTCTCTAATCCTGGCTCCTGCTGTTCTGATTTCAAACTCGGCTTGGCAGGGGTGGGAGGGGAAGCTCTAAGCAGGTTTTGCAGAGGAAGCAGAGGAAAGAGAGGGCACCTGAGCCCCTGCACCTTTAAAAGCCATACAGAAAGGTGGGGAGGATTTTGGTAGGTGGAGCTTGTCATGGGGAGTTGAAGAGAAAAGCTTCATCTGTTGAAATTCTGCCTTCAACACATTTCTTAAATGTATAGTAGCTCAGATGCCCTCTCCTGCATCTGGTTCCCTTAAATTGTATCTTTCCTGCAATGCATGCTAGTCAGGGCCGGCGCTAAAGGGCGGCCAGGTCGGGCCCTGGCCGAGGGCCCCTGAGGGTCCCCTTGATAGGGTGGTGGAGGAGTAGTGCTCCCTTTCCGTGATCCATGACAGATTGCAGGGAAAGAGCTTCCCAGCTTCAAAAAAAACAGCAGTCCTTGAAACAGCCAGCCTAAGGATGCATGAGGGGGGACCCCAAGAAATGTTCCTAATCTTATCAGAATGTATCCCCCCCACAGCAGTTCCTCAAATGTTTCACCAAAGGTATAAATCTCCGAATATTGGGTGAAATTGGTGACTTTAAAAGAAGTTGGAAAGAATGATAAAAATTCTTATGCTCCACGTTTTGAGAGGAAAACAGGAGGGCCCTTGCAGGCTGTTTGGTTGTATTTTAAATAGTTACGTTTAGTTAGGTGTTTTTTTTTTAACTCTGGGTGTTCTATTGCTCTTTTTATTATCATTTTTTTGTCTATTCTGATGCATTTTATACCTGTTACTGCTTGCTGTTTTGTTCATTTTTGTAAACTGCTCAAGGTAACAGTAGCAAACAGTAGCCAAACTGGGCTCCTGCTGGGAGGAAGGGCGGGATGTAAATAAATAAATGGATGATTCATAAAGGAATTATTCTTTAACTGAATGAATGATTCAGGCTAGATTCAGCCTTTCAGGCATTGCAGTAGCAATGGCTAACTTGTGCTAAAACCTAAAAAGAAAAAAAAGGAGGGTGTATCAAGGCCAATCCTTGACTTCTGATTGGCCATGTGTAGGTGGATTCTGATTGGATCACGGCTCTTCAAAAGGAAGACAAGAAGGTTGCTGATCCAGTCTGTGTTGCCATCTTTCTCTCTGGAACGGCAGGCTCCATTTTAGTTTCCAGGGCATGGTGGGGAGATGACCATGGCAGGTCCAGCCACTGAACCAAATATCTTGCCTATCGCATGGATCAAGTCCCAACAGAAATTGCGGCAGCTGCTTCCCATGTTTGTTCGCTTTGGACCTGGGTGAATTTCCAGCAATGGGAGAACTACGGATTCTTGCATCCCACAATTCTCTCTCCTTTTCCTCATCCTTGCTATGAAGGGTTTTTTTTCCCCCATGGGAGGTCACAAACGCAAGCACGTGAAGATATCTTAAAGTGAGTCAGACCATTGACCCATCTCCCTTGGTATTATCTACACCAGCCTCCCCCCCCCCAGCTCCCAGACAACCCCAGAACCAGCTGATGGAAGTTGTAGTCCAAAACATCTGTAGGGCATCAGGTTGGGGAAACTGCAGCTGTTCAAGATCTCAGATCAGAGTCTTTCCTATTCTTGCTACAAGAGCTCTGCTGATCTGAGGGACTGAACCTGAGATCTTCTGCAGGCCGCGCAAGTGTTCTTCCTTCAAACTGCAAACCTTCACCTCATGCTGCTCCAGAGGCATCAACTCTTCATCCATTCCTGAGGTAAGCTCCTTTACTATGAATGCTGTGACTGGAGATCTAGCCGAGACTAACCCCCCATTGTGTATTCTCTAGAGGGCAAAATCCTCCTTTGGGTCAGAGTTGGGGGAGCAGGCAGAAAGAGGCGATATTTGTGTGTATAGAGGTGGGATGCTTGCTTGCCCACAGCGTGGGGGGAAGGCCTTCCCCAGATAGTGTCATAAATCACAATGACACCTTCTCTTTGCAGGACTGGGGACGCCTGACAGAGGCTATTTATCTGAGTGTCATTGGCAGTAAACTAGGTAGGGAAGAATAAGCACAAATAAGATAGAAAGAGAGAGAGAAAGAGAGGAGGGAGGATCTGCAACATCATGGCATGAAGTCTTGCCCCCAATTCTCCAAGGAAGTGACGCAGGACTCTCCCCGGCAGGCTGCAGACAGAAGAACGACTCATCCGAGCGTAGGAACAGTCTTACGATATTTATTAATTTCTTGCAGATATATGCTGCCCATATAACTATGCCCTCTAGGGGGGTTCCAGCTTATGGGGAAAGTGCAAAATATAACCCAAGGTTTAAAACAATAAAAGCATTTATGAACAAGGCCTAAAATAAAACAAAATACAGCAGAAGAGAAACCACCTAGAAGCCAGCAGAGGCGTAGCAGCATAAAGCCAGTCTAAGGCCCCAATGCCTGGGATATGCTCCACAGTGACTTCCCCTCTGATCACTCAGCACAGGTCAAGGAAATAGCCCGCTGCTGCCCTATTCCCGCAATAGAGGACCTGTTGAGGGGGAATGTGTGCAGGGGTGCGCAGAGCTTAGAAAAGTTACTGTTAACGCTGCAGGACTTCTACAGCCATGAGGAGGATGTAAGGAACACTCACGACAGGGCAGGGCAGCTCCTCAGCAAGCGCTCTGCTCTGCTACCGCTGCCTACCTCCCCAACAGAGAGGCCGAGGAGGAGGGAAGGTGATGCACAGGCAACCTGTGTGTATCTTCCCCCCTCAACAAACTGCATGTTTAATCAGAGTTTTAAACCCTAATTAGACACTTTGCAAGCCCCGCCAATCGGTTCAGGGCCTGGATCCAAGTTGGATTGGGGCAACTTTAAAGATTGGGTTTTTAACGGTTTTTTTTTTAAGATGTCCTCAAAGTTTTTTTTTTAAAAAAAAAGTTTTTAAAGATGTTTTGTTTTAATGTATTTTAAAGTCTGTTTTTATTATGTTTTAAAGGAGTTTCAGTGCTTTTGTTTGCCGCCCTGGGCTCCTGCTGGGAGGAAGGGCAGGATGTAAATCAAATAATAAATAAATAAACATTCTAGAGCAGGCCCTGAGAACAGCAGATGATGGGCCCGTGAGAAATGTTCTCAAATAAATGAATAGATCTGCTCCACCCTGCAAAAAGCTCTCGCGTGGAAAATGCTCACCGTTCAAGGAAGCAGGGGATGCAAATCGATTGGGTATAAGTCAGGGATAATGTCCTTGGGAGTGTTACACAAGTGAGACATGCTGCAGCCCAGAGGAGAAAGGACAAAGGGGATCTGAGCAGGGCTGGTTGGGGTCTCCCCCTGGCTCTCTCTGGCCCCAGCATGTTCCCAATTGATTCTTCATTAGGGAGAAGTGATTGGCAAGTGTGAACTTTGCCTCTCGTCCCTGGATCCTGTCCCTAGCTTTCATCAATCTTGCAGACGGGGGCGCAGGTATCTGGGCTAGCCCTATCCATCAATTTGCTAAGGGAAACGCCAGCTGAACCATGGCTAGCCTGAACCGTGATGACACCACCATCTGCGCTGTTGTGGGGACCCTGCCAAGCCCCACAGTCATTGTGCAGCGGGGCAGGGCTGTGGGCCTGGATATGGATGGCACACTGGAGTCACTGCTGGAGTGGAATGTGTATTGGAGCCCAGGAATCTCCCTTATACCGAGTCCATCTAGCTCAGTATTGTTGCCACTGATTGGCAGCAGCGCTCCAGGGTTTCAGGAAAGAGTCTCTCCCAGCCCTGTCTGGAGATGCCACGGGTGGAACCTGGGACCTGTGTGCCCTACCACTGAGCGACGGCCCTTCCCCAGGAAGGATAGAGAGAAGGGGGGCAGAGATAAAGTTCCACCTAAATTAGTTATTTATTTATTTCATTTCTGAATCGCTTTGCAGGAAGCATCCCAAAGCAATTTGCAATATAACAACAGAGATAAAAGAGTTACCGTTTTAAACAGTTCAGTCAATCTCATCAATTAAAGCAATTTTAAAGACCAATTATAAATATAAAAACAGTTTAAAACAGCAAAAGCCCGTACATAAAATTAGTTTGGACACCAACTGGGATAACATTTTTAGAAAGCTTGCTGAAAGAGGAACATCTTTAGGAGGCACCGAAAAGGCAGTAGTAAAGTCACCTGTCTGGTATGCAGTGGGAGGGAATTCCAAAGGGCAGGTGCCGCCACACTAGGGATGGGATCCATTGACAGGTTAGCCGCTTCTTTTATCAATCCGTGGGTTTTTTGCTTGGAAAAATATAAATATTTTTAAAGGAAATATCACTATTTTGAAGGAAATTAAAGTATCAATATTGTGAAGGAGATAGTGATATTTTAAAAGTAAATACTGATAAATTATAATTCTTACAACTGATTTTTTAAAGTCAATTTTCAAAAATAGCTGCAGAAATTCGCTACATTAAAATCTGACCCTCAGCAACTGAGAATAAGTGAATTAATAGAAAACTCAGCACCAAATCTGAATTGGGTGGAATTCTAGCACATCCTATGTCACACTGAAGGCCCAATTCCAACCTTGTGTGACATGGACCTCCTGCTAGGATGGTATCTGCAGGATGCCCTCTCCTGTAGAATGCAGTGATTGGTGACATTTATAGGGGATGATTTTGCTTGTGTGGTTGGCTGTACATGGGTTGCAGATCCCTGAGGTGTTTGAGTGGGCTGTACCACTTCTGAATGCTGATGGGTGTATTGAGGGGGAGGGATCCTGCATTTTTCATGTTATTTGTAAGCAGAATTAAATCCCTGTAAGCATAACACTAGCAGGTCAGGGAGCAGGTTAGACAAGATACAATCTCTCTAAAGTGTTAGTAATTTATTGGGTTACGTAGTCATAGGTTTATGGTGGCCTTCAGGGCTGCCACAGGGGGGCAATTGTACCACACAGGATATCTCTTGCTATAGACTATTAAACTGCCTGATGTGCTTGGCATGCATACCAATCGCTTTGTTTGAAAATAGAGCACCAGTTGGCCTGTGTTTAATAATAATTGTTGTTGTTTGTTTGTTAAATTTCTGCCCTGAGCCTCCTCCAGGAAGCACCCTAGGGCAGCAAACAGGAAACACAAAAAGTGTCTTAAAACATCTCAAAAACAAAACATGTTAAAAACATGTTAAAAAGAAATTCCAGCACAGACGCAGACTGGAATAAGGTCTCTACTTAAAAGGCTTGTTGAAAGAGGAAGATCAGTAGGTGCCAGAAAGATAACAGAGATGGTGCCTGTCTAATATTTAAGGGGAGGGAATTCCTTGTCCTCCTCGATCTCTCAGCGGCTTTTGATACTGTCGACCACAGTATCCTTTTATATCGCCTAGAGGGATTGGGAATAGGAGGCACTGTTTTACAGTGGTTCCGTTCCTTTCTCTCTGATAGGTACCAACAGGTGGCATTGGGGGAGGAGGTTTCAGACCCTTGGCCTCTCAATTGTGGTGTGCCACAGGGCTCTATCCTCTCTCCCATGCTATTTAACATCTATATGAAGCCGCTGGGGGCAATCATCAGGAGATTTGGGCTGCAGTGTCACCAATATGCGGATAACACTCAGCTCTATCTCTCGTTTAAATCTTCACCAGAGTTGGCTGTGGAGACCGTGTCCAAGTGCCTGGAGTCCGTGAGTGGATGGATGGGAAGGAATAGGCTGAAACTGAACCCCGACAAGACCGAGGTACTGCTCGTGGGGGACAAGAGAAGGTTGGGAACCGTTGACCTGAAGTTCAATGGGGTGAGTTTACCCCTAAAGGACCAGGTCTGCAGCCTCGGGGTTGTACTTGATTCCAAGCTGTCCATGGAGGCTCAGATTTCGGCTGTGAGCCGGGCAGCTTGGTACCAACTACACCTTATACATAGGCTGCAACCCTACCTTCCTGTTCATCAGCTCCCACTGGTAGTACATGCCCTGGTCACCTCTCGATTAGATTACTGTAATGCGCTCTACGTGGGGTTACCCTTGAAAACGGTCCGGAAACTACAACTTATTCAGAATGCGGCGGCTCGATTACTCACAAACAGTCGTCTCCGGGACCACATCACGCCAGTGTTGTTCGATCTACACTGGCTTCCAGTTGTTTTCCGGGCCCAATTCAAGGTGTTGGTATTAACCTTTAAATCCCTACACGGTCTCGGCCCAGTTTATCTAAAGGAGCGCCTACAACGCCACCAATCATGGCGCCTGACAAGATCGGCCACACAAGGCCTTCTCTCAGTCCCGCCAACCGAAGCAGCTAGGTTGGCGGGCACTAGAGAGAAGGCCTTTTCAGTGGCGGCCCCCACCCTCTGGAACTCCCTCCCACAAGATGTTCGGCACATCTCTTCCCTGAATATGTTCCGCAAGGCCTTAAAGACCTGGCTTTTTCAGCAGGCTTTCGGGACTTCTGGGGAGGCTTAATATTCTTCTGTTTTAAATGCCTCCTATTATGTATTGTTTGCTCTTATAATTTATATATTTCACTGTATTTTTGTATTGTATTCTGCCATATTTATTGTATGTACGTCGCCTAGAGTGGCCACTGGCCAGATAGGCGACACATAAATTAAATTTATTATTATTTATTATTATTTAGGGGCCACAACCCTAAAGATCCACTTCCTATGTTGTGTGGAACGGACCTCCTGATAAGATGGTATCTGCAGGAGGCCCTCACCTGCAGAGCGCAGTGATCGACTGGGTATATAAGGGATAAGGTGATCTTTCAGGTCCCAAGCTGTATAGGGCTTTGTACACCAAAACCAGCACCTTGAACTTGGTCCTGCAGCTAAGGGCAGCCAGTGTTGATGACATTGCTTCAGTTATTAAGAGTTCTAAAAGCAGCCTTCATACATCCTCCTCTTGTATGATCACCCCTCCGCTGACACTTGAGGTCTTCTATAGAGGCTCTCCTCCAGATTCAATCCAAGGGGAGAACAGATTAGCCTCCATTATAAACAGGGCCTTTTTGTTGGCATCCCCAATGTTATGGAGCTTTCCATACTACATATTAAGTAATAGTAAATTATATTTTTGTTTTAATTTTGAAAAGTGCTTTTGACACTTGTATGAAAAAGCAGAATGCTTTTTTGAACTCTGATATTAATATGTGTAAGATCCCCCGCACCAAAAATAAAAATAAAAATGTTTTCCCTCTTCTGAAATGACACCCCTGGTAGCCACTGTTTTAGTAATCCCCACCCACTCCAGATTTCTGGTGAGTTCTTGTGAAAGAAAGAACTTCAGGCCCACTGGGGAAAGAGCTCAAGTAGTGAGCGAGTAGATGCTGTGAAGACAAGTCTGGTTCTTCTTCCCCTTCATTTTGGCTAGCTCCCGCCAAAGTCTCCAAATAGCCATCTTCCTCTACACCAGGGGTTTATCGCCTTCCCCCTCAGATCCCAAAGGGTGTGAAACGGCTACCTGAGAAACCTGAGGAGAAACCTGAGTAGCTGCCAGCTGCCACTCAAAGACAATGTGGGTTGGAAGCCCTTAAAAAGTCTGTCCTTCACATCAGGGCCCATAGCAGTCCTTCACCTGGGCATCAGATGACTGGCGACTGACTTTCTTAGCTATGTTACTCATGAGTTGGGATGGGTGAGAAATTTGATTCAGTTTGCATTTTAAGCTGAATCTATCAAATTTGTACTTTATGAAACAATGTGAGGACCAAAACATAGCCATCCTGCAAAATTCACACTTACTCTAATTTTGCAATGCAGTTCACCAGCCAATGTTTGCAGAAATGCATATATTAGAGGAAAGTGTGCTTAAAAATGAATATATGAGTGGAAATAACATACAAAAATGCATTACATGATGAGAAATTGCTTGCAGAACTGTGTACATTACAACTGCCTACAAAAATGTGTTTCATGAGGAGAAATTTGCCTAAAATGCTGGAGAATTTTCATGAGGATTTTAAAAAAAACAATCACAAATTGCTGCAGAAATGTGGAGATTGGAAAAATGAGAGACTGAGAGAACTGAAATTAACAGATCTTTCCATCCCTGCTCATGAGGAGACCAGAAGCCTGTTTTGTAAGCAGCAAGAGTAGATGGTGGTGACCTGGAAAAAAAAAAGCTCTTTTTATTTTCCATATTCTACTTTGTCCTTTTGTCCTATTCCTTTCTCCTTTGTGCTTAATAAATATTCTATAATTTGACAGTCGGATCTGTGTATGCGCATGGTTGCCAGACTCTCAGGATATCCCGACCCCCTCATATGTCTAATGGTTTGGGGGCTCACACTATAGTAGTGTATGTTTCAGAGTTGCTTTGCTCTCTGGGGAGGCAAGAGAACATGGACTGACTTTACTCTCCAAGCAAATTGTAACAGGGATCTTACTGGGAAACTCAAGGTGCGCTGTTCCTAGGATCTTGGGGTTCTTAGTATTTTCTTAGGCACCCCAGTATCTCTTCCTGGGGGGGCGCTGTGAGCTGAGAGGGATGGCAGCAACTATCAGATAGTTTGGGACCAACTGGCCTACTCTGCAGGGCAGGCAGGAGCAGCTGGGGAAGGAAGAGCATAAGAGACTCTCCTGAGACTCTCCCTTCCGTCACAAGCTTCACCTAAGACTTCCAGGCCAGGTGCCACTGGAGAGTAATCTTCCGGGGCAGTTATCACAGGGAAAGGCGTTGGAGTGGTGTGAGGTCTTAAGGAAGGAATTCTTCCTTTCTGAGTAGTGGAGAAGGCCCGCAGCAGGCCCCAGCCAGAAGACCTGCGGGACTGAGCCCCAGGAAGCAGAAAGAAGCTCTGCCGGAAGGGGTCTGGAATTTGGAGAAGGTGCTCAGAAGAAGCACAACTCTATTCCTATTTCCTTATCCCCATATAAGAAATAAATGAAGCAGATCGATTACCCTGCTTGATCCCAGGGCAAGGGGAAGCTGTGGAAGAGAATTCTCACATGCAGAATTCTCTCATGTGGCCCTCGGTTTTGTATACACATGCATGGGTCCTCATAGGGGGCAGCAGCTGGGCCCTTAACATCATACTTTGTGCCAGGCCCCATAAACCCTCTGGGTGGCCCTGCAAAGCTGACCATAGGAGGGTTGCGTGCCAAAGGCAATCCTTGCCCAGGGCACTATTTATCCTAGAGCTGTCCCAGCACAAAGCCCTCCAATGCAGCATAGCTCTGATTTCTGGGTTTACTGAAAATTGTTCAGAATCCAGCAGCTGCTTTGGAAAATGGCTCAACTGACACCGAATTTCAAAAGGGGATTTAGGAACAGCTTAAAAGTTGTCGTTCTTTGTAGAAGACTCTGAGAGTTATAATAATTTAACACATACACACACACAGTGAACGGAAGTGCTGAAAACATCCAATCAGACAGGAAGTTTATCCCTGGTAATTTCCCTGTGTAAATTATCTCCAGGAATGAAATGCAAAGCTGCTGGAATCAATTCCTCTGACTTTCTCCCAACCACCATCCCGAAAGCCGAAAGTATAAGTTAATGGAACTCAAATGGATCCCCTATGAATTTGCCATCCTTTCAGAAAGGGTGAGGTCGTTACAGCTGAGTTGTCTTGCAGGTCCCAGCGTCATTTTTTTCTGTGGCGAAAATGGAATAATTGATGTAATTTTGTATCACACCAGGATTTGTAATGACATTGAAATGTAATGATTAAAAGAGAGCATATTCAGAAGCCAATGGCAAACAGTTTTTTAAACATGCACTCTCTTTTTCTCTCCCCCCCCCCAATTCTGGCAGGCATGCAGTGAGCAAGCAGAGGGGATGGTGCTATTTGAAGTGTGGGCTGGAAAACCACTTATAGAGGGGGTGAGAGAAACCCCCTCATTTCAAGGGGCAGGAGATAAATGGGATCCCATCTTCATAAATAAGATGCAAGGAATTTCTACCCGACTCAGCAGAAGTTGTGAGTTTGGAGAGTGGGTAATTATTCAAATGTAAAAATCATTATAATACCAAAATGGTTCCTAAGGAAGATTGATTCTCTTGCTGTGCCACTTGATGATGTTAAAGGGGAAATGACGGGTGGGCCTTGTTCACCTAGAGGACGCTTGGCCATCTTGGTTAGCAAATGCCGCCTCCAGCAGTTTTCAGCAGGCAACCAAAATTCCAGCCAGGAATCAGTCTTCCTCCTCCCCTCAGCTTGGTGCATCTCCTCATGTCCCAGCCCACCCCCTCTAAGGTGCCCAGAGGGGCCTTCTTGCCTGCCCTCCTGTTCCCCCAATGCTCTGTTTCCATGGCAACCCTGGCAGACTGAGCTCTAGCCTTCCAGGGCACTACCTAGGCTGCAGTACCAGCCTGCCTGAGCATCCTGTCGGCTGACCCTCACCAAGGGCCAATCACTGCCCACCAGACCCTATGAAGCTCAGCCTCTGAGCTCACTCCTCAGTCTGAACAAGTAACCACATGTGCAATGACACTGCACTGCCCACTCTGTTTCCCCGAGTGCTCCGTGGGCTTTGGTTGCTGCCTGGTCTTGACTCCACACAGATTTTGCCTCCTCTGATCCTGCCCTGCTGCCTTGGTACTTAATTTGCCAGTTGAGGACCACTGCTGGACCCTGGTCTAGCTTCCAGGCAGGCTGGAACTGAGGCCCAGTTTGGACGTGGGCTGACAAGGCTCAGATGGGCAGTAGATAGCCACATATAGGCTGGCGAGGCATCACATCAGAGCAAAGATGAGCATGGAGTCAGAGTAGCCACGCGAGGCACCAACAGAGGGTTGAAGCAACCGGAAACAGATGCAAAGGCAGACAAACGGAGGTTGCAATCCAAGGCAGCAGCCATGTACCAGAAGCAAGAGGGCAGGCAGTCTTCTCATGCCCAAGAAAAGATGCTCCCACTAATGAGCTGCCTTTGTTGCCGGGGTTTTTATATACATATATATAAGGCCCAGTGTGTCCCAATTGGCTTGCAGAGTCAGCTGACTGAATTCAGGCAGAAAGGTCAGCTGAATCTCTTCCGGAGTTGCAGGCTAGAGGGAGCCTTTCTCCCTTAACACTGAGTCTGCCTGGTCTCCTAAGGATCACCTAGGGTGCTGATGTTGCAGGAGATAAGGAAAGCAATGGGGACTGGCTGCAGGAGGCTCCGGTCCCCGTCAGTGTCTTACAGCCAGGCTTCTTCTGGCCCAGTTGGACTGACAACCAGAACCCAAGTTGCTGGAGTCTGTCTTTTGCCAAGGCCCAATAGGGGTGCCATTCTTTTTTTTTTTTACAATAATTTTTATTCAAATTTTCATAAAACAAACAAAACAAAATCATAAAACATTCAAAGACAAAAAACAAAACAAAACAAAAATGATTAAACAAAAAGATAAAATGTTGACTTCCCATTTGTCGCAGATCAGTTATAGGTCTACAATATATAACAATCCTGTCTCTTAAATTATATTATAAAATCACTTTCCTCCAGTAGTTATCTTAATTAATCATCAAATCTCATAAACATTACTTTATTCTTTCCACAAAAAGTCAAAGAGAGGTTTCAATTCTTTAAGAAATATATCTATCAATTTTTCTCCAAATAAACATGTCGATTAATCCATCTCGTTAATAATAATAATAATCTTATTGTCATAACCATAGTCCAAATAAACATATCGATTAATCCATCTCATCAAAATCTGTTAGGTCCAATAATTTCAATAGCCATTATTCCATTATCCATATTAATTCCATCTTCCATCTTCCATAGTCCTGTTAAGTCCAGTAATTTCAGTGTCCAATCTTCCATTATCAGTATTCCATAATAATCTTGCTGTCATAGCCATAGTCATATAATAAGAGTCTGATGGGAATTTCCTCTATCCCAAATATTTTCTTGCCATCGATTCTGAATAAGTTGCTGAAATATTGTTGTAAAGTCATATCTCTGTTCTTCTTTTTTACAAAATGCACTGGCTCATCTCTTGAGAGTTTTTCCATTGTCACATGGCTGCAGTTAATTCCATAGATTTTCTCTATATCAAGCTCCATCACGTCATTCCAGTCCAGAAAATTATCCAAGCCATTGATAACTTTATCTCTAATATCTTCATTAATTTCTTCAGAGATAACGTTAAATTCCAAACAGTAGATTTTATTTCTAATATCCATAAACTCCAGATCTTTTTCCAATTCCACATTTGTTCCAATCTCCAGGGCTTGTATCTTCCCTTTATTTTTTCTTTTCTCATCTCTGATCTCATTCTCCTCTCTCACAGGATCCCCTATTTCTTTAAGCTCCTGCGTCATTTTGCTCAGTTCCATTTTCAGCTCCTTACTGCCCTGTCGCAGGGTTTGTTTCGTTATCTCAATCTCATCCATTATTTTCTGAAACATAGTTACTTTCAGATTCTCAGCCACTTTCTTGATTGCCATTTTTAAAACCACGAAAACAAAACAAAACAAAAATAAAGAAGAACCACTTCTTATTTCAGCAACAATTGGGTTAATATTCCAGGCTTGATGACATCACAGTATAAACAGAGCAGCCTGCCTTATCTCTCTATGTTCAAGAATACAAAACAAATTTAGTTCCCAGCATCGAAACAGTTAGTGGCGTCGTGAAGAAGCAGATTCGTCAAAATAAAATAGACCAAAAAGAGAATGGTCCCAGACAATATAATGTTCCAAAGTTCATATTTTTTATTTTTTTCTCCTTGGAATAGAAATCCCTCTTCTGTTTATATCTTTAGAATGCACTTCCAGGACAGCTTTTTGCAATAGAAGCAGAGATAAGCTGTTAATTTCGTGAATAACAGAGAAGAGTTATAGCTCACCCAGAAGTTCTTTAAAGCTGATTCATTTGACAAATCTCTTTTTGCTGCAACAATTTAAACCAAGTTAAAAAAAAAGATAGAAAGAAGGGTGCTTGCCTGTTAGTCCGTTTTCTCTTTGAAGAAAAGATAAACGTGTCGCATTAATCAGATAGAGCTTGTTCGGAAGTCCGTCCGGCATTGCTGGCTGGACCTTTTCTCATAAATTAATGAAATCCAGTCCTCCCAACAAAAACAGGCTTTTGAGGTTGATCTCTACGTTTCTCCCTGCCCGGGAGAAATTTCATCAGTCAAAAAAAAAATGTTCTGACTGATTTATATCTGAAAAAGCTTCTTCTGAGGCGGGAGCCCGTCTCAAAAGCAGGCACAAGCGAAGTCACAATAGGGGTGCCATTCTTGACTCCCTGGTACCACCATGACAGATGGGCAGAGGAGGCAACTGTGGGTACATCATCTATGTCACAAGCTGGCAACAGTGACTAAGAAGAGGATGGAGTGAGACAGGAAGTAAAGCGACCCTTAGGCTCCAGTCACTATTATTCATTCATTCAGGAGCTCAGGGAAGGAAACAATTTCAAACAACGAAATAAAACATATTTAAAACATTTGAAATCTACTTAAAAATAAACTAAAAACACTTCAAAAGAATTTAAAACCATCTGAAACATTTCAGAAAATGTAGAGCATCTAAAAACATTTATTTATTTATTATTTGATTTATATCCCGCCCTTCCTCCCGGCAGGAGCCCATTTGAGACATAGGACTCTTTACTCTTTATAATTTCCAGCAAATTGCATGACTGAAGCAGACTCTCACCAGCCCGGTGGCCATGGAGAAGTGGGAGCCCAGGACATTCACTCCCAAGTCACCCTTGCCATATTTCTTATGGGGGTTTCTTCTGTCAAGTTTGTGAATGTGACTAATAGGTTGTAGGGTTACAACCGTGCCTTGTCACTCTGCTCTGAAATCATTGGCACACTTGACAAAATAAGCACAGGATACTGTCTCCTCCTCCCCACATGTAAATTACTTCCATTGTTTCTGTATCGGCAAAATTTATCTTTCAGCCCTGAAACATGGCACAGAAACTTTCTGCAGCATCTGCTCAGGAGAAGATTCACAACCTCTCAAAGAAATCAATGGCTTTCTGGTGCATTACAAATCTTCTCTTGCCTTCCTCCAAAGGTATTGGGTTTTTATGTTTATTGTGTTTGGAACAAATCAAGAAGAAAAAAGTGTGGAAGTATGTTTGCAACAAACCAACAGACCCACAAAACAAAACCAACTCTCTCTGTTGTTTTTTCCATCCCAACTCAGTTTGCTCTCCCTGCTAGAGGGCTGTGGAGGTGTCTTTTGCCTTGGGATCCTGTCTGCCAGGATCGGACCTCTTTGGGTCAGCTTTTCTGGCTTGCTTGGGGTCTTTACATGTTCTTGATGATCAGACGCAGCCAGATTTGCTGCTAGAACTATATACCAAACATGTTCCTGGATTTCCCTGTTAGTTTTTTGCATCTGGTGAGGCAGTTGGTTCAGACACTCTGGGCTGTGTTTGTTCCTCTGGCTGTCCTCATTGCTTGGACCCCAGCTGCTGCCTGGTTGCTTATCCTGACAACTTCTTCTTCTGACCCATCTGCTCTGCTGGACTGTTTGTGGATCCAGAGAAGTGATAAAGTTGCTGCAAAAGACCAGGTCACATTGGCCAGTGGTTATCTTATTTGAGCTGGGCTGAGAGCAGCCATGTCAAGATTCAGAGTCCCCATACCCTAAAAAATAAAAGAGAACAGAACTGGTGGGAAAGTGATGATGAGGTGATTAGCGGAAGTGATGCCTGATGTGGAACAGCCAAGCACTTTAGAATGTGTTGGTAGGCCAGCTCCCCTTGTCTTGAGGCCTGAGGTGAGGTTGGGCAGCCTGTGGATGATGCAAGTAGTCCAGCAGCCCTGGGAGGGAAGCTAATGGGAGTGGGAGGTCAGAGTTCAGCATTTTGGGGGTAGGTTTTATATGAAAGGTTATTTAAGCCAAAGCAATTTCAATTATAATACAACTTCTTAATCATCTTCAGCATATTAGGAGGCCTTTCATAAAGTGAGGCCCTAAGCCATGACTTCCTTGACTTGTTTCTAAATTCAGCACTGGCTTGACAGCCTGTGGGAGGCCGGGCACAATCCAAAGTGGAACTAATCTGGAGTAAAGGACAACTAGCAGTAGGACAGGGCCGCCAAGGCAGAAAATGGGTTTGCAATATAACAAAGAGACCCAACTGCAGGCAATGAGTCGAGGGCCAGCAGCACCTTGGAGAGTTCCCAGTGTCTGCAGCCATTGTTCCAGTGCAACACCCAAAGCTGGAAGAAATCTCTCTCTTCAGCCTGGCCCCTTAAGTGAAGTTGCAAGGAATTTAAAGAGGCAGGACATTTAGCCATGAATCCTCATTTACATGAATCCTCATGTAAACTGATTTCAGGGTAGAGACACAGTCACTGTTCTGCCGGTGCAGCTGGTGCGTCTCCAACTCTCTTTTCTGAAAATGGGGGCACCTGATGCTAGCTAGACCCTGTCCCTTTTCACTGCTAAACATGGTGTGAGCAGCTCTAGTGCATTTTAAAAAAATTCACTTCAAAGAGATTTGTCCAGCTGATCAGCAGATCAAACCCATTGCCCTTCCAGGTGTGGCCAATGGGAAGCCCTTTGCTGTAGGCAACTAGTGTGCTCACAGCCTAAATGTAAGTTGCTTTGGGTCACTTCTGTGAGGAAAAGCAACTAACAAATATAATAAATAAGCAAAATAAAATAAAAAACAGGCAACTGAGCCCAGATAGGGATGGCATAGCCACCCAGTTTGGAGGCTGGGGGGAGAGTTGAAACAGATCTGAAATGTGATTAGGGTGGAAGAGACCGTTTTTAACGGGGAAAGGGGAAAAGAGACTGCTTGAGTTTTAGAGAAAGCTAGTAGGAATCAGCTTTGAGAGATGCCCAGGGACTATTTGTTTTCTTTTGGGATGAAGTGAGGGGTTGATGCTCTTACCTCCTGTGCCCTGCCTTACATCTCTACAAGTCTCTGGTGCTTGTATTCCATGGCATTGCTGGGCTGAACCTTCCTCTGCTTAGGAAAGTTTAGAGCATAAATTCTTTAAGCAGAGTGTTGGGTTTCCTGCATTGGCACAGGGTTGGACTAGATGGCCTTTGAAGTACCTTCCAACTCTAGGATTCTAAGTTATTGGCTTCCCCTGCCCCCCCAGGGCTAGTTTACTCTTTAATTGGCATGAATAATCTAGAAGTTCCTGGATTTATTTGTGAAGTTTGGAATGATATCAATGCCAAGGTTTATCCAGAGAGTTTTCATTTTTAAAAAACCGCTGTGTTCTTAACAAAAGGAGGTGCAGAGGCAGGAGTCAGAATAAATGGGCACTGCTTTAACATCATTTCTGGTAGTTCTCTTTCATTAATACTTTAAGGAATGGGGCCAACAAGCCAGAAAATTAATCGAGAGATGCTGAAGTGTTGGGAAGAAGCTTTCACTGGATGGGGAGTTTAATGTTACTTTGGTTTATCTTGGTTCTCCTTGGCAGACAGAAAGAGTGGTTTGCTTTGCATGACTAAATCAGGGCTTGGGGATCAAGTTGGAAGGGGCCTGTAAGGCCATCATGTCCAACCCATTGCTCAATGCAGAAATCCAAATTAAAGCATACCTGGTGGGTGGCTGTCCAGCTGCCCCTTGAATGCCTCCAGAGTTGGACAGCCTACCACCTCCTGAGGTCATTGGTTCCATTGTTGTACTCTCTAACATTTGGGATGTTTTTCCAGATGTTCAGCTGAAATCTGGCCTCCTGCAACTTGAGCCCATTATTCTGTGTCCTGCGCTCTGGGATGATCGAGGAGGGATTGAGAAGAGAAGGGACAGTGGTAGCAAGGTATGTCAGGGGGCATGGAGAGATATGCCAGGGCTAATGAGGTGGGCACCACTTTTTAAGACCTGGATGAGAATTGTCATAGAATTTTGTATATTTTGAAATATTGAGGTGCATTTGGAGACAAACATATCTGGCATTTCAATGGAAGCAAGCAGAGTAGTGATTTCCCCCCCACACACACACACACAGCCGAGTGCTGTAGTTACAAAGCAGAAGTGCACGTGAGGATGCGAGGGAAGGGTGTGTGCGTGTGTTGTGCTCCAGTTCCTGTTTTGAAATGTGCCACCGACATAATTCCCCCATCCCATTCATCCCCATTCTGCCCTTTGGAGTAGGAGCGGCTGCCATAAGTATCATTAGAGCAGCTCCCATGTGACTTGCTGGACCCGTCCATCTGCAGGCAGGGCTGGTCTGCGATATTGTGCTAAGGCCAGTAGCTGAAGTCCTCTGTCTAAGATGGTGAGCCTTTGCAGACCATGCTGATTACACACCTCTAAGACAGGCACCGCCTTCTCCTTGGGCTGTTTGGGAGGAGAGCCTCACGCATCATCAATGTTGCCGCCCAACAAGATCAGCCTCGAAAGACCTCCTCTCCATCCCACCAGTTAAATCAGCTAGACTGGTGAGAACTAGGGAGAGGGCTTTTTCAATCATGGCACCCACTCTATAGAATTCCCTCCCAAATGACATCCGCCATGCCCACTCCATAATGAGTTTCCACCGGACCTTGAAAACCTGGCTTTTCAGGAAGGCCTTTGGGGTGGGTTAGGTTTTAGTGTTACTGTTGGGATTTTAAGGTTTTAATGTGAATTGTATGTTTTATGTTGTGCGTCGCCCAGAGTGGCTGGAGAACCAGCCAGATAGGCGACTAATAAATTTAATAAATAAATAAATAAAACCAGGATGCTAAACAGGCAAGCTGGCTCATATCCAGATCCATATCTACAAAACTTCTGGGGCCTCTGGAGCACTCAGGGAGAGCTGGAAGGGTTAAGATTTCCCAGAGAGAAGGAGAAAGCGGCCAGGGCAGGGAGAGAGGCTGCTAATATGCTGAGTGGGAAAAAGCAGCCTTGCACCTGGGATTATGTTGATCCAGCTGGGCTTATGCACTATCCTTGTTGCCTCGAAGCTTCTTTCCATTTGGCCATGCTGGGGAAACCAAATTCATAAAGTTCACGGTCGACTTAAAATCGACAGCAGCCCTTGCCTTCAGAAGAGTGGAGAGCGCATATTAACAAAAGGTCTCCAATGCAGGGGGGCCTCTGCGAGCTCTGGGGCCGGTGCTTTTCTCCAGGCCTGGCGGAGATTAGCCTGCAGGCTCCACAGATCAAAACAATCAACGCAGCCTCTGCTCTGGGAAAATGTCACACAGGCAGGAATCAAAAGGCGATAACACTTGCACAGTATTTCACATTCTTCCTCATTCAGATGTATTTTGAAGATTTGCTCACTCTAATGAGATCAGAGAAGCCATCTCAGAAAGTTTTTTTTTCCACCTTGAGGGGAAGGAAGGTGAGAATGCCTGCCTTAAATCCCCAGACTCTTTGCAGGTGGAAATCAGGAATATTGATGCTTTTAGATTTGAGAAGCTGCTGGCTCTTGGAGGTTTATAGTATTTTCTTTCAGTTCTGTAGATAACAATCAGAAACAGGTTTCCTAATGCATAATGTCCACAGACAGAGCAAATCAACATCCTTGCTGTCGCACCATATTAGATGGTGTAGGCTGACAGGGGAACATTAAGTTCTCATAAGTTCCTATTCTTGGGCCAAAGTGTTCCAGGTGCACGATCTGGAATGATAGCAGTTGCCCATAAGAGTGGTGTGAGCACATGATGTGTTGTTCTGTGATCCTGATGTGGCAAGCAAGATGATGCTGGCATGTACGGCTGCCTCCATGCCAGGCTCATAGAAGCAACCAAGGCTGTTTGTGCACCAAGCATGCACTTCTGAGCTTGCAGCAATCTTGTCTTACCCAAAAGGGTAGCACAAGCACACAATGCATCATTTGCTGGAGACCTTCATGAAAGCAGCTGAACAGATGCCCTTCAATTTTGCTTCAATAAGAAACCCTGGAAAATCTCCTTTGCAAATAATTGGGTAACTTTTCCTGCCACTTCCAATTTGCCACGGTAACTTTCTTCTTTTGCTACAAGGAAAAGCACTAAAGGGTGACCAAACTTGTACATGCGAACGAGGTTCATTTATTATCACAGGGTCTCCCTAGACGCTGGCTGCTTCCCTCCCCCTCTCCTGTTTTCTTCCTTCCTTTCCCAATGCTGCCTGGAGGCATTCTTCTGTTGATGACTGGAAATTAAAATACAAAGCAAAGAACAAAAGAAAACACAGGATGCTGCAAAACAGGGCAACCTGCACGGCCATTCTGATCTTGGAGGAACTGTATCTGGGGTGAATGGTGACCCCTGTGAGCACAGTGTAGTAGTCCGTGTCTTAAATCCTACTCAGCCAGGAAGCTTGTGTGACCTTGGGCCAGCCTGTCATGCCAGGCCCTGACCTATCAGGGAACCAGACCTCTCAGAGCCAGGAGGGCAGACAGAGTCTGCCAACTACAGCACTGATCCCGAAGATCCAAGGGGAGACTTCACCAGGCCTGCCTCCGGGGGATGCCCTGCAGGGATCCTCAGGGTGGGGTCCTGCCTCATCTGCAGCCAAGGAGCTCCTGTCTGAGTTGGAAGGGGAGGCTGAACCCCTGCCCAGCTCCTCGGTGCTGCTGTCAGAAGGCCCAGGCTCAGGCACTTGCCTATGTGCCCAATGCCACTGCACTACTCTGGAACAAGGGGCTCCTTGGGAGTAACTGCACTCCTCAACAGTAAAGGGCTCCTGGAGAGCAGGCTTAAGCACCTGCAGCCGGTTTGCACTGAGGTCTGGGGGCCAGGCTTTATAAGCCTTCCGTTGGGGGTGTCAGGTTGCTAGAATGGCCAGTGTTGTTCCTGTACGCTGACAGAACTTCCTAGCTGCTGACTTCTGTTTGACTTGGGACTGCTCTCTTGACCTTGCTTTTGGGCTCCCCTTGTTACCCCTTAGAGAGCCAGTGTGGCTTAGTGGTTGGGGTGTCGGACTACAACCTGGGAGACCAGGGTTCGAATCCCCACACAGTCATGGAGCTCACTGGGTGACCTTGGGCTAGTCACTGCCTCTCAGCCTCAGAGGGAGGCAATGGTAAACCCCCTCTGAATACCACTTACCACGAAAACCCTATCACCATAAGTCAGGATCGACTTGAAGGCAGGCCATTTCCATTTCCTTACTGCTTGGTGCTGTTGTGCTTCAGACTTGAGCCTGTAGGGGACCCTGTTGTGTAGTCTTGCCCTACCCAAGTTCAGGGACTGATTTCTAAGCTAGCTGGAGTAGGACGTCTACTGCACAGGTTTGCGGTGAGTGTGTATGCATGCCATCGGAAGCTCCTTGGAGGAAGTGTGGGGTAAAAACAATATAGTGTAGGGCAACCTTTCCCAACATTTAGGTCCCCAGATGTTGCAGGACTAGAATTCCCATCATTCCTGGCCATTGGCCATGCTGGCTGCGGTTGATGGGAGTTGTAGTTCAGTAACGTCTGGGGACCCATAGGTTGGGAAAGGCTGGTGTATGCCTTGAGTGTATTAAACATAATTACCGACACAGGCAAAGCTCACCATGGAGCATAATCAGAGTGCCTTTTTCATAGCACAACCAGACTTGAAACTTGTGGGATGTAGAGATGAGGGAGACTGACAGGTGAGCTCCAACAGTGTTTCTTGCAGAAATTAAGGTTTCTCTTAGTTTCTCATTTTTCTGGTCTAAAGTCCATCCCCCCAACACTTCCATGTCAGTTTGCAATTTTTTAAAAGAAGTCCTCATGAAAATTCATCAGCATTTTAGTACAAATTTCTCCTCATGCTCATGTTTATATGCAATTTTGTCTAATAGACACATTTGCAAAACAAGTTACTATAATGTAGCTTTGTATATTATTTTCAGTAATCTGCATTTGTATGAACACCTCACCTTAATGTATGCATTTTTGTTGTACGCGTTGTTGTCGTTGTTATGTGCCTTCAGGTCGATTACAACTCATGGCGACCCTATGAATCAGCAACCTCCAAGAGCATCTGTCATGAACCACCCTGCTCAGATCTTGTAAGTTCAGGTCTGTGGCTTCCTTTATGGAATCAATCCATCTCTTGTTTGGCCTTCCTCTTTTTCTACTCCCTGCTGGTTTTCCAAGCATTATTGTCTTTTCTAGTGAATCGTGTCTTCTCATGATGTGTCCAAAGTATGATAACCTCAGTTTCATCATTTTAGCTTCTACTGACAGTTCTGGTTTAATTTGTTCTAACATCCAATTATTTGTCTTTTTTGCAGTCCATGGTATGCGCAAAGCTCTCCTCCAACACCACATTTCAAATGAGTTGATTTTTCTCTTATCTGCCTTTTTCACTGTCCAATTTTCACATCCATACATAGACATCGGGAATACCATGGTCTGAATGATCCTGACTTTGGTGTTCAGTGATACATCTTTGCATTTGAGGACCTTTTCTAGTTCTCTCACAGCTGCCCTCCCCAGTCCTAGCCTTCTTCTGATTTCTTGACTATTGTCTCCATTTTGGTTAATGACTGTGCCAAGGTATTGATAATCCTTGACAATTTCAATGTCCTCATTGTCAGCTGTAAAGTTACATAAATCTTGTGTTGTCATTTCTTTAGTCTTGTTGACGTTCAGCTGTAGTCCTGCTTTTGTGCTTTCCTCTTTAACTTTCATCAGCATTCGTTTCAAATCATTACTGGTTTCTGCTAAGAGTATGGTATCGTCTGCATATTTTAAATTACTGATGTTTCTCCCTCCAATTTTCACACCTCCTTCATCTCGGTCCAATCCCGCTTTTGATATGATATGTTCTGCATACAGGTTAAACCCTAATACACCCCTGTCTCACACCCTTTCCGATGGGGAACCAATCGGTTTCTCCATATTCTGTCCTTACAGTAGCCTCTTGTCCAGATATAGGTTGCGCATCAGGACAATCAGATGCTGTGGCACCCCCATTTCTTTTAAAGCATTCCATCGTTTTTCATGATCTACACAGTCAAAGGCACAGGGTGATTTTCAACTGAAATTCCTTGGTCCGTTCCATTATCCAACGTATGTTTGCGATATGATCTCTGGTGCCTCTTCCCTTTCTAAATCCAGCTTGGACGTCTGGCATGTCTCACTCCATGTATGGTAAGAGCCTTTGCTGTAGAATCTTGATTATTACTTGGCTGCAAATTTTGATGGATGGCTGTATTTCAGTTCCGGTATTATTTCAGGAAGTGCAAATTGGGCAGGCTTGCCTTTAAATGAGAACTGAACTGAATTTCTGCTCAATCCCTAGCACCAAGAACTTTCATGCTATCCTGCTGTCAGTTGCTGTTGTTGCAAGTAACTTCATTGTCCACAAACAACGTTTTTTTTAAAGATTACATTGGATTAGGATGCTGTTGTGGTTGTTTTTTAAAAAAATCTGTTTCTGAGGCCCAGTCCTCCAGCAGATATTGTCAATCACTTGACAAGGAAAAAAAGATCTATCCTTTTCTTTTTTTGGAAAGTAAAACTTGATAAAACTCTGACACTTGCCTAGCTTTTACAACAGAGGCAGCAAGATTTGCTCACACCTGTCAATCACAGCCCCACTGAGTTTCATTCCAGCTGTCGAGCACAGGGAAGCAAGCTAGGCACGCAAGAGCGGGAGTGGATCAGGGCCTCTTGGTGTATGGCTCGCTCAACCACAGAGACCCATGCATCTTGTGACTGAGCCTGGCTGAAGCGTGTGGGAAGGAGAGAGAAATGCACCCTGCATATCTTCAGAAGCACCCCTGTTTTTATTAACACCTGGCATGTTTTGAACCTGAATGTTTTGCTGATATTGAAAAACAGGTTCCAGTGCTGACCCCTGGCTCAAACAAATGCCCACTTTGAAATCATTTTCAGGACCCTGCCACTTGCAATGTTTGACCCATTTTGGCTGCTTGAAACAAGACCACATTACAGCAATATGGGGCACAGAATCATCTTATGGTGATGTTTCCATGTAAGGAACAGTTGTGTGAGCCAGTATCCAATGCAGCAATTTACTGTAGGTGACTTAGAGCCCTTTAAGTCAGAGACAGGGAGCTTTTTTCACACTGGAGGCCGCCTTTCCTCTTTGGCAGCTTCCCGGGGGTGCATGGCATTGGTGGGGAGGGGGCAGAGCAATGGATATGTGACCCTTACCTAGGTACATGCTAGCCACCAAAAGTCAGAAGTTCCGACATGCACATGCACATCTCTCCATCCAGCAAAAGGCAATATCGCAGGTGAAGTCACATGCCATCCAGGCCGAAAAACACTCAAAGAGAGCGCAGAGCAGGGGTCTAAGGTGAGTGGCCTGAGGAGACGGCTGGGAGCCTGGGGGAGATAGAGAGGCCTGCAATTGGCTGCTGGGTCTGAGGTTCCTTACCCCTGCTTTAGTGTATATATAAAATATTAGGCTGAGTTCAAGGTCCTGATTTTGGTGTATAAAGCTTGGGACCAGGATCCCTGAAAGACCGTCTTACCCCTTATATACCCAGTCGATCACTGCACTCTGCAGGTGAGGGCCTCCTGCAGATACCATCTTATCAGGAGGTCCGTTCCGCACAACATAGGAAGTGGGCCTTTAGGGTTGTGGCCCTTACCCTTTGGAATTCCCTCCCCTTAAATATTGGACGTATTATTAGTATTAGTATTAAATATTAGTGCCTACTGAAGACCTTCCTCTTTCAACAAACCTTTTAAGTAGAGACCTTATCCCAGTCTGCATCTGGGTTCGAATTGCTTTTTAAGATATTTTTCAAGTCCTTTTTTAAAAGATGTTTTGTTTTAATATATTGTAAAGTCTGTTTTTAAGATGCTTTAGAGTGTTTTTAGTGTTTTGTTTGCCACCCTGGGCTCCTTCTGGGAGGAACGACAGGATATAAATTTAATTAATTAATTGATTAAATATAAAATTGGCTTCTTGGTGACCTTTCCTGTGCTGCCATTTCACTCCTTATCCCAATCTCTTTTGCAGAGGAGGAAAATGGAAGCCAGGCCTCCAATTACCTCCGGGTCTGAGGCAGAAAACCTTTGAGTTTATTAGCAAAGGGTTTCCCCAGATGCCAGTTATGCCGTGCTTCCTTCAGGCGCTGTTTGCAAATATAGGTTATTAAATTGATTTTTCCCATGCCTCTTCCATGCTCAATGAACATTAAAATTAAAGTTCTGCTTAGTTTCTCTCTAGGTCAAGGGTGAGGGAGCCAGAGATTGGGGGGGGGAGGAAAAGAGGCAGGGGGTGCAAAGCAGCAATTTCCTAAAAGAGAAAATACCCCATATCAATTAAAAGCAATAAATAAATAAAGTTGGGAGTTCACCCCTTGCCCATTCAAACACATGAGAGGGAACTGGATCCTGCTTGCTTGCCTGCCTGCTGGCCAGCCAGGATCCCTCACAGGCAGTCGTGCATTCAGCGGGAGTATAAAGGGGCCATATATAAGCATGCAGCCCTTCTGCAGATGAGGAGAAGCCTGGCTGTCGACCCTTTTTAAAGAAAGGATGCACTAGAATGCCCTCACCACTACCACTGAAATATCTCCAAGACAAACCTTTCCCAACCTGACGCCCTCCAGATGTTTTGGAAAGCCCACAGCTCAGGGATGGAGCCCGTGCTTTACATGCAAGAGATCCCAGGATCCATTCCCAGCATCTCCATGCAGGGCAGGGGAAGACCTCTGCCTGAAATTCCAGAGAGCTGCTGCCAGTCAGTGCAGGCAATATCGAGCTAGATAGACTAATGGCCTAACTCAGTGATAAGGCAGATTCCTATGTTCCTACACTCATGAAAATACAACAGGGATATACTTCTTTCACTTGGCTCTAAGTTCCAGGTTTTAACTCTTCCCTCACTTCATGTCCTCGGTGGTACAATGATGATATCTTTTCTCTCTTGGTAGAAGTGCCTGTTACCACAGACCAGGGGTGGGGAACCTCTTTGCCCCCTCCCATTTCTTGTTGGGGCTGATGGCAGCTGGAGTCCAACAACACCTGGAAGACCAGAAATTCCCCATCCATTTGCTCTGATCCAACCGGGCTCTTTGTATGTCCTTACTTGTCTATCAGTACCTTTAGGCATGCTGGCCAAAGGAGGCCTCTATGCACAGAGGCAGTATACTTCTGAATATTTATAACCCATCCTTTTACCCAGAGACTCTCAGGGTAGTAACCTCTGAGCGGCAGCTAGTGGACTTCCAGGGCCATCTCAGGGTATGGTCAGCAAGGACACCTCCTTGCTGAAGCGAGCAGGTTTGGGCCTGGTCAGTGTCTGGATGGATGACTGCCTGGGAATCACATGTATGTTGCCTCGAGTTCCATGATGGAGGACAAGCAAGGTATACATGTAATATCTGCCAAAAGGGCAGAGTCTACAGGACTCTCTGGCACAAGCCCCACTCGAGCCTAGAGACACACAGTCGCTTGAATGTTGAAGGCAGCTTGAAAGCTTTTGCCAAAATCGGTTTTGGATGCTGCTTGTATTGTTTTGAAAACTTGCTTGAACAGATGAGACAGCGGGTTCAAAGAAAAGTGTGTATTGTGTGTTTTGGGTACAACAACAAAGAAAACAACATGCACTTCAAATGACTTTCAATGTTCTTAAATCCAATTGCCCATCTCCAGCATGATCTGTATCGATATAGGATTTGTGGAAAATTTTAGGGTAGCGTGAGCTACATACTCCATGGAAGTTGTTATTTCTAAAGGCATGTACAAGTCTCTCAAGATGCAAAACTATTTCCCAGACTGGATCTGTTGTTAATGTGGTGCCCAATAACAAATGGATTTGGCGATGAGTTTGGAAGACTATCTTTTTTATTATCTATGTGGCAAGCTTCATTCCTTCTTCTGGGTGTGTGTGTGTCTCTTCCTCTTTACATCACTCCTGACCTGTACCAATGGAAAACTCTGCCTGACATCCAGTTTATCCCTGTGTCTTTACATAGAGCTGATCTACACGGTGGTTTAGTGTGTGTTTGGTGCTGCTCACATCTCCTTTTAATTTGCATGGTTCACATGATGTTACCAGCAAGCAGAAGCTATCATGCTGTTTTCCCCCTGTAAATCCGTACTAACCCAATTCTCTGATAATACAAAAAGGGAAGGAAAAAATGTCTTCACGCCGTATCTCTAGTGCTTTCATACACTTTGCCTCAATGCTTTTAGGTGGGTATGTCAATTGTTCTTCTCTCCACGCCCTCTCTCCCTCCTCTTCCCTTCATTCATTTCATTTCCTGTAGGCTGAAAAACAACTTCCGGCTGCTCTCCCCCATTCTGCTAGCCTTTTTTATGTTGCTGCAAACGTTGCCTTCTTTTTCTTTTCCCCCTAAATAGTGCGCAAAAGCATAACACTGCTCAAACAAAGGTTTGTATTTCAGCTGTATTGTACCAGTGAAAACACAAATAATCACTCTTCTGGGTTGTTGTTGTTTTTAAATGAAACTTACTGGTATAACAAACTGAGCATGCTTGGGTGCTAAGTAATCAGAAGGAGTGGAAATGTTAAATTAGAGGAAGTGGTCATTTGGAAACGGTGTGGTTGATCTTACCCCTCAGTGTGAATGGAAAACACCATGTTTGCAGCTGGCATTGAGCCTTTACTGTGGATGGTACAAATAGAAAACAGAGGTAAAAACAGCATTTTTACTATGAAGTAATTCTCCCATGTGGATAAGCCTATATTTTTTAGCTCATATAATAGTGACAAATTGAAAACAAGGAAGGTACCCATTTTTCTCACAACATTTCTGTCAAATAGAACTTCCAAAATCAACTTTGCAAAGTGGATAAAATAATGTTTGTTACCTTTATGTGTTTGCTTGTTTTTAATAATGTCATCTCTAATCTAGGGATGGGTAATCTGTAGCTCTCCAGATGTTGTTGGATAATGACTCCCATCATCCCTGACCCCTGGCCTTGTTCGCCAGGCTTAATGGGAATTGGAGTCCAACATCTGATGGGCTACAAGCTCCCCACAGCAGCTCTAATTCAAGATGAAGCCAAATTCTGTAACCTGAGCAAATGATGCAAACAATGCAAATATAAGCATGCTTAATTGCTTTGCATAATTCAGCGCAAGGAATGTAGTATAGCAAAGCTACTTCCACATTTTACGCAGAGAAGAGAAACACCCACTGACAGGCTGTCTGCCTCTTCACCTGGGTCACTGATTATATAACACAGGAAGTGGGTGGTTGTGGCTTCCCTCCCTCCCAGGAAATGACAGCAATGGGACAAGACCTCAGCTCTATAAAATGCTGTAACGGTGTCAGGTGCGGAATGGTATCCTTATTAACGGAGAAGGGTTTCCATTGTTGAAAGGACATTTTATTAGATAATAGGAATGAAAATTTTCTTTTCTCGGGAATGAAAGGGTAGTTCTCAGGAAACAAGAAGCAGTTATTGCGAGCTGGGTTTGGCTCATTTCAAGAAAAGCATCTTGTTTGCTGGGCTGGCTCTGTTATCAGGGCGTGTGAGGTGGCAGACGTTGGGGGCAACCTCCTGCCTCTTCCTTCTCACCAGCCCCCTCCCCCAATCCTTCTCTGTTGAGATGGGGGGGAGTTGATTCAGTTCATATTTAACAGTGAATCTGCAAAAGTCACACTTTCCAAAACCACAGAAAAACCAGAACACAGCCATCCTTTGAAATTCACTCTTCTCTGAATTTTGCAATGCAGTTGTCCCGCCAATATTTACAAAAATGCTTCTATTAGGGGAAAGTATCCATAAAAACAAATAGATTTGTGGAAATAACATAGAAATGCATTGTATTAGAGGAAATTGCTTACAAAAATGTGTACACTAGTCAAAACTGCATACAAAATGTTTTTAGGAGAAATTCATACTAAAATGCTGATGAATTTTCATGAGGATTTTTAAAAAACAACAACACACACATTGCTGCAGAAACGTAGAGTACGGAATTTAAGACTGGAAAAATGAGAAACAGAGAAATGACCGCTCCTTCCATCCCTGACCGGAGGCCCGAGCTGTGGATGTGGCCCACACAGATTCTCATGCCCTCCCTCCACTAGCCCTGACTGCCTCAGGTGCAGCGGAGGACGCTATCCCACTGTCTGCTTTGAAGTAAGATCTGGCTTCCAGGCCAGTCGCCTTCTGGACATGAAATGGGGGAGGGGGCAGCACCTTCATCTTGGGGCAACAAAATGCCTTGGGCTGGCCCTGCCTTTTCTACAATCCCCACAGGGACTCCAAAAGCGGGGGCAGGGAGAGGTTGAGTGAAGGCTGCCCTGTAGGACTCTCCTTATGGTGATGGGAAAGTGCTAATATAAACAGAGAGAGGAATATTAAGAGACAACCTGGAGGACTTTTAACACTGCTCTGTAGAAGTGCCATTTAGGGAGCACAATAAGAGATGCTAATAGGAAATCTGTTCTTCCCGTGCAACCTTCCCCAGTCTTGGGTGCTTTGAACTACAGCTGCCATGAGTTCCAGCCAGCACGCCTGTGCTTGCTGGGGCTGATGGGAGCTGTAGTCCAAAACATCCATGCTTGCTGGGGCTGATGGGAGCTGTAGTCCAAAACATCTGGAGGGCCTCTGGTTGGGGAAGGCTGTTGTAGGGGTTTTCAGGTTCTTCTTTAAAAGTCCAGCAATGTTGCATGCTATTCATTGTCCTAGGACAGGTTCTTGTGTATGGCATTGAAACTCCATCCCATGACAAGCAGTTCAGGCCACTTTTAGCTGCTAAGGTATCATCATCTCACTGATCACCGATTACACATTTTTCTCCACCACTATGAGGTCTAGAAACCTTTTTGAAAACTGAGATAGGGTGCACCTGGTATCAGATTCTATGCTGGGGCAGTATAATGGCAGACACGTGAGAGCCTCAGTCACTCTCTACAGTTGGGCCTCTGTTTTTTTTTCTCTCCCAAGGAAATTCTTTTGTGGTTCGACCATGTCTGGGTCCTCCTCCTCCTCCTCCTGACACACTCTTTGCTCTGCGAACGGCCTGCAACCTGCATGTGTTGCACGGCAAAGGGACTGAGCACAGCTGCTTTCTTCCCTGTTTACGGCTGCGTTTACAGAGCCTGCCATACGTAACGAGACAAAAGACTTTTCAAAAGTTCTGAAGGCTGCGTTTCGCCAAGCAGCCTCCAGGCACTGTTTGTGGAGACAGGTTATTAAATTGATTTTCCCCTCCCTCCCTTTTTACATGCTCAATGAACATTAAAATTAAAGTTCAGCTGAGTCTCCCTGTAGGGTGAGGAGGCGCTTTGTGGGATTGTGTGTGCGCGGTTTGGAATGGGATAAAAGAAGTTCCTCCAAGCCAAACAAAAGATGTTCTAAAGGTTTCTTACTGCCTTCACTGTTGTTGTGACTGTGGAAAGCTCTGAGGTGGGACGAAAGTACCTTCTCAGTTGCAGCTAGAAAGCTTGACCTTTGAACGAGGCGTCGATCGTGCAGGCTCCTTCTTCCGCAAAACAGCATTTCCTGCTACATGACTGGATGCCATGTTTTGATAGACCAACATGGAAAGTTCAGCAGGAATTTGCCTGGATACAAGGTCAGCTATCCCAAAAGACTGCAAGCTTTGATTTGGGTTCAGCGAGGTCAAGATAAAGTCAGCACAGACCACTATTGGTCAGTTACTGGCCACTGTTCCAGCCTTCTTTATGTCAAGCCTTTTCTTCTGGCCTTGCTGAAGCTGTCCTTACTTTTCTAGGGATGAAAAATGCAGCTGGCTGTGAGAATTAATGTGAATTGCATGACACATTGATCACCAACGCTTCAAACACACTTGCAGCCCCTGAGGCTATGCCTGTCTGAGCATCGCCTGAAGTTCACTCCACAAGATCTGGTGATGCCCACCAACTTGGATGCCTTTCAAAGGGAATTGGAAGAATTTGTGGAGGATAAGGCTACCAGTGGCTACTAGTAATGATGGCTATATATTACTTTCAATCTCAGAGGCAGTATTCCTCTGAATATCAGTTGCTGGGAATCCCCTTTCATGCTGATTGGCTCCTACAAATGTCTGTTGTTGTGGGAGAATGAATGAATGAATGAAACTTTATTTTTACCCCGCCCTTTTTCCAAACTGGAACTGAGGGCGGCTTACAGATAAAACTACATGTAGTTAAAAACATAGAAAAACATACAATTAAAATACAATTATACTATACACAACCTTAAAACCGTAAAAGGCACTTAAAAATCTAAAAACAATTTAAAATAATACAGATAATAATGTAAAACAATAAAACAAGCCTTGTAAAGCCCAATTCTAAACACCTATCCCACAAGCCTGTCGGAATAAAAAAGTCTTTACTTGCCGACGGAAGGATGGCAAGGAGGGGGCCATTTGGATCCAAAGGGCAAGGATCCAGCAGACATGTGGTGGCTCTCGCCTCTCCAAGGATCTTATCCACATCCTCGGGCTGTACAAATTGAAAGGAATCCATTATTATTGGCCAAGCAGGAGCCAAAGTTACATCCCCTGAGACTGTATCAATTTTAGCGTCCAAGTCGGAGCGAATCTGAGTGACTTTATATGCAAAGTGCCGTGCAAATTCTTGACAGCGGGCTGTTGAGTGGTCTATATTACCCTCATGGGGGCCAGAGTTTAAAAGACCCCTGACATTCACAAGGATCACATTCTCAACTCCACAGCAAAAAAGGGGAAGGGGCCATGGCTGTGACTAACGTGAAGGGATCCTGCACTTCTGAGTTTGCCACGACACTGCTGGGGTAGAGCGTCTGCTTTGGATGCAAAAGGTCCCGGGTCCAGTCCTCCCCTGGCATCTCCGGTAGGGCTGGGACAGACCCCTGTCTCTAACATCCTGGAGAGCTTCTGCCAGTCAGCCCAGATGCTGCTGCTGCTGAACTAGATGGTCCAAAGGTCTGGGTCTGTGCAAGTCAACTTCCTATGTCCCTGTGGTGCTGGGTGGTGTCTTTTTTTAAAGCATTGTGCGGCCATCTCCTTGGCCTCTGCTCTGGCCCTGGAAGAATGTCTTTGGACTCCTTGGGCATCGGTAGCAGATGCTCTGGAGCTTCCTTGAAACGAGGACAATAAATCCAAGGAAAGGCTGAGAGGAGCAGAAAATGATTCCACCCTTTGCCTCCCAAAATGGGCCTACCAACCATGGAGAGCCCTCTGGAAGTAATCAGAGAGGAAGATAAAGTAAAAAAGAAAGGGGGAAAGTCAAGGCAGCCGTGTCAGCTCATAAGAAAAACTTCAAGATCTACATTAGGCCAGCCCAAGCGTAGGCAGATGTGTCAGTGCTAAAGAGGTCCTCCGCTTGGGTCAAACCCCCTGCAGGCCTTTGGCAAACAGCCTAAGCAATCCCATCCCCGAATCTTCCTGTCGACTTTGCATGTCTACGCAGCGCTGTGATGTCCCCCAAGGCCAGCCTCCTCCTCCGATCAAAAACCATCAGCTAGCAGTCAGGACGAATGAGGCACATGAGAAAACATCTTTAGCTGAGCGCCAGCTCCGTTGCTGATAGCATTAAAGCGCCCGTTGACTGACAACGCAAGTAAAAGTCAGTAGCGATTTAATTAGGATGACTGACTCTTGACTGCCTCCTCGCATCTGCACGTGCGGAGGGAGGGGGGCAATGCCGAGAGACATTTCAGCCCCACAAGCAGCTGGGCCTGATCCCAGAGGTGCGTCTTCTCCAGTGATGCGGCCAGGGAGCCTGAGAGCACAGCTTGGCAGATAAGCCCATCTAGGTCCCTAAGTAAAGAAATAGAAATGACTGCCCCATGTGGGTTGGGTCATCCCAGCCCCTGCGCACAGCCTCCAAGGGCAGGGAGGAATACGCTGCTGAGCACAGAGAGATGGACAACAGGGCCATGTGCTGCCTCCAAATGTTTAAGAGCATGGCAATGGAGGACCAGGGCCAGGCAGGGTGGGCTGACCTCAGGCTTGAGAGGTCTGCTTTGTTCTTGCTTTGCAAGAACCCTGAGAGCCATCCAGCCAATGCAGCTTGGTGCAAAAGATATATTTATTATTACTTATTTCATTTATACCCCGCCTTTCTTTTCATGACAGAAACCCAAGGCAGCTTACATGTGGTCCCCAGGCGGTCTCCCATCCAGGCATTGACCAGACCTGACCTTCAGCAGGGAGCTGGCCTCATGTGCCTTCAGACCATAGCCCGGGACTATACACTCAGAAGAAGGGAAGCATTCTGAGTCCAGGGGTCGGGATTTCCCCCCTGAGTAATAGAACTGAATAGATCTCACAGTCCTACACAGAAAACCCACTTCTGGCACCATCACCATCCCACACACACTTTTTTCATTTCAGAAATCTGATTGGGGAGGGGGTGTATTTTGCTGCTTTGCCTAAAAAAACTCAGATGAGGTTTCTTCCCCAGCACCCCCCAGTCATGCTGAGGCTGGACTCTGATGTGGTTCAGGAGCAGGGCTATTTATTTATTTATTAAATTTATTAGTCACCCATCTGGTTGGTTGTCCAGCCACTCTGGGCGATGCACAACATAAAAACATATAGTTCACATTAGAGCCTTAAAATTCCAACAATAAAACTAAAATCTAACCCACCCCAAAGGCCTGCTTGAAGAGCCAGCTAGTACACAAACAATAACAAACCTGGAGAGGATGAAAGAGCACCGCTCAGTGGGAGAGAGCGCCTCCTTTGCATGCTGAAGGTCCCAAGTGAAAAAGGATCGGAGAGCAGGCGCCTTCTCTGGCAGAGACCCTGGAGTGGCCTCTGCCAGTCAGAGCAGATCAGCCTTCGCCAACCTGTTGCCCTCCGGATGTTTGGGGCTACAACTCCTCCATCAACCCTCAGCATCAAATGGCCGTACTGGCTGGTGGCTGGGAGAAGCTGCAGTCAGGGTACCAGGTGATGTAGGGCAAATGCTCTGAGCATTCAAGGCCATTGGCTGTGCCTTTTGGCAGGTTAGAGTCCTGGGAACGGAGTGGTGGGCACCAGGGTGGTGAAGGTTAGGCAATACTAGGCTTCTTGGCCAAAGAGCCTGACCTGGTGTCCGGCCGCTTCTGGTGACAGAGCTGTGAAAGGGCTCATGCAAGGCCTGGGAAGGTGCCCACTGTGTGCGCAGCAGTGGCTGGAGCAGTGCTTTTGATGCGCCCCTGGAAGTTAAAGAGAGAGGCCTGCCACGCCTCAGGGAGCCTGCTTGTCAGAGATGGGGCGGGCTGAAATATTAATGGAGCTAACATTTCAATTACCTTTTATCTACATGGGTGCAGGCAACAGCCCCCCTCCCAACCTCTCAGCTCTCTCTCTCTTCCTCCCCCCTGTTTCCCACAACCTCCTCTCCCCACCTCCCCTCCAACATCTCTTCAGCGACGCTGTCAGGGAGACGTTCATGCCGCGCTGGTTCTTTTTATTGGTTTTCATCACTTTTGACATTGCCAACAATGAACCTTGAAGTAAATTTTCAGGAGTCACTGTGTCGGGGGGGGGGGAGTGACGCGCCATCATTTTTCTAAATTAGGTGATGCTTCCCAGCCCTTGTAGGAGGAGCAGCAGCAGGAAAGGCTGGTGCTGAGGAGTCTTCCTCGGCTGCCTGCTGTGCATGTGCAGAAGGCACCTTCTCAACAAGAGACGTGCCAGGGCTGAGCAGGCACTAGACAGAGGGAGGCCTTTACCCCAGGCGGCAGATGGGGGGGCAGTGGCATCCTTCTGGCTGTTACTCTTGAGCCTTACTCCTCTGTTAGAAGGCCATATAGTTACCCCATGCCATGCCCAACCTCACAGGGTTGTTGTGTGCAAATGAAATGGGGATGGGGAGAACTTTGCCTATCTGAGTTCTGTGGAGAAAAAGGTGGGATAAAAGCGTAACTAATAAATACCCCAGGTTTCCTGCCCCATCACCATGGCCAGCGGCTTTCCCTCAGCTTTCCTTAACTCACTGGGTAGCTGTTCTCGCAGAGAGAAGACACCTGCCTTCATAGAAGTAAAGCATTCCAGTCTAAGGGGAAAGCCACTCTGCCGCCGTTCTTTCCTTCCACCCCTTCCCCAAATATTCATATGAATGTGCACGTTTTGCTTTGTCAGAAATGCAGCCAGCATCCCTGAAATGGTGCTGTGAGCAAGGTCTCCATTCCTTGCTGATCACTCTGGGCTGCCCTTGTTTCTCCTTTTTGGCTCTCTCTACCTTAGACCTGGCGTTCCCATTAGGAACTGCCGGGACACCATCAGGAAGGCAATGGTGGCAGGCGAGAGGTGCCATTAAGGACCAGCAGAGAAAGGCACAATAGCAGCAACAATGATGACGGATGTCAAGGACCTTTTGAGCTTCGAGGTGTGTGATTGATAGGGATGGAAACAGCTGCTGGTTTTGGTTCTCTCAGTTGCTCATTTTTCCAATCTTAAATGCAGTTCTCCACATTTCTGCAGCCATTTGCAAATGTTGTCATTTAAAAAATCCTCATGAAAATTCTCCAGCATTTTAGAGCAAATTTCTCCTAATAAACATATTTTTGTAGGCAGTTTTGAATAATGTACACATTTTTGCATGCAGTTTCTTATCATATAATGCATTTTTGTATGCTCTTTTCCAGAGCTTGGAAAAGTTACTTTTTTGAACTACAACTCCCATCAGCCCCAGCCAGCATGGCCACTGGATTGGGCTGATGGGAGTTGTAGTTCAAAAAAGTAACTTTTCCAAGCTCTGCTCTTTTCACTCATTTATTCACTTTTACGCATACTTTCCTGTAACGTATACATTTCTGTAAACATTGTTTGGCAAACTGCATTGCAAAATTCAAATAAGTGTGAATTTTGAAGGACGGCTGTGTTTCAGTCCTCATATTGTTTCAGAAAGTACAATTTTGATAGATTCAGCTTGAAATGCGAACTGAACCAAATTTCTCACCCATCCCTAGTGATTGGAACTTTGCCAAGGGAGTTACCTGGGCTTGTAACATAGGAAGGAATTGGGGGGGGTGCATGTGCATGCATGCAACAGAAGCCCATATGATTGGCAGAGAGCATGAGTGAAGCCTCTGGATTGGCCCTGCATAAATA
Organism: Rhineura floridana; assembly: GCF_030035675.1. Taxonomy (NCBI): domain Eukaryota; kingdom Metazoa; phylum Chordata; class Lepidosauria; order Squamata; family Rhineuridae; genus Rhineura; species Rhineura floridana. The sequence goes on from NC_084498.1 coordinate 2,980,095, forward strand.
TTTAGAGTCAAGTTTCTAGCAAGCCCAGGGCCAGAATCTTTGCTTTCCTTTTTTTTTTTAACAACCAACTTTCTACCTGCTCTAGAATCAAACCTCGGCACCAATATGTAAACCTTGCCCCCCACCTGCAATTTCTGCGAAATGAGCCAGCCTGATGCTCCAAGTCCCCTCCCCTTCAGGTTTTTAGCCAATGAGTGAAGTCAGAGCTGTGACTGATGGTTGGGCCCCAGTGCATCAACAGCAGCTGTTTTCTCCTCTCTGGCTAGTGGCTTGTCTCTTTGTAATCTATGTTTGGTCATGAGCTACTCCCTAGAGTTATTTTCTGCAGTTTCTACTAGACGGTAAAAGTGAGTGGGGGGTTAAAGGATCCCCAGACGCCACCCCCCAAAATGGCAAATGCTTTGCATAGCGGCTAGTAGCAATCAAAGCATGGTTGTGAAGGGATGCCTGCTTTCCTGGCTTTTTGTATGTGTGCTTATTTGTAGTGTTTCATCACCCCATTGAATTCAATAGATTGCCAGGAGGTGGCGGGGGTGGGGGGGTGAAAATGGTGGGGGCCCATTTTACCTACAGTGTACTGGACCTAGGCAATCTTGTTGCACCCCTGCATGTGAGGACCCCCCTGGATTGGAGTTTTATTGCAGATGTACTCTGCAACTTGTTCTTGACACAATAATAGTGCGTCAGTGCTGGGTTTGGGATGGAAACACCCTCCCTGTTCTGCCCATTCCAGTGCGTCTCCACCTCTCTCTTCTGAAAATGGCAGCCGACTATGCTATTCATTCATTCATTCATTCATTCATTCATTCTTTGATTTATATCCCGCTCTTAACTCTGAAACCTTGAGTGCTTGTTGGGTTTTTACATTCGGCTTCACTGAGATTTCACAACTGATCGGCAGATCAACCCGTTCCCCCTCCAGGTGTGGCTCACGAAAACGCTTTGCTCTGGCGACCAGCGTGTTCACAGCCTCGGTCTGCTTCAGTTTGTTCTGGTTTGGTGCCCCGGAGGGGCTACAGCGCAATAAAAAGCAGAGCAAAGAAAGAAAAGAAAACACCTCAGATCATTTCCGGTAAGAAAAGTTAAGGGATTTCAGCCGGGAGCGACAAGACATGTGCCGCCTGGAAACCAAGAAGTATGACTGCCCCGAAACGTTTGCAGCCACAAATAGAATTGCAAGCAGGATCACATATCATCCTGAGAACAAATCTTCATGAGCACACAATGAAAAGGACACCAGGCAGGGGCTAAGTCTGCCCACTTATTATTTATTATCATATATTTATTAAATTTATATCCCGCCCTTCCTCCCAATGGAACTTATGGCTTCAATGTGCCGCTGTTGATGGGTGTGTGTGTGAGAGAGAGTTTGCTAGGTGCCAGCTGGGGAGGCTGAGTGGGCCTAACGTTCCTCGGTTGAGCACACAGCTAGCCCCATCCTGTGACTGTCTGCTTGAAAGCATCTTTAGCAGCAAATGAAACCATTTGCAAAGCCCTGTTGATGTCTTCTGCATTCTTGCTCCGGAAAACAGCCCCATTCTGCAATCCCCCTCCAAGTGCCCTTTTGTTCCACTTCCCCTGATAATTCTCTTTCAAAGTGAAAGAAAAGTGCTGCCGGCTGAAACTCAGCGTCTCTCCCTTTCTCTCGCTCTCTGTTTCCCCTCTTGCCGTCGCTCTGAAATGTTCCCTTCTCCTTCTCCCTACAGCGAGCATCAAAGCAAAGTGTGTGATCTCCTCATCCCCCAGAATAAACAACTGACAGGAAACATAACTAGGTCTTCTTTGCTCAGGTATTGTGCGAGAAAAGGGTTTGTTAGCTTCATGGGATCTCCTTTCCCGTCTTTGAAGTCTTTGCACAAGCGGCAGGCGCTTCTGACGGGGAGATGGCAGGAGATGCACCTCTGAGGAGGTCTCTAGAAGAAGCTTGGTTTAGGGACAAGCCAGGGCCTCATTTGTAAACATGGAACATGTAGGGGGCATCACAGAATCGTGTTGGAGGGAAGGAATCAGAAGAGCATCCACCTCTGCTGAGAATCAACCTTCAGAAAGTAAAAATACTTTCCTGGGGATAGTACATAGCCATCATGGTGACTAGTAGCCACTGAGAGCCTGATTCTCGATGAACTTGCCTACTTCCTTTCTGAAGCCATTTGAAGCCCTGGGCTCCTACTGGGAGGAAGGGCAGGATATAAATGAATGAATGAATGTGCTAGCAGCCATGTTGTGACAGTGAGTTCCATAAGCTAAGCATGCACTGTGGGAAGACCTGCATTCTTTTATATTTCCCCCCCTCACAACAGGTGAGCAAAGCTCCTGCACCAGGCCACCTGTGTCAGCAGCAGCAACAGCGGGGGGGGGGGGGAGATTGGCCTGATTAGACAAGAAATTCAGGGTGCTGCTTTGTACAGTCAGATTTCTAGGAATGCTAACTGCCAGCAGAGAACACCTTGCTTTTAGAAAAGTATGCCCCAGAATCCTTTGCAAATGTCCTGGGCTGGTCCCTTTACCTGTCCTTCACTCCCAAAAGATAGGCAAGTAAGATACCTGCGTGGGTGGACAAACAGGCCAGGGAGGAACAGAGTCTGAGAAATTGCATCTGGAGCTTCCTTCATGACAGTTGGGTGTTGCTGTGACAGTTGCAATCTCTGGGTCATTCACTGTGGGTCACTAAGATGCAGGCCTTCTGGAGAGTCTGAGGCTCTTCCAGGTCACATGCTGTGGTGGTGTTTTGGCCTGCATTCAGGTGATGGTTGGATCATTGTTTAAAAGTATTGATTAATGTTTTAAATGTCTTTATGGAATGTATTGTTTTTAAATATATTTTTGTCCACATCCCTGGGACCCTAACTAATGAATTAACAATTAACAAATAAATAAAATAGGAACTGTATACTCAAAAGAAGACGAAGGGGCTCAGTGGTCCTCCAAAGAACATAAGGCCTAGCCAAATCAGCCTCCTACTAAAGAAACCCTTTAAAGTGCACGGAAATGGTTTCCTGCAAAGCTCTCTTGTAACCCTGGCAAAAGCGCCACCTCCTTGCCACTTGGATGGCTGAGATTAAAAACTGCTCGGTCACAGGGAATTTCAGCATTTCAAGCTGTTTCTCTCTCAATCCCTCTGCTTCTCTTCCTTCTTTAATTCTAAAGTGCTAGCCATCCCAGCAGGCATGTTCATCATAATTTATAGAAGCCAGGGCCTCAGCAATATTGAAAGAAGAGACAGAAAATCAATACAGGGAATTTGAATGGCTAAGCTCAGGGGTCCAGTGTTCTAGGACCTTTGACTGAATCTGAGATCTTCCTTTGTTTTTCTCTCCTTTTCTTTTTCTTTTTCTTTTTCTTTTTAACAGCAACAAAATTGCACCCCGTACATCATCTTATCCTTCACACAAGGGATCTCTTCGCGCTGCACAACCGGAAATTGCTGCAAGTGCTGATCATACAACTGGAGCAATGTTTGCTTCTCTGGATCAAAACCAGGGGGGAAAATAGGATAGCTGGTTTTCTCAGAGTCCTCCAGGCCAGCATCCTGCATCATCTTGTCCTCCATGTTGGGGAAAAGGACAGCAATGGTGCACTTGTGTCAACAGTGCCTCTCTGCTCAAGGTTGCCTCTCTGCTCAAGGTGTAGCAAAATATGGCAGGGGGCTTTCTAAAACCCTGCCTTGCCAGCACCCCCAGCTTCCTGATCTCCTCCTCACAGAGAGCATCACTGGACATCACGCCCTTGTGCCACTCCTTTTGGTAGCCTGTGTGCAGCGGAATGGAGAGGTCCTTGTGGTGATCTGCTGAGTTCCCAATGTCTGCAGGGGATTGCTGGATCCTGACGCTTCGCTTTAGCAATGTCAGATTTGGCTCATGCTGAGGCAGTAGGGCAAAGCCCCCAGAGAAAGGCCGTGCTGGGATAGCTGAGGCTGAGAGGGGACCCATAGCAGGCTTCAGATGCAAACTGGATCGCTCTGTTTGAATCGGAAACCAGCCTAACATGATCTGGAGGTGTTCATAAATAAGTGAGGTCTTCTCACATAATGTGCTCTGACAAATTCCTTGCAGGTCTGATTGCTCACTGTCTGCTCCTTTGGCCTGAGCTTGATGGTGGGATGCTGGTTAGATCCTGACTTGGTATCCCACAGGTTCTGGAACAGCTCTGGGCTCACATTTTGACAGATATGCTATGACCTCTTTCAGTTTTCCCCAGCCTGGAATCTTCTAAGTGTTGGTGGGCTCCCTCATCCCCAGTCAGTATGTCCAGTGGTCAGGGATGATGGCAGCTGTAGCCCAACAACATAGGGAGGGTGCCAGGTTGAGGAAGCTTGGCTAAGATGGCACATTGCTCCCACAAACTCCCAGGCACGTTAATTCACAGCTGGCGTTGTAGATCTCCCTCTGGATGTATGTACAATTATTATGAATGTCAAGTTATTTATTAGGTCTCCGTTAGATCATCTGGGCTATCGGATAAGCAGTCAGCTGTTTTGCCTCGCAGCCAGCCAGCCCAGCACCCGTTTTGCATACAGTGCATATCAGCACGGAAAGCAGAAGAGATGGAAAGGCCACAAGCCGGGTCCCATGCTTTATTGATGAGGAAACACAAGACCAAGTTTGCATAATCAACAATGATTTAATTTGTGAGGTTTTCAGCCCAGGCCTCTTGGTGTGTGTGCAAGAGAGAGAGAACTGATTTTAAAATGTCTTCATTAAGTGACTGCCGGGTTTCAAATCCAATTTTCTGTTTCCGATATTAAAATGTGTCACATATAACAAAGATCAAATGCATGAATCCCTTATCTGGGGGAGGGTGCTTCCCAGCGGGTAAGTGGAGTTAATTTTGGGAGGAGAAAGATGTGCCACCTGCAGTTGGTTTCATTTTCCAGTATTTGTCAACCCTTTGTTTGTTCTCATCAATTCCACACAACTGGTTGTGAAATAGACTAACCCATGAGATTTCCTATTAAAATGCCATGCAAAGCTAAAAGTCAAATATTGCAGAAAGGAAGGGTGGAAACCACGGGGACATATTACAGCTATTTTTAAAAGGAGCATGGATGCCTTTGGCAAACAGTCCGGAAAGACAATATATATTATCTGATGGGTTGTTGTGATTGAGCCTGGTGTGAAATCCTGATTTGTCTCAACATTTTCTGAACGCAAATAACAGCTCCCTGTCAGAATGTTGAGACCTTGTTTGACATTTGTCAGTCATACAGTATCTTCTCCATAATTCCTGGCTTTGTGATTCAGTTCTTGAACACAGGAACCTGCCTTATACCAAAACAAAGTATTCCTCCATCTTGCCTAATATTATCTGCTCTGATTGGCAGCAGCTCTCCAGGACCTCAGGCAGAGAAAGGTCTTCTGCATCACCTGATCACTGATCTGTCTTTAAACTGGAGATGCGAAGGACTGAGTCCGGGGCCTTCTATGTGTAAAACACACTCCTCTACCACTAAGTCATGGCTTCCCTTGGATAACAGCAGCCGATTTTGCTTATGCCCACATGTTCGAGATTAACCTATAGTATAACTTAGAGTCTTAAAACTTGGTAACAGGGAAAGCGTTGCTGCACACATATTTGCAGAAATTCTCACAGGTACGTGGTAGAGTAAAACAGCCAGGGCTTTTTCGTCAACAAACTTTTGTTTGCATTGCACGCTTGGAGGAAATGACAAGAATGCCTGACAGGCTTTGTGGAAAGCTTTTGTCACAATGCTTCCAAGGTCTGCTGCCATCAGGTTGGGCGTGCTTGCAAAAGGATCCGTTCCGTACATTTCTGGGGCCCTTAATGTCATAGGTTATGACTCTTCCAAACAAATGCTCCATACGAAGGATCAGCAACCAAATGCGGCCCTTTCGGTTCCCTCTTAAATTAAATGCTCCTGTTTCAGCAGCCTACCGTTCCTGGCTGCTGTGGGCAAAAGGACATCTAGCCCAGCATCCTGTACCCACAGTGGTCAATCCGATGCCCCCAAAGGGAAGCCTGAAAACAGGACCTGAGCGCAAGAGCAGAGTCTCCCCACCAGCATCCTCCAGCAACTGATATTCAGAGGCATCTGAAACCGGAGGTAATATAGAGCCATCATGATTAGCAGGTATTGATTTGTAGGGCATTCGACATGCCCTGTTGTTCTGTTTTTCTTTCCAACTGTCACTCCACTTTCATTCTGTTGCTGGCGGAGCTGGCTTTCATTGGGCTATTTTATATCTATTTTTATTTTGCATCCTTAGGATTTGATATTTTTAAGAACATAAGAACATAAGAAGAGCCTGCTGGATCAGGCCAGTGGCCCATCTAGTCCAGCATCCTGTTCTCACAGTGGCCAACCAGGTGCCTGGGGGAAGCCTGCAAGCAGGACCCGAGTGCAAGAACACTCTCCCCTCCTGAGGCTTCCGGCAACTGGTTTTCAGAAGCATGCTGCCTCTGACTAGGGTGGCACAGCACAGCCATCATGGATTTGTGTGTAGGAGATTTGTGTGGAGGATGTGTGTGCATTTCACCAAACTTTCTGACACCCCCTTGTTTCCCTGTAGCCCCATTTTGGGTGCAGTCCTGTCAGCACGATGTCTGGGTGGATAAATGTGAAGTTATTAGCCACTGAGGTATGGGTTATGGGGTCAGCTGAGGAAGATGGGATCAAACAGCAGACAAATGCCAATCCAGTCTACCCTCCCAAAAAATCATCAGACGGAGACATCCAGAGGTGATTGGTTCCAGTTCTGTTCACTGGGCTCCATGCAAAGGCTGTCAGAGTCTTGATAGGCTCTTTCCAGAGCAGCAGCGGTAGTAATTTTATTTCGGTCAAAGACCAGCAAATAGAAAATAGAAAATTTTTGTCACGGCTATTAGTCAAATACAATAAAATGATGATCTGATCTGATCAAATAGAAAACATCAGAAATGCCCTGTGCAGGAAGCAGAAGCAAAATAATGATAATAAAAAATCTGCAGCACTGATAATAACATGCACAGTTCCAGGCAGCTCTATGGAAGGAGATCCCAAGGGCAATCTACAGCGGATGAGCCCACATAGGCTTATTTCTGTTGGAACCAAGGCTCAATTAGGGCTGGGTGTTGCATGCATGAATGATGCACTCCATGTCTAGGGAAGGGATGGGCAAGCCAGCCACTTTTGCACAGATTCACCTGTAAGTCCATTTCTGTTCCAGGCCCAGTTAAGACGGAGCATAGTACATTTTAATATGTCATAAAAGGTCCAGCAGCAGCAAATACAAGAAAACCAAAGAAATTTTGAGGTTTTTTTTTTAAAAAACCCAAAAAACGTTTAAAACATAAATGTTCGTTAGTTTGCTTGCTTGTTTGTTTATTTATTTATTATTTTTTAAATTTATATCCCGCCCTTCCTCTCACCAGGAGCCCAGAGCAGACATTCTAAAACATATTAAAAAACAGACTTTTTATGACAAATAAAAATTCAAAGTTGTTTCATAATAATTATGAAAAATTATGGACAGAGATTAAGAAAGATCTGCTAAAATGGGATAAACTACAATTGTCATTAATGGGTAGAATATCTGTGATAAAAATGAATGTATTACCGAGAATGATGTTTTTGTTTCAAACAATACCTGTAATATCCTCTGATTTACCTTTTAAACAATGGCAAAAAGATATCTCTAAATTTGTATGGCAAGGAAAAAAACCAAGAGTTAAATTTAAATTACTACAAGACGCCAAAGAAAGAGGAGGACTGGGATTACCAAATCTGAGACTTTATTTTGCTGCCTGCTGTTTAGTCTGGATAAAGGAATGGTTATTATTGAGGAATAAAAGACTATTGGATTTGGAGGGCCATAACCTGAAGTGGGGATGGCATGGATATCTATGGTATGACAAAGTAAAAGTAAATGTAGACTTTAATAATCATTTTATAAGACGTCCTATGTTGAAAATATGGAATAGATATAAACCAAGGTTCTATTCGAAAATACCATTATGTGTCTCAAGTCAAGAAGCGTTTTACAGAAGAGAAATGGCTGGAAAAGAGAAATGGTTAACTTATCAAGAACTATTAGAAAATGTACATGGAGAATATATAATGAAAGAGAGAGAACAACTGATAAAGGAAGGATATAGTTCTCAATGGTTTGCCTATTTACAATTGTTAGAAAGATATAAAATGGACAAGAAAATGTATGGGTTTGAAATAAGTAAATCTGATTTTGAAATAGGTTTGTGTACAAATGATGAAAATACAATTGCGAAAATGTATAAACTCTTACTGAAAATGGATATGGAAGAAGAACAAGTAAAAGAGTGTATGGTAAAGTGGGCAAAAAAATTTGGTTATAACATACAAATGGATCAATGGGAAAATATGTGGAAAAAAGGCTTGAGATTTACATTATGCTATAATCTTAAAGAAAATTTCTATAAAATGATGTACCGTTGGTACATGACTCCAGAAAAGTTGTCAAAAATGTATAGTAACGTTTCTAATGTTTGTTGGAAATGTAAACAACAAGAAGGATCATTTTATCATATGTGGTGGCTGTGTAAAAAGGCAAAATCATTTTGGGCACAGATAGGTAGGATGATGCAAAAAATTATAAAGATAAATATTCAGTGAAAACCAGAATTTTTTTTATTGGGTTTTATGGATAAACAAATAGAAAAGAAACATGGAAGAATAATATTATATATGATTACGGCAGCAAGATTATTATATGCACAAAAGTGGAAAATGGAATCAACACCAACAATGGAAGAATGGCTATTGAAATTAATGGACTTAGTAGAGATGGATAAATTGACATGTCTACTTAGAGAAAAATCGACAGACACATTTCTTAAGGAATGGAAGCCTCTCTTAGACTTTTTGTTGAAAGATCAAAATAAAATGATGATATTGGGATTTGACGATTAACTAAGATAGCCTATGGAGAAAAGTGATCCTGTATGTATATATTAAGGGACAGGTTTGATGTATATTATATACTCATAGCTGATCTGCGACAAATCGGAAGTCAACTATTTTATTTTTGTTGTTGTTGTTGTTTTGTTGTATTGTTATGTTTTTTGACTTTGTTTTGTTTGTCTTTTGAAAAAATTGAATAAAAATTATTAAAAAAAAAACAGACCTTGAAATATATTAAAACAAAGAATCTTTCAAAACATATTAAAAACATCTTTAAAAATAAAAAAGTTTTAAAAACATCTTTAAAAACAATTTGAGCACAGAGGCAGACTGGGATGTAAAACCTGAACTGACGAAGCTAGTCATATATCTTTTGTAATTCTAGAAGGTTGGATGGGCCACCGCACAGAAGATCCTGAAAATACATTAAACATATTTTATCCCAAAAATACTAATTTCAAAATATGTTTTCTCCCTAAGTGTTGTTTTTTATACGGCATGGGACCACGATATCTGTTGGAACGCCTCTCCCGATATGAACCTGCCCGCTCACTGCGTTCTGCTTCGAAGGCCCTCCTCCGGGTTCCGACTCATAGAGAGGCCCGGAGGGTGGTGACAAGATCTAGGGCCTTCTCAGTGGTGGCCCCCAAACTGTGGAACAGTCTCCCCAAGGAGGTACGCTTGGCGCCGACACTGCTATCCTTTCGGCGCCAAGTTAAAACCTTCCTCTTTCCCAATGCATTTTAACTTAAGCTATTGATTTTTCATTTGTTGTAATTGATTTTAGACTGTTTTATTGTTATATGTTTTTATTGTATTATATTGTGTATCTTAGTATTTTTGTTGTTCACCGCCCAGAATGCTTCTGCTAGTGGGGCGGTATAAAAGTTTAATAAATAATAATAATAATAATAATAATAATAATAATAATAATAATAATAATAATTTTAGCTGAGAATGGTGTTAAATAGGGAAAACTGCAAAATGCGATGGACAGGAACATTCCATTATGCAATTTAGCCCAGAAGGTCACTTTGGATCAAATGCATATAGGGTGAATTTCTCAAGGGTCCCTATCCATGTGTGTGTGTGTGTACATTCTGAAAGCTCCCGAGGTAATCATTCATTGTGCCTTTCCTGTACTCTTCCTGAATCTTACTCCAGCATTCTAGTATCTTAGCCTGCCTGTACACTTTTACCCCTGGGTATACCGAGGGAACAGCAACCTGTGCCCCAAGACATTTGTTTCCAGCCAGGGTTGCCAACTTTTCTTCTCCTAGTGGGGCTCCTGTGCCTTTAACAGCTGGCAGGCAGACAGAATTCCAACAGGTTGGGCTTTCCCCCTCACCACCCTTCCACGTCAGGATCAGCCATGCCAGTTGGATTCCTGCTTGTCGTGCATCTGCTAAAGCTACAGAGATGATTCCCATTTGCGATGGGGAGAAAACAATCTGGGGCTGCCTGGTGTGAAACTTGTCCCTGAATTGTAGCATCAGAAGGCAGAAGAAGAAAGGGCAGCCTGTGGAGGAGCGGGCAGGGTGGAGGGGCTTTAATGACTCAGCCTCCCATTTCCCTTCTGTAGATATGTATTATGTTCCATTGATTTGACTCACTGGAAAAACAGCAAAGAAACAAACAAAGGCAGATTGACGAACAGACGGTGGCAACAGCGGAAAGGATGGCCAATAAATCAGAGCTGCCTCTCCTGGGGCAGCCTGCAGCAGGCCTGGCACTTCGGGGGAGAAGCAATTTATTTTCTGTTCCTAGGGATGGGCTGCTGGGCTGCCTGGCACGTGGGACTGAAGTGGCACCGGGATTGAGGGGAAGTTTGGGGTCAGGGTAGGGTGGTGGGCTTGTCTTGTCAGCTGCCAACTCTTGCACCCAGAACGTGCCTTTCTGCCCTCATGTCCCCATGGCTGTCATACTGTCTGTCATTTTAACCCTCAGTATCCTACACTGTGGGGTCACTTTAGGGGGTGTGGCAACTCAGCAGGTATAGACATGATCTGTATGTTTTAGTAGTGGAGAGCAAGCCAGGGAACCCCAGATCCTCAGCTGCAGAGTAATTTGGGGGGGGTGTTCTCTCTCTCTGCCTCACCTACCTTACAGGGTTGTTGTGAAGATAAAATGTAGGCTAATTCCTGTGTATGCTGTCCTGAGCTACATGGGATGAAAATGTGACAAATTAATAAATGACAGGGCGAGCCAATCTGAGCTCCCTGCAAGTATTATAGGATAATTTTCTTTTCTTTTGCAAAAAATAAAAAGGCATTCATTTCTTCTAAAGGGAAGCTAGCTAATAGCTTCCATTGACAAGAAGGGAATGAATCTGTTGTTGCAAAAGAAAATAAGATTAGTTTGTATTTACAGGGAGCTCGGCACTGCTCAGCTGCACTTGCATTGGAGAATTTCCCAGTGGGTGGGACATGGGGCTGTAGCTCAGTGGCAGACCATGTGGTCTGCATGCATAAGGTCCCAGGTTTGAACCGTGGCATTTCCAAGTAACACTAAAAAAAACCCTCGACTAACAGCCACAGTAGACCAATCTGCAGACCTCCGGGTGTTTTCGACTACAACTCCCATCAGTTCTAGTGAGCATGGCTACTGGTAAGAATGATGGGAGTCAAAGTCTAAACTATCTGGAGGGCACCTGGTTGGGGGAAGCTGGGACAGACAGTAGGGCTGTGCACAGACCCCCAAATCTGCCCTGTGGCTCCAATCCGAGGGGGGGTTCGGGTGGACCCACCTTGGGTTGACCTAGGGACCACCCACCCTGGCTCAGAGCCACTCCTGAAAAAGTTTGGGGGTGGGACGAAATGGTTGATTAGGTTAAAAAAAACCTAATCAAATTAAACAGAAGGCCTGCACCCTGCAGGTTCGCTTCCTCACCTCAACAGCTCATGAGCTACGCAATGCTGCTTTGCAAACTAGCACTCGCACTCCAAAGGATCGCTGCCTCTGCGCCCGCTGATGAGAAGTTGCTATCCCACGGGGTGGCGCCATTCAGGCAAGAAGGAGAGCCACGTCTGGCTCCTCTTCCCGCCTGATGCCCCTCCCCTGACAGCCCAGAATCACTCTGGCTCATTCATCTGACCTGTCGTTATCCGTGGCCATCCGAACCCAACTCGGCCGAGGCCCCAAACCCTCCAAATGGGCCCAGTTTGGCTCGAGCCTCAGCTGAATCTGGTGCACAGCCCTAGTGGACAGTACTGAGCTGCAGGGATCCATGGTGTGACTCCATATAAGGCAGGTTCCTACGTTCACCATTGTGCATCAGATTGCCTCTCACCCTGCCACGCTCAGTGGAACCCAAAGCCCCATGCCACAGAGCTGCTTTGCTGTGGCCTGGAAGGAGAGTGGCCAAGAGAACGTGCGTAACTGCTGTAGGCCACATCTAGCTAGCACCGTGTTGTCAGCTCTGAGTGGCTGCAGCTGTCAAAGGTCATAGGAAGTATGTTCTGAGTCATCTCCAGCCTTCCTCAACGTGGTGCCCTCCAGATGTTTTGAACTCTTAATTGGCTGGGTCTAGGGATGGGTGAGAATTTTGATTCGGTTCGCATTTGAAGCAGAATTTGTCAAATTCGCAATTTCCGAAACAATATGAGAACCTTTGAAATTCGCACTTATCTTAATTTTGGGATGCAGTTCGCCAACTAAACAACATTTACAAAAATGCATATATTAGGATCACTCCGAAGTACTTTGAACTGATCCAGAATGCAAAACGCTCGCTCAGAAAACCAGACAGCCTGTCTGCAAAGTGTGGCAAAAGAACACCATGTAAGAAAACTGCCAGGGTGGGGAGGGGGAAGGAGGGGAGAAAGACTTTGCTCACTGACAGCTCTAGCTTCCAGTCCAGGACTATTGTATTGTATTGTATTGTAAAACTAGCAGCTCACTCTCCCTGCCTTTTTCACTCTTCTCTGAATGTTCGAAAGACTTTGGTGGAACTTGGTGGCATTTTTTTACCCCTCTTTTAACAGGCATTTTATGTAGAGACCTTATCCCAGTCTGTGTCTGTTTTGGAACTGCTTTTTAAGATGATAGAAGCGTAGAGGAGGAAGGGGCCTATAAGGCTATGGAATCCAACCCCCTGCTCAATGCAGGAATTCAGCTTAAAGCATCCCTGACAGGTGACTGTCCAGCTGCCTGGTCCAACCCCTTTTCGTCCCTTGTATGCCTCTGGGCTCCTTAGGGAAGGAAGGGTGGGATACAAAATAAATAAGCAAATAAATAATCCCAGTCCCATCCTTATTCTTAAAAAATAAAGCTACAATTTGTTTGTTGTCTTAGTGTCACTTGTTACTTAGGCAGCATCTCTTAACTTATCCTGACACACACACCCCAGTTTTGGCCCTTGGTTTTAGGTTAGGTTTGTGTTTTATTTATTAACAGCTGTGTTCTGTTTTCTGTGTCTGTATTAGTACCTTGACCTCGTGTGTGTGTGTGTAAGTCTTGTGAGTAAATTGTACACAGTCAGTGCACACGCCGCACACATATAGGGGGGTGTAAAAACGACAAAGCTTAGTCCAAACCGGAGGCATCTACGTAGCAAGCAGTTGTGGTGTCACCAGAGGCAGAGGTGCTGGCACCCCCATCCCAATCCCCAACCCCACCCCTGGCCAGACTGGCTTGCCCCCAAAACCAGTTAACATTTGGGAAGCATGTTTAAGAAGTGAACGTGTATTGCCACTTTGCCACGGGATGAAGTCAACCCAAATTTGTCTCCACCACTTTGTAAGGGGAGCTCCAAATCAGTTCTGAAATTGATACATGCTTGGCCCCACTGGATATGAGGCCCCTGTCGTCTCCAAATGTACCCCACCCAGAGGTAAAAAGTCTTTCCTGAATCAGCTTCTCATTTCTTACTGACGTGGACAATTTTTTAATGCGTAATCGATGCCTGATGTCTCTTTACAGCCAGTTAATGCACCGATAGCTACAACCCTAAGCTATAGAGGCAATTGTCATTAAAACCTAATATCTTTTGCAGGTTTTGTTTCGATCACTGAAAGTTAGTTAGGGGGTGGGGGTGGGGGGCAAAAGGGGTATCAAGTATCCCATCTTCCATATGCTGTTCAGAGGATGATCCTTCTTCTCTGTTCCCCTCGCTGTTCCTAATCTCCATTATCTCTGACATAATAGAATTTCTTGCCTCCCCCTTTGCACTTAATGGTTGCCAAGTCCCCATAATCCTCTTTAATTTATGACAAGCCCTGCTGAAATACAGCCCCAGCCAGCTGCGTCTCTGCCATGAATGCAGCATGAAGGGTGACAAATTGCGGATTTCAGGTGGAGGACTTGAAGTTTGTGTATCGAAAATTTGAAATCTAGGGTAGGCGACTACTTCAAACTGTCATGTAGCTGCAAGATCCCTTTGAGGTGGGGAACAAGTGACCCTCCAGATGTTATTTGCAGTGGAGGCTGGTGGTTCCATGTCAGTGGGGCAGTGGAATCCACTCTGGGTTTTCCCAGGAGCTAGCCAAGGTGCTGAAGCCTAAGCTTCAGCACCTTGACAGCTTATGGAAAAACCTGGAGTGGATTCCACTGCCCCACTGACATGGAGTCACCGGCCTCCACTGGTTGTTCAACTCTAGCTCCCATCAGGGCCACAGATTCGCCATCCCTGCCTTGAAGGAGACTCAGCGTTTACCAGGGCTTCATAAAACACAAAACAAACATGCCAGAACTAATAATAAAGGATGTGCCGAAAAGCCACAGTTTATAAATGAAAACATTCAAACATTTCCTGTACAAAAATGCAAAGCACAGATAAATGTGAACAAAACAATGTATAAACACAAAACAGGCAAATGAAAAGTGAAACAGGACTCTGAAGTATATCAGTAATGAGCTCTCCAAGTTTACCAACTCGTTCCATGCATTCTCAAACATTTGTTGAGGGTTTTTTTTCATTTATTAGGGCTGTCATCCAGTTCAGGAAATCCTTATCAGTTAATTGTACAAGCATTAGTCAATTGATCTGTTTACCTGTAGATTAAATTTATTTCAATTTGCATTCTGGAGTAAAACAATGTTTGTGGAGCAAGAAGGATTCTTTGTTGTCCGATGATGCATGAATGTGTCAGCACAGGTGTCATCTTAGAAGAGGCATCCTTTGAGGGGGGGGCAATGCCTCTTTTGAGATGGTGCTTTTGAAGTAAGTGCTTGTACTGAAAATGTGTATAGACAGAGATCTGTGTAATGGCTTGTTTTTTTTGCCTTTTTAATGGTTTAAATGGTTAATTATTATTATTATTTATTAAATTTCTATACCGCCCCATAGCCGAAGCTCTCTGGGTGGTTTACAAGATAAAAAACAAATACAATATATAATATACAATTCATATTCAGTACAATTAAAAGGAAAAATATATCGTATTTTAAATAAACATAACTAAGCAATCAATCTCAACAATGTACATAACAGAACAAAATAAATAAACCGAACATAACAGTTATCAAACTATCTAAAACTATTCTCCAATGTCCCATTCTGCTTCTCCCCACTAATATCAATTAGTCGCCACATAACCCTTTATGCATTTGTCTGTGTGTGACGTGTGCATTAGAGGAATTTGGGAACTTGCCTCATACCAGGTTAAAGTAACTATCTGTCTGTCTAGACCAATACTGTCTACTCTGAATGGCAGCAGCTCAGACAGAGAAGGCCCGTGACCTGATCCTTTTTGCTGGAGATGCTGCGCCTTCTTCCCATTGGGGCCAGCTTGGTGGGTGACCTGGAGCCGTGTCTCCTGAGACCTTAGCGCCCTCTTGAGGCCTCAAAGGGGTATACAGCACCAGCTTCTGTGATTGGCAGGCAATAAGAAACTTTTGGATTGGACAGGAATACCAGGAGGAACCCGGCTTGTTAATCTGCGCTTCCCTGTTCAACAGCACGTAACCTTTGTCTCTCTGTTCCTGACTGCAGGTTGCAAAACACAAAGGATTGTATTCAGCTACGTTAAACTCAGAGTAGACCTATTCAAACTCATAGAGTTAAGTTAATTGTGTCCACAGTCATCCAGGGTCACAGGGGGGCATAGACCCCTTACTTTTTTGGGAGCAGGATCCCAGCCAGGTCCCTATGTTATGAGCCAATCAGCATGAAAGGGGAGCATGTCAGCCACTAAGAAGAGTTCTTGTCCTTTCGTGCTGATTGGAGCCAATCAGAGTGAAAGGAGGTTAATCAGCCGCTAAGAAGACTCTTCTCAGGAGCTAACACAAGCCTCTCCTTTCATGTTGATTGGCTTCTAGGGACGGAGATGACGTGGAGAGCAAAGGACATGAGGGAAAGGGGGAAGGGGGCATGGTTGTGAGGGGGCGTGGTGTGACTATCATGAAGAAACCCTGCACTTCTGATTTTGCCACTACACCACTGTGTGTCCCTACTTTCATTGGGTCTACTCTGAGTAAGACCAACATTGGCTACAGCCCAAATGCCAGATCTGATTCCTGGCATGGCCACACACACATAGGGACGGAAAGATCTTTCCATTTCAATTCTCACAGTCTCTCATTTTTCTAAATTCAGTTCTCCACATTTCTGCAGCAAATGGCAATTTAAAAAAATATCCTCACGAAAATTCTCCAGCATTTTAGTGCAAATTTCTCCCAATAAACACATTTTTGTTGGCAGTTCTGACTCAGGCACACATTTTGCCAGCCATTTCTCATCATATAATGTATTTTTGCATGTTATTTTCACTCATGCATTCATTTTTGTAAACGTTGGTTGGTTGGAGAAGCGCATCGCAAAATTTAAATAGGTGTGAATTTTGAAAGATGGCTGCGCTTCAGTTCTCATATTGCTTCTCAAAGTGCAAATTTTGCTTGAAATGCAAAATTCTCGCCCCTCCCTGCTCTCTCAGCCCCACTTTGCTGCTCCTCCGCTGTCCTCCTGGAACACGCCCATCCTTCAGGTGTGTCTTCTTCACTAGCTCCCCATTCATTTGCACAGAAAAGCTTCCTGGTGGATTGTGTCCAGTGAGTCTGATTTTATGTATGCTTCAAACTTTCTCTGTCTTTTAAGGGCATCACAGAAGTCACATGGGCACCATTAAGCCAGAGCTGTAAAAGCCATCTGGCAACCCCAAAGAAGGCTGCACAATTTTTGTGCCTGGAGTGATGCTCTATAATGCGGACGGCCCCTTTTAGCATTGCTGTAACTAAAGAGGCATTAACAAGAGGAGAGAGTGTGCCAGGCCCATTATGGGAGAGCGAGAGACACACACACACAGAGAGAGCGAAATGCTCCGCTCGTTGCCTGGCTTCCAGCATTGATATTCAAGGCCTTGTTTTGTATTAGGCTGAGATGAGTGCTGGTCAAATAGAATTATGTACTATTTGCTTATGTTTGAAGATAGCTTATCATAAAATTAGCTTCCACGTATCCTCCAGGGAGAGCCTCTGCTCTGAAATGATGATCCCCCTTTCCAGCTGACAAGGAGTCTTGATGGCGCCACCTCCGCTGACCTGTTGCTACCCCTTGCATGATTTTCATTTTAGGACCAAGTGGAGGGTTTCCCTCGCAGATTTAAATCCAGGACATTTATTGTGTGAAAGTACAAAACTGGCATCTGAAGCAAAATAACACAGATGGCCTCCTCATACATTATACAAGTGATGGGGAATCTGTGGCCCTCCTGATGCTGTTGAACTACAACGCTGACCATCGGGCATGCTGCCTGCCAGGGCTAATGGATGCTGGAATCCGGCAACATTCGGAGGGCGCAATCTCCCCGCATAACCACATAACTCATTGCATATAAAACTGTAAAAGTGTGGCTGCAAAGATTCTGGTTTAAAAATAAGCCCCTTCATCTGAGAACAAGTCTTTCCCCGTTTGGTGTTTTCCAAATGTTGGACTACAGCTTCCATCACCCTTGACCCATGGCCACGCTGAGTGGGGCTGGAGGGCACAAAGCCTGGGAAGGTTGTTGTAGGGTGTACAGTACACTCAGGATTGCAACAACAAACATAGAGTGGCAGCTAGTAAGCCTTGGGGCTGGGAGGGCAGAGGTCTAGGCATCATATGAGATGTGAGGCCGGAGGTAATCGGAGGCAGTGGCAGATGGAACACTGCAAGGCTATAGTCCTGTGCACCTTCACTGGAGATGAGTAAACCCCACTGAAGACTGTGAGATTTACAGTTCTGGCCCAAGAAGATGCATGGCACACCAAGACGTCACACTCCTGTGCCTATACCTGTTATGAAGTCAGCCCTAACAACCACATTTTAATGCCAGCGATTAGACATGGCGCATGAGATGTTATTTTTAAAAGAATTTGAACATGCACAGTGCGCCACAGTGGTTTGCAGCTTTTTTTGGGGGGGGGTTAGATAAATGATGACTGGGGAAGGTGCAGATGACAGGGTTTTCAAAAAGGATGAACTGTGTGGGAGGAGGAGGAAAGAGAGAACATTTTCTCATACTAAGAAAACTCAGAATTGCCCAGCAAAGTTGATTTGCAGACGGTGGTTTCAAATGTTTGCAGCATGAGTAATTAAGGCTGCAGTCCTTGTGACAGCTAATCTGGGAATATGATCCATTGGGCACAATGGGAGTGACTGTTCACAGCAGGCTTGCTTTAGCAAAAACTTAAGAAAGCTCCAGTCCTAAACTAGGGTAGAAGGAATCTGTCCATTTGACTTCTCCCTGTTTCTCATTTTCCCAGTCTTTTTTTGCTTTTTAAAAGTTCTCATGAAAATCTGTCAGCATGTGAATGCACATTCTCCTAGCATGCACAATTTGTGTGCAACTTTCCCTTATATTCACATGTTTGCAAGCAACTTTTGAAAATGCATTTTTGTGTTATTTTCATTATACACATTGTTTGGTGAATCACAAACCGCACCACAAGCCTCGAGGGGTAGCTGCATTTGGGTTCACAAGTATTGTTTCAGGAAATGAGAATTATGTAGGTTCACATTAAAATGAAAACCACACCAAAATTCTCTGCTGTCCCTGCCCTAAGCACACTTGCTAGGGATTAAGCGCATTGAACACAGCCGGACCTATTTTTGCGTAAACATGCATTGGATTGGACTTACAGGATTCCCGGCTACAAAAACATAGCCATTAACACACGGTGTTCTGGCACTCGCTCACTTCAGGGGCCTTTGAAAGAAGGCATGGTATCGATACCTGTTAGCCATGACTGTGAAATGGATCTTCCATGTACAGGAACAGTATACCTTGAGGGTAGGGAACCTTAGGCCCAGGGACTAGGTGTGGCCCTCAAAGACTCTCTATCCAGCCGTTGGGACTTTTTTCAATCCACATTTCTCACTGGCCCTGTTCCATGTCCTCCTTGAGGGCTTTTGCCTGGCCAGAATACGTTCTTAAACTGGGATAACAATGCTTCTTGCTTGCCTAGGTGGAAAATTGTGTGTGTGTAATCTAGGGATGGGTGAGAAATTCAATTCAGCTCACATTTGAAGCTGAATTTATCAAATTTGCACATTCCAAAACAACATGGGAACCAAAACCAGCCATCTTTAGAAATTTGCACATATCCGAATTTTGTGATGCAGTTCACCAGCTAAGCAATGTTTGCAAGAAAGCCTATATTACAGTGTGCAAGTGTGCATAAAAATGAATGTATGACTGAAAATAACATAAAAATGCATTTCATTCTGAGAAATTGCTTGCAAAAATGTGTACATTAGACAAAACTGCATACAGAAATGTGTTTAGTAGGAGAAATTCTCGTGCTGGAGAATTTTCCTGAGGATTAAAAATAAATAAATCACAAATTGCTGCAGAAATGTGGGGGACTGAATTAAAGATTGGCAAAATGAGAAACTGAGAGGACCAGACTTGACAGATCCTTCCATCCCTTGGACATTTGGCTGGAATGGAGCCTATGGTACAAAGATAAAAGCCACAACTATGTCTCTGCCAGCTCTTATCTCTGACTCTGCCCACCACGGGCATGCACCCTCCCCCTGAAAGGTTGCCCGCAAGAGCATGTGGCCCGTGGGCTGAAAGAGGTTCCTCACCCCGGTGTACCTGCTGGAGGGGAAAAGACCATGTGAGCATTCCATTGCTACTTGTGGGCCTCTGGTTGTCCCCTGGGTGAAGCAAATCTCTGGTTTCTCCCTCCAGCGGATGAGCCACATCTAACCCTGGCCTCTTATTTGCGTAAAGAATCTTGGCAAGAAGCACAGGTGGTTCTATGTTTGCGTGTGTGTGTTTTAATCCCAGTTGTTAAGAAAATTTCACCTCCGTCTTGCTCAATGAAAACATCTCTTCCTCTAAAGGAAAAACTTTCCGGAGGGTTTTTTCTTTCTTTCTTTCAGAAAAGTAGTTCCTGCCATTCCTTTTTCAGAAATAAAAGCTGAAATCATCGCCATGCATTCTGCATCCCAGAACGTCTTGCTCAGTGTTTCAGGCAGAACCTTAGGATGTCTGATGTTAGTGAACACATTAAACAGCGATATAAATTTGTAATGAGAGCCTCACAATGAATGGTACTTATCATTTATGGATGGAATAATTAAAGATACTGTATTTGGAGGCTTCACAGAGTTGATTTTTTTTAACAGAGCACTATAAATTGCAATCGAGGGGAAGGAACAAGCACCTCGTGCCCAGAGAGAGAGAGACGGAGAGCCACAATCTGGGTCAGTCAATCGGAGTCCTTTTTGTCTATTGATAGAACATCTTGGATGCAGCTGGGTGACCCACAGGATATTTATTCAAGCTTGGCATGTTTTGGGTCAGCAGGACCCTTTCAGGGCCATCTTGGAAACCTTGACAATATCTTCTTTTGTAATATCCAAGCAAAGCACAGGCAGATATCTTGCTAAGTCAGCTGAGGAAGAAAGGGACTTGCTAATCCGAAGCACATCAGGCTTGCGTAAATATCTGAACAGTTGATATCCACACCGTTTGCTGCTTCTTGGTGGACCTTCGCACCTTGAGGTTTTTCCTCTCCTGGGTTTTGCTTGTCTTCTGGTGCCCCCCTGCTGTTTTGGTAGCAATGCCACTGAACTTGTGTCCTGTCGGCGGGCTTCCCAGAGGCACCTGCTTGCCTACCTTTGCTCTGATTCAGCACGTTTTTATAAAGCACTAGAGAAATCCATCTATCGGCAGACATTAGCCAAGGTAGCAAAGAATGGACCCTCCATGGTCAGAGACTGTCTCTGCATACCAGCAACTACAATAAGCAACAGGGGGAGACCCCTGTCATCATACCTGGCAGTGGAGGGTGGTGGCTCCATTGTCGGGGTGCAGTGAATCCACTCCAGGTTTTAGTCCACGCTTTCGAGGAGCTGTCCAAGGTACTGAAAGCTTTCCGCAGAGGTTCTCTTGCATCATGTGACTGAAAGCTTTCAGCACCTTCAACAGCTCCTTGAAGGTTCAGCCTAAAACCTGGAACGGATTCACTGCCCTCCTGATATCAGAGCCGCCAGCCTCCACCAATACCTGGCTTTTACAGAGGGCATCTGGTGGGTCATAAGAAGGAGTCCTGCAGGTAGATCGGACCGAAGGCTAATCTAGTCAAACATCCTGTGTTCCAGCTAGATGGGAGTTCACATGCAGAGGCTCATGAAGGCAATAGCCTTTTCTTGTTAATTGGTATTCAGAGGTAGGCCAAGTCATGTAACACTCTTTGGAAGCAGCTCCCAGAAAAGGAAAGGAAACATGGAGCCAGCCTCTTGGTCACACTCTGCAGGAGTGAGAAGGCAAACCTGTTGTGGCTAAGGGCTCTGCTTGTCACATTTACCTGCTTGCAGGATAGACGGGGCCTAATGGGAAGAAAGGAAGGAAACAATGTTTAGACATTGGGGGAAAACTCTTTAGCAAGCATGAGGACCATCTCTCTCCCCCCCTTTCTCTTTTTGCCTGACGATTCTTTAAAATTTTGTCGGCATGGCAACCCTGCAGGTGAGTCTCATTAAGCCTAATCCTTGAATTACAAACTACCTCTTCAATTGTCTGTAATTACTTTGGGGATGCTGTTAACCTCTCATTATGAGCCTGCAACTACTTTCTTTTCAGGGATCCTCTCTTCCCCCTCTTCCTTCCTTCCTTCCTGCTCCCCTCTCCCATAGCCAAAAGTGCAAACAGTTGACAGGCCCCCGAATTTCAACGTTTGCTCTTACAAAGGCCAGGCTTTTGTCTTGCGCTGAGGCACCACCTCATCCCCATCATTAAACCCAAGTATGGTTGCCATGGCAATTAATCATTCAATCCCTCATCAGCAACTTTTGCCAAATGTCACCCTGCTCTTGATCAAATGAGGAGAGCAAATTAAACCAAGTCCTTGTCCAGCACCAGAGCTTTTGTCCTGCCCCTCCCACGTACCTCATTAATAACTTTGAAACTGTGAGTTTTTCCCTCCAAGGTTTAGTGGGACAACTTTGGGTAATGTTGGAGAGGAATGAGAGGCTGGCTTCTGGTCTGATTGGCTAAACCGTAATCTCAGGCATCCCGCAGACCTTTTTGTAATATCCCTACACTCATACCAAGGGTTGGCCTCTGAGCCTTTCATCTCCGTCATCACAATTAGAGAGGAAATGCGTTCAGTACCTTATGAACGGTCTGAAGGCGGCTCGCCTTCAGAATTTGTGTCTCCAAATTTTGCAGTGCAGTTCTCCAACCAAAAGTTATTTATTTATTTGACTTATTTATTATTTAATTTATATCCCGCCCTTCCTCCCAGTAGGAGCCCAGGGCAGCAAACAAAAGCACTAAAAACACTTTAAAGCACCATAAAAACAGACGTTAAAATATATTAAAACAAAACATCTTTTAAAACATTTTTAAAAAATGATTTAAAAATATTAAAAAGCAATTCCAACACAGAAGCAGACTGGGATAAGGTCTGAACTTAAAAGGCATTTGGAAGAGGAAGGTCTTCAGTAGGTGCCGGAAAGATAACAGAGATGGCACTTGTCTAATAGTTAAGGGGAGGGAATTCCACAGGGTCGGTGCCACCACACTACAGGTCCGATTCCTATATTGTGCAGAACAGACCTCCGGATAAGATGGTATCTGCAGGAGGCCCTCACCTGCAGAGTGCAGTGATCGACTGGGTATATAAGGGGTGAGACGGTCTTTCAGGTATCCTGGTCCCAAGCAGCGTAGGGCTTTGTATACCAAAACTAGAACCTTGAGCTTGGCCCGGTAGCAAATGGGCAGCCAGTGCAATTCTTTCAGCAGCGGGGTGACATGTTGGTGATTCCCTGCCCCAGTGAGCAGTCTTGCCACCGCATTTTGCACCCTCTACACCTCAAGGGTAGCTCCACATAGAGTGCATTACAGTAATCCAGCCTGGAGGTTACCAGTGCATGGACAGCAGTGGTCAGGCTATCCTGGTCCAGAAATGGCCACAGATGTGTTGCCAGCTGAAGCTGGTGAAAGGCACTCCTAGCCACGGAGGTCACCTGCTCTTTAAGAGGGAGTACGACGCCATCCAAAGCAGGCAACTGACCAATTATCTGTACTTGGGAACCACCAACCCACAGTGTCTCCATCTTGCTAGGACTGAGAGTCAGTTTACAAATGTGTACAATAGTGCATGTATTACTGAAAATAGCGTACACAAAAGCATAGTTTGAGGATAAATGGCTTGCAAAAATGTGATTATTAAGCAAAAGTGCATGCAAAAATGTGTATGAATTTTCATGCAAAGTTTGGTTTTTTTTAACATAAATTGCTAGCATATGTGGAAATGGGCCAAACTGAATGGAAGATTTATGGAAAACCCAAAACTCTCCCCAACTGTACGTTGATTTCTCAGGTTGATATCTCACTGTCATCCCAAGGAGCTCCTGGTGGCATTCCTGGATGCCACCCCCTTTTATCCACTAAACAGCCCTGTGAAGTAGGTCTGGCTCACGGTCACCAAGCTGAGCTTCATAGCCTGAGTGTGGATTTGGTGACCAAGCCCACTGTTCACATTGATTAAACTCTGCTTTACCGGCTGTAGGCTTCATTCACTTACAGCCACAACTGATTTGAAAGCCGTGAGGGCAATCTGTCTTTTTAACTTATTTTGCTTACCGATACACCAGGGGAAAAAATCATTCTCCCATAATACGCTGCTGGCAATGGTGCACAATCAGCTACTGCAAGGTGGGAAATGGCCCTCCCCCGTGTTCATCAGATGTGCTCCCTGCTGCTCCAGAGGGAAGGCCAGAAACCAAAAGGTGGAAATGGCACAGCGGACGATTTTGGCAGATCATTGAGTTAAACCTCCTAACTGCAAGAGCTGCTGGACAGTGGAGCACCCTGCCTTGGGAGGTGGCGGGTTCTCTGCTCGCCTCTCTGGCCTACTCCTTCCTTGTTGCTTTGGCCCCCTCCCCACTTTCAAGCCCAATTCTGCCAGCAGTAGCAAGAAGTCTGAATCCAGCAAAAGAGTCTTGCCATGTTCCAGTCTGCTAACAGATAGGTGAGTGGGCTGAGCATCTGGTGCCAGGTTCCCCTGCTTGCTGCTCTCATGTGTGCCTCTGCACCACAAGGGGTTTCCTACAAAGGTCCCCATCAACCTGCTGGCCTTTGGCTCTCTGCCTGTTGGCCATCCCCAGACATATTTTTTGCCCCAGATGGAGGGCAAGATGGTGCCCCCCTTCTATTCCAGCTCAACTGGCACAGTTGAATCTTATTTCAACACAGCTGATGAGGTGGCTGCCTCACTCTGTCCTCGCTCTCTGCTTCACCCCTCAGCTAGCCTTGTTGTTTAGACGTGGGAATCAGATGGGTTAATGCCAGCAGGTGCCTGTGCTGAATGTAAAGTCCTTCCTTTTGCAGCTTGATTCTTGCAAACAATCCTATCTGAAATCATTTCCCTTTTCAACCTGTAATTAGCTGGAGTCATTTGCTGCATGCAAATTCCAGCCCTTAATTGCCAGCTCTAACCTTGAGAACTGTCAGTGCCTAGGACACCACCCCCAGAGCGCAGGCCTTTCTGAGGAAGGAGGCTGCTTCCATTGACCTTCCATGGCCCAGAGGACATCAGGGGTCCCTGCGAATTCCTTCCGATCAATCTCCCTGAAACTATTGGGCACAGACACACTGGGATCCGAGGAGGAAGGTGCTCCAGACAGGGCTTACATCTGAGTCATGGTTCAGCACTGGACACAGTTCTGAATGGCAAGTCAGAGTCCTGGCAGGTGCAGAATCGTAAATCAGGAGGGCCTCTGGCCATGTACAGAATGTTTTCCCCCTCAGGATGGAATTGTTAAATACATTTGTTTTCTTTCCTTTTCCCAACGAGCTCAGAACAACAGACAACCGTAAGACGCTCATTGACACTAAGCCATTGATTCATCCAGAAGGGTCTTTTCTAAGCCACAACCTGATTTTTTTCTCCAGAAGTTGGGTCCTGGGATCTTCTGGATGCAAAGGATGGGCTCTGCTGCTGAGCATTGTAAACTTACAAGAATCCTGTGGGGTGGGTTAGGCCGGGAGTGAGCAAGTTGCCTTGGTAAGCTTTATGGCCAAGCAGAGATTTGAACCTAGGTCTCCCCTACTTCCTCTCCCCCAAAACAACCCCCACCACTCTGGCCGCCAGGCCACCCTGGCTCCAGGCAATTGCAGCCACCCTCCTGGAGGGGGAAATAGGAAGAAAGATGAATTCTTGATGGAATCCCGCTGCATCCTCAAGGATATTTGTGTCACCTCCTCTCCTGGTGGGGAACACCTGCGCTGGATAATAGAACCGAGGTCCTGTCACAGGAAGCCTTTGCCACATGTGCCCTTTTGGCATGGGAATTTATGGCAAGGGTGGAGGGACCATATGGAGCCCCAAGCCTTGCAGAAGAAAGGCAACAGGTTCAGCCCCTGGCCTGCCAGCAAAGGGTCCCAGGCTGCAGATCTGGGAAAGACTGCACCAGTTAGAGTAGCCAACCAGTACTGACAGATGGACCGGTCTTCCCGTCAACACAAGGCAGCCCCATATATACATAAATCAGCTGCAATAAACATTTCAGTGATTTCCTCCAGCCCACCCTGTAAGGTCCCACTTGTTTCCATTGGCCTTAGGTTAAAGTCCCTGATGAACAGCCTGTTCAAGTCCTCTTAACAAGCACCCTTCACATATTCAAGCTCATCCCTGTATTAATGAGGTCTAGAATCTTGTCCTTGTTTTTTTAAAAATGGAAGCTGATATGTTCAGGAAAGGTTGATTCTTTACTCTGTGCCAGATTCCATGCACACAATCCTGCTGCTCTTCGTGGAGGCCATCCTCTACCCCAAGGCAGGTAACCCTGGACTTACACCATCTCCTGTGGATGAAAATCACCCTCCCTCTTTGCTCCCCAACCCCATCACTTGATTAATATCCCTCCCTGCATCCCATCCATGCAGCCACAGAATGATGCTGAATTCTAAACAGGTAGGCCTGTTCCTTGCACCTCCAGTAATGCTTTGCCATGATCTGCCCAAGTCATCTGCCAGCACAACTTATTTCTGCCATTTGCAAGCACAGGTGTTTCGCTCGCCGGAGAGTGGATTCACAGATAATTTACCTGCCCTAAGACTTAAGGAAAAGGCACCCCATCCCCTTTCAGAGCTGCGGACATTCAAAGGCTTTGTTTTATAGTTTTTTGCCTTGGGATCTTGCTTGGGGGAGGGCTGGGTTGAGAGTCACCATTTCATATTTGCTGGGGGCGTAAGCCAGATTTCAAGGCTGCTCTTGAATAGATCCTCCCCAATACTATTTGACATCAATGCGAACCTGCTGAGTAAGTTCATCTGGGGATTTGGGGGGTGAGGCGTTATCAATGCCTGGATGACATCCACCCACTTCTACTTCTCCTTTTCATTGCATTCGAGTGCTACATCACAGTCTGGCCATAATAATGGGCTGGATGCAGAAAGGTAAACAAGCTTGATCCAGACAAGATGGAGAGGGTGTAGATGGGTTGGCTCATCTGCCTGGGAGCAGGTCCTGTCTTGGAAGGGGCTGTCTTTCTCCTGAAAGAGCAACTGTTTGGAGGATGCTTCTTGACCCAGGGTTGGCACTGGAGGCGCCCATTGCATCCATGCAAGGCCCAATGAGGGTGGCTGCGGGCCCGTGTGCAGTTCCCAAAATAGGGGGGTCCCTTCCCCAAAAAGGGAATGCATGAAATAAGGTGCCAGAAAATACGGTTGCACTTTTCACATACACGCTCATGGGATCCGAACTGGTGGTGTCTGGCCAGGAACGAGGCCTTGGGTCACTATTCCCCACCTGTGTTCACTATTGTTACTGGGAGGGAGAGATGATAAGAGCGCTACCTCACAGGGTTGTTGTGATTATAAAATGGGGAGGGGGAGAGCCATGTTTGTATGCCACCTTGAGCTCCCTGGAGGAGAGGTGGGATATAAATGGAAATTAATCAATCAATAAATCGGCCTGTGGAAAACTGAGACCAAGTTTCACCTCTGGGAAGTTACACAAGGCGCTCTGACCGGTGGATGCTGGTCAGCGTGAGCAAATGTGGTTAGCGCCCTCCTAACCTCACTCTGCCCTCTTCCAGCCCCCACCTGCTTGCCTTCTTACTTAACAACCAGTCCACTTAATGTGTTGCCATCAGTACTGTTGAAAGGACGATTTAACAAGATCCCAGTTAGAGAACGGACATGTCTTTGCGGAGCTGGAGTAATGGAATCTGTTGAACATGTTCTACTGTCTTGCAATTTGTACAGTGAATGCAGAAAGAAGCTAATTTCCCCCTTATTAACTGCCATGCCTAGGAGTATTTCTCCAAATTCGGTTTTGATCTGTTTAAGGGATGTGTCTTCTTTTGTTACTGAAATTTTTTTTTACCACAATGCAAATTAGGAAAAAATGCTGCCAGCCTTCTGACCAAGGAACTACTTAATTTGTATTTATTTGGTTTGTAATAATTATTAGCAGTTGTGTTTTATATGTATTTTAATTTTTGTGGCTTTTTATACTGATTTTAATCTTTTGGTCTGTGACCGTAATAAATCATTCGATTCAATTCAGTGCGGTTCAGTTCAATACAACCAGTCCAGGGGGTGGCTCTGGCTGTTGGCGCCGTCCCTCTGAGTCTCAGGCTTGCCCTTGCTGAACTCAGCAGGGAGAAGGAGGGGGCACAACTAGGATGGTTTAGCTCTTTCTGTCATTGGCTCTGGCTCCGTCGATGAACATAAGAACATAAGAAGAGCCTGCTGGATCAGGCCAGTGGCCCATCTAGTCCAGCATCCTGTTCTCACAGTGGCCAACCAGGTGCCTGGGGGAAGCCCGCAAGCAGGACCCGAGTGCAAGAACACTCTCCCCTCCAGTTACAGCAACTGGTTTTCAGAAGCATGCTGCCTCTGACTAGGGTGGCAGAGCACAGCCATCATGGCTAGTAGCCATTGATAGCCCTGTCCTCCATGAATTTGTCTAATCTTCTTTTAAAGCCGTCCAAGCTGGTGGCCATTACTGCATCTTGTGGGAGCAAATTCCATAGTTTAACTATGCGCTGAGTAAAGAAGTACTTCCTTTTGTCTGTCCTGAATCTTCCAACATTCAGCTTCTTTGAATGTCCACGAGTTCTAGTATTATGAGAGAGGGAGAAGAACTTTTCTCTATCCACTTTCTCAGTGCCATGCATAATTTTATACACTTCTATCATGTCTCCTCTGACCCACCTTTTCTCTAAACTAAAAAGCCCCAAATGCTGCAACCTTTCCTCGTAAGGGAGTCGCTCCATCCCCTTGATCATTCTGGTTGCCCTCTTCTGAACCTTTTCCAACTCTATAATATCCTTTTTGAGATGAGGCGACCAGAACTGTACACAGTATTCCAAATGTGGCCGCACCATAGATTTATACAACGGCATTATGATATCGGCTGTTTTATTTTCAATACCTTTCCTAATTATCGCTAGCATGGAATTTGCCTTTTTCACAGCTGCCGCACACTGGGTCGACATTTTCATCGTGCTGTCCACTACAACCCCGAGGTCTCTCTCCTGGTCGGTCACCGCCAGTTCAGACCCCATGAGCGTATATGTGAAATTAAGATTTTTTGCTCCAATATGCATAATTTTACACTTGTTTATATTGAATTGCATTTGCCATTTTTCTGCCCATTCACTCAGTTTGGAGAGGTCTTTTTGGAGCTCTTCGCAATCCCTTTTTGTTTTAACAACCCTGAACAATTTAGTGTCGTCAGCAAACTTGGCCACTTCACTGCTCACTCCTAATTCTAGGTCATTAATGAACAAGTTGAAAAGTACAGGTCCCAATACCGATCCTTGAGGGACTCCACTTTCTACAGCCCTCCATTGGGAGAACTGTCCGTTTATTCCTACTCTCTGCTTTCTGCTTCTTAACCAATTCCTTATCCACAAGGATAGCCATTGATAGCCCTGTCCTCCATGAATTTGTCTAATCTTCTTTTAAAGCCGTCCAAGCTGGTGGCGATTACTGCATCTTGTGGGAGCAAATTCCATAGTTTAACTATGCGCTGAGTAAAGAAGTACTTCCTTTTGTCTGTCCTGAATCTTCCAACATTCAGCTTCTTTGAATGTCCACGAGTTCTAGTATTATGAGAGAGGGAGAAGAACTTTTCTCTATCCACTTTCTCAGTGCCATGCATAATTTTATACACTTCTATCATGTCTTCTCTGACCCGCCTTTTCTCTAAACTAAAAAGCCCCAAATGCTGCAACCTTTCCTCGTAAGGGAGTCGCTCCATCCCCTTGATCATTCTGGTTGCCCTCTTCTGAACCTTTTCCAACTCTATAATATCCTTTTTGAGATGAGGCGACCAGAACTGTACACAGTATTCCAAATGTGGCCGCACCATAGATTTATACAACGGCATTATGATATCGGCTGTTTTATTTTCAATACCTTTCCTAATTATCGCTAGCATGGAATTTGCCTTTTTCACAGCTGCCGCACACTGGGTCGACATTTTCATCGTGCTGTCCACTACACCCCGAGGTCTCTCTCCTGGTCGGTCACCGCCAGTTCAGACCCCATGAGCGTATATGTGAAATTAAGATTTTTTGCTCCAATATGCATAATTTTACACTTGTTTATATTGAATTGCATTTGCCATTTTTCTGCCCATTCACTCAGTTTGGAGAGGTCTTTTTGGAGCTCTTCGCAATCCCTTTTTGTTTTAACAACCCTGAACAATTTAGTGTCGTCAGCAAACTTGGCCACTTCACTGCTCACTCCTAATTCTAGGTCATTAATGAACAAGTTGAAAAGTACAGGTCCCAATACCGATCCTTGAGGGACTCCACTTTCTACAGCCCTCCATTGGGAGAACTGTCCGTTTATTCCTACTCTCTGCTTTCTGCTTCTTAACCAATTCCTTATCCACAAGAGGACCTCTCCTCTTATTCCATGACTGCTAAGCTTCCTCAGAAGCCTTTGGTGAGGTACCTTGTCAAACGCTTTTTGAAAGTCTAAGTACACTATGTCCACTGGATCACCTCTATCTATATGCTTGTTGACACTCTCAAAGAATTCTAAAAGGTTACTGAGACAGGACTTTCCCTTGCAGAAGCCATGCTGGCTCTGCTTCAGCAAGGCTTGTTCTTCTATGTGCTTAGTTAATCTAGCTTTAATAATACTTTCTACCAGGTTTCCAGGGACAGAAGTTAAGCTAACTGGCCTGTAATTTCCGGGATCCCCTCTGGATCCCTTTTTGAAGATCGGCGTTACATTTGCCACTTTCCAGTCCTCAGGCACGGAGGAGGACCCAAGGGACAAGTTACATATTTTAGTTAGCAGATCAGCAATTTCACATTTGAGTTCTTTGAGAACTGTCGGGTGGATGCCATCCGGGCCCGGTGATTTGTCAGTTTTTATATTGTCCATTAAGCTTAGAACTTCCTCTCTCGTTACCACTATTTGTCTCAGTTCCTCAGAATCCCTTCCTGCAAATGTTAGTTCAGGTTCAGGGATCTGCCCTATATCTTCCACTGTGAAGACAGATGCAAAGAATTCATTTAGCTTCTCTGCAATCTCCTTATCGTTCTTTAGTACACCTTTGACTCCCTTATCATCCAAGGGTCCAATTGTCTCCCTAGATGGTCTCCTGCTTTGAATGTATTTATAGAATTTTTTGTTGTTGGTTTTTATGTTCTTAGCAATGTGCTCCTCAAATTCTTTTTTAGCATCCCTTATTGTCTTCTTGCATTTCTTTTGCCAGAGTTTGTGTTCTTTTTTATTTTCTTCATTCGGACAAGACTTCCATTTTTTGAAGGAAGACTTTTTGCCTCTAAGAGCTTCCTTGACTTTGCTCGTTAACCATGCTGGCATCTTCTTGGCCCTGGCGGTACCTTTTCTGATCTGCGGTATGCACTCCAGTTGAGCTTCTAATATAGTGTTTTTAAACAACTTCCAAGCATTTTCGAGTGATGTGACCCTCTGGACTTTGTTTTTCAGCTTTCTTTTTACCAATCCCCTCATTTTTGTGAAGTTTCCTCTTTTGAAGTCAAATGTGACCATGTTGGATTTTCTTGGCAATTGGCCAGTTACATGTATGTTTAATTTAATACCACTGTGGTCACTGCTCCCAATCGGTTCAACAACACTTACATCTCGCACCAGGTCCCGGTCCCCACTGAGGATTAAGTCCAGGGTTGCCATCCCTCTGGTCGGTTCCATGACCAACTGGTCTAGGGAATAGTCATTTAGAATATCTAGAAACTTTGCTTCTTTGTCATGACTGGAACACATATGCAGCCAGTCTATGTCCGGGTAGTTGAAGTCACCATTACTACCACATTTCCTAGTTTGGATGCTTCCTCAATTTCATATCTCATCTCAAGGTCTCCCTGAGCATTTTGATCAGGGGGACGATAGATCGTTCCCAGTATTAAGTCCCTCCTGGGGCATGGTATCACCACCCACAACGATTCTGTGGAGGAGTCTGCCTCTTTTGGGGTTTCGAGCTTGCTGGATTCAATGCCTTCTTTCATGTATAGAGCGACTCCGCCACCAATACGTCCTTCCCTGTCCTTCCGATATAGTTTATATCCAGGGATAACCGTATCGCACTGGTTTTCTCCATTCCACCAGGTCTCCGTTATGCTCACTATATCAATGCTCTCCTCTAAGACCAAGCACTCCAGTTCTCCCATCTTGGTTCGCAGGCTCCTAGCATTAGCGTACAGGCACTTGTAAGCAGTGTCTCTCTTCAAGTGTCTTTGGCACTTGAGGTTAGGCCTGTGGTAATTTTGCTCTTCTGAATTTATATCCTGTGCCCCTGCTCTCACAATGCCTACTGCTAGGCCTACCCCTTTTAAAATTTCATCATTTCTTTGGTTTATATCCCAGGGGGGAGGTTTATTCCGAACCGGACCTTTCTCAGCTCCTGTCGGGTTTCCCCCCTCAGTCAGTTTAAAAGCTGCTCTGCCACCTTTTTAATTTTAAGTGCCAGCAGTCTGGTTCCATTCTGGTTCAAGTGGAGCCCGTCCCTTTTGTACAGGCCCGGCTTGTCCCAAAATGTTCCCCAGTGCCTAACAAATCCAAACCCTTCCACCCGACACCATCGTCTCATCCACGCATTGAGACTGCGAAGCTGGTCCTGTCTGGCTGGTCCTGCGCGTGGAACCGGTAGCATTTCAGAGAAAGCCACCTTGGAGGTCCTGGCTTTCAGCATCCTACCTAGCAACCTAAATTTTGCTTCCAGGACCTCACGGCTGCATTTCCCCATGTCGTTGGTGCCAACGTGCACCACGACCACTGACTCCTTCCCAGCACTGTCTACCAAACTATCTAAACGACGGGCGATATCCGCAACCTTCGCACCAGGCAGGCAAAACACCTTGCAGTCTACACGCCCATCACACACCCCACTGTCTATGTTCCTAATGATCGAATCACCCACTACAAGGATCCCTCCACCCCCTGGAGATATATCCTCGGCACGAGAGGATAGCTGCTCATCCCCCAAGGAATGGGTCCCTTCTAAGGGATCGTTTCCCTCTCCCTCAGCTGGATGCTCTCCTTCCCCGAGACCATCGTTGTCCATGATAGCAGGAGAGCTATCATCGTTGGAGTGGGACACAGCTATAACGTCCCTGAAGGCCTCCTCCACACACCTCTCTGCCTCTCTCAGCTTTTCCAGGTCCACCACCTTGGCCTCAAGGAAATGAAGTCGTTCCTGGAGAGCCAGGAGCTCATTGCACCGAGAGCACACCCACGACTTCTGTCCAACAGGCAGATAGTCGTACATGCTGCAGGCGGTGCAAAACACTGGAAAGCCCCCACACCCCTGCTGGCTTCTTACCTGCATAGTTTTGTTTAAGGTTTATTACGTCAATGGGTTGGAGACTGCGGTTTAGTTGAGGTCAGGGGACAGACGGGCAGAGTGGGGGGCCCTCGCCTCCTCGCCCTGCTGCCAAACTCGCTCTGCTGCTCAACTCGCCTTGA
Organism: Rhineura floridana; assembly: GCF_030035675.1. Classification (NCBI taxonomy): domain Eukaryota; kingdom Metazoa; phylum Chordata; class Lepidosauria; order Squamata; family Rhineuridae; genus Rhineura; species Rhineura floridana. Next base: position 3,013,317 of record NC_084498.1, read on the forward strand.
CGCTTTGTCAGCTGGGGCTCCCTCTAGCTCGTGGAGCAGGCTCCCTCGCTAGGGTGCTCTGACTTTATATGTGTGGCTGGTTCCTCCCAGCTACTGCTGCCAGCCAATGATGTGTTACTTGAGGCTGATGGCTATCAGCTGGGGCTTAACTCTTTAGTATTCTCTCAGGCTTCCTTCCTGAGCGAGGGGCGGGGCTGTTTAAGCTTTTGGCTGCTTTTAATCTCAGCAAGGGGCTGCGCCTTCCAGGCAAGTCTTTTGTGTTTGTTGTTTTCCCACCTAGAACAGCCTGACCTTTCTTTAACCTAGGGAAACAGAGCTTGTGGTTGTGTTTCAGGAAGACTGAAGCTGCCCTTTTTAGCAAGGACTGAGCTGACTCTCTCCCTGTATATATCGGTGGAGTTTCCTTTTCCCCCTTCTCTCCAACTGGAATTTAGCCTTGTTTACAGGTTTGGGCTCCCTGCCTTCCTCCCCACCAGTCCCACTGCTGCCTCTGACCAGCCAGAATAATATTGTTTCTAGACGAATCAGAGGCCAGGGTTGTTGTTTTGGAAGAGCATGAATAAGGGCGAGATTATATTGCCCCTGAGTTAGTGATATTTATTTATTTATTCATTATTTAATTTGTATCCCACCCTTCCTCCCAGCAGGAGCAGCCAAAAGATATGGGCAGCCTCTTTCCCCAGGAACCAAAGAAGGCAGGTGTGTGTGTGTGTGTAGGTAAGAGTTGCAAGGATGAACTGTTGCCCATTTCTGGCACCAGCCTTCGGGTAAGGAAAAGAACAGGCAACTCCCTTCACAGGAACCCAATCATGATCAGTGTAGGTGGCATTGTTTCTCCTAGGGAGAGCCTTGCTCCCCACTGGGAAGATTTGGGGAGGGGGAAATCCTTTTGTATTCACAAGCTTCTCTCTGGCAGTAGTTCCAAGTCGGTGCCGAACACAGTTGATCTTGTTCCATGTAATTACCAGGGAGAGAACGGGGGGGGGGGAGTTACACAGCGACTCAATTATAGGAAATTGTAAAATTGCATTAGGGAAGGTGGTGTTTAAAGGCTGATGCGTTTGGACAGTTTGTCTCTTTCTGACTCCAGGAAATTGATTAGCCATCAACTGCCTTTCCAGGATGGGTTTCTCTTCACTCTCTCTCTCTCTCTCTGTTTCTCTCTCTGTATAGTCAGACTGTGGGTGGATGTGTTTCATCTGAAGTGGAAAAGGTTCACACACCCTGACTGTCCAGAAAGCAAGCTGAAATGACTCACGTTTGTTCCCGGATCAGCAGTGAGATGTTGCTTCCCACGTTTTGTGGTGTCTTAGTAGTGCATCTCCCCTCCCCCCAGGTATCTAATGTCTTACAACACAATCCTAACCACAGTTCTACTGAATTTGATGGGTCTTACTCCCAGGTAAGTGGGATTAGTATTACAGTCTTAGGCTGTGGGCACACTAATCGCTTCAAAAGCAGCAAGAATAATTTTTCTGCCTGCATTTTGAAGTGACTCTGCCCTTGGCTGGACACACCTCCCTTCCCCACTGCTGACTTCAGATCTTTCAGGACCTCCCACAGCAAAGTATTGGGCCATCACTGTCTCTGCCTGAGCCTACCACAAAGCGTTTCCATTGGCCACACCTGGGGGGCAACGAGTTGATCTGCCAATCAGCTGCAAAATCTGACTGAAGCAGAATTTTTTAAAAAAGAAAGCACTCGTGCTGATTCGACCAGGCTTTCAAGTAAAAAGGGCTGGAGTTTGACTAGCGTCATGTGTCCCCATTTTCACACAACAGAGGTGGAGACACACTTGAGCAGGCACAACAGTAAGCTTGTCTGTACCCTTAGTCTCCTCCTGGAGTGGGCACCTGGCTAGTGCAGGAGAGATTCCTGGTGAATTTTGCCCTCACACGGTGAGGAGGGGGAAACTTGAATCACAACTATTCACTGTTTGCTTGGGTACTTTTTCAGCAATGCCCAAAGCACCCCCTTTCTCTATTTTTGGTTTGTTTGTTTTTCCAGAGTCCTTGCGAAAATAACCACTCATCCCTTTAAAGTGCCTCCACTTGCTCTCACTTGCCATGAGTGTGGATGCCACCATTGACCAACTTCTTTGCAGGGTATGCTTTTCTTCTTGGATGGGATGTCCCATGTGACTAATTCAGGATGGAGGAAAAAGCAGCCGTCGGCAGACAAAATGCTATCAAACCCTGGTCGGGGAGGGAAGAATATTTGCACCATCACAGTAGATTTGGGGAGCAATTTCCACCCCACTGCAATCATTACTTTTGACCCTCCCCAATTGAAAATGGAGCATATCTGGACCAGCTCTGGTCAGATGTGTCCGTCTTTGGGCAGGCTACCCCTTAACAGTACAGACAACATGTTGTCCGAGGAAGCCACCTCCCATTGTCTCATGCAGCAGTCCCCAGCCTGACGCCCTCCAGATGTTCTGGCCAACAACTCCCATCATCACCCACATCATGTGACTGGGCTGATGGGATTTGTTGTCCAAAACATCTGGAGGGCACTAAGTTGGAGTTATGGTGAGGCCACCAGGGTTTCTCTTCACAAAGCAAGACTTGGACAACTGGAAGGAATTCCTTCCCATTTGGTTACTCTTCCACTCAACCCCAAAGGTGGGCAACTGGGGGGAGGGGTGACAACAGGATGAAATTTAATAGGGACAAGTGCAAAGTTCTACACCCAGGAAAAAGAAACCAAGTGCACAGTGATAAAATGGGGGATACCTGAGTCAGCAATACAACTTGCGAGAAGGATCTTGGGATTGTTGTTGATCACAAGCTAAATATGAGCCAACAGTGTGCTGTGGCTGCAAAAAAAGGCAAATGCTATTTAGGTTGCATTAATAGAAGTATAGTTTCCAAATCGTGTGAAGTACTAGTTCTCTATTCGGCACTCGTTAGGCCTCATCATGATTACTGCGTCCAGTTCTGGACACCGTACTTTAAGAAGGAAGCAGACAAACCAGAACAGGTTCAGAAGAGGGCAATGAGGATGATCAGGAGACCGGAAACAAAGCCCTGTGAGGAGAGTCTGAAAGAGCTGGGCATGTTTAGCCTTGAGAAGAGAAGACTGAGGGGAGACATGAGAGCACTGTTCAAGTACAGAGGAGGGCCAGCATCTCTTCCCGATCTCTCAGAGTTCAGGACACAGATTAATGGGCTCAAGTTACAAGAAGCCAGATTTCAACTGAACGTCAGGAAAACTCCTAACTGTTCGAGCAGTAGGACAATGGAACCACTGACCTAGCAAGGTGGTGGCCTCTTCCAACACTGGAGGCGTTTAAGAGGCAGCTGGACAGCCCCCTGTCGGGGATGCTTTAATTTGGATTCCTGCACTGAGCAATGGGTTGGACTCAATGGGTTTATAGGCCCCTTCCAACTCTACTCTTCTATGATTCTATGATTCACTGATTCTGCTATGGCTTCCTCCCCCCACCTCCAGCTCCAGGATGGACCTTGCCCTGCCCATGCTGTCTTCATCAATTCCAAGAAGTTTGCCAAGTGAAGATGAGTAATCATACCAGCTATTGCTAACTGGAGAGCCGCATGCTGACAAATTGATTTACTGGAGTGATCCAGAGATGGTGCCATAAGAATACTGTATGCCTTCGTTGCCCTTCAAGATGCACAAGTGGCAGGAACAAACTCTGCTGGGAACATGGACTCTAGGAAGGGCAAGGTTGCCGTAGTCCGAGGGCTTTCTCCTAAGTCACACTTAGCGCTTTTGGGGCAAGTGATGGTTTGCCTGGCATTCAGGACCGGAACGTGCAACACAGGATAATAATTTGCCATGATCTCTCCTGCAGTTCTTCTAATGCTGTTGGTTTCCTTGGTGCCTCGCCATAGCTGAGTGGGTTGAGGTGGGACAGCATCAGGACATTTGTACAGTTCACATTTTAACGCAAATCTTATTTGCACTTCCTAAAACAATCTGTGGATTGAAACACAGCTTTCCTTTGAAATTCACACTTCTCTGAACTTTTTAATGCAGTCCTCCAACCAAGTAGTGCACAGAAAAACACATTTCTCAGTAAAAAAATAATGTACATAAACTACATTTCATTAGGGAAAATTGCTTCTAAAATTGGGTAAATTGCATATGGTCTGAAGGCACATGAGACCACTACCTTGTGCTAAGCAGGTCTGGTCTGATTGGTGCCTGGGTGGGCGACTACCTTGGAACCTTGTGTATTACCAAATTGCCTTACCAAATTCTTTCAAGCTACATAAGAAGCTGACTGGACTGTGAAAGACCAACCCAAATTGTGCTTCCATTTTTATAAATTTGTAAGCCAGTATGATATCTCAGAGGGGAGGTCAGTTCACTTTAGCCACTCAATTTCCTTGCTTTTACAAGTTTGATAGAATTATGGGCGGCTATAGGTACATTCTGAAACTTCAATGTGTTTTTTTTTCTATTAGTGAATATAAATACTTTAATACATATTTTTAAAAATGCTTTAAAAATAAATACTTTTATAAATAAATATCTATAGATAGGCCCAGGTTCAAATCCCCACTCAGCCATGAAGTCCTCTAGGCGACCTTGGACCTGCCATGGTATCTCAGCCTAACCTACTTGTGAGGATCAAAGGAACCTTAGGAGTGGTTAAATCTGGATCTATTGTTAGATCGCTGGTTGATTCACAAGAGATCTGCAAGGATTTCAAAGAACGAGGAGTGGATTTTGTGTGTGGAAGCGCTGTGAGCTCCATTCAGTTCCATTCCTTGGCTCAGAATTCTGAAATTCAAAGTGTTTGGCTTTTGCACCAGGCTTTGGTTGATATGTCTTGAGGTTCTAGTAAAACACAAAGTAGATCCCACATCTCTGAAGTCTCCCAATCCTGATGTATGCTGACCTCGAGTCCTTGGGCTAACCCCCCCCCCCAATAATTAAAAATCTGGGACTAGTCTTTCCCTACAGGCTAGGCTCAAGCCCCTGCACTCCCCCTGCCCTCCAGGTTGTTCTAAGTATTATTTTAGAAATTAAACACTCCCGGTATGCATATATCCCAACTGAGGCTATCTTTAATGGGCTTACCTACCATTTCTCTCTCTCTCATCAATTCTTTATGGTACTGCAACATTAATAGCTTTCCAGGGCCCTCTTAATATGCCCGTGGACATAAAGTGGAGCCTAATCAACACATCTTAGGCAGAATTGCCCACATCCTGGTCCGGGTGCCATAAAAACCGGTGCCCGCAGAAGCATCTGTAATTAAGGCCTCCCTCCCAGCAAATCAATTCATAACGCCACGGCTTCCTGTGTGCCTGAGCTTTTAGGCTGTTTTAACTCCTGCAGCCGAGGCCATACTCTTCAATTACGCAGCTGTGGATAATGGATGCTTCAGTAAGAGACAGAAAGAGGGAGCAAAGAGAAAGGAGGCCCACAGCTTTCTGTTTCCCAGAAATATATATATGAAAATACATACATTTCCTTTTTTTTTTTTGCCTTTTGCAAAAATAAAATAAAATAAAGCCACACACTCATGGCCAATTGCACTTCTCACCTGGCCCAGAATCTCCACACAGAGGCTAACAAAAAGGGGGGCAGTGAAAATGGGGCAGGAGAGGAAGATGGGGACTGGGCATCCCACAATCCCCTTTGCTTGCAGCAAGAGATAAAAGTGGGGGAAATTAGGGACTGTGTTAATGACTATAATCAAGCTAATCATAGGCTTGACGAGGGGAGGGCTCTGCACCCCTTTCCCTTTTCACCTGCAACGAGTCAAGGAGGCTTTTCAGCTAAATATTTTGCCCTCTCCTTAATGCTCGCTTCCCCCTAGAAGCGCAAAGGTGCCACGTGAAAGCTTTCACGGTGAAGGGGGAGGCGGGATGGGCGGGTTGGTAAGGCAGTGGGGCTCCAGTCCAGGCAGGCAAAAATTAGATCGCTGGGAAGGCCAAGACGGTGCCCTCCTCGGACTGCTTAAAATCTTCTTCCCTGCATTGAAGACAAGGAAACAGAGGCACAAGCCATTCTGCCCTTGAACTAAACCAGGTCAGTCTATGTGTCCATTTAGCCCAATGTTGTCAACTCTAACCGGCAGGGGGGATGTCTTCCCCATTACCCGCCACGTGATCCTTTTGACTGGAGATGAGTCTGAGGGAGAGATGACTCCATGCAGGGCAGGAAGGGTGTGTCTCTCTTAAAGAGACCAGGAGATGGCTGGACCCCTGAAGGTGGTTCACTTGTAGAACGTGTAGAACCTGCAGTCATCCCATGAAGCTGAAGGGTGGGAGATTCAGGATAGACAAGAGGAAGGACTTCATCACAGAACATGTAGTAAGATCATGAAATTTGCTGCCTCAAGGTGTGGCAATGGTGGCCAGCTTGGACGAACTCATGGAGGACAAGGCTTTTGGTGTCTGTTAGGCATCATGGCTGTGTACGGCCTCCAGTGTTAGAGGTGGTCCGCCTCTGAACAGCACTCGCCGGGGAGCATGGATGGCACAGGGCTATGGAGCCCACGTTCTACTTGTGGGCTTCCCAAAGGCATCTAGTTGTACACTCTGAGAACAGGATGCTGGACTAGGTGGCCCTTTGGTCTGCTCCGGCCACCAGGCTCTTCTTCACCTCCTTAGGCAAGGGGAGCAGTTGTCAAGGCTGTGTTCATCTTCTTCCGCCAGCGCATGAAAATCCACAGTTCTGTGCCAAGGAAATCCTGAAACGTGACACTTGTTTGCTTGTTGTTTGCCCTTATTACTTCTCCTTCCAAGAATCAGTTTTTCAGAACTGCCAATGTTTTCCCATTTCCATCTGGAATTTAGGCAGTAAGATGACTGTCTCAGAAACAGGCAAGATCCCAGCAGGAAACCAGCCAGGGTCTCTCTCTCTCCTCTCTGTCTCTCCTCTGCCGGTTTTCCTTTTGTGTTGGCTTCCCACCATAAAGGTGCCTTCCCCAGAAGGAGAAAGTTCAGCCAGCCAAACAACTGACGCCCGTGTTAAAATATGCATGGCTTCCTGCTCTGTATAAATATTCGATTGAAGGAGCAAAATGGCACAAGAATGGCATTAGCGCTATTTGGGTCAAACGTCCATGCACGGAATTCTGACTTTAAGGAGTCTTGTGATTGGGAGGGGGAAGCCTGGGGGGAGGGCTCACAGAAGAAGGATAATTGAACATGCAAAGCTACCTTACTATGAGCCAGAAAATGGAAATGGGCTGCCTTCAAGTCTATCCCGACTTATGGCTACCCTAGGAATAGGGTTTTCATGGTAAGCGGCATTCAGAGGTGGTTTACCATTGCCTCCCTCTGAGGCTAGTCCTCCCTAGCTGGCTAGGGCCTGCTCAACTTGCCACAGCTGCACAAGCCAGCCCCTTCCTTGTCTGCAACTGCCAGCTGGGGGGCAACTGGGCTCCTTGGGCTATGCAGCTTGCCCACAGGTGGCAGAGCACGTAATCCCTGAGCCACTCCCTGTGGGGTGATCTTTAGCTGGCCCTTGACACCCAGGAGACACAAGTGGGGATTTGAACTCGCAGACTCTGGACGCCCAGCCAGGCTCTCCTCCCCACTGAGCTATACCAGCTCTTACTCTGAGCCAGAATGTTGGTCTATTTAGCCTTGTATTGCCCACTACAGCCTTCGTTGTCCTGGTGCCCTCTAGAGATTTTGGACTACATCTCTCATCAGCCCCAGCCAGTATGGCACATGGTCAGGGATGATGGGAGTTGTAGTCTAAAAATCTGAAAGGCGCCGGGTTGGGGAAGGCGAGTCTTCACTGGCTGGTAGTGGCTGACCACAGTTTCAGGCAGAGAACAGCTTTTCCCAGCCTAGCATGGATATTTCTAGCTGAAGAGTCAATCTCAGGTCTTCTGCTTGTGACCTTCTACTGATCTGTGGTCCTGCGCTTTTTAATATGAGCCCAGGAAGCTGTCTTGCACTCAGGTCACTGCTGCATCTAGTCCATTGTCTTCTCTAATTTTCTCTCTTGTCTTCTCTGATTGGCAGCAGCTCAGCCGCTGATGGATGTTGATGGCTGGTGGCTGCTAGCTAGAGAGCATCCCCTACCTGCTCTGGGTGAGAGCTGAAGGAAAACATCCTGCTTGAATGAAGCCATTAAAGGAAACATCATCATTCCTTCATCATTGGCAATCACTCGTGGCCGAGTAAGATTGTCTTCCAGGATAAGGTATTTGCTTGGAAGACGCCTGTGCATGAATTTGTTTTATATGGGGAGATTGGCGCACGACGATCAACACACAATCTTGACAGAAAAAGGCTTTGATCCAATGGCATGGATACCACGACAACTGAAAGTCTTTTATCTGCTGCACCCTTCATCCGCCTTCACAGCCGTTGTAACGTACGCTTGTCCTCCGCTTGTTCTGCCATTGAGGACTTTCTTGGATCGTTCTTTGTCTGGTTCCTTTCCCTTGACCTTACTGCCATGGGTGACCCTGCTGGGAGTACATGACTCCTGACGGCATCACTCACAGGGTTCATTGGAACACGCAAGCCCACTCACCACTACAAGGTGACGATCCAGCGAAACAGCTTTACTAGTGGTTGGCATGCAGCAGTGCTGGGCTTTTGGGGTTATGAACATAAGAACATCAGAAGAGCCTGCTGGATCAGGCCAGTGGCCCATCTAGTCCAGCATCCTGTTCTCACAGTGGCCAACCAGGTGCCTGGGGGAAGCCCGCAAGCAGGACCCGAGTGCAAGGACACTCTCCCCTCCTGAGGCTTCCGGCAACTGGTTTTCAGAAGCATGCTGCCTCTGACTAGGGTGGCAGAGCACAGCCATCATGGCTAGTAGCCATTGATAGCCCTGTCCTCCATGAATTTGTCTAATCTTCTTTTAAAGCCATCCAAGCTGGTGGCCATTACTGCATCTTGTGGGAGCAAATTCCATAGTTTAACTATGCGCTGAGTAAAGAAGTACTTCCTTTTGTCTGTCCTGAATCTTCCAACATTCAGCTTCTTTGAATGTCCACGAGTTCTAGTATTATGAGAGAGGGAGAAGAACTTTTCTCTATCCACTTTCTCAATGCCATGCATAATTTTATACACTTCTATCATGTCTCCTCTGACCCGCCTTTTCTCTAAACTAAAAAGCCCCAAATGCTGCAACCTTTCCTTGTAAGGGAGTCGCTCCATCCAAACAGCTTGCTGTGAGCCATGTTTAAACTTAGAGCACGTCTCACATGACTGGGGCTACAATCCTGTACTAATTTCCCTGGGAGTAAGACCCACTGAAGTCAGTGGACATCACTTCTGAGTCGACACATATAGGATTGTGCTTGAGGTTCTTTGCATGACAGCACTGGCGGCCTTGCTAGGAAGATGTTAGGTGCAGCCAGCCTTTGAAACAAGCTGTTAGCCTCCTCTGTCATGGATTTTCACTACCTTGTTATGAGCTGGGTCTGGGGGGGGGGGAGCCAGGCCTTTTCACTGATCCCTCTGATTTTATATTCATTTTATCTCTTGTGACCTGTCTCTTAGTCTGCCATTTTCCTTGTTGTTTTCCTTTTGTTGAAATGTGGATACTGAAATGTGCTGCTGATTTAAAATGTCCTCACCCACCTCGAGGGTCCTCTTTTCATTTGTTTTGTTGTTTTTAATGGGGAGAAGAGATTGTAAAAGTTTATTTTTTTAAAAAAAATTAAGCATTAGGCCTATCTGTTAATCTGAACAAGGCGAGAAAGCATCAGATCTTGGATTTCCTTAGTAGAAATCATGGCAGAGAAAGTGAATAGGTGTAGATTTTGTTGGCCAAGTTTGACATGGGTCTTCTTCTGAGCACAATGACTGACAAAACACCAGAAACCATCTTCAAAGCCTGGATGGAAAACTCCCCACCACCACCACCTTGCTCAATGGCTAAAACTTCAAAGCCATCATCTTCCCACCCACAATCCCACCAAGGCGTATTCACAGGTCCATTTCCCATTAAGGATCAAAGTTCCACAGGAGCAGCTGATTCCTAAAGTGCTTGGAGAACTTGTGAAAGGATGTCATAAAAAGGGGCCTTTTGCCTCCCACTCTTAAAAGAGAAGGGCTACCAAATTGCACTCATTTTGACACCATGGGGGCCTACAGCCTGCTTTGGCTAGCAATGACCCACCAGGGTCTGAAGAAGCTGCCTTTCACAGCCCTCTGGTCTAAGAACATTTAAGTGGAGGTGCCGGGAGTTGAACCTGTGGCCTGAACACCAAGAATATTCAAAATATGGTGATATGCTGCTCCAACTGAGGGGGATCCAGATCTTCTCCATGAAATGAAAGAGCTGTAGTCGGATCCACTGGCTTCTTGTGAAATCCTAAAAAATGCACATGGCCCACTGTCGTGTGGAGCAAAGGTTTACAAACTCTCTGCCAAGGAGCCCAGCGTTGGAGGGGGTTTGATGAGAAGAGGAAAGGAGTGATGGCGGACATGTAGGATAGCCCCCTATGCATCACCAAAATGACACCGATTTGCATAAAATGGGCATATACTAATTTACATGTACTGATGCATGTTTAGAAATTATGACTATAATTTAAATAGAAATATAATCCATCTCACTGTAGTGTGGAAGGCTGTGGCCAGGCAACCGGTGTGTCTGTGTCTGTCCAGGTGCTGAGTGTTGATGGGCATCTTTAAGCCCCCCCCCCTCCCTTCTTAGAGGTTGGGTTTCTTTAAAGCAGACTTGGACCAGAGAGCTCTATCAATAGAGGGCTGTCCTTAATAAAGTAGGACTCATGGCCACCCTGCAGGCAAGCTGTTGTCTAAAGACTGCTTGCCCAACATCATGGTTCTTCGGCCAGGAAGGCAGAGCTGAAGGATGCATTCTCTCGGTTCACAGAGGGCAACAGCCAGGCCCGAGATACTTGTCTGGCCCTAAAATATGCCCTAGGACATGGAGTTCCGTGACATAAGACTATGACAAGAAGAACCCTAATGAGTCAGTCCAAAGGACTATCAAGTCCATGAAATTGTCTGAAGGTTCAAGCAACGGCAGCCCACCGGGTGCTTCCCAACAGCAACTAAGACCAGAAGCTGGGCATGAAGGCGGCAGCCCTCTGTTGCATTTTGCCCTCTAGCATTTGTCACTCAGAGGTATACTGCCTCTGAATAGGGAGGCTCCATTTAACTAACTTTCCAAATAGCTACTATGCAGAACATGAGAAGAGCCCTCCTAGATCAGGCCAATGGTCCTTCCAGCTTAGTATCCTGCTTCCCGCAGTGGCCAATCAGATTTCGCTTCTGGGAAGCCCACAAGCGGGGCCCGAAGGCAAGAGCCCTCTTCCACTCATGCTCCCCAGCAACTTATCCAGAGGAAGACTGCCTCTGAGTCTGGAGGTTCCATATTTACCCTTCACGGCTAATTGCCATAGACTACAGCCATTCCTTAAAGCCACCCACTTCTTGTGGCCATGAATTCAAGATAGTGGCTGCACAAGAGTCCTATTGGAAACATGGATGGAGTTCCTTGAACCCAGGTAGTCTGAAAACTGCTGATTTAGAGGGACATTTAAAGCTCCTTCAAGATCCCCATTTCTGGGACCCGGGTGCAAATAGAATGGGACCTTAGGGGCCAAAGTCCAGGGCCTCACATTGGGGCAGCAGCAAACAGGCTCTCACATCAACATGCTGGAGCCCCCCTGGGCCTAACAACGATCACTGCGGCACCCTTTCTTCTTCTTTTTTAAAACATATTTTAGAGTCGGGGCAGCCAGGCAGGCATATACACAGTTGCAGATGCTATTGTTGTTGTTGTTATTATTATCTTTGAATCACATATCCTTTAATACAACAAAATGGTACTAATTACAGTATTCCCAAATAAATGTGTTTAGCATCAAATCAGAAGAAACAAGCCCCATTTTATTCTTGCAGTCGTGATGATGCTAGGATTTTACGTGAGTTTTTGAAATGCAACAATGCACATGTCGCTCAGAGTTTTTCTTTTAAAAAAACCCCAGTTTGGCAAAGTGTTTATTTGTTTGTTGTGCTAACACACCGGGAATGCAGACGCAGTTGTAAAGGATGGAACTGCAAGGGGCGAGGAGAGAGAAATGTTACTTGCGTGCTTCACAACTGACGTCAAACACATAGTGGCCATCTAAAGGTGATTCCCACATGCCCTAAGACCACGAAGTCCAGGGTCTAAGACTACTGTTCTGGGATCCCATGAAATGGACAGAAACTGGGGTGATGACACACAAGGCGTTTTGGTGCCCGAGGCAAAAAGGTAAGATATTCCATGTTAGAAAAACCCACTCTGACTTGAGCCCTGGCAGCCCAGAGCATCTTCCACTGCACCCAGCTGTGCAGGGCCGGCTACATGGAGCATGCAGCCCTGTCCACTGCCACCTTGCCACTCTTCCCCAACCCTCAGCATCTGCCACCTGACTCACTCGGTTGATGGTGGGGCCAGCCTTGGCAATCCAGTTCTTTCCTGCCTGTGATGGCTCCTGGATGAGGATGCTTGTGTCAGAACTAAACAGGAGTGTCCTTTTGCTAAAACGAGAACTTCAGACAGTCATGTTCAGGGCATCTCGGTAACCTTGTGCCAAGAGGCCCTGGATGCATCTCTGCCTAATTACTGTGGCCTGACCTGATGGAAATCGGTCTCTAGGTAATAAATGCAGATAGCAGAGTCCAAAATGGAAATGCTATAATGGTGTTTAAATTGTTTTCAAGGCAAAGCTTAATTGGGACTGGGCACAAGGGCATTGCACTAGTTGCAGCGAGATAATTGAGCACCTCAAGGAGTCTTCAGTGCACATGCCGGCCTCAGAGAACAATTATTCTCTCCCCAATTTTTTTCCTGAAAAGATATTAAGAGGTATTACTTTTGTAGCATTCTGGAGAAGGGGAAGTGCAGTTCCGTGTACTGCCCTGGGGATGGGATTTTGGTGGTGGTGGGGCAGTTATCACTCTTCCTTTTCAATGAAGTTTAGAGTCATCATGATTATTATGGAGAAAAGTGTGAAAATGTGCCAGCAGTTCTTGAATCTTCTTTTAAAAAAAATTTCTAAAAACAAAGGTAGAGCTTTCTACTTACCTAGGATAAAAAACTTCAGAGGCTATTTCCCGAAAATTTCAACTTTCCAAAAATGTCAACCAGACTTAACATTTCCCCTCAGATGTTTTTCTGGAAGACCCATTGCAGTCTCCATATCCAGAACCAGAACAGGAATTTAAAAATTCAAAGCACAGGCCCGTATCATAGAATTGTATAAAATTTACATATGTTGTGTATATGTAGATGCAAATTCAGGCAGCTTTCCAGAGGTAAAGCTGCCCTGTATGCATATAACAACACTGAAAGTGTGCAAGAGCAAATATTATTAGCCTTAGCCATCATGTTTCACAATGGGCACAATGGAGTGTTGTGCTTTTCAGGGGAAGGGGTTACCAACATCCATTTGCATTTAATAATAATGATGATGATGATGATAAATATGCAGGTCCTGTATAAGACTGATACAGTGGTCTTAAGAACATAAGAAGAGTCCTGTTGAATCAGAGCAAAGGCTCATCTAGTCCAGCATTATTTGTTTAAACCAGGAAGTCATAACAAATCATAACATAATGACAGAGTGAAGCCAAATGCAGACTATAAGCAAATATTATAACCACCTGAAGGTAAGTATCTTAAACTGAATGCAACAAAGAAAAAGTGAGCGTGTTGAAGGGAAATTGGTCGGAAGGATTTCTAGTTTTATGGTTTGGCAAGTCTAGAAGGTTGCAAAAGACAAGAGTTGGTGCTTGAGTGAGACCACAAAAGGCAGAAACCCAGACAGTGTCCAGGCAAATGGGGGCCATTTGGAGAGATCTAAGGGGAAGGGGAGGAAATCTTGGTGAAGCATCCAACAGTGAGCAATAGGCCAGAAGTGCTTTGGAGAGGGGGCTGCGGTTCAAAGGACCTGTCCTTTTCCTCAGTTCCGCTCCCAGGATGGTGCTTTTTAATGGCCAGCGTCATAAAACATGGAGGCATCTTCCCTTCCTGCTGAAATTTGCCTGTCGTTTCAGAGCCATATGGCACCTTTCCATCAACCCCTCCTCACTTCCATCCCTCTCCTGGGGGCTGCAGAGATATGTGAGCCCTCACTTATGAAGTCTGGAGAGATGTGTTTGGATCCCAGGGAGGTGAGATCTTGCAGAAGTCCCTCTCGACTGAAAAGCCAGGAACTGGTCTAAGGGACTTGACATCCCATGGTCCATTTGAGGCTATAGGCCTTTGGGTATATGGAAATGGACTGCCTTCAGGCTGATCCCGACTTATGGCCACCCTATGAATAGGGTTTTCATGGTAAGCGGTATTCAGAGGGGGTTTACCATTGCCTTCCTCTGGGGATGAGAGGCAGTGACTGGCCCAAGGCCACCCAGTGCACTTCACAGCTGTGTGGGGATTCGAATCCTGCTCTCACAGGTCCTAGTCCAGCACTCTAACCACTACGCCACCCTGGCTGTGTGGTCATAAACACTGGCATTCACACAGAGAGAATATTTGCTACTGAATTGCTTTCTTGCTGATTATGGCCCAGTTCAGACCATAACTATGCCTTAGCAATATGGAGACAAGTGTCGGGCTGTTCTTCCAGCATGGCTGTGAGGAGGAGACTGAAAGCAATTGTTGGTTTAAACTAACCATAGTTTGTCATTACATTTGAGCTGGAAACTGTCATCAGTTTTTGGAAGAAGCAAGAATCAGAAATCATGGTTTGATCTTGGCTCGCTTCCAAAACGCTTTGCCAAAAAGCACCTCCTTCTGAGGCCTTGTATCCCATTCTAATGGGGGGAAATTCCATAGCAGCTGCAAATCTCATATTCATTTATATCATCAATTATGAGATTGGGAGTTGCTATGAACTTTACCCCCATTAGAATGGGATATAAGGCCTCAAAAGGAGGTGCTTTTTGACAAAGCGTTTTGGAAGTAAGCCAAGATCAAACCATGATTTCTGATTAATGAGCCTTTTAAAATAACATCGAACATGGTGATTTGGGGTCTAAAGCTACACTGGAACAAATGGGAAGGCTTTCCACGGTTCCGTCACCTTTTTCTTATGTTCAGGCCATAATTTTTCCTGCTCTGTCGAAGGCTCATAACCATCGTGATGGGGGTAGGGGGCAGGATTTGCAGACACTGCTTGGCGGTGAACCAAGCAAAATCCATCTTCATCATGCTTGCCCTCTTCTTTATCCCACTGACCTCCGCGTTAGGGAGTGTTGCTGGTGCACCCTTTGCCATATGACTGGTCTCCCATAAGAGGATTTATAGGGGAAAAGCAGGCATCCATCACAGGACCACGCAGCCATTCATATACTGGATACACCTTCATTAATCTTCCCGGTGTGTTCCAGGTCACTGGGGACAATTCCTCGGAAACGGAACCGCGCACCTTTGATGATGAAAGGGACCGATGCCCATTAGTGTCTATTAGACCCAAAAATACACACTGCCAAGAGAGAGATATCCTGTATATGTGAAGGAGCAGAGTGGAGCTTCCACATTCAGAATTCCGCCTGCTTCTCTCAGCTGAGGAAAGGCAGAGCGTGACTTTTTGATATCTTAGTCCTAACTCAGCCTTCCCAAGTCTGGGGCCCTTCAGATGTTTAGGACTACAACTCCCACCAGTTCCAGCTAGCTGGGGCTGATGGATGTTATAGGCCAAAACTTCTGGAGACTTCCAGCTGGTCAGTGTCTAAGCCTAGTTCATCCCAAGATGGTAAACTTGAGTTTGGGTTATATCACTGAGGGTAGAAGATTACCATGTCAGGGAGAAGCCTTATCCCTGACAAGCTGGTCTTCTTCTTGCAGGGTTTTTTTTAAAAAAAAAATAGAGGAGCATTCGATAATATGACACCCAAGGGGTACAGCCTAGGCACATCTTTGCCATTTCCTTGGAAACTCTTTGTAGAGCCCTTTTCTGAGATCTGCTTCTCAAGGTGGTAAATCTGTGTCTCAGATGTATCCCTTCAGAGTGCAGGTGAGGGCTTGCATGATGAAGTGCTCCTTCATTTTAAAAAAACAAACCTTCACATAGAAATCTAAATGTCAAGTGAAGAGGCTAGAACTGATATGCTACCTTTCTATCTGCAGGGAAATGTTTTTGTATGGAGGACATTTCAAGCGCATGTGTCCCTGCAGTGAATCCAAGGAGCTGTCTTCATGTTGCTTGGCTCAGGGAGCAGATTATCTTGTGTATTCAGTCCTCGCAGTTCATATGTGCAGAGAAGTCAGCCCAGCTGGCGTGACTGATAGCAGGGTAGCATGATCTGTGCATTCCTTCCTATTGGCATGGAGGATCCCATGTTGAAACGGGCACTATCTTAAGACAAACCCAGGCAAACCTCCTTTGGCACACCACACTGAAATGAAGACAGGTGTATGCAAGGGCCTGTGGTAAGTGCTATGCATTTTGATGGAGCGTGTGTCCATGGATGGGTGGGACTCCTAGTGAGTTGTGCGAGTGATGGGCAAGAACTTTGATTTCAGTTCACATTTCAAACCAAATGGATCAAATATGCAAACAGTATGAGAACTGAAACTCAGCCATCCTTCAAAATTCACACATATTTCAGTTTTGCATTGCAGTTCACCAACCAACCAATGTTTACAAAAATGCATATAGGAGGGGAAAGTGTGCATAAAAATGGATCTATGGGCAAAAATAGCATGCAAAAGTGCATAATATGACAAGAAATGACTTCCAAAAATGTTAGTCAAAACTGCCTACAAGTGTGTGTATGTTAGGAAAAATTCATACTAAAATGCTGGATTTTCATGCGGATTTTCTAAAAAATTGTAAATTGCTGCAGAAACGTGGAGAACTGAATGTAACCAAAATTGTCAGATCTTTCCATTGTGAGCTGTGCTCTCAAGAAAACCCTGGTTCAATCGAGGAAGGGCGCAGTTGCTTCCTTCAAGCTGTTTTACCGCTTTGTAACTTAGTTGTTGGACACGGCAGCTCTTTGTGGGGTGGGGGAGACTCTCTCAAGAGAAGTGCTTGTTCCCAAATCGGCTGGATCTACCCGACAGTCAGGAGAAATCCGACAGGTGAAGGGAACTCTGCCATCCCCTTGGCCGGTGGTGCCCAGCCTCTCTCCCATCCACATCCCTTCCTAGAGGTCCTTCCGCTAGACTGAGCCGCATGTTGAGGAGAGGGGTTTTTTATACTTTGTTAAGGGCTCCCAGAGTGCTCTGCTCTTAAAGGGCAATTACTCCTTTGCCTAAAGGGACTCTTATGTAGAGCAGATCCATAATTATCATTAATAATGAGAAAATGGGCTGGCAAAAAGCCAAACTGTGATCTCTTTGCGTAACTGCTGTGGGAAGATGGTTAAATACTAGCTGGAAGGACAAAGACCCCCATAGCAACCCAGAAAATGGGGGCAAGTTCTCCTCTTCCTTTCCCCTTTGTCAATGGTCAGTCAAAGATCTTTGGGAACAGGCCTGCTGAAATTGAAATGTGGGACCTGCTGGAGGGGGGTATGTTTATGGCCACCCCCACAAAGTGTTGTGGCAGATTCCATGGACTAGATTGCTGCTTTGTCAGATGCCCAAAAGCTTCTGTCGGCCTAAATCTGATTATCTTTAAGACGCTTGGTTGTTCGAAGCAAGAGAAAGACCAAGGAAACGGTGGGACTGCTGCTCAATGAAGATGGCAAAATGTTGACAGATAACGAGGAAAAAGCAGAACTGCTCAACACCTATTTTGCCTCCGTTTTCTCCCAAAAAGGGAACAGTGTGCAACCTTGCATCGGTAGCAATCTCAGTAAGGGGTTGGGACTGCAGTTCGAGATTGATAAGGAGATAGTCAGGAAATACCTAGTTAACCTAAATGAGTTCAAATCTCCAGGGCCTGATGAACTGCATCCCAGAGTATTGAAGGAACTTGCTGATGTACTCTCGGAACCTCTTGCCATCATCTTTGAGAAATCCTGGAGAACGGGAGAGGTGCCGGAGGATTGGAGACGGGCAAACGTCGTCCCACTCTTTAAAAAAGGTAAAAAAGAAGATCCGGGGAATTACAGGCCGGTCAGTCTGACTTCAATACCGGGAAAGATATTAGAACGGATAATAAAAGGGTCCATTGGCAACTATCTAGATGACAATGCTATGATTAGAAGGAGCCAGCATGGGTTTGTCAAGAAAAAATCCTGTCAAACTAATCTCATCTCTTTTTTTGATCGGGTCACTAGCTTAGTAGATGGTGGAAATGCTGTAGATGTCATCTATCTAGATTTCAGCAAAGCGTTTGACAAAGTCCCCCACGACCTTTTGATTAGCAAACTCGTCAAATGCAGACTACATGGAAATACTCTCAGATGGATTCACAACTGGTTGGAAAACCGTACTCAAAGAGTGGTCATCGGTGGCTCTGCTTCGGACTGGAAGGAGGTCTCGAGTGGAGTGCCACAGGGTTCTGTCCTGGGGCCGATACTCTTCAACATTTTTATCAATGACTTAGATGATGGGGTGGAGGGAAGCCTTATGAAGTTTGCGGATGATACGAAACTGGGAGGGATAGCTAACACAATGGAAGACAGGAATAAAATCCAAAGGGACCTGGATAGACTAGAAAATTGGGCTGAAATTAATAAAATGACATTCAGTAAAGACAAATGCAGGATTCTGCATTTAGGCCACAAAAACAAAATGCACGGGTACAG
Source organism: Rhineura floridana (assembly GCF_030035675.1). Taxonomy (NCBI): domain Eukaryota; kingdom Metazoa; phylum Chordata; class Lepidosauria; order Squamata; family Rhineuridae; genus Rhineura; species Rhineura floridana. The sequence continues at coordinate 3,031,937 of NC_084498.1, forward strand.
GATGGGAAATACCCGGCTTAGCAGTAGTGCGTGTGAGAAGGACCTTGGAATTGTAGTGGATCGTAAGTTGAACATGACCCAGCAGTGTGATGCTGCGGCAAAAAAGGCAAATGCGGTTTTGGGCTGCATAAACAGAGCTATAGTTTCCAGGTCGAGGGAAGTAATAGTCCCACTATATTCTGCATTGGTCAGGCCTCATCTGGAATACTGCGTTCAGTTCTGGGCGCCTCATTTTAAGAAAGATATAGACAAGTTAGAGCGGGTTCAGAAGAGGGCGACGAGGATGATAGCCGGTATGGAGAACAAGTCTTATGAGGAAAGGTTGAAGGAACTTGGCATGTTCAGTCTGGTGAAGAGAAGGCTGAGGGGTGACATGATTGCACTCTTTAAGTACCTGAAGGGCTGTCACATAGAGGAGGGTACAGATTGGTTCTCTGCTGCCCCAGAGGGTAGGACTAGGTCTAATGGTTTTAAGTTGCAGGAGCGTAGATTCAGATTGGACATTAGAAGGAACTTCTTGACAGTAAGGGCAGTTCGGCAATGGAACCGACTGCCTAGGGAGGTGGTGGGATCCCCTTCGCTGGATGTCTTCAAGCAGAGGCTGGACAGCTATCTGCGGGAGATGCTCTAGCTGTGGATTTCCTGCTGTGAGCAGGGGGTTGGACTCGATGGCCTACAAGGCCCCTTCCAACTCTATGATTCTATGATTCTGCTGCAGCAGATGAAGACAAAAGCCAGCCCTCTCCTCCTGCAGTTTTAGGACTGTTTCTGTTGCATACTGCTTCCCTGTTGCTGATTAGGTTTTTGACTGTTGTTTTGTTTTAAATATCATGTTTTGGGAAGGAGAGCCTGGCTGGGAGTCCAGAGTTTGTGAGTTCAAATCCCCGCTCGCGTCTCCTGGGGGTCAAGGGCCAGCTAAAGATCACCCCACAGTGAGTGGCTCAGGGGTTACGTGCCCTGCCACCCGTGCGGCCCTGGGCAAGCGGCATAGTCCCAAGGAGCCTAGTTGTCCCCCAGCTGGCAGTTGCGGACAAGGAAGGGGCTGGCTTGTGCAGCTGTGGCAAGCTGAGCAGGCCCTCGCCAGCTGGGGAGGACTAGCCTCAGAGGGAGGCAATGGTAAACCCCTTCTGAATACTGGTTACCATGAAATCCCTATTCACAGGGTCGCCATAAGTCGGGATTGACTTGAAAGCAATCCATTTCAATTTATTTTCTGTTGGCAATGATTTTGGAGCCACAACTATGGTGAAAGGTAGTCTACACATTATAAATAAACACATTTTCCTCTTTCTATGTCCCTCCCTTTTCATCTTATACTTTCCTTCATTCTCCCTTTAAAAAATACCATTTCAAAATAGAGTTGCTGTTTCAAGCCATTTTTTGTGAGCTGCAGAGCCTACTGGTGGAAGACCAATGGGCTGCATCATCCAGGCTGTTGATTCAAAGGTGCAGCTGAATAATTGGACCCCTTTACCGGGATCCCATGAGAAATGTCTCCTCATTTTCTGATTGGATGTGGACTGACCCACAGAATCCACATTGGGATGTAAAGCCAAACTGCGCTTGAGTGAGCAGGGTTTGCTCCAAAATTTGGGCAAGGGGTGGGCAGACACACGTAAGAACACGGGAAGCAGCCTTCTACTGAGTCAGACCATTGATCCATCTAGCTTAGTGTTGCCTTCACTGACTGGCAGCAGCTCTGCAGGGTTTCAGGAAGGGGGACTCCCCAGTCCTACCAGGAGATGTTGGAGATGGAATCTGGGACCTTCTTCATGCAAAGCCGGTGAGCTACTCCTGCGCTGGAACCCCTCCCCTGTAGGTGGGCTTACCTGTCAGTGGTGAGAAGCAGTAACAGTGCTCTGAGCAGGTGACTAGGAGCTGCCATTTACATTGCTCACAATGCCCCACAATATGGGGGGAAGAGAAAAAATGAAAATATTATCCAGATCACACCAGCAAGTGCTGCTCAGAGCACTAGACTTGGGGGGTGGGTTAGAAGGGGCCCAGGACATATGCCAGTGATGGGCCTGACAAGGCATGACCCCCCAAGAACTGCCAAGGGATAGCAAGTGCTGGTGCCAGCCCTGCCTGCCACCTCAGCTGGGAAAGAGAAAAGGCTCGTGATTGGGCTCTCCATGCTCCGCACAGAGGCTTACCCTTCACTCCATTCCGTGGTTTGGCACCTCTTAGCTCAGCCTTGCAGGCAGGGAATGATCAGGCACCCTACTCCCCTCTTCCCCCTCATACCTGCCTTCCACTGGCATTGAATATTGCTCAGAAGATGCCTAGCGGCAACAAAGAGCGCTTGATGATGAGGCCTATACAGGATATGAAATGTATCCCAGTGAGATAAGCCTCAATCACCCGTCAGCCATCCCCATATCTCGGGTGGCATCAAAAGGAACGTGACTAACCAGAGCAGCGAGCGCCCGGCCAGCTTGGATTGACGCTGTGCTCGTCTGCTTCTACCCTCTTCACCCCCCCTTCCAAGTGTTATTTGTGGAGAAATAAAATAAGAATGGAGGGACACTCCCAGCAGGCCAGTTTCAGTCTCATAATGTGCAGAAGGGGGACTAAGAGCTACATTCTGCAGTGGGAGTCATGCCCAGCACCATGTGTGTGTGTGAGACCTGAGGCCAGAATCGGATGTGTGGGCTCCCAGTGTCGCTATTTAGCAGGGACAGTTCTCCATTTTTTAGTATTTAAAAAACAGCTCGTATTTTTCACTTTTGGAGAAAGTTGGGGACGTCTTTTCAAAAGTTTGCTTGCTAGAGAAATGGTCCTTAGTATTCAGGCCTCTCCCTAGGTATCTAGAGGTTAAATCTGTGTCTGTTGAGGGCAGGGACATGTATCATTTCTCTAGTGCATATATATATATATATATATATATATATATATATATATATATATATAAAGAACGCCAAGGCAACATACAGCCCTGGTTCACATGTAACACTAAGGCATAGATTGTTTAATGAACCATGAATTAACCATGAGTCGTCCCATGTAAAGTCAAATAAACCATGGCTTGTTTCTCCAAAGTTTGCTTTCTTTTCCAGCTGCTCTTGTGTTGTGCCTTTGAAGCTTTTTGAGGGTCTGCGGTAGGGTGGCCAAACAAACCATGGTTAAGGAAGGGTGCTAGGTTCACCAGTAAGATCAAGCCATAGTTAAAACAAACCAAGGTCTGTAAGCAAACAACACAACATCGAGTCAGATTGTGGTTTACTGGCAGTAAACAAACTACAGTTAAGATACTGGGCAGGGTTCAGATGATCAAATAAACCATAGTTCAATCAACCGTGGCTTAGTGTTAAGTCAGAAACAATCTACAGAGTGTAGCCTGCCATTTTACATGCTTCTCTTGATTTGAATAGTGGTGCAAGGTGGGTAAGAATCTTAATTTAATAATAATATTAAAGGTCTCAGCCACCCAAAATCTAACCAAAGTGAGGTTGGTATAATGATGGGTTGCGACTCCAACCTTGGAAGACAGCCAGAGCCTCAGAGATGGAGAAGGATTTTGCCTGGCCACAAAAGGGCCAGAATATTAAACATTAGCCTGTCACTGAAGAGACCCCCGAACGAGACAGAGATCCCTAAACTGTCTCCCATGGGTGACACTCCCTGGGCCAGATTTCTCTGAGAGAATGCCCCCCTCTACTCCAGAGGATTAATACTCCCCAGTGTCTGTTCACCACTACAGGTGACATACCAGGCAGGAATTAGCAGAGAGGCAATCTCTTGTTCTGGTTCCATAGAGGAACTCACTGGACAAGGCAGGTAAGGCACTGCAGCACCGCATAGAACTCAAGGTGCTGGTTTTGGTTTACAAAGCCCTATGCAGCATGGGACCAGGATACCTGAAAGAACATCTTGCCCCTTATATACCCAGCCGATCACTGCACTCTGCAGGTGAGGGCCTCCTGCAGATACCATCTTATCAGGAGGTCCATTCCGCAGAACATAGGAAGTGGACCTTTAGTGTAGTGGCACTGACCCTTTGGAATTCCCTCCCCTTAAATATTAGATATGCACCATCTCTGTTATCTTTTCAGCGCCTACTGAATACCTTCCTCTTTCAACAAGCCTTTTAAGTAGGGACCTTATCCCAGTCTGCATCTGTGCTGGAATTGCTTTTTAATATGTTTTTAAAACTTTAAAAAATGTTTTTAAAGCTTTTTTAAAAAAAAGATGTTTTGCTTTAATATATTTTACAGTCTTCTTTTATGATGATTTACAGTGTTTTTAGTGCTTTTGTTTGCCTCCCTGAGCTCCTACTGGGAGGAAGGGCAGGATATAAATCTAATAAATAATAATTCCAAATCAGCAACTTGCTCCAGCAGGGTTAAACGTGAACTCAGGCCTTTTGAGCCTCTGTCTCTAATCCACCTTTCCTAGGCTCTGCCCTCTGTTGAAGAACTGGAGTCTCTTCAAGCTGCAGCCCTCTGGCCTCAACTGGGCACTCGTGGCATCTTTTCTGTACGACTGGACTGGCAAAGTAGTTTGACTAACCTAGGCCTTTGACTGGCAGGTTGTTTATATAGTAGTCACTCAGTTCCTTGGGCCCCTGACGATGCTGGCTCTGACTCTATGGGCCCTGGTGCTGTGGGACCTCATTCAGGGGGCTCCTACCTGCTAGCTTTGGGTTCAGTGGTACCCTGCTCACCAACATCAGGCTCAGAGTCAGGAGCTCAGTCTGGCTCATTCACAGTGACTTTGTAGCCTCTGGCTCGGTGTCCTGGTCACATCCTGGCTCTGGATCCATGACACCAAGCTAGGCTGCAGCCCAGAGTTCTACCTCTTTAAGGGAGATCTCTCCTTAGGAAGGGGGTGAAGCCTGAGAGAGAGAGCCTGACCCAGAAGGAGAACTTGAAGGCTTCGGGAACTTCCATCCTTGCTGGAGCAAAGGTGATTGCTTGGAGCTATCCATGGTCCTGCAACTTCAGCATCGCCCTACTTACTACCCAGATGGATAGGTCGCCAATGGTTAGGTCATTTCCCTTTGCCCTGTGGGCTCACACTCGCACCTACTATAGGACACAGTGCACTGGGTTCTGCTGGCTCCCAAGCAAAATCTGGCCCATGCAGACATTTTTGGGCCTCAGCCGAGTTGCATTCTGACAGCCACAAATCGCTACAGGTTGGCTTTGATGACCAGAGTGACCCGTGGCTTTCAGTGGGGACGGAGCATCAGGCAGGAAGAAGAGGTAGCTGTGTCTCTCTTCTGCCCGATGAGCAGAGGCAACGATCCTCCAGGGATGTGGGTGCTCTTGTGTAAGGGGCTGTCCTGCCTCCTTCCCTGCTCCCTTCCCTGCCAAATGCTTAATTAGTTTTTTTTACCCTAATTAAACCTGAGCTCCACCACCAAACTTATTTAGGACTGGCTCTGGGGTGGTTGATCCCTGGGTCGACCCAGGCTAGGTTGGCTTGATGCTCCCCCCATCTGGACTGGAGCTATGGGGTGGATGGGGGGAGCTGCTCACAGCCCTAATGCAGAGAGATGAACTGTCAGGAGTATATGGAAGCTGTCAGGGAGAATGATAAGTGAAGATACCTGGAGCAAAGCTTTAGGACAGGGTAGCCAACATGGTGCCCTCCATATGTTGCTGGACTACAACTCCCATTATTTTAGAAATTATTTATCACCGTCTCATACAATATCAGGGTGATGTACAGCAATACAGATATGCCACAGAACATAAAACGCCATTAAAAACAGTACAAAAGATTATTAAAATGACTGGCTAATAAAAAGTTATTTAAAGCTGCATAGGCCTGTTGGCATTAAAAACTCTTCAAGGGACTCCTGAAAGTCAAAAGATCAGTAGCCATGCTGCCTGGGTCTCGTGGGAGACAGAGTCCAACGATGTACAGAGGGCACCACGTTGGCTATCTCTTCTATAGGGGCACACAAATAAGGCTGGATTATCCTTGCTCTGGCAGAGGGCCAGGTCAAATTGTCATGGCTAGCCGGCCAGGAGGACCCAATGGGTGGAGTGTGGATGGGTTCTCAATCAAGAAGCTGTGAGGATCCCAAACAAACCCTAAAGAGATCCACTCCAGAAAACTGCCTAGAAGGAACTTCAGCTCACAAATGATGAAGTTGCTGCTGAGAGGAGATCCATCTACTGACCATTAACACTTTTCTTCTAGCTTGGCTACATTGGGGCAGAGTTGTGGCTTTCATGACACACCTTATGCACACACACAAAATGTCACTTGTCTGAAGCCGTACTGGGAGATCTGTCTCCTGCAACCTCAGCTGTCCATCCCCATAAATGTCTGCCTCTGAACTGCAGGAGGATGTATAGAAAGCACAGACTGTCTCTTGCCCCAGGATTTGACAGTAACAGAGATTTGTTGTGGCTGAATAACTCTCTGGAGACTAGAAATAAATGGCAGGGAGGATCAACGCAGCAAATAAGCAGCTGACCTCTTGACCTTGGCATTTCTGCCTACGGGAACTGACCCTAAATTAAGCCCTGACATAAAAATGCTGCAGCCGCATGCAGCCTCTGTATTTATCCTGTTATTTATTATTTTAAAAACATCTACCTGGACACTCTTCTATGGACAGGAGCAAGCAAGCGAGGCTCTTCTATTCCACAATAAGGAAAGCTAGCCTGCACCCAGATATTCAGATGAACTCATAGCATCACTGCAGGATGGTCATCGTACACAACATTCTGGAGAGTAATGCAAGCAAAGGTTCTCTGCCTTGAGGACCTTACAATAGAAATGTTGACAAGTGTGCACAGCTGCACGCACTGTAACTGGCATTTTTAATTCTGTAGATTTCTGCAGAAGATGTGTCTGTCTTGTCTTTCCAAATCGACAGCTAACTATTTTCCTTTGTTTTGCAGTAACTTTGTCAATATTGTCAGCCGCTCGTTTTGGTGAAAGGCCTGAGGTGTTCTTTTGAATGTGCATGTTTCATAAGTCATTGCTTTGCACAATGGGTTTTGTAGCATTTAAGGCTTTATAAATGGTAAGTCATTCATGTGCGTGTGTGTGTGTGCATGCTTCTTTGCTCACAAGCATGGACACAGTGTGCATGAAATGGTTAAAATGTCATGTGGATTCATGACTTCTGTCCAACTGCAATGGTGGCCAAGGATCTGCTATGAATTAAAATCCGAGTGTTGCAAGGACAGGTTGTGATGTGGAGTCCTGGTGACTCCTGGCACATGTCCTTCAGCCTATTGTCTTTCCTGCCAATGTGGGGAGGGTTTTGAAGAGGGCAAGAAGCAATGATACTTACATATTGATGGCCAAGCAAATCAATGCTATCTCCTTTTGCCATGCCTATGCACCCATTGATTTTTGTTGTTATTACCTCCCTGTTTATGTAATGTCTGAACTTTGCACAACTCAGCCGTTTAATGTGCAGAGAAGGAAGCCCGTTGCCATGAAAACAGATCTCTGGATGACCGCGTAATGCCGAGTTATCCTTGTTTCCTTGGACGGCACTGAGTGTATTTCAACCTTGATAAGTCAATAACTTTGTACAATAGGCAGCTAGAGCTGAGAGGGTTTCTCTGAAACTGGAGAACTCCCCCTCCCATCCTTAATTCCCAGGAAATAACTTGAGTCCTCCAAACCTAGACACTTGAAATGAAAACAGGCTGACATTTTGAACACCGAGACACTGCCCACAATTGTATCAAGAAAGGATGCAGGTTTTTCTTTTTGGAGGCGATATGAATGCCGCTTACCATGAAAACCCTTTTCATGGGGTCGCCATAAGTCGGGATTGACTTGAAGGCAGTCCATAACGTAATGCTTCTGAATACCAGTTGCTAGAAACCACAGGAGGGGAGAATGCTCTTGCGCTTTCGGGCTTCCCATGGGCAACTAGTTGGCCAGAGTGAGAACAGGATGCTGGACTAGATGGGCCACTGGCCCAATCCAGCAGGCTCTTCCTATTTTTTTTTCTTTTTTTTTGTGCTTGGTAAAACACACACCTTCAAGCTGTCAAGTGGCATGCACAGATCTGTGGGATGGTTTACTGAGGGCTCCGCTCAGTTTTTCGGGAGCTGTCTGTGCAGTCCTCTGAGCATGAGCAACCGGCTGCCTCCTGGCTTCCCTTAAAAGGAAGCTCAAGTTCTGAGAGGACAGGCCTTGTGGGAAAAGGAGGGCAAGCTGAAGCTGCACCAGCTCAAGCCCAGTGGCAAGAAGAGGCCTTGCTGGCAATCCCTTGCAACAAGCCGCAGCAGCAAGGAAAAGGGTTGCCTGCCATTGTCCCACAATGAGTTAACTTGGCCTGGACACTGAGGGTCTGATCCACTGCTGAATGGGATGCAGCTGCGAGGAAGTTCCCTCAGCCCGTTAAGCCAACCGTGAGAGGCTTGGGCTGCAATCCAGTACATGTCTACTCAGAATTAAGCTCCATTGGGCTTAATGCGACTTACTCCCAGGTAAGTGTGTAGGGGATTGCAGCCTAAGGTGGGGTCAGAAGGTTCAGGGACCCTCTTGGTTATGAGAGATTTTGGGATGACCTATGAGTTTATTTGGGGCCTGGGTAAGAGCCAGGGGGCTGAGAGGTGTTGAGTGAGAAGGTATGTTAAAAGCAGGGGGTACAGTCAGTACTCAGTGATGGTACTTTGGACTTTGGACTGCCTTCAAGTCGATCCTGACTTATGGCGACCCTAGGAATACGGTTTTCATGGTAAGTGGTATTCAGAGGTGGTTTACCTTTGCCTCCCTCTGAGGCTGAGAGGCAGTGACTGGCCCAAGGTCACCCAGTGAGCTTCATGGCTGTGTGGGGATTCGAACTCTGGTCTCCCAGGTTGTAGTCCAGCACCTTAACCACTACACCACACTGGCTCTTAGATACAGATACTGGTACAGATGCCAGTATATATATATTTATTAGCATTGTATTGATGGTTTTAATGTATCTTTTTTATAATAGCTGTGTTTAACTTGCTGTGCACTACTTAGAGAAGTCATATATTAAGTGGCATAGAAATGGCCTATAACTAAATAACTGTCCCCCGTAGCAGCTCGGTGGCAAAGCACATACTTTGCATCCAGAATGCCTCTGGTTCTGTCCAGCAGCTGATGGGAAAGACTTCGGCTGGGGACTCTGGAGAGCTGCTGCCTATCAGGGCAGGCACCACTGGGCTAGATGGATCAATGGTCTGGCTCTGTATAAGGCAAAGTTTGTGCACGGATGGTGGGAAGAGGCGGAGCACAAAATGCTTCGCATGCAGGAGTTTCCAAGTTTGGTCCCCAAGATTTTCTCCAGGTAGACTGGGAAGGACCCCCTGGGTGGTATTCAATGCTAGCTCCACTCAGAGAAGACCCATTGAAGTGAATAGACATGACTAACTTGAGTCCATTAATTTCAGTAGGTTTACTCTAAGTAGGTCCCACAACCCTGTCTGAAAATATGGAGAGCTGTTGCCGATCAGTGAATGGAATCATGGTCTGACTAGCATACTGCACAACTTTTTAAAATGAAATTTCACTGTGGGGGCGCGGTGCTGAACTTGAAAGGCTACTTTAAATCATATGAGCAGGGATTTTTCATCTTTGTTTTATAAAAGTAGGCACATATTTATTTAAATAAAGAAATGTCATGAAACATATTTTTATAGTTTAGGGATACCTGACACTTAAATTTTAACTAAAAATGTCCAGAACCCCAAAAGAATTCCCCCCCCCACACACACACAAAATTCTGCTCAGCATAAATCTCTGGAACAGGCAGTTGCTGTCTGCTGTCTCTAATTGAAAGAAAGAAAGTGGGTAAGAGCAAGCCAGGGATCTTAAAAGGCTCCACCAATCCTATTCTGACCTATGGAGCTATGTTTAGCAGTCCATAAACTGCCTGTGTTATCATACCTGTTATACAGATGACGTATAGTGTCATCCGCTATAAGGTTATGCAGGGGGACACAACTCTTTCACACGCACACCATACGTTTAAAGCATACCACTTTAAAAGTCTTGGCTTCCCCCAAAGAATCCTGGGAATTGTAGTTTGTGAAGCAGTTTCACTTCATTTCCCCCCCATGAAATGTGTATTTTGTTAGGGAAATTGGAATTGTAGGGAGAAATACATTAAAAAGCATACAAAATGCATATTTCAGGGAAGAATGCATACAAAATAAAGAATGCATACAATTTTTTTAAAAAAATCTCCAAAACCAGGATGGAATTGGACAAAAACAGGCAGATCCATTGATCCGTACTCAGAAAATCCCACTGCAGCTAAAATCATATGCACTCAATTTAAAAAGAGCCACAGAATTGTAGAGTTGGAAGGGGCCTATAAGGCCATTGAGTCCAACCTCCTGGTCAATGCAGGAATCCAAATTAAAGCATCTCTGACAGGTGGCTGTCCAGCTGTCCCTTGAATGCCTCCAGGGTTGGAGAGCCCACCACCTCCTGAGGTCATTGACTCCATTGTCATACCACTCTAACAGTTAAGTTTTTTCTCATGCACTTATATAGTCTCCCCTGTATGGATTCTTTAATGTCTCTTAAGATGCCCACTTCAGCTCAAGCTTTTTCCACACTCCATGGTCTTATATGGTTTTCCCCCTGTGTGGGTTCTTTGGTGTTTAGTGAGATCTCCATTACTGCTAAAACTGTTTTCACACTTGATGCATGTATACGGTTTCTCCCTGTGTGGCTCTTTGATGTCTGTTAAGGGTTCCACACCAACTGAAGCTAAGCATTCATATGGTTTCTCTCCTATATAGGTTCTTTCATGCTCCTTAAGACTTCCACTGAGTAGTGTAGTGGCAAGTTCAGAAGGGCCACATCACTTTGTGTTACTCACAGCCACACCCCTCCCCTTTTTTGCTGCTGAGCTGAGAATGAGGTCCTTGTTAATTCCTTCTTCCACAACAACAGACGTCCCTAGGAGCCCTAGTTAGTATGAACTAGCTACTGAGAAGAATCTCCAGTCAGGAGGGAAAAAACAAGGAAGCATGCTAGAAAACTCTTCTCAGCGGCCAACACACTCCCTTTTCATGCTGAATTGCTCAGAGGATGCGGACGACTACACCCGGGCTTTTACTATAACTGAACTTTTCTTTCATATTCTGTACATTTATATAATTTCTCCTCTGCATGGGTTATTAAAAAGAGACAAATACAACAACTTTTTTTTAAAAAAAATGCCGTTCGGTATTAAAATATCACCAGGTGTTAAAAAGGGGAAAAAGAATAGCTTGTGCACGAAGATATGTTGATTGATCCAGCGACCCTTATCATAGAATCATAGAACAGTAGAGTTGGAAGGGGCCTATAAGGCCATCAAGTCCAACCCCCTGCTCAGTGCAGGAATCCAAGATAAAGCACACCTGGCAGATGGTTGTCCAGCTGCCTCTGGAATGCCTCCACTGTGGGAGAGCCCACTACCTCTCTAGGTAATTGGTTCCATTGTCGTATGGCTCTAACAGTTAGGAAGTTTTTCCTGATGTCCAGTCGAAATCTGGCTTCCTGCAACTTGAGCCCATTATTCCGTCTCCTGCACATCTCCTTCCAAGCACATCTCCCCTCGTCAGGCTGTCCCCAGCGGTGAGTGGGTGGGGGGTCGACCTGACTACGCGCGGAGCATGCCGGCCCTTGTAGTCTCCCTCCTGCACTAGAGCCCCGCTCGAATTTTGCCGCGAAGGGGGCCGCGTGGCTCTCCAGGCTCCGCCTACTGCCGCGAGAGAGGGATGGGGCGGGCGGGCGCGCGCGAGAAAGACGCTTCGTGGCGTCGCCTGGGCAACCGCTGCCCGGGGATAATGGGGGCGTGGCCGAGCCGCGTGCGCCTTGCGCCGGGGAGGGAGCCGCTGGCTGGCTGGCTGTCTCCGCCGCGCTCGGCTCTGCTCGGCTCAGTGTCGCCGGAGCCGCCGCGGAGGAGGGAGGCCGCGGGGTAAGGAGCCGCCCGCGGAGCAAGCCAGGCCCGGGCATCGCAGCAGCCGCCGCCGCCGCCGCCTGCAGGGATGGACAGCAGGGAGGGCCCGGCCGCTTTCTAGGGCCGCCCGGCCGTCGAAAACCACCCGCAGCTTTGCGCGCTTCTCTTTCGGCGAGCCAGCTGGTGCGCGGAATCTCTTCGGCGCGGCGGTCGCGGCGAAGGCACAGCTGGAGCCGCCGCGCTGCCTTCGCCCCCCCCGCTCCTTTTTCTGCTTTGCACCAAGCCGTCGCCACCTCGCGCTCGGAAGGTTGGGCGCTGCTTGAGGTACCTTTTGGAGATGGGTGCTCTCGGCAGAGGCTGAGCGAGCCGCCTTGGCCTCAGAGCAGCAGCAGCAGCGCTGTCTGCCCGGCCGAAGAGAGGGTCGTCGGAGCCTGGGAGTGGAGTTTACACCTTCCCGGCCGGCCTTTCCCTCGAAAGTGCAGCCTGTTGTCTTCTCTGTTGCGCCTGCCTGCCTCTCCTCTTTTCCGCGAGAGGGAGCGAGCGTTCATCCTCCCCTCGGCGGCCCGGCTGCTCCGCACACAAAGGGACCAGCCCCGCTCGCGGCTCTCCTCCTCCGCGGCCTCTTGCCTGCTCCATCCATGTCGTCTTGGCTATCTCGGCTCTGCCGCGCGCGGCCCCGGCGGGATGTGAACATCGCTCGCGGGTTGCGGCCGAGGCGACTCCTGCAGAGCCCCGGGAGGGCTGTGCTGCCCGGGCCCCGAAGAGCCCGCTGCCCGTGAAGCGGCCCATGCCGGCCGGACCTCGTCGCCGCCGCCGCCGCCTGGGCAGCAGCTCCGCGCCCGAGATCGAGAGAGCAACCGGCGGGCGGATGCTGCGGATCGGCTGTAGCGCGCCGCGGAAGCCTCGCTGAGAGCGCCCAGCCGGACTCGACGGGGCTGCAAAGCTTCGCTTTGCCTTGCAAGCGCCTTGGATTTCCCGTCGGAGAGCAAAATACATTCATGTGATTCTCTTTTCTTGGTGGCTTTGTTTTTCAAACCTAGCGAGGATTTCCTCCCTTCCCCGCCCGCTTTTTTTTCTCTTTGCTTTTTGCCGTCTTGCCTCCCTCTCCTCCGCTCCCTCCCATCCTCCCTCTTTGCTTCATGGCTCCAAGGACGAGGCGGACGAGGCTGCTTCCGGCTGCGGCGTCCTGAAAAGGATTTCGAGAGGACTTAAGGAGCACCTGGATGGTAAATGTGGGGGAGGGGAGGCAAGGTTGCGGGGGGGGGGGGAGGCCTCTGACGTGACACAGGCTTGCAGCTCTTCCCGGGTGCTGAGGCATCAGCCTCTGGAGAATGTTTTTCTCCCTTTGCAGGGCCACTTTTAAATCTTGATGCTGATCCTTCCTTATCTCTCGGAGTTGTGTTGTTTTGCATTGTGGCAGAGCTGTCAGTGTGTGTGTACAGGAGGATTCTCTTCCCAGACATCCTCCTGTGGGGGGGCAGGCCCACCTTGGACGAGAGCTCTGGGGCATCTGATGGGCTTTGGAGGACTTTCACCACCTCGGTGCCCCCAGATTTTTGGCTTTCTGACATGTTGTCCTTCCATTTTCTTTCTTTATGCGTTGTTACGCTAATCTCTTGCCTTTAATCCAAGGAGCTCACGGTGGTGTACATGGTGTCCCCTCTCCCCACTTTATCCTCACAACAGCCTCGTGAGGTGGGTTAGGCCAAGAAATACTAAGCGGCTGGCCCACGGTCATCCCAGTAAGCTTTGCAGCCGAGTGGGGATTTGAACGACCCAGCCCGACGCTCTTAACCCAGGAATGGGGAGCCTCTGGCTCTGCAGATGTTTGCTGGGCTACAGTGCCCACTGACCATGCTGGATGGAGCTGATGGGAGAATCTGGAGGGACAAAGGTTTCCCAGCCCTGCTCTAACTGCTACATCACACTGCATTTGGCTTGGCTTTGCATCTCTTAGGGCAGGTGAAATATCCAACAATTTCTCAACTAACTTTTGAAATGTATGAAGGGTTTACCTGCCTTGCTCTTCCCCGCAGATGTGGGGCGGTTGAAGCGCCCGGGTGCTCTTGGGCTGTTCTGGGCTCCTCTTCCTAATAAGGGACCGTTGGGCACCCTCAGGTGCATTGCACGGAGTGGGGGCAGCAGCGGGTGGGTTGGGTGAGCCTCTGCGGGTGGGTTCCTATGTCCGTGGACAGGTTTGTGCGCTTGCTGGTGGAGGTGCCCGTCTCTGCGCCTCTAGGCCGGGGATACATCTGCTGGGAGGAGGAGTCCTGGGGGGGGGGCAGGAGAAATTGGGGCCAGCGTTGAAGGTAGACTTGGTCAGAGGCCTTTCGGAGGAGGAGTCCCTGGCCAAAAGCTGCACAGAAGTGCCTGGGTTCCTCGCATTGTGCCCACTCCTTCTGAAGAGGGTGCTTTGCTTCAGTTGGAGTATCCTGGCATCCTCGTCTGGCTGGAAAAGCTTGATAGGCAGCTCACTCCCTGGACGCGTCCTGGGGCTTGGTCCCTTGGCAACATCCCATTCTTCCTCTTCCTCCTGTTTTCTGTTTTTGGTGGCTTTTCCTCTGATGCTGCGCAGTCTGTCACTTTGAGGTGAAGAGATGGAAACGTTTCACTTGTGTGATTATTCCCCCCCCCTTCCAATCAGAATGCTTCTGCTCAGGCTCATTTGAGGTGCGGTGACGCTTTGTCAGCACAAGAGTGTTGACTTTTCTTTTGATCGCCTTACAAGGAGTGGGAATTTGGGTGCTCGACACCCCACTCTTTTCCTCCTGGGGACATGCTTTCGTTATGTGGCTGGTTGGAGGATAGGTCTGTGTCTGAACAGAGGGAGGTCACCCCTCTGTAACCTCACTAGACCGGAGGATGGAAATGCTCATATCCATTGTTCCTAATTTCTGAAAGAGCTTGGTTGCTTTTCATGAAAAGGATGGCTGTTGCTGACGCATGCCCTTGTGACATCAGTGGGGTGGATAGCAATCTCAACCAACCCATGTGTCTAGTCAGTGCATTTTTTTTCCAGGCTAGTGTTTGGAATTCTCTGCAGTACTTGTAAATGCAGACTTATTTATCCTTTTTGTATCCGGGGGAGAGGAGAATCTGATATGTTCAGTAAAACAAGCTGAATTTTGAACAGTGCTTTGCAAGACATACTGTGAGCCTCAGATGGAGCACTCCAGGCTTTGCTGGGCTCCACTTTGCATCATCCCTGACCATTGGCCATGCTGGCTGGGGCTGCTGGAGTTGGAGTCCAGCGACATCTGGGGGGCTGCTAGCTAAGAAGTTCTGCCTCAGCATCCCATAAGTGGGGGGCAGTTAATCTGGGAAGGGCTGCTGGCTGGGTCCTTGCTTGTGGGCTGCCCACAGGCATCGAACTTTCTGTCCCAGCAAAGTGATACATGCATTAAAGCACTAGATAAAATTCACGGTGCAGGGTTCCCTCAGCTGCTGAGGATGAAGCCTCCATGTGCAGCGGCAGTCTTCCATGAATAGCAGGTAGCCAAATAGCATTGTGGCAGCCCACTGGCAGACCTGAAGGCATCTGGTGATTCTTGGGAACGGCGTCCTGGCCTAAATGGGTCTGATCTAGCAGGGATTGTCGTCTTGACGTCCTTCTGTTTACATACTTAGCTTGTAGAAAAAGTTCCATTTCGAGGAGGCGGGGGAGGGAAGGCTTTGCAGAACTTCGGCTATGGGGCGGTATATAAATGCAATAAATAAATAAATAAACTTGCATTTTTGTTTGTTGTGCCTACACAACAGTGGGGCAGCTGCTGCTGTTCTTAACAACAGCAGCTAATTTCCTCCTAAGATTGTGTCTGCCCTTGAACCCTTAATCTGGAATCTTCAGTTGCTTTTCTTTTAAAGAGAAGAAGTTTTAGGTGGGCTGGGAAAAAGCAGGAGTTGATTGATTGCATCAGGAAAGTGTGGAGTGAGAGGCAGAAATGCAGCAAAATTGGGTCTCCGAGATTATTCCCCTCTCTCCCCCCCCAGTCTTTGCATTGTACATTCCTGCTATTACCACCTTGCTCTGTTTGCCTGAAATAAGTGTAGCAAAAATGTGTTTATTAAAAAATGTTTTAAAAGTGCAATCTCTGCAACGTGCATGCCGGCTAGGATCACACAAGGGTTCTGGAGACAAAGGCTGCGTTAGAGTTAAATTGCAATGAGTCTGTCCCCCCCCCACACACACACTTTTAAGGTGTTCCTTTCACATGATCGGGGATGAGCGCACTAACCCATCTGGCGCAGAAGAGCTTGCTTTAGGCCACATTCACGCTGTACATTTATTCCACTATTATTCCACTTTAAACGGGGTTTCCCCCAAAGAATCCTGGGAAGTGTAGTTTGTGAAGGATGCTGAGAGTTGTGAGGAGACCCCTGTTCCGCCACTTACCTGCAATACCCAGAATTCTCTAGGAAAAGGGATTGATAGTTAAATCAATCAGAGTATTGTAACTCATGTGAGGAGAATAGAGGTCTCCTAAAAACTCAGCACCCTTCATGAGCTACACTTCCCAGAATTCCTTGGGGGAAGCCATGACTTTAAAGTGGAATAATTGTGGAATAAATGTATGACGTGAACGTGGCCTTAGTGTCTCTTACAAAGAAGCTGTTCAGCCAAGAGCATCTCGTTATCTGAGGCTGGAGGTCTCTGGCAAATTAAGGGCAAAAACGTAGGCAGCCGGTCATAAAGGGTCCGACTAGAGGGGCCTGTGGGACTTTTTTTGGGGGGGGGGAGAGGGGATGTCTATGAATGGAGATAACGGACGGACTGAGTCCTGCTGGATAGACAAGGACTCCTCTAGTTCAGCTTCCCACAATGGCCAGCCAGGTGAATGGTTACTCTCAGGTTCCTCAGGAGCTGGTATTTAGGTGGTAGGGCTGAGATCAGGAGAACTGCTCTGGTTTTGGATCTTACAGGGAGGGGTCGCCTGTCCAGTTGTGTCAGGTGTTGGGAAGTAGACCTTCGCCTGCTGCAAGGCTGCTGTGCTTTTCTCTGGTGGCTCTAGGGCCCTTGGGAGTTGTAGTCCAAACCGACAGGAGGGCACCCTGTTGGCAAAGGCTGGATTAAATGTATTTGTGCCATAGGTAATTCCTGTGATGTGCCCCCATGCTGCTGGGAGCTATGTGTGCACAGCTGGCCATGTGAGTCTAGGTCTGCGTAAAGGGCGTGGAAGTGGAGTGTTGAAATGGTGGTTTGTAACTAACTGTAGCATAATGAACTGTTTGTAATTCTTCTGGCCTTAGAGCATGCTCATTATCGTTGCTTTGTAGTCCAGGAATAGTTAAATGGGGTAGATTGAGAAACCCGCTTTTTTATGGAGTCCATGGTTCTTCCGTGCCAGATTAATGCAGTGCCTGGGGAGGGGGTCTGGCCTTCGAGAATCCCAAAGGCCAGACAGTATGCATGTCTGCAGGGGCACATTTGCGGTGGTTCCCCATCCTGGATGCCGTGTGTGCTGCCTTGTGAGTGTTGGGCAAGGGGGCAGGCCTCACTCAGTAGCTGGTCTTGGGTTTGAAACGGAGTGAGCTTGCCCTAACTTACCTCTGCGGGCCAAAACAAAATCATGCATTGTTTTGAGGGACAGTAAAATCACAAAGGAATTAGGTGAGATCGTGCCTTCTAAGATTTCAAACTCACTGGGCAGCGGTGGAGTTGCATGCATTAAACACCTTTAAAGCAGTTGAGGATGGAAAATGCAAAGATCTGAAGTCTGGAAAAATTTGTCTTCTTTGTTTCTTCGTTGTGGTGGAACCTCTTGAATGATAATGACAGTGTGTGCTTCCTTCATCTTTATGCCTTTTAAAAACTCCAAGAATTTAGTGGGGGTTTTCACACGTGCCTTTCTTTTTTCCTACACAAAGATCCATTGGTGCCTTTAACAGGTCGATAAATCTCTGTTCCAAGTTTCACATTGCAAGATATTTCAAGTCTAAAGAGGGAGGGCCATTAAAAACGTAAGCCTGTGAGCCACTGAAGAGTTATCAGGGCTGCCGGAAGGCAAAACCTCAAGAAAGGGAAGCAGGGGAATGGCATTTGAAGGGCCCAGGGTGGCCTTGCATTGGGGCCTGCTCCTCTTCAGATCCATGTGTGGGCATGAGAAAGTATTGTGCATAAAGCAGCTTCCAGGGCACACTGGCATTTGGAACTTGTGGGGAATTTGGAGGCAATTAAATCTGGAACCCTATGGAGCCTTTCCTGGAACCCAGTTGGGGGTTCCCAAACTTTTGTCCCCACGGACCACTTGACAGTTGCTAAGGGTCTTGGTGGACCACTTGATTTTTGTTTCTGCCTGCTGTCGCAATTGTCGTGTGTTGTGCTAGATGCTGTATTATTTTTAATTGTGCTTTTATTGCTGCTTTTCTCCCTTATATTGTGTTTTATTGTATTACAATTTGTGTTCCATAGAATCCAGATGGTTAGTGCAATGAAATGAAGTGTGAGAAAGAAGATGAGCAATAAAAGTACAGTTAAGAATAATGTATGAATGTTTAATGTGGACATGCTACGGGCCGCCTGAATGAAGGTTGCGCAGCGCTGGTGGCCCTCAGAACACCGTTTGGGAACCAAAGTCCCACTCAAGGCTGCAGTCGCAGGGCCAGCGAGGAGCTGCAGTGGTCTGTCTGCCTGGCCAGCTGTCCTTACTAAGCCTCCCAATAAGCGGATACCTGGTTTTTCATCTGCACCTTGAAAACATGCTTATATTTTTTATATACTGAAAAGATAGCACAGCTAAAGTTATTTTAATAACTTACAATGTGTTACAGAATTGCTACGGATTTTGCAACTCCCCCCGTTGTATATGTGGTTTTTATTTAAAAATAATTTTTGGCGTTTATTGCAGCACTTGACACTCGCAGTCTGGTTACAGTCGGGACTGAAGGAGTTGTGCCAGCAAGCTGCCTCTGCTGTCCCGCAGCTAGGTAGAATCCTGAAAAACTTACACCCAGTAGATTTAATTGAGATAGGGAAAGGGATGGATTAAGCTCATTTTGAATGACTGTTGCCCTTCCTGTTGGAGGTGCTGGAACTCTGAACAGTTTCTACTTCTGTCAGTTTCCTGGATCTTGTGTACATTTATTATTAGTATTATTTATTAATAACATTTGTTAGTTGCTTTTTTCCAAAAATAGGACTCAAAGTGACGAACAAAGAGAAAAACAACACATTGCATATGAAATAGCTTGCAGCAAGTCAAACAATGGCAAAAACAATTTCAAGCGAAATAATACAACATAATAGAGAAAAAACAAATGGCAGATATAACAGCAACAGAAAAACCATCCCAACACTATAAGTATAACATAACACATTGTAACAATCCTATTATACAACTAGTCAATATGGCACAAGTAGAAGAGGAGTAACACAATTTCAGCATGAAATCTACTTTACTGGGCATCTGTTTATATTGGGGATGTGTGCTTAGTCTTACTCGGTAGTCTTGGGAACGCAATAATGCCCAAGATTTATTCATTTATTTATTTCCTCGCTCAGGTTGAATCTCCAGGTCTGACGTTTAGGTTATTACATTTGTCCCATCTTTCTTTCAGGGAGCTCAAGGTGATGTGCATGATTCTCCCTCTCTCTATTTTATCCTCACAACAACCCTGTGAGGTTGGTTAGGCTGAGAGAAGGGTCACCCAGCGAGCTTCGTGGCTGAGTGGGAATCTGAACCCTGGTCTCCCAGGAGTCTGACACTGTAACCCAGAGACAGCCAAAGGAATGTTCTCCAGAACTTACCAAGCAGCTAGTCCCATCAGCCTAAGCAAGCACGGCCAATAGTTAAGTTGTGTGGGAGTTGTAGTCCGGCAGCACATGGAGGGAACTACGTGGGCTACCCCTGCTCTAACCACTATACCACGCTGGCTGTCTTCAGAATGTTGTGCATATGCAGCAAAAGTCTTCATTTTATTTATTTATTTAATTTATTGTCTTTATTTATTCTAGTCTCCAAAGCAGCTGTGGGGAAGCTTTGGCCCTCCAGATGTTTCTGAACGACAACTTCCCTCATCCCTGGCCATTGGCCATGCTTGCTGGGGTGATAGATCATCTCGAGGGCCAGAGGTTCCCCATGATATCTCTAAAGCAATAACGTGTGGGCCCTAGAGTGCTTTTAGTATGTCTCTGGGTTTTGGTTAGAATGTTGTGAAAGCCCTTTTGTTGTTGTTGTTGCTTTGTAAAGAAAGCTACATTCCTAGCCCAAGAGGTTGAAGAGATGAGGATTGAAAAGCAAACAAAAGAAAACAAAAAGCTGGATTGCAACTCTTTCTTTTGCTGATTTCGGCCGGGGCTGTTTGGGGGCTTTGCGCATGCACAGAAGCACATCTGAATTATTTATTTATTTATTATTTGCTTTATATCCCGCCCTTCCTCCCAGCAGGAGCCCAGGGCGGCAAACAGAGGTGCTAAAAACACTTTAAAACATCATAAAAACAGACTTTAAAATACATTAAAACAAAACATTAAAAACATTTTTTTAAAATGTGCTTTTGTGCGTGTGCAAAGTGCCATTGGCTACTGAGTAAACACAGTTGACCCTTTTCCTGATAATTGATCATTAAATTGATCATAAAAGGGCATATCCCAGGTGGGCCAAAGTGCCTGCTTTCATCCCCTGCAAATCTGCTGAAGGAGGAAAGAGCTGATCTGTTTGTGGTGGCTTGAGAAAATATGTGGCTCTCTGGACAACCTGTTACGTCAAATATAAATGACAAATTATACTGAGGACTTTTCATGCAAGCTGGAGAGGGAGAGAGAAAGGACCTTTCTCCTTTTTTTCTCCTGCCCGGTGCATTCTTTGGAAAAAGCTAATATTCGTGCAAGGTAATTCAATCAAACAGCGATTCCTGTCGGCAAATGCGGCAGAGAGGCAGGCGCACAAAAGCCCTGCTTTATTACCTCCTGCTTGCCAGAGAATTGCTTTTCTCCCTCGAGTGAGCCGGCTAAAGCTGGCTTTATTATGTTAACCTATTTGTGTGTCAAGAGCTATTGTGCCACCGCTCAGTATCTCTGCTTGTGTTTGCTTGGTGCGCTGCAAAGAAACAGGAGATGGGGAGAGAAAAATGGCCGGCCGGTCAGCGCCTGGCCTGGCACTCCGGGGCCACAACGCCTGGCACTCCAGGCCCCCTGCTCCGTTGCTAAGTGACTTGCGTCCCTGGTTAATCGCTCATCTCCCAAAGAGATGTCTGCCATAATTATCAGCCTGCTGACATCTTTTGAAAGCTGCCTAACAATGTCTCCTTTTGTTAAGGGGTGGGGGAATCCTGCATGGCACAGGTGGGGGATGTTGCTTCAGTTACTGCAGCCTTGCCAGCCTGGTGCTGTCCAGATGTTTGCAACTCCTAGCCAGTACAGGCGACATTGGGGGGTTGAAATCCAGAACATCTGGGCTACTCTCTATCTCTGCGTGAAAAATATATACAGCTTTGTAGTCTGCAAGCATACAAAGCAGCTCCATCTTGAGTCAGATCTTTGGTCCCTTTAGTCAAGTTTAATCTGACTGACAGAGAGTCTAAGGTCTTGGACAGAGGGGAGGGTCCCCCCCCCCACTTAGCCTTGGTAACCCACAATATTTTTAACTGTAGATGCCAACTCTGAGACCTCTGAGCTAAAGGCCTTTGATTAAATGTGCAAGCACACACTTTCCCCCTTATACTTCATTTGTTCAAGGAGCTCAGAGTAGTGGGCATGATGCTTCCCTGATTAATCTTCACCACAACCCTCTGAGGTAGGTTAGCCTGTGTGTGTGAGATAGTACGTGTTTCAAGATCTCCCAGTGAGCTGCGAGGATTTGTACATGGTTGCTTTGTGGCTAACACTTTATCCCTCTGCTGCGCTATGTTTTATATAAATGATCTTCAAAAAATGTAAAAATTGTCCCGTCCCCCCGCTTTGCCCCCAACCCATGCCACTTTATGCTCCTTCCTTTAGTCCCTCCCAATAAGGGGGTCAATTGCTCTATAGTGGTTCAGCCTCACCCCACCTTTTGTGGATGTTTGAATATTTAAGTAAAAGGATATTGTGCTTAATTAGACCTCCAATTAGGATAAAATGAAGCATTGCACAGCCAAGGTGTGGAGTCAAAATGACTCCACTGTGGCAAAAGCTCTCTTTTAACATACTAGTTGTTTAGCTGAGACAGCAGTTGGATAAGAAGGTGTTAACCACTGTGGTCTTTAATTCCCACCTCCGGGAGGTCTTTAGATAAAAGGAGAACAGGGTGTCATAGGGGGTGGGGGGACTGCTTACAAAGCCTAGGCGCCATTTAGGTCCAAAATGCAGCAGCCAGGGTATTGGCTGGGGTTCCTTTTAGATCTCATATAACCCCTGTTTTAAAACAGCCGTGTTGGTTGTCAGTTTGCTTCCGGTCCTAATTTAAGGTCATCACACTTTTGTTTAAAGCCCTAAATGAGTTTGGTTCCAAATATCTGAGAGGCCACCTCCTTCCCTACAGACCCTCTTGGGTGTTGAGATCAGCAGAGGGGGCCCTTTTGATAGTTCTGCCACCCTCAGAAGCTCAAGGGGGGGCGGGCGGGAGAGGGACTTTCTGTGGCAGCCCACAAGTTGTGGAGCTCCCACCCCACCAAAGTGTGTCTGGTAACTTTGCTGTACAGTTTTAGGTGAATGCTAAAGATGCACCTCTTTACTCTGGGCTTTGACACCTGAGACGTGTTTTAGGAGCCACCCTATTTTGGGATTTTAGGTTGTTTTTAATGTTGTATCTGCAATCATAGTAATCTGCCCTGGGACCTTTGGGTGAAGGGCAGGTAATAGATAACGATGATAATTTTGCTACTGTTGACAATAATCCTTTCAGTATTTTTTTTACATTTAATTGGTGCTCTTTATCAAATGTACCTCTTTAAAAACAAAATTACTGGGGCTAAATTGGGGTCTGCCGTTGTCACGTTAGTAAAGTACTTTTTCCAAGTTTTGAGGAGGGGCCAGATCCCAGAACCCAGAATGGCCAGTTTTTCCATAGCACTCATCTTACCAGGTCTAAAATGAGTTGGGATCTGTCGTCATACATTGAAATGCTGGAACCTGACTGTGAACTTGGTGAGGCGGTTAAAAGGCATCACCCAGCCACATTAAACTTGTTGGGCGTGCATTCCAGTAGTGCCACTAGATAGATAGAGACTGTGATACTGTTTGCATGTCTGTTCTGTTCAGAGTTGTGTGGGAACCTGAAGTGTGTAGCAAGAATTTTGAAGGATCCACAAAGGGGGGGTCTGCCTGTTGTGTATCTGTGTGAGTGACTGGTTTTGCCTTTTCCCCAATCATCCTTGGCTTGCGTGGAAAATCCTGCCATGTGTCCACATTAGATGCTGTTGCACCATTCAGTCACTCCCTACGTATGCAGGCACGTTACTGTCCCTCAAGGAGAAAGACTGTGACTTGTCTAGAAACAGAGAGGGTAGACTCCTTCGTGTGCAGGTAGTCTTCGCACCCAGAAGGTTTACTATTTTCGGTCTGCCCCAGTGAAGAGTGAGGCATGCTCCCAATTTGGACCTGGAATAAAATCATGCTTAATACCACTTACTATGAAAACCCTATTCATAGGGTCGCCATAAGTCAGAATTGACTTGAAGGCAGTCCATTTCCAATTTCAGCTGTGAGAAGTTTGGGAAACTCTCCTTTTGGGAGACTGAGTTGGATTCCCTTTTCTTTTGGTGTGGTGTTAAAAACCTGAAGATACAGATATATCTTTAAGCTTGTTGTTCATTTTGAGGGGGCCTCTGTGGACTCTTTTCTGCTGTGAGCTGGAGACTAACAATGCACCTACAAGGTGGGCTGAAATGTTGCCTCATTTAGCAAATAAGCTGGTAAACAAGGTCATGGAAAGCAGGATTGTGGGGGGTGGGGAGGAGCTGAGGATGACCCTCTTGAAGGTGAGCTCAGCCAGACTTGTCCCCAAATTCTGCTCCAGGACTGTAAGCAACTGAAGGAGGACAGATGTGAGTTCTCTTTCAAGAGTGGCTTGTCCTGAGCGGTCGATTCTTGTTGCTGTTTGAAAAGGGAAGTCTGAAAATCAGGACGGTCAATGCCTGGCTTTTGTGGGGGAGAGTGCTAAGCACAAGCGGCCACTGAGCTGCCAGGCCATTTCTTGAAAGTTGTTTTGCACCTTGGTGATGAGCAACTAATTGGTACCAAAATGCCCAGCTTTTAATTCCTAGGTTTACTTCGCCAGCCAGAATGAAGCTGAAATGTATGTAACTTGTGTTTGTTTTTGGTTGCTTTCATTCTCTGCTGCTGTTACGTTTGTTCTGACCTTCTGCTCATCTATTGCTAATGGGGAGAGGGCTGAATGGAACAAGTGCAGAGTGCCTCTGAGTCTGTGCAGAGTGTCTTTTTCTTGCCAAACTGATTCTAGGACTTGATCTGTATGGGTTTATCGTTGTTTTGTACATTGCATTGATTTTGTCACTGTAATGGAAATATACCACACAAAAAAAAGAGAAGGGAGTGGTGTTAGCAGCAGAATGCCTGACCGCCCCCCTTTCTTCCAGAGGTTAGAAATTAAACCTCCAGTGGCTTCTTTGCACCCTTGCAGCAAATGATGTCCAAGGATTCTAGTGCAACATTTCCAGTTCTGTCAGCTGATGGGGTCGTTAAGCCTGTACTGGTTAAACCAGCCTTTGCCTTCAAGGCGATTCCGACTTATGGCGACCCTACGAATAGGGTTTTCATGGTAAGCGGTATTTAGAGGGGGTTTACCATTGCCTTCCTCTGAGGCTGAGAGGCAGTGACTGGCCCAAGGTCACCCAGAGAGCTTCATGGCTATGTGGGGATTCAAACCCTGACCTCCCAGGTCATAGTCCAACACTCTAACCACCGCACCATACTGGCTGTCTTGCCAAAAAAAGGCGCCTCAAATTGCTAAGCCACCATTTGCAGCCTGTAAGGAACCAAAGTCCCGGCTCTTCTAAATGCTTCTGGTTTGGTCAGCTGGAGGCGATTCCAACTCGCCCCGGGTGAGCAGCTGTCCCTTTTGCATGCCTGTGTTTCAACTTGGTATCTCTAGAGTAGAGTCGCCATGACCGTGGCTTGTCTGCTTTGGTTTGCTTTCCTCTTTCACTGCATCGTACCTCAAAAGGCAGCAAGTCATAGACTAAACAAGCTGCCTTTGTGGCTCTCCCTTCCTTTCCCCCTTGCATGTAATGTAAGTGCAAAACCAGTCCCCCAAAGGGGCTGGAGGTGGTGAGGGAGGGAGGCATCTCCGCACTGGGCCTTTCTCTGCAAATTGGCTGTTTCGGAGACAAAACCTCGTTGCCGGAAATCATTAATGCAGCTCAGTCTCATCCTGTCTCCCTCCCCTGTCTCCCGGCTGCTACCTGCCTTCCTCCTCCCTTTCTGGGTCTGGCTGTGGCTTTCTGCTGGAGAGGCGCAGGAACACATCTCTTTATGGCGGGCTGTAAACAAGCTTCCAATAAAAACAAGTTAATGACCTGAAACCGACAAGAGCCTGCTGGGGATTTTTTATTGCCCTAGAGACTCCTCGTGCCAGCTAGGAGGCAATATCCATGTTTTAACCCTCTTCCCCAATGCAATCTGGGTCTGGGGGGCCAGCCTCTGATTCCTTTCTCCCCCCCCCCCAAGAGAAAGCACAGTTGAGATGGATAATACCTGGAGATTTCTGCAGGGCTGTCTCAAGTATTTTGGCTACCCTGAGTGACGATGATTGATTTTGCTTGCCTTTGGCATTTCATTTTATTCTATGCAAAGGTGCAGTAGAAGGCAACCAAAATGATCAAGGGTCTGAAGCAACACCCCTGAGAGGATAGGTTGCAGCGTTGGGGGGCTTTTTAGTTGAGAAAAAAGGTGAGCAAGAGGGCAGGGGCATGGTAGAGTTGTCATAATCAGGCATGGTGTCGAGAGAAGGTTTTCGCCCTCATAATTCCCAGGCATTTTAGCATGTATTTTAAATTGTTTTTATATTGTTTTAAATTTTCAAATTGTGTTTTAAATTGTTTTTAAAATATGTGTTTTAAATTGTATATTTGTTTTAATGTTTTTGATTGCTGTGAACCGCCCAGAGAGCTTTGGCTATACAAGTGCAATAAATGAATAAATAAATAAATAAAATAAACACAGAACCCAAAGGGGATCCTCTGGTCTGTATTCCCACAGTGCGATTGCAGCCGTTTTGACTGAGAGGCAGCATGATCTGTTGGCAGGAGCAGTCTTCCTCAGCCTTGGGTCCTCAGATGATGTTAGACTGGCACCCCCTCCATCACCGGGCAGTGTGGCCAATGGTCAGGGGCAATGGGAATTGCCGTCTAAGGACATCTGGGGAACCAAGTTTGGGGGCAGGGTGTGCAAGAGCATAAGGCAGCTTTCTCCAACCTTGAAGACATCAAGATGTTTCGGACTACAACTCCCATCAGCCCCAGAAAGGCCAGTGATCAGGAACGATGGGAATTATGGTCCAACAGTGTGTGGGGAGCGCCAGGGTGAGGATGTGGGTATAAAAGTTAAAGCAGCTGGACCTGGCTTACCGTGAAATGTGTCAAATGGCTCTTGTCATTGATATATGAAGACGGGCCAGGGTCACGCTGCTAGCCAAGATCTGTCCTGTTGGGTCCGTCTCAGCTAAGTTTGTGAAGATGGAACTTTCCTTAAGGTATTTTTACCCTTTGGGGTGGGGGGTATATGGGAAAAGCCTTTCCCCCCCGGGTCTTGCTTTGGTCTTCCAGCTTGTCTGTTTTTTAAAAGAAGCCTTTTGTTTTAACCGTGTGGCTTCTGTAGCCCATTTTTAAAAGGAGAGATTTTTGCGGGGTGGTGAGATGGAAGAAAAGCTGGCTTCATTGTTGGTAACCCAACATCAATAAAGCTTTCATATTTTACTCTGCAGGGAGGGTTTCCCTTGCCTGAAGCTATGTTGCTGTTTCTATCTTGCATGATATCCAGGCATTGGCAGAATGGGTAAAATGTGGTGCGGTGTCTTTCGGGCAACCAGCTGTCAGCTTGTGAATGGGGTCAATCTCCTGTTTAATTTATGAGCCCAAACAGATTATTGGGTGGGCTATTACTCACCCCATACCTATTTTATTTTTTAAAAAATATCAAGAGCATGGCTTCTAGACCACATGGGACTGAGGATATTATAGAACAAAATGTAGGCAATTGCTGGTGAAATATCTGGGATTGGAGGTTTAGGGTGAGGAGGGGGGCTCCGGGATACTATACAGCTCTTTGCCCTTTTCCACCACTACCAGAATAAAATATGTGAATAAAGCAGAAATGTGCATTGGTGGTTAATTTGCTTGAATTCTACGGGGCATGGAATCATGATTTAAAAACCCTGACTTTTTTAAAAATTAAGGTGTGTGTTCCATCACATCTATGCCCTTTCAAGATATTGGGAGAAGCAGACAGTCTTGCATCTTGCCCCAGGAATATGGCCCTCGGCCCTGGAAGCAATATCTAGCATGACTAAAATGGCTGGATGGCCAGCAAAATGTAAACTTTTGCTGAAAAATGACACTTAACAAGTCAATGGCTTATAAAGGAGAATTATTTGCAGCGGTTGCCACTAAAATCCAATCCCATGTTGTGAATAATGAGTTAACGGACTGTAGTAGAGGTGGTGATCTTGACTGGTAGTTTTGATGTGTGTTTGGCGTATCTGATTGAATTTGGTTGAATTATCTTGGATATATTGCAAAGCAGCAGCTCTCCTCATGCAACAAACAAATGATTGATTGGTTGGCCTGTTCATCCCAAGCAAGGATCTGCAGTGGAATTTAGGGAGAGAAAAGCTCAGGCTCAGGGTAGCTGGTTGTGCATTTTGGCTTTGGGCTGAGATTCTTTGACATGTTACTATGGGTGCAGTTATGAGCTGGTGGGCATGGCGAGTTGATTAGATTGCTGAACTCCTGAGTGCATCCCTTCATGACCATGCCCTCGATACGCTGGTTGGCCATGCAGCTCTGTCTCATGTCCCGGCTTTGCGGAGAGAGGATATGAAGAATTAAGGCGAGTGGCCATTTTTCTAACTCAATAACTGACAAGACGAGACGGAGTCTGCAGTCTGGAGATAAAATTAGTTTGCAGCCGCTGCCGCGCTTCCTTGATTTAGCTTTCTAGAGCTGGACAAGACAAGACTGTTATACCCAATTAGCAAAAACATCCTAGCAGTGCCTTGATGGGCAAGATAAGAGGTCATTTCTGTGGTCCAGGAAGGAGGAAAACTGGGATATATTGGTGGAGGTGGGAGGACAAGTGGGAATTGTTTTGGGGGGGTCTGAATTCCTTAGCGTTAGAGAGATTGGCATGGTCTCCTACAAAAAAACTAAATTAGTTAACTGAAAGTAAATGAAATTGCTTCTGGGTCCAGCGGACTCACCTAAGGCCAGTAAGAGTCCTGCTAGTTTCAGAAATCTCCTTCCCCCACTGGCCAGCCAGTTGTCTTTGGGAAACCCACAAATCTAGGTGAAGGTGAGCAGCGCCTGGTCCTCGGAGGTGCCCTGCCTCAGGGCTGGTGTGTGTGTGTGTGTGTGTGTGTTCCATCTAGCTGTCAAGGCTAATGGCTTCTTCCCCTCCTCGTTCATAAATACATCCAGTTTCTTTAATTAAAAGCCATTCACTCTAGTGGCCCATCGCATTCAGTGCCATCAGCGAAGTCTTTGCTGCATCAAGCAATCCTTGGTTTTGCCTGCCAGTCAATGCTTTTAGCCCCCTTACCTGTTTGCCTTCTTCCAACACAAGCGTCCTGTGCAACAGTTCCAGGCACCCTGAAATCCCAGAGTTATTAGGGGACTCGTATTTTCCTGCAGAGCTATAATTCCCCAACTGGTTTAACAGTCAGTCCCTCTTCCCAGGGAACTGCAATTCTGTGAGGGGAATAACAGTCTCCTAACAAGTCTCAGCCCCCTTCACAAAGTCCATTTCCCAGGGTTCTTGGCTGGTGGTGGGGAAGCCATGACTGTTTAAAGTGGAAAAATGGTGGCACAGATGTATGGTGTGAACATGACCCTGGATCCTCAGACAGTTGCAGTTGACTCCTTTGTCTGTTCAGCTGTGAATCATTTTTCTTTTATAGCATCCACACAATCACTTCTGGTGGGTGGGAATGTCTGTCAAACTTGTGGCGTTCCTCTTTATCGTCTTCCCACGGAAGGATGGTAACATGCCTGCTTGATGCCATTGTCAGGAAAGCGGCATGGGGAATGCAACTCTGCTCGTTCCGATTGATCTCTCGATGGCTTTTGATACTGTTGGCCATGGTATCCTGGAGTGGTTCAGGGAAGTGGACTTTTGGGGGGCGCTGTACTTCAGTGGTTCCAGTCGTATCTGCGGGACCGCTTTCAAAAAGTAGTTATGGGAGGCTACTGTTAGGCACCATGGGAACTGTCCTGTGCTGTCCCTCGGGGTTCCATCTTGTCCCCCATGCTATTTAACATCCACATGAAGCTGCTGAGAAACTGTCATCACGAGATTTGGAGCAAGGTGTCACCAATACGCAGACGACACCCAGCTCTACCTCTCTATTCCATTTGAATGTGGAGAGGCGCTGGAGGTGTTGAACCTGTGCTTGGAGGCAGTGGTGGGCTGGATGTGGGCCAGTAAAGTGAAGCTGAATCATGAAAAGACAGTGGTGTTATGTGTCCAGAGTTCTCATGTCCAGGAGGTGGGAAGACAGCCTGTTCTGGATGGGGTTGCACTGCCCTTGAAGCAGGTCCGCAGCCTGGAGGGATTCCTTGATCCAACACTGTCACTGGAGGTTCAGGTGGCCTCAGTGACCAGGAGTGCCTTTTTCCAGCTCTGGCTGGTTCACCATCTTTGGCTGCTTTTGGACAGAGAAGACTTGGCCACAGTGCTCCATGCTGTGGTGACTTCCAGACTGGATTATTGCAATACGCTCCATGTGGGGCTGCCCTTGAAGATAACTCAGAAACTTCCACTGGTCCAAAATGCAGCAGCCAGACTACTGGCTGTGGTTTCTTTTAGAGCTCATATCACCTCTGTTTTAAAACAGCTGTGTTAGTGGCCAGTTTGTTTCTGGGTGCAATTCAAAGTGCTCATGTTAGTCTTTAAAGCCCTAAATGACTCAGGCCCCAAAAATCTGGAAGGCCGCCTCCTTCCCTATAGACCCTCTTGGGTGTTGGGATCAGCAGAGGGGGCTCTCTTGATAATTCCACTGCCCTCAGAAGTTCAGGGCATCCTCTGTGGCAGCCCCTAAGCTGTGGAATTCCGTTCCC
Organism: Rhineura floridana; assembly: GCF_030035675.1. Taxonomy (NCBI): domain Eukaryota; kingdom Metazoa; phylum Chordata; class Lepidosauria; order Squamata; family Rhineuridae; genus Rhineura; species Rhineura floridana. The sequence continues at coordinate 3,062,004 of NC_084498.1, forward strand.
TGCAAGGTTACGTTTGACACTATCTTTTACAGCTTTTGTTGTATGCTGAAGTTGCTCATCTTCACCCTGGCCTTTGGCACTTGAGATGTACGTTTTCAGGACCCTGGCTAGCTGTGAGTGTAATTTGTTCTAAATTCTCTTTAATAATGTAGTTTATATTCACTAATAGGCAAAAAAACCCTTGCCTGTAGCCAACAGATATCTCTATCAAACCTTAAAAAGCAAGGAAATTGGGCAGCTACAATGAATCCTGTGCAAATTTGCTGAGAATGGATTGATCATTTGCATGCTCATTGAGTTCAGTGGGATTTACTCCCTTGCAATCATGCTTGGGATAGGTGAAACTGAGCACAGGGGATGAGGAGGGGAGCAGGGGGAGACAAGTAGGTTTGATCATTTGCACGTTTATTGAGTTCAGTGGGATTTACTCCCGTGCAATCATGCATAGGATAGGTAAAACTGACCATGGGGGAGGGAGGCCTGGAGTGGGCAAGGGAGAAGGGAGGAGGAAGGGAGATCTGATCATTTGCATGTTTATTGAGTTCAGTGGGATTTACTCCTGTGCAATCATGCTTAGGATAGGTGAAACTGACCAGGAGGAGGGGCAGAGAGGGGAGGAAGAGGGCAGGAAGGGGAGGGGGAGGGAGGAAGGGGGAGGGGAGGAGATTGGGTGGGTGGGCACTGAGCAGAGGGGAAGCCCCTTTCCTTTCCAAAAGGAAAACATTGGGAACGTTATCATTCTTTTCAGGGTTTCCCCTACCTTTTTATTCTACAGCAGGCACATGTAGCCTCCCACCCGAATTTAAACCAAAACTGTTCCTGGCCACATCCACACCAGACTTTTATTCTACTTTAGACAGTCATGTCTTCCCCAAAGAATCCTGGGAAGTGTAGTTAGTGAAGGGTACTGAGAGTTGCTAGGAGATGCCGTGTTCCCCTCGCAGAGCTTCAATCAGAGCGGCTGACTGTTAAACCACTCTGGCCGCTGGAGCTCTGTCCGGGGAAGAGGAGTCTCCTCTCAGCACCCTTCCCAGAATTCTTTGGGGGAAGCCATGACTAAAGTGAAATCAAGGTCTGGCATGGGTGTGGTCCCCTGATTAGGCAAGCCCAGCAGCTGTGAGTCTGGCTTTTAGAACACTGACAGTTGGTTCTTAGTGAGCATGCCCAGAAATATCATTGACTCCAATGCTAAATTTCTTAAATTAATTAAAAATCAGCCAGCCATTTTTTAAACTTTTAAACTTTAGAATATGAGGGTCAGAGTAAGGGGCAAGGTCAGTAATAGGATTACAGGCACTTTGCGAACATAGCTGATGTTTAGTTAATTTCAACAAATTATGAGAACTTTTGACAGAAAAAAGTCCAAAAGGGGTCTGGTTTTTTCTTCTCTCTTTTTACACTTTGAACTCTTGATTTTCTTTGATTGTTTTGTGTATTGCCATGAAAACCTAGAAGGTTGTTAAGCAAGCTTTTCTGAGTTCGGGACTATAAGTTTTGTAATGTTTTGCTTTGAATTGAGCTTATGGGAAGCATCAGAATGTCATGGGGGGTATCTTCAGTTTAACATTGTGGAATGTGAAAAATCCATGCTGACTATAGTATACAGCCACTCTTGTGGCTGTATAATTGTTGTGATCCACCCTGGGGCCTACTGGTGAGAAATTTACTACTACTACTACTGCTGCTAGTGATAATGGTAATGATAATGGAGTGTGTGGAGGAGAAGGGCTTTTTATCCATCTGATCTTATCTGGCCTTAGCTCTGTAGAGTGTTACATATTCATAAAACTCTTCTAGGCTATGCAATGCTTTACTAAATTTAGTTGAAATAATTGATACCTTGCTTTTCCATCAAAGCAATCTAATGTCTAAGTACCACATTAGCATGTGGTATTTTTACTTTTAGTAATACTTGGAATTTATGTAGTGACTTCAAATGCAAAAATGCTTTGCATGATCTTGTAATCCTCACAACAGCCCTGTAGGGTAGGTCAGTATCTTCCCTGTGTTGCAGGTGGGGAGGATGAGGTTAGGAGGAGATTGCCTGATAGTCATCTGGTGAGTTCATAGGAGAGGGAAGACCCCAGCAGTGACCTTTCCAATGTGGCCAGACATAGCCCAGGGGCTGTGTCCCTCAGGAGGGAGGTTACAGATAACCGTTCAAACATGTTGTGTGTTGTTTGATGGCCACAGCATCAAGGGTGGCAACTGCCATGGGTGTGAGTGATGTCCTAGGCAGGCAGAGCTCTCGCACAGTCACAGACAAGGTGCTGCGTGCATGTGGGTGCGAGTCACAGGGGTATGTGCCTGTCTGAACAGGCCTTCGGTCAAAGATGTTTGCTGTACTCTTCTCCATTGTCAGACTTTCCCTGTGGCAGTTGGAGAAAGAAAATCTGTCCAGCTAATGGGATGTCTTATTCATAGGGTCGCCATAAGTCAGGATCGACTTGAAGGCAGTCCATTTCCATTTCATTAATGCGGCATTTAAAAATATGCAACATGTATTGATGTAAATTATGCCCTTTTGTGAGGCAGCGGCTGGTAAGTCGCGGCAGCCTCAGTGCTAGGGACTGTTGCCTGGTACGAGGCCAGCAGGGCACCAGGAAAAGGGGCACTGCCTTTTTCACTGCTGTGATGCAGGTGTGGTTGGTTTAGAAAATGTTACAGTAGGGCCCCACTCATACAGCAGGTTACGTTCTGGACCCCCGCTGTAAAGCGAAAACCGCTGTACAGCGGAATGCATTGACTAACATTGACCAAAATGGCGCCCGATGGCCAAAAAACGCTGTAAAATTGGAACAAGCGCCCTAGGAGCGGGGCCTTTCTGCAGTTGACAACCGCTGTATTAGCGGAACGCTGTAAAGCGAAGCGCTGTAAAGCGGGGCCCTACTGTACTCTGAACGCACCTCCAGTTTGGGAGCAGGGGGAGGAGGAGGCTTAGATGCTTGAAGGGGCCGCCCGCAATATCTGAGTTTGAGTTCTGGTTCCTTGCTTCTAATTGTTTTGTTTTGTTTTAGACAGCTCTAGGCCATTTGGGCAGGGGTTCTGTGGCAGTTCCGTGGCTTGACTCGCTTGCTCGAGTCGCCTGGATTTGTGGGCTTCTGCAAGTTCAGTAGTGAAGGAACTTGGTGGTAGACCACAACACAAGGCCCTACATTCAATCTCTGATAGCTCCAGTTGAAAGGATCTTAGATAATAATACTGGATCAGTTGTGCTAAACATAGAATCGTAGAGTTGGAAGGGGCCTATAAGGCCATTGAGTCCAACCCGCTGCTCAATGCAGGAATCCAAGTTAAAGCATCCCCAACAGGTGGCTGTCCAGCTGTCCCTTGAATGCCTCCAGGGTTGGAGAGCCCACCACCTCCCAAGGTCATGGGTTCCTGACTCTGTATAATGCAGTTTCCTGTGTTCCATTTTTGGGGGGCTGGGATGAGAAGTTCACTCAACCTTTTTTAGTGTGCACCTGGTAAAATTGGCGCTGAACAAATAAATGAAGCTGGCAAAAGGTCAAACTGCTGAGTTAGATGGAGGCGGTGGATCGCTAACTCTAGTTGTCTTGAGAGAATATAAAAACTGCGTTGCTAGATGTGGCCGAAGGGCCATTTAGTCCAGCCTCCTGAATCCAATGCAGATGCCTCCAGGAAGGCAACAAGGAGGATAGGAATGCAAAACTCCCCGCTGTTGATTGTCCCCAACAAACTGGTATTTGAAGATAGACTGCTTCGGAAGATGTATGCTCCATTCTTAACCAACATAACAGATAAAACTAGTGCTCCGTAAATTTGCTTGCCCCTTTTTAAAAGCCATTTTAGGGTGAGCTAGAATCTCCTTGCTGGATCTGACCAAAGGCCTATCTAGTCCAGCATCTGGCTTCCCTTGAGCAGGACATGAACGTTGCTGCCTCCTCCTCCTCCTGTTCTCCAGCAACAGGTATTCAGAGGTAGACTTCCTCATTGATAGAGTTCCTATTGAAAAATCGCAGGAGACACAGTTAATTGCCTAATGCCCTTTTAAAGCTGTCTAACCCAGTTTCCAACGCCGTATCTTGTGGCAAGGAATCCCATAGGCTTAATTATTTTGTTCTATTTACAATACGTATTTTGCCTTTTTGACATCCAAAGTGAGCTAAACAGGCATATAACATTGATTAGGTGTTGTGTTTTGTCTGCCCTGAACTTACTGCACATTGGTTTTTGGTGGGTGACCTGAGTTCTGTTTGGGGGAGATCCTAAAGCCATCTCAAGGATGGATGGATGGATGGATGGATGGATTTTTTAAAGTCTTATTTTTATTTATTTATTTATGTTTGCTTGGCTCAGGGTGGTTAAAGAGACCATCTTGGCTGCAAGACCCTCTCCCTGCTTGCTGGCCACTTTCTACCTGGCCTGGAAGGGCCTTGACTGACCACAGCTATAAAAAGTATCATTGCCTGAAGATGCCAGAGACCACCTTGGCTGTGGGGTGTTGTTTAGGGGCTTCTGTTTGGGGAAAAATTTAATTTCTGCTGGTCAGTTTTTTGTTTTGCTGTTATTGGGATTATGCTTCTGTATGTTATTGTTGGATTTTATTAGGAATTGTAAGGATATATCAATTTATTGTATGTTTTTAAAGATGTTTTTGTTAACTTATTGACCTTAAGAATGTATTTCTTACAGTTGATTGTGTAATTTTTTTCTGTTCATGTTGTGAGCTGCCTTGTGCATAAATTGTTATGGAAAGGCGGCATACAAATAAACAGTGATGATGATGATAATGATTGCTAATTTAAGCCCCCTTCTCATGGAGAGCAAGCCTGCAAGATCTTGAGAGGCGTCCTGTTTGCTTATCCACCAGGGAGGTGAGCCTGCCAACTCTGCTGCTGCTATCTGGGAGTGATTCAGCTCCACTTTAAATCTCTGGTCGATGGCCCTGGCCCGTTGATTCCTTCTGTGTAAATCCAAGGTGCTAAAGGCACTTTAGGGGTCTGTGTGCCAGTCTGCCTTTGGCTTTGTTTTAGTTTCTCCTTTCAGCAAACCTTCCTCGTCCTCCTAGCTAAACTCAATGTATATATTTTCACCTCCTGAATCAGCCTCACCCCATAGTGTCCATTGTCGCTGCTTAGAGAGGCACTGACCCTCGTCTTGTTCTGGCTCTGAAATTTGTTGCTGCAATAAACCCAAGAGGTTGTTAAAGGATGCCAGAGATATAAAGTGCCTACTAAAAGTTCTCTGTTGAAGCTTTAGATTGTATGAACCTCAGTTTAATTGCGTCTTTGCTGGATTTATGCAGGTTATTCACTCACTTCGTTTGTATGCGTTCGAATTTCCACCTTCCACTGTGTTGCCCTTATTCTTCAGGTGTGGTGGGAATAGGGGCTTTGCAATAAAAAACATCAACTGTCCCCAGAGAAGAAGAGTAATATTCTTATTTTAGTTTTTAAACGACCCACCATCTCAAATCAATATGTTCTGGGATTTCAAGGGAGTCTAGAAAAGCCACAAGCTAGGCTGTTGGCTGCAGAATTCTTATTTATCAAAAAGAGCCACTGTGGTGTAGTGGTTAAGGTGTTGGACTACGACCTGGGAGACCAGGGTTCGAATCCCCACACTGCCATGAAGCTCACTGGGTGATCTTGGGCCAGTCACTGCCTCTCAGCCTCAGAGGGAGGCAACGGTAAACCCCCTCTGAATACCTCTTACCATGAAAACCCCATTCATAGGGTCGCCATGAGTCGGAATTGACTTGAAGGCAGTCCATTTCCATTTTCATCAAAAACGAAGTTCCTAGTCCTCATGGCTGTGAAAGTAAGCTTGAAAGCGTGTGGGCAATATGCTTTCTAGGATTGCATGACCCCGAAGGGATGCCTTATTGCCCGGGTGGGGAAAGGGGGATATACCTTGCAATCCTGTACATCGGCAGAGCCTCTTCTGTGCGGCAAGATCTGCTTTTCGGAGGAAGGGGCTCTGCTGGGCCCATTTTGTGGCCACAAGCAGCGGGAGTCTCTCTGCTTGGTTTCATGGCAGGAAACTCACTGGGTTGGCTGGCACATTTTCTTGGCTTTCCCCTTTTTCTTTTGCTGGCAGCATCACCAGAGCATATGCCACCTCTCTCTCTCTCCCTCCTTCTCTCTCCCTTCCCCCCCTTCTCCTCTCCCCTCTCCTCCCCCCACCCCCCAGCCCTGCCGGGCTGCCTTTGTAGAACAACAACTGGGCTGGAAGTTCCCCTCGAAAGGACCCAGCAGAGGAAATGGATGTTCTCTGAAGTTTGGGACCTGGTTGAAGTGGGCCAGATGCCATAAGTGAGTGTGGCAGTGTAGGCCTTAGAGCAGGGGTGGAACCCTTCAGGCCAGGGGCCAAATGTGCCCTGGGGGGCCACTTTATCAGGCCCCCGACTCTCCCCAGCTGTTCTGCCGCCGCCTCAAGTGCTTTTTGCCTTGCTGGGTGCGTTTTTAACTGTAGCCATGCTACTTGCTTGCCTGGGTGGAGGACGGAGAGAGGCGAACAGGGGGTGGAGGAGTGCAGAAGCCTCTGACTCTTTGCGGGGCTGCAGCGAACCCTTCTACACAATGAGGCTGCACCTGCTTTTGCCGCTGGGCCCACCGGTGGCATGTGGCCCCTGGACGCTTGCCCACAAGGAAATGCAGCCCTCGGGGTGGAAACGTCCCCTGCCCTGTTCCAAAGCAACAGGGAAATTGCAAGTCATAGGGCAGCTGGACCCATTCATCGGTTGATTTCCTCCTGGCCAAGTGCCCCGCCGTGGAAGTGGCAGAAAATGAGTGGGCAGCAGGGTATGTGAAGGAACAGTGTACAATCCCAATATACCTGGGTAATCTGGGGGGGGGAGTATCTCCACTGTTTGTAAACTGGCAGCGTGGAAATCTCCACTCTGTGTGATGCTCTTGAAACATAGACCTGGGTGATGCCCGGTGCAGGCTGCAGACTCTGACCTGTTAGGGTTCCATTCGTCAGGGCTGCACCCTCGGAGACTGCCTGCTGGGTTTTCAGGAGCTGTTTCTGGCTGGAAGAGAGAATGTGAGAGGGCAACCTTGTGCCAGGGCATGGCGTGGGAGTGGATTTGCCTGGGCATCAGTGCTTACTTGCCACAAGGTCCCCAGTGAGTGAAGGGCCGAAGTGGAAGAAAGGCCATGGCCAGATGGTGTGTGTTTGCAGAGGAAGAAAAAATGCTCCGAAGGAAATTCAAGCGTTTGGTACCCGGGTGACCAGCCGCCTACAATTCCCTGTTCTTTTCTTGCCCTGATGGAAGCGGAGACCAACATCACATGCTTCTCTGGGTAATTTGGGGCTTTTCAGGCTCTGGTCTTGGTGGACCCACTCTGCCCCCTGGCACTGGACCTCTCTTGCCTATCCACCACTTCTCTGAATTTGCAAAAAATAGCAACCCAGAAAACATCTTTCCAGGAGGCAATGGGCTTAGTGGAGTTGGTTTGTCGTGTGTGTGTGTCCACATGTGTGTGTGTTGTGCACATACATGTACATACACACACACACGGGGGAGGGAGGGCCATCCCAACACAGCCTCCCTTCCCTCCCTCCCACCCTCCCTCCCTCCGCGCCTGCCTGCCCAGCTGTTCCTGGGTTATTAATGCGCGGTGCTGATCATGGACTCCCGTTGTAATCATTAAAACTATTAGAAGGGAAATGTTCGCTTGAAGCTAATGTCAGCTTCTCTCTGTTCTGCTTTGCAAACGCTCACAATTAATGCCAATCAGGAACCAGGAAGGAGCCAAGTCGAAACCGCGTCTGTTTGATCTCATTTGTCAGCTGTTGCCGTTGCGTGTTGTACATTTTCATACAATTGCTATAAACATAGAAGGGGAGAAGGGAACGGGTGGGTGGGGGGGTAATGCTGTATTCTCTCTCTTCTCTCTCCCCCCCCCCCCCGGCCCGGCCGCTCTTCAAGTGAGCGTTCAGCGTTGTTCCGTATGTTCATTTTAATCATTTTGTATTTCTTTGCCTGTCATCTGGTCCTCGGCGAAGAGTGGGAGAAGGAGGAGGTGGGCCTTTGTAAAACAAATACACAGATCTTGATAGATGCCTCATTTTCTGATCCGGTGGCTGCGCGAGATTATCTACAGCTAAATAGGAAAGGCCTGTTTGAATTTCCTTTTTCCTCAATGTGCCGTTTTCTTTGCTGTGAATGTAGACAGATGTTTTACTCAGACTCTTTTTTGGCTCAGGCTGCATCTTTTAAAGGAAGTGGTTTAACCGTGTGAGAAGAGAAATGCAAAATCCAGGTTTGTTTGTTGGGATTGTGGCTAGGGTTAGGAGAGAAATTTGATTCAGTTTGCATTTAAAGCTGAATATATCAAATTTACACTTTGCGAAACAGCATGAGAACCGAAGGGCAGCCATCCTTCGAAAGTCACGATGCAGTTCGCCAACTAAACGATGTTCACAAAAATGCATAGGTTAGGGGAAAGTGCATAAAAAGGGACATATGAGTGAAAACAATATGCAAAAATGCATTATATGATGAGAAATGGTTGGCAAAAATGTGTACATTAGTCAAAAGTGCTTGCAACAATGTGTGTGTTAGGAGAAATTTGCCCTAAAATGCTGGAGAATTTTCATAAGTTTTTTTTTAAAAAAATTGCAAATAGTTACAGAAATGTGGAGAACTGAATTTAAGATTGGAAAACGAGAAAGTGAGAGAATGGAAATGGAGAGATCTTTCCAACCCTAGTTGTGGCATTGTACTAACCTTTTCTAAAAAATGCATGGAGTAAGTAAAAGGAGACGTTTTTATTGGATCTCCTTAGGTTGATTAGATTGCCTGTTGCCTGTTTACACGTTAGGTACCTGTGAGTGCCAAATACGCGAAGGGGCTTCCAAGGAGGCCCCTAGCAATCCCCATGCCCTAGATCAACCTTCATCAACCTGGAGCCCTCTGGCTGGGGCTGATGGGAGTTGCCGTCCAAAACATCTGCAGGGCACCAGGTTGGCAAAAGCTGGCCTAGATGCTGCTTTGCACAACGGCCATGCCCCCCGGACACCGCACTCTCACTATCACACGGAAAAGACCTCATCGCATGTAACTGTTTGGGGCCGGCTTCAGACTGATGCCAATTGCATGCTGACCAAGGGCGTGGCTTGTGCCCATCTTGGTGCCAGGAGGGTCCCTTCACCTGCTTAGTACTTATAAGTATTGATCTCTTGAACAGGACTTCTGTAAGCTTTAGGATTTCATGCAGCTGTTCCAGGGTCTGCCCACAAGAAGAGGCGCACAGCTGCATTGGAGCAAAAATATACCCTGTCTTCAAACAGTAATGAGTTCCTCTTTGCACCCAGCACCTTGGCACTTGGACAGATGCAACCCTAATAAAATGGAATCCGGCTGTGTTCCAACAATTTTTAATGACTTTTTTTTTTTTTAAGTGAGAAAATACGTTAAAGGGATGCTAAAAGTAGATCCTCTAATGCAGGGATGAGTAGAAGGTAGATCAGGGCTTGTGGTAGATTACCAAGGATTTTTGACTTGCCCTTGTTTTACAGTAGTAACTGGTGGACATGGTGGTTCAAGAGGAAGAAAGAAGAAATTGACCCCCATCCCCAGGTTTCTGAAAGTGTGCCCATCCACCCCTTGATTTGATCCCCTTTGAAAGCCATTGGCCGTCATGCCATCTTGTGGCAGGGAGTCCCTTGTGTGAATAATCAGGTTATTCTGTCTATTCTGAATCTACTGCCTGCTGGTTTTCATTGGGTGATGTGAGAGAAGTAAAGGGGGGGGGATCCCAGTTGTAGTCTTTCTGCACAGAAGTCATGATTTTATACCACCACCAGCACCCAGACCTCCCCTCCCAAGTTTCTTTGCCCCCACCTTGCAACACAAGTCCCAAGTGCTTTCGGTATTCTTGTGTTCAGATACAAAGACACTGAGCTTAAGTGGCTAAAACCATTACATTTGCTGATTCGGTTGTTTTGGTGTCCAGTGGGGCTTCCTGTAAGTTCAATTCTTGGCATTTTTTTTTTGTCTTGTATGCAGTAAGTAACAGTTTAACATTTGAATACTTTCCTACAGAATAGACTGTATCAAACTTGGAAGCAGGCCTCCATTTTCGAGTCTGGACAAAGAGTTCTGTGTGGCTCTCAGTCCTGGCAGTTTTGACTATTTCATTGTTTCTGGTAAAAGTTATTTTATTTGCTCTGAAGAACCTGCCGTGATTTCCCAAAGCTGTCTCCTGTTGCTCTCCCTCCCTGGGCTGAACTGTCTTGTTTGAAGAATTGTGTTCATTGTAGGAGGGTTAGGGTATGGCCGTGCTAGAGCTTTGTGTTGCAAAACAGCGTTTGGGTGATGGACGTCCCATCAGGCCTTAACCCGATTAGGCAAGCGAGGGCTACTGCAGAGGTTGTGGAAGCCATTGGTGCTTTAAGACATTCCTCCCCAGGAGTCCTGGAGCCCCTGAATGGGAACCCCATCTGTCGACTGGTAAATCCTTGGATAATAGCTCTGCCTTCAAAAGAGCCCTCCTCCTCCTCGCATGCAAGAGTTTGATGCTTCCTGAAGCCACGCTGGCAGACCCGTCCCAGGAGGGGAGAGCTCTGGGTGCATTGTGGAGATCTGTTGTCCATGTTCATCCCACACAGAGGAGACAGGGTGAATCCCAAACATCCAGACAGCGCGAGTGAAAAATGGGCCCTTCCATTCAGCCAAGACAGCTCCTTTTTGCATGCGGCTCTGGGGCGGGGGGGGGGGCTGCAAAGGTCAGGAAGTTGGGCTGCAAGCGCAAAGGCGAGGAAGCCAGCCATGAAGCTCTGCAAAGAGGCACAGCGGGGCGGAGGTTGAGCGAAAAGACTGCACTGCTTCCCGAGCAGAAGTGCGTGGAGACGTGATGTGTAAGGCGGGTTTTTGGTTCACACGGGATGCTAGGCAGGGTTTCGGTCTTGTCTGAACGAAGTGCGTCCTGCAATATAAATATATTTGATATAAATCCAATAATAATAAATAATAAATATACCCTTGCATCATGTCTCGTGGTCAGCACGAGCCACGTTGCTGGGAGTCACAGGCGGGGGAGAGTGCAGTGGCGCTCATGTGACCTGCTTATAGGCTTTCTGTAGGCACCCGGTTGGCCTCTATGAGAACAGGATGCTGGACTAGTTGGGCCTGTTGCTTGATGCAGGTCAGGGCTCATGTTCCCTGACTTGGGTCACAAAGTTTCTTTTAGTCTTGCGCCCGGTTCCTCAGATGCCTCTGGAGAGCAAGCCATGAAGGCACGAGCTCTCCTCTGTTGCTGTTCCCTGCCAACTCTTATTTGGAAGTATGCTACGGCTGCAGCTGGAAGCTCTCTCTAGCCACCATGACTCTTGCGCATCGATAGGCCCACTCTCCATGACGTTGCTAGTCTCCCTTTTGAAGCCGACCAGCTTAGAGGGCAGCATCACATCTTGGTAGCAAAGAGAAGGGAAGCTCAGTGGGGGGGTGGTCCAGCTGTCTTCCCAGGACCCTCACCGGAAGAAGCGTGGGCGCCCCCAGGGTGAAGTTGGAAAACTCAGAAGGTTACGGCAGTCATCCGTCCAGCTCACTGCTGGGTTGCATAATGATAACGGCACGGTGGTGACACCATCTCATCTTGGTCGCCAGAATCGAGAAGCTGCATCCTTGGTGCACAAAGTCATTGTAGGGTTTGAACAGGGATATCCACCAACACCACCCCTGCCAGCAGATCTCTCCTCCTTTCCCCCCAAGCACAGGAGGCAGTGATGGGTAACATTGTGTCTTCTGCCCTCCTCAGACTGATCATCTGCAGAGCAAGGAGAGCGCCGTTTCCCTCTCCGCTGTGGGTCTTTGGGAACAGGCGTTTGTTTCTGTGTCTGTGTGCGTAGTGTGTGCCTGAGTGTGGGGTGGCAACTCCAGCTGCTGGAGTGCAGCCTCCCACAGGTGTTGCAACAGAGTGCTGTGTTGCCCTCAGACCAAAATGGGTTGGCTATCCCTAATGTGTAGAACCCAGTTCTGTACAATGGGTGGGGAATCTTATTGACCTGACGGGCCAGTTCTTTTGTCTCTCCCCATCCTCGTGGGCCAACTTTGACTGGTGGCCAGGATCACTCGCTGGTCGGTCGTCGTAAGCATGCCAGGTGATTGACAGCTGTCAAAGCGCACTGCTTTCTGCAGTGCTTTTGAAATGCCCGACAGTTACCTAGTTGTCAGGGGCTTGGGAACAGCCCAAAACACTTTGCAGGACCTGCCCTCAGCACTGCCAGTTGGCAGAGCCTGCCTGCCCTCCCTGCCCTGTCCATATATGGCTTTGGGTGTAGGGCAGCCATGCATGGCTGGGCTGAAGCAGCCCCGTGGCCAGAAGAGGAGGACTGGTGGGTGAAATGTGACCCAGAGGCTGGAGGTCCCGTCCCCCCCGGGTGTAGAAGGCTTGGAGGGTGTCGTCCTTTTGGGACCCCCGTTAACTCAGTGGTAGAGCGTGTGCTTTGCATGCAGAAGACCCCCTGCCTGGGAAAGACCTTTCCTTGAGACCACAGAGAGTCCTCCTCAGTCAGTGTAGACAAAGAGCCTCTCTCAGTATGTGGCAACATCTGTAGATTTGCATGAAGGAAGCTTACTAGCAATCATGATGCAGGAGAAGGAGGCCACCCAGCACTACCAAAGAGCTTATCTTACACTTTGGGACTCTGAACGCTCATTTTGCCTCATGGAAACACTTTGAGTAACTCAAAAGCTTGCACCATCACTGTCAGTTGATCCAGTGTAGATAACGTCTTGTCAACGGCTCTTATAGGGTGAATGCAGTCAGCGGCTGATCCGCACAACCATCAGATGAGCGCACTTTTGGACAGGCTGATTGTCTTCTGTCCTGTTAACTATTTGTCACTTGGGGACCATGTGTTCTTTCAAAGATTGAAGGGGAAACACATTTTGGGCCTTTCCAGATCTCATAGGATAGGACTTGGTTCTGCTTTTCCTCCTCAGTTGTCGGGGCGGTTCTTCCAAACAGCCTTGTGGCCAGCTCAAGCATTTAATAGAAGACCATCCAATATATAATAGATAACTTCTACTGCTATCTGCCAACACGGCCCAGTCATTTTGTGGCATGGAAAAGAGAACCTTTTATTTACCACTTTACAAAAGCTTTCCTTGCCTGGCTACCTGAAGATAAAGACAGGACAACTGAAGCACAGCAGAGCATCTATTTAAAAACCTGCTTCTGACTTTGTGTGTGTTTGAAGTCACCAAAGCTGGATCAGTGACCTTCCCACTGGCTTCAATTCTCTGCTTATTGAATTTTGACCTTTCATTGTTGGAGTTACCTTTTTCGTTTTCCAACGTATTGCAAGCAGGGGATGTCTGTCTGCTCCCCACAAATGCAAATCCAACTAGCCAGTGGCTTAGGAGCCAATGGGGGCCTTCTGTCTGCCCCTGGGTGCAGGTGTGGGGCTTTCTAAACTGCCCTCCCATCTACTAGTATCAACCTTGGCTGTGCGGTTATCTCCAGTGTGTGAAGATGCGTGAGGAGTGCCTCCTGCCAACTCCTGGATTTGAAAACTAAGGCAGGGAAGTCACTCTAGGTGAAGCAGCTGGAGACAGTGTTTTGCATTTCAGACTTACTTGCCAGGTAATCAGTGGCAAGTAGGAATAGTCTCAAGTAGGGATGAACCAAAGCAGTCTCCTCAACTGAGATTTCAGTAATTGGAAGGCTCCATGATGTTGGACAGACATACGTGTCCACACACATGTCCGCACACATACACATATATATCTTGTGTGGAGATTTGGGATAAATCAACCCCCCTGAAACCAGTGGTTCTCCCAAATGGGGAGCAGGGGAAATTCCTATGAACTGGAAAGTGCTTTGAGGCCTGTTCAGAAGCAGCTGGTCCTGCTCTCAACCCAACTTCTGCCCCAGAGTGCCTTGGGAAATGGCAGCATATAACTTTTTTAAAAAATTATTTGTTTTTTAATGAAAGGGGAATTAACATGGCGGGTGCCCTCCCCCAAAATGGAACTCTCCTCTTTCGTAGGGGGCTGGATGTCTCTCCAAATTCATGAGAACAGGGTGTGGGGGAGAGGTTGGCTCAGTCCTAGTCTCCAGACAACCAGGCATGGAAGTTCTGGTAAACTGGAAGAGAGTTGTCTGCAGCTTTTCATTTTAGGCACATAGGAAGCTGCCCTTATACCAAATCGTACCATTGCTTCCTCTTGTCCACCCTGACCAGCAGCGGCGCTCTAGGGTTTTAAATTGGGGGTCTTCCCTAGCCTTACCTGGGGGTACTGAGGATTGACTCTGGGACTTTTTGAATGCAAAGCAGGTACTTTATATGGCCCAGCAAGACAGCAGCTTGTTGATAGCTACCCAGGGATTGCCTTGGGCGGGTGGGTGGGCTGCTGTAAATTCTTGAGGACTGCCAACTTCTGTAGACCAACCTGCAAGGCTGCTGTGGTGGGGAGGTCACTCTTCGTTCCCATGGACAAAGAGTTGTTTGAAAGGGGGCATGGCTAAATGGCAGAGCCACCTGCTGTAGATATAAAAAGCCCCAGGTCCAATCCCTGGCACCTCCAGTTAAAAGGATTTGGGGCAGCAAGACTTGGGAGCAACCCTTCTTTGCCTGAGACCTTTGAACATCACTGCTGGCCAGAGGAAGTACCAGGCAAGATGTGCCTGCTTTCGAACAGCTGAATGCCTTGCTCAAGGCGATGAGGGACTGAGGTTCAGAAAATTGTGCTCTGCGGTGCCCCATCAGGCTTATGCCACAACAGATGGGTCTTTCAGGGGGCCACAAGGTGCCTTGTTATCTGTGGCGGCAAGTTACCGCAGTTCTTGCATAATTACCTGCCAAGTGCATCGTTCAACCTTCGCCAGCCACGTGCCCTCCAAACATTTTGAGATAAAGTCCTATCAGTTTGTGTGGTCTGGGCCTGATGGGAGTTGCTGTACAAAACACCTGGAGGGCACCAGGTTTGCCAAGGTTGGCATAGCTCGTCCTTGCTGTTTGGAGGACTTTTCCATGCCTACCAAAACTCTGTAGGGGATTTGCGTGTTTTTCTTCAGAAGTGGCTGGATACAAATGACCTTTTTATTTGTCTAAAGTAGATCTTGGATCCTGCTGCTTGGAAAATGCTCTGATTAGATTATATATAGTGCTAATTCTGCTTTTCTTAATTAAAAAAAAATCAAGAAGTGCTTCTGGAAGTGACTTTGTCCAATCAATAGGCTGCTGACAGCGGCATAATTTATAATTCCATTTGTAATTTTCCATCAGACATCTGTCTCAGTTCCTTGTGAGTCAACATAGATCTGTGCAACTTTACCCAACTGGCTCCGTTCCAGGAGTGTGGGGTGGCGTTTTTCTGTAGCTTAGATGGATCTCTGGCATCTGTCGCCATCAGGGTAAATGCGCTTTCCCCTCATCCCGAATGCTAATTTATAATGAGAACTGTTTGTACTCTGTGCCTAAACGCACACACACACCAGGACCCAGCAACAGAGGACCAAATTCTCAATCACCCGGAAAAACTGAATTCTGTGATCTGGACAAAATAACAGCAACAACAATAATAATTTTATTATTATTAAATTTCTCTCCTGCTTCTTCCTCCAAGAAGGAGCCCAGGCTAGCAAGGGACAAAACACTAAAAAGATCTTAAAATATATAAATTGTTATTATCTATTTTAGTCATTTATATGCCGCCTTTTCCTCAGAACTGGGATTCAAGGCAGCTTACAAAAATTAAAACCAATACAGTTTAAAAAAATAAATAAAATATACAGAAGTTATCATTAAAATGTAATTAAATTAACTATAAAATTAAAACTACTTAAAACTTAGTGATTAAAAACACACACACGCAAAATACAAATCTGTATTTAATAGCCCTTGGAGTCAGTTCCCCAAAGCCTATCAGAACAGAAAAGTCTTCACCTGCCATCGGAAGGGCAGCAGGGAGGGAGCCAGTCTAACCTCCTTAGGCAGGGAGTTCCAGAGCCTGGGGGCAGCCACTGAGAAGGCTCTTTCCGGTGTTCCCGTCAGACTTGCCTGTGAGGGTGATGGGACTGAGAGACAGGCCTCCCTTGATGATCTCAGGGCTCGGACAGACTCATATGGGAAGATACGGTCCTTCAGATAGCCTGACCCGAGCTGTATAGGGCGTTATAGATCATAACCAGCACTTTGAATTGTGCTTGGAACCAGACTGGTAGCAAGCGGAGCTGTTGTAACCAGGGAGTCACGTGCAAAACACCTTAAAAATAAAACATTTTAAAAACATAAAAAACATATTTAAAAGCCATTCCAACACAGACGCAGACTGGGATAAGGTCTCTACTTAAAAGGCTTGTTGAAAGGAAGGTCTTCAGTAGGCGCCAAAAAGATAACAGAAATGGCGACTGTCTGATATTTAAGGGGAGGGAATTCCAAAGTGTAGGTGCCACAACGCTAAAGGCCCACTTCCTATGTTGTGCAGAATGAACCTCCTGATAAGATGGTATCTGCAGGAGCCACTCACCTGCAGAGCGCAGTGATCGACTGGATATATAAGGGGTGAGACGGTCTTTCAGGTATCCTGGTCCCAAGCTGCGTAGGGCTTTGTACACCAAAACCAGCACCTTGAATTTAGCCTGGTAAAGGCCGGCAAGGTGTGTGACCTTGCGTAACACTGTTCTTCATATGGTGTTGCACTTACGGAATTCCCTGTCTTTGCAGATTCCGTTGTCCTCCATATCATTTAGGCAGCTACTGAAAACACTTTGTTTGCTCAGGAGTAGATCTCAATAGTCAAATTATCATTGCTGTATCATATTCTATTAGAGATTAGGGATGGGCAGACTTCAGGCTTGCAGGATCTACCTTTTTATTGCAACCACAAGATCCAACTACAGGAACCTGGTGCAAAAGGCACACGTGAAGGATAAAAGAATTCTGAACTGAGCTGACAGGCCTTGGTTACCTAAAGCGTTTCGTGTTTCAGCAGCACAATGGGGCTGGGCAGGTCATTTTTGTTGCTGCTGTTATTAAATGATGGGAAGTCGAAACTCTTTGATGTTCTCCTGCAAATCACCCTGAGGTCTTTCGATAGATCCCAGTTGATCTTGTGCCCACCCCTGTTACTGACTGAGGTGTTTTTTTAATTATAGTTTCTATGCTGATGGACTTTGACAGATGATGATAGCCTCTCTGGGCTCTTACCGGAGTGGGGGGGGATATAAAAATAAAGCAGTAATGAAAATAACGAAGCAGCCGACTTTAAAATGTCTGGGCAAGTAGATATGTTTTGACCAGGGCTGAAAATGTTGTAAAGTCAGTGCTAGTCAGGTTGCTATAGGGAGGGGATTCAAAGGGCAGGGCACAACCCCTGCTTGACATATGACATGCCTCATTGGGCAGATGTACACAAAGAGGAGCCTCTCCAGAAGATATGGGCAGGTTGAAACCTTCAGCTGCGTGGGTCCTGAGCATGTAGTGGTACCCTCCATGCACACACTTTGCCTGGTTTGAGGCATGCCACCCTCTGATTTCCAGTTGCTCCTTAAGGCTTGTTTCTTCCTGTTGCACCAAATTCTGGTTTGCATTTTGTCTGAACCACATCAATCTGCTGAGTAGGTTATGAGTCAGTCTTAGGAAACAGGTGTAGAGTTTTAACTTGTTGGGTTTTGTATTAAATTCAGATTTCACTTTAAACTAGGTTTAAAGAAGCATTTAGGATATTTGAAATACGAAGAATAATAAACATGCTTCAAGAAGGATTTTTATCCGCTCTCTCTGACAGGCCACAGTATGAGGCTAGTGAGCTGTTTTTGCCTTGCTTGGGTCACAGTTGCGTAGGCCAGCTGGATCTTATGCTACTTTATTCCCTTGGTTCTTTTTATTAGCCTTGCTTCTGTGCTGATAAAGATCAGGTCTGAATGGGACGCCCGGGGTAAATGTATGCAAGCTAAATCAATTTGCAGGTAATGATTTATTCTGCTTAGTTTTGCTCTGAAAAGACTTCCTATTTTTAGGTGTGTATTTTATTTTGTTTTGCTGGAGGACAGGAAAAGAGTACATTCTGTTGGTGAAGGTACAGAGGCTGGGAGCCCAAAGTAGATGGAAGGATTGCTTTTGCTGCCTTTGTTCTGTGTGTATGTGTGCAAATGCACACGTGGTAAATATGCATGTTTCTGGCTCTCATGATTGCAAAGAAGCTTGAAACTGGCTGGCCAGGACCTTGATTAAATCTTAGAAGCCAAAGTGGGGGGCAGTGAGTGGGGGTCTCCGTCTCTCTCCCTCTCTCTCCCTCTCTCTCCCCCCTCTCTCTCTCCCTCCCTCCCTCCCTCCCTCTCCCCCTCTCTCCCTCCCTCCCTCCCTCCCTCCCAAGAGCACAAGGTGGCATACCAACGTGATTTTTTTTATCCTCACAACAACCCTGTGAAGTTTCTTACAAGGCCAAATTCTGTCCTTTTCATTACACGCCATGCTTGCTTGGGAGAAATGCAAAAGTAAGGACTCTACAGATCCTGGAGTTATGCACTGCCCACTTCTCATTTCGGTCTTTCTGTGGCTTATCCACCCCAAAACCCAGCCCTTTGCTTTCCCAACAAATTGTGTGCCTCCGCCTTGCCTTCAGATCTTCTTGTGCGGTTTTGTTCTTTTTCTTTTAATCCCTGAATGTAAAAATGGCAGTATTGTAAGGGCGTTGTGAAATCTACCCTTCTCCTCCCTTCCCCAAATAAAGGGAAGGAAGTTGAGAGCAGCCCTTTTGGTAGTTCCACCACCCTCCGAAGCTCGGGAGGGGGCGGCCCGGGAGAGGGCCTTCTCTGTGGTGGCCCTAAGCTACAGAACTCCCTCTCCGCTGAGGTGCATCAGGCAACTTAGTTGTACAGTCTTAGGCAAATGCTGAAGATGTAACTCTTCACCCTGGCCCTTGACAACCAAGCCGTGTATATTTAGGACTCTTCCCTCCCTCCCCATTTTGGGATTTTAGGTTGTTTTCAAATTGTTTTTAATGTCATATTTTAAAATTGTTGTAACCCACCCTGGGACCTTTGGGTAAAGTTTGTTGTTATGTGCCTTTGGGTCAATTAAGACTTATGGCGACCCTATGAATCTGCGACCTCCAAGAGCATCTGTCATGAACCACCCTGTTCAGATCTTGTAAGTTCAGGTCTGTGGCTTCCTTTACGGAATCGATCCATCTCTTGTTTGGCCTTCCTCTTTTTCTACTCTCTTCTGTTTTTTCCAGCATTATTGTCTCTTATTGGGTGAAGAGTGGGTAATTAATAATTGAAAATGAAATGGACTGCCTTCAAGTCGATTCCGACTTATGGTGACCTTATGATTAGGGTTTTCATGGTAAGTGGTATTCAGAGGGGGTTTACCATTGCCTTCCTCTGAGGCTGAGAGGCAGTGACTGGCCCAAGGTCACTCAGTGAGCTTCATGGCTGTGTGGGGATTCGAACCTTGGTCTCCCAGGTGGTAGTCCTACACCTTAACCACTACACCACACTGGCTCTCTAATTAATAATTATACTTATAATAATAATTAATAATATAGATGGTATCCCTTGTTTACAGCACAATCTTGCACAGGAGTAAGTCCCATTGAGTTCAGTAGGACTTACTTCCAGGTAAGCATATAAGATTGCAGCTTTAATGCTTCAAGAGCGTTGCAATATTTATAGGCCTGCCTTTCAGCAGAAAACTATTCACCAGTTATATTTTTTTGAATTTTTTAAAAGGCATAAGCACGAAGCCACTGACTGCCATTATGATGCTCACTGGGGGTGACCAGCGGGCCAGTGACTGACTCTTGGCTTAACGTGCGCCTCGCAGGGTTGTTGTGAGGATAAAAATGTGGGAGAGGACCACACCCCCTGTCTTGAGCTCCTTGGAGGAAGGATGGGATATGAATAAAAGAAGAACAGGGGAGGCAGAGAGGCTGGAGGGGGGGCGGCTGAGCCAGCACGAGGTCTCACGTGGTGGGTGCTGAGGGTCAGATACTGGCCTGGCCATGGAGTCTACCTTTGGCCCTGGCCTACCCTGCACCCCCTCAGCCAGGGTCAGAGGCCAATTCCATGGCCAGCCCAGGAGGCTTTTGTGCATGGGATCTTGGGGGGTCAACTGGGGGGGGAGTGTTGCCCCTTGTCTGAGGCAATCAAATGTCTTGGTCCAGCCCTCTAAGCAAGCCTAGTGGGAATGGGCTGAGGAGGAGTGAGTGGGGGCTGCCCCACAGAGAGTCTGGGGCCCTCCAGATGTTCTGGGACCCCCACCAGCCCAGTTGGTGGTCAGGGCTGACCGGGGCTGGAGTCCACCGACGTCTGGAGGGCTACCCCTGAGCACAGAGAGGGCAGGAGTGGGGTTCAAGGAAGCTTTGGGGCCAGCTTTGGAAGAGGCCAGTGGTATCCAAGGCTGGACGGAAGGGTTGAGTCATCTCTCCCCACCCCACCAATTAATGTGAAGGAAACAGCCTGGCGCTTATTATTATTACTTATTACACTTGTATACCGCCCCATAGCCAAAGCTCTCTGGGCAGTTTATAACATAAAAATCAACATAAATTCTACATTTGATACAATTGCAATAATAAGAAAAAAAATAATTCACATTTTAAGTAAACATAGCTGAACAATACATCTCTAAACAATATACATAACATCAAAACAAAATGGCTTTGGGATTTTTTTGTTTTTTGCTTGCAAGACTTTAGGTGAACATACACACTTTTTAGCCTGGGGGGAGGGGTAACGCAGCCCCACTATCGAGCATTATCTGTGGGTCCACCACCACCCCATTTTTCCTCAGCGACGTCCGTGCCACTTTAAGATTGCCAGGCTTTTAAAGATCACACAAGGAGTTAGAGGAAAATTACCCTTGACTCTTAACATGCTAATATAATCTTGAACCACATCTTCAGGACTGCGGCTAAAATTGCTTTTTAGATTAACATTTAATTATTAACAGGCCTCTCTCTCCGGGAGTGAGCAGGCTGCCTCCCCCTCCCCACGAATGTATTAGGCAGGTCTGGGGGGTGTCGAGGGAGGAAGGTCACCCGTGCCTCCGACAAGAAGCGTATGTGCTTTATTGCAAGCCGTTGGCAAGGTGCTGCTGAACTTTCCCTTTTCTTAGGTTTTATTTTATATTTCCCATAATTTACAGAGGAATGACCTTTCCCCAGATTAACTCATTCCGCCACCAAAACTGTCAGCTTTGCTAATTGAGTCACTGCTCATTTTACTCTTCAAGGCCTAGGCATAAATTACTCAGTTGTTTCCAGCATAGCAACAAGGGAAGGGGGAGGAAAGAGACCCCCCACACACATACACCCTCCTTCAATGGGTAGCCTTGGAATAGGTGAGGAAAGAACAGAGGGTGCTTCTGAGTATGTGCAGAGTGCATTAGTGTACTTGCCTGGGTGCTCTGTTGGGAAGCAGGGAGTGGTCTCATGTAGTCTTGAATCCGCAAACCTTTTCGGTTGTTGTTGGGCGGACATTGAAATGTTGTTGAAAGAGGACATGAGGAATTTAACAGTTGAGGCACTTATGGGGGCCAGAACAGCGTTCCTGAGGAACGTTGTGTGTGTGTCTGTCTGTCGTGTTTACAGGCCTAGTTTGAGGACCAGGCTAGGAGCCTCCAAGCTATTTGTCTCGTGTTGACATCTGTTTCATTGCAAATGGTTCTGGAGCAGTTGTTTTGATCAAGCAGAACAGTTTGAGAAGGGTGATGGTTGAAAATGACGCCTAGAATTTGGATCACAGCAAATTTGGTGAGCTGCAGAACTTGCCAGATAGGATTCCACCAAAGGTGAAGCTTCTAGCACTCGGCTGGTAGTAAAAGCTAGATCTGGCAAGGCTTAAAACGATTAGAAGGTGGGAAGATTTATGTGTGAAGGTTTCATCCTGTACTTCCTTCAGGGTGCTCAGAGTGACATTCATGACTTCCTCCATTTCATTCTTGCAATAACCCTGTGAGGTAGGACAAGCTGAGAGAGAGCCAAAGTCTCCCAGCGAGCTTCATGGTTTCCCCAGCCCAACTGGCTCCACCCCTCAGCACTGCAGCTTGCCATGCGGGATTGTTGGGACCCAAATGAACTTGTAAACAACCTTTGTGGAAAGTCTTTTGAGATTCCTGGCCATTCTTTTACAACGTGGAAATTTATGTGGCCCTTTTTGCAGCCTTGATTTAAGATAATCTCTGCTAACAGGAGTGTGCAGCAAGTGGATGTTGTGCAGCAGTGGAGAAGCAGGTAAGATCGCTTGAATGGTCTGAAAAATGATTTTGGCAATGCAGAAGGTCCTGAGGAGGGAGAAGGTGCTATTCCAAGAAGGGAGAGGGCGTGGAGAAAAGATGGGGGGCTTTCCATGAGTCCAACAGAGGCAGCCAAAAGGGGGGGGGTGATTTTGGGACACCTATGGATGGTACCAGAGAGAAGTGCACAGCGTTTGACTGGGGCAAGGGCAGAAACCTCTGAGACCTTCTCCTGCACAACCCTGCCAAAGTGCACAGGAAACGTGCAAGAGCACAGAAGTGCAAGGCTTGTGCAGGAGAACATTCCAAGAGGGAGTCTTGCTCCCTCGTCAGTTACTGTCTTGGCCCTGCCATTTTGCTTTTTTTCCCCTGCCAAGTTCCTTTACAGCTTTGGGTTGAACTGCTTTGAGCAGGGATCAGGAGCTCCTGAGTGTATCTGACTGCTTCCAAAACCAGCTCAAGGAGGCATGGTGCTGAATTCAAAAGGAAGAATCTGCGGCACTCCTCTGTGTGTGCTCCTGATTCTTCCTTTGCAGCTGTGTATTGAATTTGAACTGGGCTTGCAAAAGAAGAATTTGGAGCTTAGTGAGCGCCAAAGGAAAAATAGGAAGTTTAAATCACCTGATATCATGTGACAGACAGGTGGGTAGCCCCACCCACTTGTCAAAACCACCCATGGTGGGTTGGCCACCACTGATTTAGGCAGTTGAAATTTGTTAGTCGCTTCTGTTACGAATCTACTTTGGCTTCAGAAATTTTGTTTTCATTTGCAGGCCTCTCTGGCTTTGCCAGTTGCTTTCTCTCCCAGTCTCCTCCACCACCTCGATCCTATTTTCCTTTTATCTCTTAGCCTTGCCTATTGGGGGGGGGAGAGGAGTATTGACAGCTGTGCGGCACTTTATCTTGCCTCAGGGACCTTCATGGCGGCTTGTGCCAGAGATAAGACCGGTCTTATCGCCTGCCGATGTCAGAGGAAGTGCCAAAGAGTTCTATCATTGGTGCATGAGATGCCGGGTGGATTTTTTTTTTAAAAAAAAATTAAAGTCACAAAGACCTTGGACTTATAAATAGCGTTGATTTTAACGATAGGCTTTCAAAATTAGCAGGCGTTAGAGAAAAGGCTGTGAAATGGGAGCTTAAAAAAGAGGTGGTTGCTATAGGGGGACTTTTAGAAAGGCTGCTATTTTAAAAAAACAACTGCGGAGTGATAGATATTGAATATTGTTGCTGTTTTATTACAGGAAACCTAAAGGCAAAAGGTTTAGCAGATCCGTTTGTGCTGGTGTGTGGAATTTAGCTGCCTCTGGGTGTTAGCATCACCGGCCATGACCCACCAACAGGAAACTCTCTTCTTGTCCAAGGCCCTGGAGCGGGTGTTGCCCACCTATCCTTTCTGACTCCTTGGACACTTGGCCCCATGCCCACAATCCATAATTAGTTTATGGAACCCACTTCCACAAGTTTCTTGGTTGACAACCTCTAGCTTAGCTAGCCTTAAAAGGGGAGTAGGTAGATTTCTGGAGGAGGAGGGGTCTGTCGACATTTACTTGCCATGTCTTTGGCTACTGTGTGATCCTGCTTGCGGGCTTTCCTCAAGCATCTGCTTGGCCACTGGGAGAACAGGATGCTGGATTAGACAGGCCTATGGTCTGATCCAGGTGCAGGGCTCTTCCGACGTTCTTGTACGGATCCTCCATGTTCAGAATTGGTATACCTGTGAGTATCAGATCCTGGGAATGAGCAGGGAAGAAGGGGTACTGCCTTCATAGCCTCCTAGTTTGGCTTCCCAGAGGAATCTGGCTGGCCAGTGTATGCAGTAGGATGCTGGATTGAGAGCTATTTTGCCCTGGACCAACAGAGCTCTTTGGTCATTCCAGCTGTTGTGCAGTACACACCTTTATTTATATTTTTACTATTTGATTTATATCCCACCCTTCCTCCTGGCAGGAGCCCAGGGCAGCAAACAAAAGCACTAAAAAAAATTGAAATGGAAATGGACTGTCTTCAAGTCGATCCTGACTTAGGGCGACCCTGTGAATAGGGCTTTCATGGTAAGGGGTATTCAGAGGGGCTTGACCATTGCCTCTCTCTGAGGCTAGTCCTCCCCAGCTGGCCAGGGCCTGCTCAGCTTGCCACAGCTGCACAAGCCAGCCTCTTCCTTGTCCGCAGCTGCCAGCTGGGGGACAACTTTGGACTATGCGGCTTGCCCACGGCTGCACAGGTGGCAGGGCACGTCACCCCTGAGCCACTCACTGTGGGGTGATCTTTAGCTGGCCCTTGACACCCAGGGGATGCGAGCAGGGATTTGAACTCGCAGACTCTGGCCTCCCAGCCATCCTCCCCACTGTGCTTTACCAGCTGTGTACTAATCATAAAACGTTAAAACACATTAAAACAAAACATCTTTAAAAATGTTTCCTAAAAAAAGCTTTCAAAACATCATCCAAGATTAAAAACATTTTTTTAAAAAGAAGGTTTAAGAGCATATTAAAAAGCAAACCTTTCTTTGCTCTTGGGTCCTGGGGTGGGGTCTTTCTCACCCTCCCCTGTTGCCTTGCCCATCTCTGCAGGTGAGCATCTGTATTCAGCGAAAATGCGTTGTAAAAGGGGGGCTCAGTCTTTTCTGTGCCGCAACCTGTGACACAAACCACCACCTCCTTTTTTACAATATGTCTGTCTTCTCCCCCCCCATCTCTTTCTCTCTTTCACTGCTTGAAACGCACAGAAGAAAGAACGTGATGGTGTTGGTGCTGCTTGTGCAGCTTGCCGTAGCTTGCTGTGTGGCCCGGTTGTGGCTCATCGCCACCTGAAGCTCAGCCACTGCATCCCGGGGGGAGGGGGGAACAGAGTGGAAGCAAGTCCTGTACCTGTAAAACTGTCTCCTCTTAAGGTGGGCGAAAAATCCTCTGGGAGACCAGTGGCATCAAAGCATCACTCTGGGTTCAAGTAGTTTGGGGTGTTGTGTCTAATTCAGAGAGAGAAAGCACAAAAGTTAGCCCCTCAGTCACAGTTGGTAGCCCCTTGGCAGGAAATGTCCTCCCTGCCTAGAACACTTGTGGGATAGTGAGGAGGACCAGCCTCCCGACGGAGGGTCTGTAGGTCACCGGGAGGGCTGAGGCTTTGGCTCTGCTATGCGCAGTGAGCTTTGCATGTGGAAGGTCCTTACTCCCTGCCTCTCTGGTTTGCAAGTTCTTTGGTAGCTGGGCCCTCAGTTGAGGCTCTGGAGAGCTGTAGCCAGGCTGGATCAGAGAGAGGTTGCAAAATCCAGGCCTGTAAATTCAGCAAGCAGCTTCAACACCCCCATCCCCACTCCCCTGATGCTAGCCTAACTTACAGGGCTGTTGCTGGAAGGATGACTGAATTATATATGTAAAGTACTTTGAGCATTCTAGATGTTTTTGTTAGGGAGGTATTACCGTCTTGGGAGGAGTAATTTGGATGGAGTGTCCCTTAACGGCAGACTCTTCCATCCTGTCTTTCCTCATCGTAAGGGCTGGAAACAGCATATTGGGTTAGATTGGCCTTTGGTTCGGTCCAGTAAGAGGGCGCAAATGTCCTTATGTGGGCTTCCCACTTGCTCTCCAAGGCTTAGTTCCCTGCAGAGTCAAGGGGATCTGTGTGCCCTCTGGATACTCTTGGCCTCCTTCATCTCCTGTCACCTCTGGCCATTGGCCTGGTTGGCCGGGGCCGATTGCATTGGAGTCCAGCAACATCTGGAGGGCCGCAGGTGTTCCTCAGCCCCACTTTATGCTTTTGGTGACAAACTCAAGACAAAGCCGGCAGGAAGGGAAATTTGCTGAGCCGGTTCCCCCCCCCCCTTCTCTGTCCCTATCCCCAGCCAGGTTGACACCAAATCCAGGGCGATTGGGAATTAGTTCCAATGCAGATGGAGCTAACTAAGCTAATAAGCATTTGACCAGCTCAGCATCCAATTTCCATCAGGTGATTTAGGGCCTTACTCCTCCCACCCCCCTTTCTGAGAAGCCCTAACCAAATGCTGTTGAGCAGGACAGGTGGCATTTGTGCGCTGGTAGCCCGTCTCTGCTCTCATGGAGAAACTACCAGGAATCAGGGAGGTTGCATTTCGCGGGATTGATGTCTGTGCGTGGAAACAGAGTCACTTCAGAACGCCAAAGATACTGGCTTGCAACCTGCAGGGAGGAGGTGGGATTTCTGCATTAAATGCAGCCCCGCGTCATATGCCCATCGAGCCATTTTGCGTGTTTGGAATATGTCTGTGAACTCTGGTGCCTGGATGGAGGGTAGGGACGGGTGTGTGAATGTGTGTAGAAACTGTGCAAAGATTAAATTTACATTAATTGCTTTGTCTGCTTTTGCCTCTGGTCCTGCTGGCCACTGGCATGTGACCCCCGGAAGGCTGCCCAGATGGGAATGTGGCCCCCTGGCGGAAAAAAGATTCCTCAGCCCTGCTCTAGACTCTGTCCCTTAGACCTGTCACTTCCCATACAGAACCTGCATTGTGACCCTGACCAGTTTCATGTGAATGTTCCATGACATCACAGCAGATTAGCCAATCACCTGGGGAAGCTTTTTAGTCCGGTGACAACCAGCATTACTGTATAGCTAGAAGATACTGCCGGTTTTGTGTTAATGTGTATACTATCGTGTTTCTGGGACCAAGAGTGGGTGACCTCCAAGGCTTGAGGTTTGTAATAATATACTTTGTTCCTTTCGTGATAAGAAAAACAGGAAGCTCCAATTCCAAGACTTTTCTCTTTTTAAAGGCTCCCAAGTGTGTCTTTTGCATAGTGAGTTACTCTCTCCCCCCCCCCATAATCACACTCACAAACACGAGCCCTTGGAGCTGGGCAGGTGGCTCTTCTTTCAGCTTCTCCAGGTGGTAGGCCAGCAAAAAGCCAGAATTGGTTCTTGGCAGGGAGAGGAGAGGTGCCTGTGGATTTGCCAGGGGGTTAACATAAAGCACAGAGAGCCAGTGTGGCATAGTGGTTAGAGTGCTGGACTATGACCTGGGAGACCAGGGTTCAAATCCCCACACAGCCATGAAGCTCACTGGGTGACCTTGGGCCACTCACTGCCTCTCAGCCTCGGAGGGAGGCAATGGTGAACCCCCTCTGAATACCGCTTACCACGAAAACCCTGTTCGTAGGGTCGCCATAGGTCGGAATCGATTTGAAGGCAGTCCGTTTCATTTCCAACATAAAGCACCAGCCAGAAGAAGCAGCAGCAAGAACAGAAGCATCCTTATGCTGAAAGCCCAGACAGCGACTACCTGTTGGCTGGTCACCAAGACCTAGGGAAGACAGCAGGTGGGACCAGGCTTAGGAGAAGAAGGGCAGGCTAGAGACTGGAGCTGTGCCATTGCCACGCAAGCGAGGCGCTTAAGAGAGATTTCTGCAGAGCAGGGACCTTGAAGGCTAGGAGAGTGGAAAGTGACAGAGCTTTCTGCGGAAAGAGGACATACATACTCCTTGGTTTCAGGGAGCACGTCAGCAAAAAAAGTCACGTCCATCCAGTCTAGTACTGACTACTCTGACTGGCAGTTATGGCCTTACCCAATCTTGATACCTGAAAGATGCGTCAGATTGAACATAGGACCTTCTAAATGCAAAGCAAGCACTCTGCAACTGAGCTGTGGCTCCTAATTCTTTGGGGGAGGGGCAGCACTTATGAACCATCCTGAAATTGGAGAAGGTTGATCTAGCCTCTGCCCTGCCTTGAGGCACTGACTCAGTTCACAGGGAATGCTAAGCCAAACCATGGTTTAGCATGAACAAGCAAATGTGTGGGTTCTCGGAGGGAAGTTTGCAGCCACAACAGCCCCTACCCTGGTCCGGCTGCCACCGTGCTACCCAAAATTAAGCCATGGTGTGTCTTAGCATTGCATCCAAACCCAGACTCATGGTTTGTCTTGCTGCAGACAAACCACAAGCTGTAACCAAGATTCTTGGTTTACCACTCATGGTTTGTCAATGGGAGACGAACCACAAGCCTGGGTTCAGATGCAATGCTAAACCACATCATGGCATAGCCCTGGGTAGCGCAAGAGCTGCAGGACCAGGGAAGGGGCAATGTGGCAACCATTCTTGCTCTGGAAACCAACTAGTTTGTGCTCAACCACAGTTTGGCTTCATGAAGTGCGCACTAAGAGTGTGGTATTCACAAAGCAAGAGAATCCCAGTGTCCATACTGTAAAATCTGCAATGCACGCATCGCTCTGTCTAGGGTATTTGCACCTTGCATGAATTGGATCGGATTGCAACTTACCATTGCCACCTCATGCCTCTTTTTGTATGCCTTGTGGCTTTTGTTGTGTAGTTTAGCTGCCTCATTGTGCTCTAGTGGTTTGCCAGCTCTCAGTGTGACCAGGCCAAGGTTGTAATTTTGGCATTGTGGAGGTGAGCAGCTGGCTGGCTTATCAGTCAAGCATATTCAGTTCCCAAATAAGCCCTGCTCTGTTCTGGGGTGTGTGTGTGTGTGTATTCTTACTCTCCAACTACATAATTTCTGACTGATTGTGATAGCATATTTTAAAATTACCAGAAATCAAAGCCGGGAAATGGATATCGCTGCTTTTTACCACGAGCTGCATTAACGAGGGATACATAACGAATGCTCCTTTCTCTCTCTCCTTTTCTTAAAGACAGTAATGGGAGAAAATTGGTTTTGAAACAGAATAAAAGTCCCTTTCAGAAGAAAATCACTTCTTTCAAGGTACCTTTGCAGAAAGTAAAATAGGCAGTGATGAAAGGTGGTTGTGTGATTGTCTTTCATTTTTTAGAGGGAGAGAAGCTGCTACAGATGGAGAAAGACGAGATTGGAATAATTACATGGTAACGAACTCTTGTTGTGAAATTAGCATCTTAAGAAAAATAGTGAAAAAGGCTTTTATTCATGAATAGTTCATTACTATGAGGAAAGTGGACCAATTTGGCAACTCCAGACACCTGTTCAGGGGTAAATAACTTTTCTCTTGATGCACCTTACCCTTGAAAGTGTATCATGTTTTGCTAAACTTTTTGGCTGAAGAAGAAATGGATCCTTTCAGATTGCTCTGAAAGGGGCTACCGAGGGACTTTCTTAACTCAAATGGGCCCTGTGGCTTCAGAAAGGTGCAAACACTTTTGTAGTTTTGCAAAATAATCGGAAACAATATCAGGCCTCCCGTCTTATGAGGAATGGTTGTGTAAGGTTTGACGTGCCATGGTTACTGTACACAGCGTCTTACAAGAATGCAAGGAGGGGAAATGGTAAGGCAGGGGGAAATGCAGTGCTTTTTTCTTTTCTTTTTGGGTAAAAAAATAAATAAAATGAGGTACCGTACTTGTATCTGGATAAAAGTGTTGTGGGTGCCACCACAAAAAGAGTTGCTCGTACTCTGTACTGTCACCTTCCCCCCTCCCCCCAAAAAAGCCATGGAAAATGTATACTTTTCAAAATTTTTGGAATCAAATTAAAACTTAAGGAAGTTAAGTTTTGGAACTGGTTTAATTTTCTTTTTAAATGGCTGTTTTACTTTTTTTTAAAGACACTTTTATTTGGTTTTCCATCTGATTGCTTTTCCACTATCTAATTTTATATAATAATTCTTTTTTACCTTTTCAGTTAAATTTATGATTGCGACACAGGGCAAGAACCAGCAAACGGGGACAGTCCAGAAAGAGGAGCCACCTCCTAGTTGGTGTCATGAAATATAAAGTGCCCAAGTGCAGGCGCTGGGGAGTAACTGAGTTTAAAAAGAACTGTTTTAAAACCCACATGTTATACAGTCATTTAAAAAAGTAAATTTAGGGTTGAAGCAGAACAAAAAGAAAAAAGAGGCCAAGATTCAAACCCGTTTGAGGCCCAAGTCCATGCTAAGATGACAGTCACAGAAACTTCAGCAACGGCTGCTGTAGGTGGTTTTATGCATTGGGTGAAGAAATGTGTGTTTATGGTCTCAAAATGCTGCCTCTCGGTATGGGCAGGTCACCCTGGATTTTTTTCTGTGTGGACCCCTTCTGCTGTGGTTTCAGACCATTATTGGATCCGTGCCTGTTATCAGGCGGGATTGCCTCTGGGAAGCGGGCAGCCTGATAAAGGCCGAAGCCTCGGCTCGAGTAGGAAGCCTCTCCAACAGGCAGCCCTTCGTGGCCAGCTTCTGCCATGCCTGCCCTCTGTTTTAGAGGCCGTTGCTTCCTCCTGAGGTTGCTTTCTGTCCCCCTCTGTCTCCCCCCATCCCCTGCTGCTGCCCCATGTGCTGAGGGAGCCAAGTCATGAGGGTGAAGCTAACACAAGTTTGTCCCGGCGGAAGGAGGGCAAGCAAGCAGGGAGGCAGAGAGAGAGCAATTTGCTCCCGTCCAACCTCATTTATCAGCCGGGAGACGAGGGGCGAGACGTTCCTGCTAACGCCTGTCCGTTGTGTTCAGGGGGAAGGACGTTTGGCTAAATCGCACTGACAAAACCATTAACCAGTTCACTCCAGAGGCGATGGAGTGCCTGCTCCGACTTTATCACTAGTGATGGGAAACATCCCTAGGGGGCAGGTGGAAAAAATCCTGTGGTGGCGGCTGCCAAAGTGAGAGGAAGCTTTTCCCCCTGCCTGTGGCTGCCATCTCTGTTTGGTGCGCCCTCCGGCCAAATCTCCCAGAGGAAGGCCCATCTGCTGAGTTGCTGTCTGAGCATCCTGCATCTTCTCGTTCTGGCCAAGCGCTTTGCTCGAGGAAGGCTGCTTGCTGACGGTTTGGTGTGCTTTCCATGCAAATTGGAATTTATGCCGTGCTTTGCCCTGACTTCATTTCAAACTTCATTTGCACATGTTCCTTCCTCTGGTACTGTTTCCTTTCCCTTTCGTTATTGCTGAAATTTAAATTGCTCAGGGCAGGAGGTCTGCCTCTTTGTTTGGCTCACTTTACTGTTTTAAAATGCTATGTGCTTTGATGTCACTACAGGAAATTTTAACAAATTATTACTAACTAGGGGCTCCACCCCTGCTGGCTTCACTCACCAGCCCCGCCTAGCATAGCAAACCCCCCTGGGTCACCAAAAACCCACTCCTCCCATGGTTTTCCATAGCTACCCACATTCCCCTCAGGGGTTGCCAGAGCTCCCCTTCCCCTTCTCCTCCCACCTGTCCAGGGCCCCCCAGAACTCCCCTCCCCTTCTTCCCCCCAAGGGATTGCCAGAGCTCCCATTTCCCACCACCAATACCCCAGGGGGTGCCAGAACTCCCCTCCCCTGGCCGACCTCCCACCCACCTGGTGAGGCTGAGCTCCAGGCCTGGTCATCACTCCCCGCACTCCCAGGCAGCTCCCTAAACTGCCTACCTCCACCACTTGCCTTCTTGCTGCCATCCCTCTTGCTATAGCGGTTTACCCACCTTGCCTGCCTCACCTGCAAGCATCATGCTATCTGTGAAGGTGAGCACTCACACAGAAGTGTCCACCGTACCGTGACGTTTACAAAAATACAATATAGGTAAATGACCATCTACTTGCTCTTTGGTTTTAACCGCTACTGTTTTGCTGGACAGCACTGTTTTTTCTTAAATTATAGAAGTAATATTGGATGAAGGTGGCTTGATGGGTGGCTCCAAGAGGCTCTTGGCGTTTGCATTGGGACAGAGTGTATTCCACAAAGGCGAACTTCACTGCCTTTGCCAAGCTGTTCCCCTCCAGATGTTTTGGACTACAACTCCCATCAACCCCAGCATCCTGTGGCCATGCTGGCTGGGGCTGATGGGAGTCCAAAACATTTGGAGGGCACCAGCTTGGCAAAGGCTGCTAGTGTAACCAGAACAGATAACCAGACTCCTCAAAAGGGGAGCTGTCTTTCACTTTTCTTTTAGGCCCATGTTCTCTGTGTGGGGGGTTGATGGTGAGCTTTTGACAGCCAGTTATTGCTGTGATGATGTGGGTTTGCACCCAAAGAAGCTGCTGCTTCCGGATCAGCCTGGGTGGAGTTCTGATTTCTCTTTCTTTTGCAGGGCATGACCTGAGTTGGCTGAGGAATATTTCTGCTCTTCTTGCTCTGTACTTGTTGCATGCTGTGTGGCTTAGACTCCATGGGTCATCTGGGGCTGCTCCAGGTGGATCTTGCTGTGGACTTTCAAATATCTAAATTTTTCCATGTCTCTGTTGGTGGGGAACCTGTCCAGCTGTACTTACCGTAGAGCCTTTTTAACTGGAGATGCTGAGCTTTAAGTTTGGGACCATCTGCAAGCGAACAATGCCCACAAGTTACAGGCAGCTTCTTGTTCAAGAGGGGTGTGTCTGTGTGTGTAGATAGAATTTGAGCCCATGCGCCCAAGGAATAATTTGAGGGCCAATACCACTGTGTTTACAGTAACTTTCTTCTTCCTTTGCTGTAAAACATCTGATTTTACGTTCATTTCTTCACTTTGTCATTCTCAAATGGATCATCTTCCTATACTCCCAACACACACATCCCTCGCGTCCCTTGAGTATCTAGTGGTTCCTTAGATTGAAAGTCTGAGTACGCGGCCTGTGTCTGTCTCTCTCTGTTTTGATGTATACACCTGGGCTGTGGAGTCGGAGTTGGAAGCAATTTTGGGTGGAGTCGGAGTCGGTAGAAATGTACCGACTCCGACTTCAAAATAAAATTAATATTTTAATATATATTATAATTAATAAATTAATATACATTTGCCATTTGTGAAGAAGTCGGAGTCGGACAGTAGAAAAATAGAGGAGTTGGAGTCGAAGGTTTGACATACCGACTCCACAGCCCTGGTATACACTGTAGTTATTGTAGGCATCCTAGAAATCTTACATCCTAATAGCAAACTCTTTCTCCAAGCGTGGATCCTCATGTAGCCAAAAATGTCCCCAGCCCTGCACAAGAGAGAGGCATCAGTAGGCTTGGGGGAACTCCAAGGTCTGCAGAAGTAGGAAAATCTTTAGGGGAAAAAGCCCCAAGGTGGGTGATGGAGTATCCTGAAACAAGGCATGGGCGACTGGCTGGAAGACAGAAAACGAGCATCCCACACTAGAGCATTTTGTGGTACGCCTGCTTGCAAATAATAATCCTGAATCAAGTCGGGTCAAGAATCCATGGGGACCAGTGCTCTGTCTTTGGCTGTGACTGGCCAGACCCCTCTGGGAAATTTGCAAGCAGAGAATAACGGTGGCCTTCCCTAGTTGTTCATTTTTTGGATCTGGTATTTAAAGGTAAACTATCTGTGCATGGAGAGTTTATCTAACTGTTGTGGTTTATAGCCATTGAGGAAACTTCCCTCACTGAATTTGTCTAATTCTTCTGCCATTTACATTTAGGTTCTGTGGGTCACTTACTTGGTGAATCTGGACACTGCTGGAGACAGGATCTCTGAGTCACATACTTGATAGACTGCCTCCCCCAATATTGACTAGCCCAGGCCTTGATATAAGTGGGGCTACCAGCAAGGCCTCCCCTATTAGGAGTTAGTGGCCCACAGCCAGGCCTTCTCCGTGCAGCTCTTCATTTATGGCACTCCCTGCTAGTCCCTCATAGTCTCATCTTTTAGACGCAAAATTGGGAAAATTTGTTGGCCCAGGCATTTGTTACTTGAGCAGAATGGTTCAGCAGCTTGGAAAGTGTTGTATGTTCTGAAATGTATCTTAGCTGTTTTAATTTGATAATGTTTTAATTATGCTTTTTATGGACAAAGTTGTATGGTCACCCAGGGCTCCTGTAGGAGGAAGGATGGGATAAAAATCAAATAATAGTCATAATAAATGGTAATAGTGACAGAAAAAGGTGCATGCATGTCTACAGACTTCTGAGCAAGGCATCTGGTGTGTGTGTGTTTGATTTCATTGCAAGTGGAAGGTTAATAATTCCAGGAAGGAACCAAATGCTGTGAGAATCCTCAGTCAAATGGGTTTAATTTCCTTCCTCATCCTCTTCATATGTTGACAGCAGGAGCTGATCATCTCCTACCTCACTTCCCCTTGCCCTGCCGAGAACATAACTGGCTACTAACGCCTTTGGGCCAGAACTGATGTTTTGCTACAGGGAGAATGTGGGTTGGGGACACTCAAGGGTGGGGTTGCAGGAGGGTGGAAGTTGAATTAACTGGCCAAGTCTTTGGACTACAAGTTGCTTAGGACAATTCAAAGTATTGAGCAAGCATTGAGACCCATATGAGCCAAGGAGCAAAGTTCTTTTTTGTGGCCTCTCATTGTGTTATGAAACAGTGGATCAGTTCAGGAATCGTGTCAAATCTGCTGGGCAGAGCAATCCAACTCACGGGAAGCCGGTGGAGGAGAAGCTGGCAGGAAGCTCCGCGGCATCCATTTGCCATTGCCACCAGGCCAGCTGAACGTCAGCTCAGCCGGGAACTGTGTGCAGGAACAGAACAGAAAATGCCAACTCTTACAGATACCTCTACTGGCGAGTAAGCACTCCCTATTGACTTCCATTAGAGTTATTTTCTCAGACTGGCCTTTTTCTCGGCATAACTTTGGCCTGGATCGGGACCCACAGGAGCACTCCGAACGGGAGTCAGATGTTGCGTAAGTCCCCCCGGCCTCTCCTCCAACACGCCCTCGGAACTTCCCTTTTTCAAGCCTTCCACCAGCTTCCACCAGCACCCCTTCCACCAGGCTGGGCTTCCCTGGCAGACCTCCGGCTGAGCCAGCTGGATCCTCGGGGTGAGGGGCTTCTGCTGGTGGAGCCAGGACCCTGCCAGCTCATCCAGGGGTCTGCCATATCCCCTTAGCCTGGCGTAAATGCTACTTGGATTGCGCCCTTGAAGTCTCAAACCAAAGCCACACTCAGTGTTAAGTTCCCACCTCCCTTTCGTGATGCCCTTTTACATTTTGGTTTTCTCTTTGCTTTCCTTACTGGAGTTCTCAGATTGTAAGGATTTGCTTTAGATTTGCCTGCCTTAATTACTCCTGGGGACATTTGGCTTGCAGCGTTGGGGACACAGCATCTGCTGCCATTGGCAGATTTGACGTGGTTTGTTATGAGGAGGCTGGTGGTGGGTGGTGGAGGTAGGCAAAGAAATAGCTGCAGGCCTTGCACCTGTCCTTCTGGCACAGTCTCTAACCCTCTTCGTCCATCCCTCCAGTACTTCTCTGGAGGTTGCTTCTAATTACCAGCTCAAAAAGGTTACCGTGAATTGCTTGAAAGTAGAGTGGGCCAGTGGGAAAAACATTTTGTTTTCCATTCTCCAGCAATTCGCTTTGCGGTAATAATTGATATTGAGGGAAACGGCTTTGTGCACAGGCCGCTCCTGCACCTGCCACGCGAGTGGGCAGGGAAGTGGCAAGTGTTGAAATCTTGGCTGAAGATGTCAGGGAAGAAATGGGTGTAGATGTGTTGCAGGGTTTAATTTGAAGCCGGGACAAAGAGTTGATCTTCCTGTTCACAGTAATAATGTGCGATGCTCATATTTGGGACTTGGCTGCTTGCAGGTGTGTCGCTGCGTTATTTTTAAATGCCCCCCCTTGCGGGAGGGGGAGGCAGCTCACCCGAGGTGGCATGTTCTTGCAATACCATTAAAGGGCAAAGAAGCTCCAACTATTTAGTTTTGTATTTTTTTACTGTAATCTGGGAGGGTTGCCATTTCTTTGTTTTTTAACTTGGGCACTGTTTTGAGCTGTCTGCATTCTTGATGCTTAAATAATAAACACATCCCTGCATTTAGAAAACAAGCACCTTAGGAAGGAGGGCTCTTGCCATAACTACATCCATTATCTGCTAATTTTGGAAGTGCGAGGATTTTTTGGTTTTGTTTTTAAGCATGAGGGAGAATTTAAGCATGCAATTCCCCACCTACACTCTTGGTAGTGCAGTCCCAAGAAACAGCACAGTTGTTCTAAAGAGATAAATCGGCTCCAAGCTGTTGAACTATTTGTGATGCCCAGGCTCACACCAGGAATGTATTAGGGAAGATAAAAATTAAAGTTTTTTTAAACCCCGAGATCATTTTTTTAAAAAAATTAAACCTCGTATCTTCAAATTTCCATCCTACTAAATCTCCTTAAAAATAACCTGCTTTTAAAATGATATCTGAATGTGATAAAATACAAACATATCAAATAATAATATCTTCAAACAGAATCTGTGAGTCTGTATTGTAGATACTAAGTCAAAGTCTGTTTTTCCATTTAAAAGAATGAACCATGGACAAAAAAAAAAGAGGGACTTTTTGAGGTCAACTGTACATCAGCATTTTCTTTGGGTGTGTGATACTGACCGTGGAGTCTGTGGTCCTCCAGGTATCATCACATGCCACTGGCCCAAGCATACCGGTCATCAGATAATGAGTCCAGCAACATCTGGAGAGCCACAGACTGCCCATCCCTGATTTAGTCTCTGACAACAAAGACAGTGTGGACATTTACTTTCTGGGTCACGGAGAAACACTGCTCTGCAAAAGTCACGTGAGCTGTTTGGCCAGAGGCTCACTGCTCCTAGGCAGTTTGGAGACTCTCTGTATCGGCAAACCCAGATGTCTTAATTGTTTTAGCAACCAATTAGTATGCATGCTTGTTCAGAAAATTATATGAATTAGACAGTTGGGAGCCTAATTTTAAATCAGTCCACTCTGAAACGAGTGGGGAAAAACGGGAGGAAGATTGCCTTCCCTTGTGGTAGCCAGACTCTGCGCTCTTGCGATCTGGAGGCAGCGTTCCTGATCAGAGCCTGTCCTTCCAGGTATACCACTGAGTTTGGAAGATAAGCAGTGGTTTGTGTTGGTCTTCCTTGTTTCTCTTTTCTGTGTTTGCTTGCTGCTCCCTGGGTAGGCCAGTCTTTCTCCCCAGCAGTTGAAGATCTGTGTGATGTGATATATTTGTCTTGACAAGCAGCTGTCAGTGAATTTCAGCATGGGAGTGTAATGGAACAGAAACCTTCACTCGGAAGGACACTGTCTGCTCCTGGTACGTTTCTAGTCTACCTTTTTTCTCGGCCTGGTTGCAATGGCGAGACCATTCCGGAAGTCACTCAAGGCAGGGAGAAAGTGCATCAGGGAGAATTGAGCATCATGTATGCTGTGTGCTGCGGTTCCCAAAGGATCATGCTGTATGGTGAGCTCTGAAGGAGCAAATTGGTGACTTTTGTCATCTAGATTTCAAAGACAGTCTGAGATGTGGCAGCTGAAAGTTCCCAAGCACTGGCAATGGGTTTTTTACACTGCACTTTTGGCAAAGGGAGGGTGGAGTGAATGTTGCATGGTGGGATATATCATTGGCTACCTCGCGGGTGGAGGGAGTCGAGTGTGTGTTGGGGTGAGCCTGCTTCATTCAGAGAGCTGTTCCTTCCATATGGTGTTTCTAAAGCAGAGCCAGTGTGGTTAGAATGTCAGACTGGGACCTGGGAGAGACCAGGGTTCAAATCTCCGCTTGGCTGTGAAACTCTCTGGGTGATCTTGTGCCAGTCAGTGGCTGTCAGCCTAACCTACCTCACAGGGATGTTCTGAGGATAAAATTGGGAGTGGGAGGACCATGTTTGTACGCCACCTTGAGCTCCTTGGAGGAAAGGTGGGAAATAAATAATAAAAACTTGAACAACTTTAGTTTCAACTAGCTTTGGCAAATAAAATTTACCTTGTTGGGAGAACTTTTATGTCAAATGTGTAGAAGGAATCTGCTGAAAAATACTCTATGCCACTTCACCTTTTATTTGTGTTTCTGGCTTTGGGTGATCTCAAAAAGAGTTGGAAGTCACTCAAAGCTGGGACAGAATGCATCGGGGGAATGAAGCATAAATCATTAAAATTCTGTTGCCTGAGCTGTCCAGATTATGCTCCAAGAAAAAATAAATAAAATCAGGATTCTGAAGCCTGTGTGAATTTTGCAAATTAGTCAACTTTGCACAATACCACTTCGTTTGTATAATTTTCCTGTCTGCCATTTTGCATAATTTTATTCTGGCCCCAGAAATTTACTAGAAACATTATTCAGCGCACTCTGTGGCTTTGAGATTTCAAGTGGCATTGCCCTCATCCTTTCAAGCACATCTTCACCATAAGTTCTAGAAACTGGTCTTTTGTTTTTATTCAATTTAGCTGCACTCTGTGTTTTATTTTGTCTACAAGTCCTGCACAATTGTGCTTGCACACAACCCTGTACTTGGCTCGGTTTACAGGCCTTGTGAAATCAGAAAACCATGAGTTAGTTTTTCCCAGGCTGCCTGTGATGCTGGACCATGGCTCTGCTGTTCCCAATTCCTCCCGGTTTTGCTTACTGACTCTCTTCCTTGTTTTGGGTCCCCTGCAGTGCATTCTGGAGTGACGCCATCTGAGCCTTGTCTGCATCACCAGCCATGTTGGCCTGCCTGCAGAGAACACAGAACCCACCGAGCCAGCACCTGGCATGCCCAAACAAGGCCCTGGAGCCACGCAAGTGTGAGTATCCCTTCTGGCATGTTCCTGTGCTGAGTCAGCTTGTCACTGCATTCACACAAACAAAAGCTGTTAGGGGTCGTAATGATTCCTGTTGGGGAATATTCTTCAGGTTGTGCTGCTGTTTCTGTTTGTAAGTGCTGCGCACACAGTCCTTACCCACCCCTGCCTCTCATTGCAACAGGGGTATAATCCATAAAATCATGGCACAACATCCAGGTTTCCCTTGTTTTATTTATTTCTGCGATTTATTTATCGCCCATCTGGCTGGAAACCGAGCCACTCTGAGCGATGTACAAAGTCATAATATATAAGTATCACAACATCAAAACAGCAATAACACTAAAACAACAGGTAAAGGTTACTACAAAGGTTTTCGGATTTCTAGAGAGGAAGTAGCCTTTCCTCCCCTGCTGTGGTAAGACAAAGGCTTGTTGGAGAAAGGTGCACCCCTGCTCTGGTGACATGTGTACACATGAATCCTCCTCAGTTCAGGAACTGGCGGTCATGTGCCCAGGTCTGAGACCCAGTCTCCAGTACCTGAAAAGTTTTAGTTTAGTTTTTTTTTCTTATTATATGGGCTGTGTCCAACAAAGTTATACTCAGAGTAGATCCACTGAAATTAATGGACCTAAGTGAACATAAGAAGAGCTTGCTGGATCAAGCCAATGGCCTGTCTAGTCCCGCCTCCTACTGTCACAGTGGCCAACCAGATGCCCATGCGAAGCCCGCAAGGAGGACTTGAGTGTAAGAGGGCTCGCCTCTCCTGCAGTGGCCAGCAACTGGTATTCAGAAGCATACTGCCTCCGACAGTGGATGTAAAACAAAGCCATTGTGGCTAGTAGTCATTGATAAAAAACGTAAAGGTGTCCCCGCACTTGTAGTGCGAGTCGTTTCCGACTCTTAGGGTGACGTCTTGCAACGTTTACTAGGGAGACCGTATATATGGGGTGGGATTGCCAGTTCCTTCCCCGGCCTTTCTTTACCCCCAGCATATGCCGGGGACTCATTTTACCGACCACGGATGGATGGAAGGCTGAGTGGACCTTGACCCCTTTTACCGGAGATTCGACTTCCTCCTTCCGTTGGAATCGAACTTCGGCCGTGAACAGAGCTTCAGCTGCATTACCACTGCTGACCACTCTGCGCCACGGAGGATTGATAGCCTTATAATAATCCATTAATTTCCCTTTTAAAGTTGGTGGCCATCACTGCCTCTTGTAGGAGTGAATTCTATAGTTTATGCACTGTGTGAAGAAGTACTTTTTTTAGTCTGCCCTGAATCTTCAAACATTCCGCTTCATTGGATGTCTATGAGTTCAGGTGTCAGGAGAGAGAAAAAAGCCTTTCTTTCTCTCCATGCTGTGCATAATTTTGTATACTTCTAGCTTGCCCTCTCTTACTTGCCTTTTCTCTAAACTGAAAAGCCCCAAATGCTGCAACCTTTCCTCACAGAGGAGTCACTCCACCCCCTTGATCATTTTGGTTGCCCTCTTCTGAACATTCTCCACCTCTACAATATCCTTTTTGGTGTGATGTGACCAGAACTGCACATAGTATTGCAAATGTGGTTGCACCATAGATTTGTATGACTGCGGTATGTATATCGGCAGTTTGATTTTCCTTTCCTAATGATTCCTAGCATGGAATTTGCCTGTTTCACAACCACTGCACATTGGGTCGACAGTGAGCTATTCATTACAACCCCAAAGGCTCATTCCTGGTCAGTCTCTGCCAGTCCAGACCCCATGAGTGTAAAAGTGATTTTTTTTGCTCCAATATGCATAACTTTACACTTGTTTACATTGAAGTGCATTTGCCATTTTCATGCCCATTCATTCAGTATGGAGAGGTCCTTTTGGAGCTCTTTGCAATTGCTTTTTGTTTTAACAATCCCAAACAATTTAGTATAATCAGCAAACTTGGCAACGTCACTGCTCACCTCTAACTCTAGATTGTTAATGAAGTTAAAAGGCACAGGTCCTAATACTGATCCTTGGGGCATTCCACTTTCTCCATCCTTCCGTTTAGGAGAATTGTCCATTTATTCCTGCTCTCTGCTTCCTGTTCCTTGACCAGCTAGTAATGCCCACTAATTTCATTGAGTCTACCCTGAGTAGGACTAAAATTGGATACAACCCTCTGCCTTTCTTTTTTATTAAAGTAATTATCAGTAACCTTTAAACAAACCCAATTTTTTTAAAAAAGCAAATTTTAAAACAATGCATCCTTTAAAACAATACAACAAGCAATAATTGTAAAAGTTCAGAAAGGCAACTGTATTAAAACATACAGCACTTAACACTTTGAAAGTAGAAACTTGGGGATCACAGATGAAAAGCCAACTGGAACTTAAAAAAAACAAAAAGGCAAGTCTTTGCTAGTTGTCTAAAAGAGGACAGAGAAGGAGCTTGGCAATACTCCCCTGGGAGGATGCTCTGTGGTTGTCTGTGCTCCCTCTGAGAAGCCACCCACCCACCCTCCTCTCTCTTTCTTGCTGTCATCCATTAGATCTTGCTGAGAGCAGGGCCTCTGAGGCTGGTTTTAATACAGGAGTAGGGAAGTTGTTGGACTCCCAACTCCAGCCAGCCTCAGCCAGAGTACCAGTGAATGGCCAGAGACAATGGGAGTTACAGTCCAGCGATACCTGCAGGACCACAAGGTTTCCCCAGCCTTGTCTTAATAGGTGGGTGGGTTCATAGAGATGGCAAACACATGGAGCAGAGGGGAGAGGGGGCAGGGTGTGGGTGTGTAGGGGTGGTCTGCAGTAGTCTGGGGGCCAAGAAAGTTGGCCTAATGGCCTCCTCCAGCAAACTGACTTTGGTTATATGTAACTAAGTTCTACTCAGAGTAGACCCATTAAAATTAATGAAACTAAGTTAAGTCATGTTGTTTGTTCAATGGTTCTGCTCTAAGTAGTACTAGCAATAAATACCACCCTTCGGAACTAAGCAGCAATTGGTGGTACAGGAGTGGCTCTTTGGCATCACCTGATATTCTCTGGCCTGTGGCCAAGAAGCCATTGCTGGCTGATGGGCACTGGGAGTAGGAAGCCGTTTGAGTCCTGTGGGGAGGGGGCCTGCTCTTCCTTGTGAGTTTTTCCACAAGGAGCTGAGAAATGCTGCCATCTGAAGGAGCTGACTGTGGCTTCGGTGTGATGCCTTCTCATTGAGGAAGGGTCTTGGTGTGAGAGGAAACACGAGGATGGAAGGTGAAAGGCGTGAGGGTCTGTGTCCAGTCCACCCTTCTCCGAGCAGAGGGAATGATCCTCCCTTCCTGCTTCCCTTTGATGCTCTCTTGCTGTATTGAAAAATATTTAAAATCATTAGCTAAATAAAAGAACAGGAAAAGCAGATGGGGGGAGAGCGGGAATGGACTTGATGGATGGAAGGAGCCAAGAAAAGTGAAATTTTAAAACTGGGTAGCTCTGGCTGAGCAGTGCCCGATTGGGGACGCTTTCCCCTGCTTGGCCTTTGCTGCTTGTCAGACAGTGCCCCATATAGACAATACCCCAGTCACCGGTTTCCAAGGAATCGCTGCCCCCATTTCCTGTCTTCCTTCCTCCCCCCTTTTCCTTTTTAATTCCTCCTCAAGCCCCTATGATTACTTCTTTGGGCTTTGGTTCAGCTTTACAGTTCCTGATGAGTTGGCCTTTCAGATAAGCTGTAAACTAGTTATATTAAAATAGGTTTCGAAAGGTCACTCAGCAAAGCACCTGTTTCTTGCAGTCTTTGTCTCTCAATCCAAAGCTATGATTAAATGTATATTTAATGAGCCCGGTTTAGGCGGGCGGCTTTGACCTCTCTGGCTGGCAAAGGCACATTAAGATTCTCAAGTGATGAATGTGTGTTTTTAAACCGGGGGGGGGAGGGCTAGGATTTTTTTGAATCCCCCCTTTCCCTCCTTGTCATGAATTGCACCTTCTCCACTTCCCTTTCAGGCTTTTGAAGGGTTCAAAGCTGAGGATGGAACATTTCAGCTTCTTAGTGTAACAGAGGCAAAGGGTTTCGCTAATGAACTAGGTTTTTGGAGAGATGCCCTTTCTTTGCCCTGCCCCCCGCCCCCACCAACCCAATTTCCTTCCTGGTGTAGCAACTTTGTCATTGAGGAAGGGGGTAAAGAGCTGTGGGGCAGGATGGCAGAATACGTTAGAGGCAGTTAGTGTTTTGCCTTTGCATTTTGTGTGGGGCTGTGTGAAACCTGCACTGTCTTAAGGAGCGGTTTGTAGGCCTCCTATGTATAGGGGAGCCCCTTTCTATACAAACATGTTGCTAAATAATCTTCAGTCCATCCGTCTCAGCATCACCTATTCTGGCAGCGGCTCTCCAGGGTTTCAGACAGGGAGTGTCTCCCAGCCCTGATTGGCGATACTGGGAAGTGAAGCTGGGACCTTCTGCACACAAGGCAAGTGCTCTGCTACTGAGCTCCCTGCCCAAATCATACCATGGAGCCGTGCCTGCTGCAAAGGGTCCTGATGCCTGCTACATTCCATTCAGGTTCTTGGTACACCTGTTGCCCCGTGTGGACTGAATGTGCACCCAAGGACATGAACCCAGTGCTCCCCTGAAGCTGTACATCATAGGGACAGGTTGGCAGCAGCAGGCCAGCGTTCTTTCAGATAGTCTCACCTGCTGTGACTGACCTGCCATTTTTTCTAGACATCAGTGGTGAGCTATAGGGATGTGCCTCCCTTAGGAGGTTTATTCCAGAGCTTCAGGGCTGCTGGTGACAAGGCCCTGATCCCTGAAGGGGGGACAAGGCAGGATTTTTCAGGTGAGGCTGTGTTTCTGTATGCTTCATCAGTTGCAGGGTGCATTATGCCAAATAAAAGAAATCATACAGATATATAGAGTAATACCTCAGTGAACAAAG
Organism: Rhineura floridana; assembly: GCF_030035675.1. Taxonomy (NCBI): domain Eukaryota; kingdom Metazoa; phylum Chordata; class Lepidosauria; order Squamata; family Rhineuridae; genus Rhineura; species Rhineura floridana. The sequence goes on from NC_084498.1 coordinate 3,105,352, forward strand.
TGGATGTGTTCCTGGATATTACTTCTTTAACAGAAACCCAGAGGTAGGAATAACATGGAAAAAATAGGGATAGGTTCCTATGCCCATTCATAGATGGTGGGGGCAGCTTCAACAGGGGCTTTAAAGGGTGCCTACCTGGCACCCACCCCTCCCTCTCCACTTCTGTCTCATAGTGGATCCTTCCCTCCCCAGCCATGGGAGCAAGCAAGAGATCTCTTTAATGCAGAGCAAACACAAAGATTTGTCAGTTTCACCCTAGCAGAGCAAAGACCTAGGCTTGAAAGTTTAACCATAGCAAAGCAAAGACATAGGCTAGTCAATTTCACCATAAAGCAAAGGCACAGTCTTGAAAGTTTATCCCTTGCAAAGCAAAGCTGGTCAGTTTCACCTTAAAAGAAACCTTCCTGGAGGATTCATTAATTAAGATATCACTATACTTCGTTTTCATTACTGACACAGCTTGCAGAATTTTGTTTTTCTCAACATCGGATTTAGGCTAACTGGGTGCAATTTTTTAAAAAAAAAATTACCGCAGAATATGTTCTTGCCACCCTGTTGCACTTGTTGTGTTTCCTATTCATCAACCACATACTGATCCTGTGAGCAAAAAGCCAGTCTGCCTTGATGCTCATTCAGTCCTGTTAAGTGGGCATTTAGCTGACCATCAGATCCCACTTGTGAGGGAGAGGCCACCAGTGTCTCCTCTCCCCTTGCTCTGCCCTCCCAGTGGCCTACTTTGCCTCCTGCTATTTCAAATTAAATTTTAGGTGACATCCATGCTGTCTATTCATCTTTGAATGTAATTTCCTGCTTTTGTTATTTATTACACCTGGGGGAGCGATATGGTGGGTTGGGGGAAGCTGAGATGTGTTTCATGCAGTTGAAAACCCCACTGTTTGGAGGAAAGGGGGACGAGTCTCTTGCCCTATGTGGCATTTAGGGAACTGGACCTGCAGTCCTTCTCCTCCCCCTTCCCCCCCTTTCTCTGATGAATAGTTGCTTGGGTAATCTAAAAAGATAGCACTTCTTAAAACTAGACACGATTTAGAAGTGACTCTGATTACTTAATTTGCTCTCGAGTATCTCGGTAATTATCTTTATGGGCCTTATTTCTTGTCCTCTGGTGTCGTTTCTGTTGCTATCAAATGAGCCCGGCTCACAGCATGGCAGCGGCCTGGCCCGCCACCACTGCAAAATCCTATTATCCTGCCTGTGCTGCTGATTAATTTTTGTATTAATTTCACATCAAAGGTGAGCCTGCTAATACTCGCCTGCCGCTGCCGCCTTTGCTGGTAGCCGCATGAGATGCTGACATTTCTAAGGCTCTTATTTTACTTTCTGCCTCCTGCTGTGGACGCACTTGTTTTCTGCCCTTGAGGTTTTCTGCACACACCCCTCTTGCCGATTTTTCTTTTCTTGGGAGTCTTTTCTCTTTGGCTTTCTTTACTTTGGCATAGTGATGTTTGTGTGTGCACCCTACAACAAGGATGGCAAATCTGTGGGTCCTCCAGAAGTTGCTGAACTACACTGCCCATCATCGCTGACCATTAGCTGTGCTGGTTGCTGGGGCTGATGGGAGTTGGAGTCTGAGAACAGCTGGAGGGTCACGGGATACCCCATTCCTATCTTACAAACAGGGTTGTAAGACTCTATGCCCACCCCTTCCCCTTACACACTCTCTTGTGAATTCCTGGAAGCGGCGTTCAAAGGAATACTGTCTTTGACAGTGGCGGCTGTGTTGTTCCTCCTGTGTCCAAGTCAGTCTGTGTCTGAATACCAGTTTCTGGGATTTGCAAGTAGGACGAGTGCAGCTTGCAGGCTTCCCAGAAGAGGCATTTAGTTGGCCACTGTGGGAACAAGATGTGGGAGTAGACGGGCCTTTGGCTTGATCCAGCACAACTCTGCTTAGGTTCACACCCCACTGTGTTCCAAGGCAGCCCAGAGCTGAGTTAATGCAAAGTTGTTTGGGTTTTTTGAAAAATTGGGTTTTTCCAAAGGACTGGAATGACATTGGGGTTAGGGGTGTGAAGGGGGACATTACCCTGCGGTGACATGGAACATAGGAAGATGCCTGACGTCAGGTCAGACTGATAGTCCATCTCTAGTCCATTATTATTGACTCTGACTGGCAGCAGCTCTGCTAGGCTTCAGGAAAGGAGCCTTTCCCACTCTGCCTGGGGGTGTTGGGGGTTGAACCAGGGGCCTTTGCATGCAAAGCAGGTGCACCACTTGGCCTCCCCCAAGGTGATGGTGGATTGCTGAGAGTTTCTAGTCTTTTACTTATAGACAAAAGGAAAAAACATTTTATTTACAACGTTTATATTCCCTTTTTAGCTCCACAGAGCTCCAGGCAATGTACATTCCCCTTCATTTTATCCTCACAAAAGCCCTGTGAGGTAGGTCAGGCCGAGAAATGGTTAGTCTCTGTCAGGAGCAGGGCTTCTTGCTGGCTGTGGGACTCCCTTCCAAGATGGGCCCCACCCTCGTGCCAGCTGCCTTTCTGGAAACAGGTTGAAACTTTTTTCTTTTTGGGGGGGTGCAGGGAGCTTTGAGAATAGTTGAGAACTAACAGCTGTCTCCTGTGCTTTGTTCGGATTGGTGCAGTTGTCTTGGGCTGTTTCCATTTTGTTGTTGGATATTTATTTAGTTATGTATTTATTTATTTATTGCATTTGTATACCGCCCCATAGCCAAAGCTCTCTGGGCGGTTTACAACAATTAAAATATTTATATCATTGTTTGGTTTTCTGGATGTTGCTTTTAACTGCGTGAACTGCTGTGTGGTCTTATATGACTAGTAGTGTGGGGGTGCGGGGTAGGTATGGGTAACAGTATTTGAGAAAGGCCCTTAAAGGAATTTTTGCAGCACTTAAGAGTTGGACGGTGCTGTGGAGTGAGGGAGAGAAAAGTGACAATCAAGAGAGGCAGGGTGGCTAAACTTAGTGGGACTTCATCTGGTGCAAAATGCCACTGGCAGGATACTATTTGGGACTGGCTATACATAATATCAGTGCATTATATTAATTACCTTTTTAAAGGCTTTTTAAAAAAAGGTTAAGGTAATTTTTTAAGGTTTTAAGGACTCTAAGTCAGTATTATCTCCCATACTCTCGGGAGTCGGTGGCTGAGGTGTAAAGAGAAAGTGGTTTGCTTGCCAAAGGCCACCTACTGAGTTCATAGCAGAGGCAAGAGATGAACTGCTGAGTGGCTGATTCTTGGCTCAGTCCCTTCGGCACTATGCTATATCAGCTCTCATATCTCACTAGTTCTTTTAAAAAGAGAACTGGCTGTTGGTCCATGTCCAGGCACAACTAAAAGTGCTGATTACTCCCCAGAAAGTTGTAAGTGGCTTGGGACTTGGTTGCCTGAAATACCACCGTCTGCCTGAACATCTTCAGAGGCCTTTCACCATCTGGAGTTTGACAGAGATGTGGCTGAGGAGAGGACCTTCTTGGTTGTGGCACCCTCTCTGTGGAATGCCCTCCTCAGGGAAACTTGCCTGGTGCCCACTCTGATTTCATTTCATCTCTGGGTGAGGATTTTTTAAATCTTCTGGTGTAAGCTATCTGTAGTTTTGTTTTTGTCTATTCTGCTGAACTGGTTGGCTGGGTTGTTTTTTAAGCTGCTTCTCTCTGCTGTTTTCTCTGTCTATTGCTGCTTTTAAAACAAGTTGGTATTGTTTTATTACTACCCTAGGAATTTTACTGAAGGGCAGCATTAAAATATTTGAAATAAATAAAAATAGATAGCAGCCTCAAAAGCAGGAAATGACAGGAGGCTGGGAGATTGTTAGAAAAAGAAAGGAGATCTTGGAAACAAAACTAGTCCTAGGGCATAATCTTCAACTTCTTCAGACCTTTGACGCAACTTTAACCCAAGCATACATTTGGGGACCCATTCCTTAATTTTTACCATATATTTGTTACAACTCACTTTTGATCAGGCCTTGACCTAATAGGGAGTCCTGACCGACTGGCTGAAGACCTGTGGCTTAGCGGGAGCCAAGGGGGGGCACAAGGGTGCTAGCCTAGAGTCTAGACCAGAGCTAAGAAGCCTTTAACCCTCCTGATCATGTTAGACTCAGAGCCCCATTACCCTCAGCCAGAGTGGCCAATGGCCAGCAGTGGTAGGTGTTGGTGTCCAAATGGTTGGTGTTGGAGTGTCAAAGGTTCCCCAGCCCTGGTCCAGACACTTGGCAGGGAAATTCTGCCCCTTGTTGTGACTTCAGTAGCCCCTGCAATGTGGTGCCATGGCAGCCTCAAGGCAGGGCAGTGAGAACCAAGACGCCATGGGTAGCTGTGGGCCTGGATCCATGTTTTACTCAGAGCCAGATCCCTGGCTGCAGCAGCCTTCTAGTTTATTTATAAATGACCTCGCACCATCTCCATCTCCCTGCCATGCTTGCATTCTCTACGGAGCTTGATCCTCTCTCTGCACCCTCCCTGCGTGAAGACAAGCATTGGAGGCTTTTTTTGTAAGTTGTGTGCCCCTGCTGAGTGCTATGCTGTAAAGAGAGGGCAGAAAGCAACCTTCACTCTCCCTCTCTGCAGGGAGGCTGTTCTCTCCCTCTGCTGATTAATTTAGTAATGGATTTCTCCCTCTCTTTTAAAAGATGGTTTTATATATTTTTCATACAAGGAAGCATTAGTGTGCAGAGCAATGAGGTTTTTAGAAGCAATCAATAGCCCTGAGCTATGGAGTATATGGCATTTTCTCTCTGGCTCAATTTTTTGGGGCTAGCTGGCCCTGGAAAAGGGGGCTTATATCCATCCTCCTAGGTAGGTAGGTAGGTAGACAGATAGATAGATAGACAGACAGATAGACAGATAGATAGATTAGGGCCCCGCTTTTCAGCGTTCCGCTAATACGCCGCTTTTCAATTGGAGTAAGGCCCTACTCATACGGCTCTTGTTCCGCTTTTATGGTGTTTTTGGGGCATCGGGTGCCATTTTATTGATGGTGCTCCGCTTTTGGGTGGGTTTTGCTTTTCGGCAGGGGTCTGGAACATAACCCGCCATATGAGTGGGACCCTACTGTGGATGGATGCATGCTCTTCTTTTTATTATATATAAAGGGCCAGGCTTTGGTTGCTTGCTGCCCATTATCAGTGGACATTCACTGGATTTGCAACATGAGGATGTTTGCTCAGAACAGAACAACTTTGTCCATCCTTCCCTGTTAGCAAAGCAAGGTGGACCATAAAAGGAAGTAGCCTCCAGACTGAAGCCATTCCCTCTCATTAATTGTGTCAGGTTGTGTTCTTTTTATCTACTTTCTCTCCCACCACCCCTGCCCTTCCTCTTCTTTGCATTTATAGGAGCGTGAAGCTTTATTTTAAATTATAAATCAAACACCGCCCCCCCCACTCAGCAGTGCTCGCTCCTCTGCCATCTCTCTGCAGCTGCATAGCCATGGCTTATATTTTAATTAAATGTCACTTTCCATGTGCCTCTCTCGTTGGACTTGTGTGTGTATGTATCTGCTTCCGCTAAAACTCCAGCTGCTGTTTCAACGCATGTAGAAAGTCTGCACTGCTGTAATTGCTGAAGATCAATATTCTACTCCCTTAGTTAGCTAGCTGCTTTCACGAGCAATTAAAAAATGCCTCTTTGTGAGAGGTCTTGTGCCCATGTAAGCTTGGTCACTTCTTGCCTTGAAGAAGCTGATCAATGGAAAATGAGACTGGGATGTGTTCCAGTTCTGGGCCTCCTGTGGTAGTTGAGCTTGTGGTCTCTCTGCCCACTACTTATCAGAAAGCAGCAGACACCCTGGGATCGTAATTGATGCCTCGGGTGCTGATAATTCTCCGCCAAGAGTTCCTTGGTCCCTTAGCGATGATCAACTTTTTTCTTGGAAGTTCTTTTTTCTTTTCTTTCTTCCATGCGGACACTGCACTGAATGATCAAGGGGATGGAGCAACTCACCTATGAGGAAAGGTTGCAGCATTTGGGGCTTTTTAGTTTAGAGAAGAGATGAGTAAGAAGTGTATAAAATTATGCATGCCATGGACAGAGAAAAGCTTTTCACCCTCTCTCCTAACACTAGAATTTGTGGACATCCAGTGAAGCTGAATGTTGCAAGATTCAGGGCAGACAAAAGAAAATACTTCTTCACGCAGAGCATACTTAAAAGACGGAATTTGCTCCCACAGGAAGCAGTGATGGCCATCAACTTTGATGACTTTAAAAGAGGATTAGACAAATTCATGGCATTAATTCATGGATAAGAAAGGAGGAGACTGCGTATAACGTCATGGCTGGAGTGCTCTAGTAGCTAAGTTGAAACTGCTTTAATTTTCTTCTACTCTTGCACTATTGATTAGACGTGTAATGCGGCCTCCTGTAATATGTTATGTTATATTTATAGTGTGGAAATAGTTTTTGTGTTGCTGTAATATTTGCTATTTGTTATTTTTTCTATTATGGTTGTATTATTTTGCTTGAAATTGTTTTGTAATTGTTTTTGTTGTAAGCTATTTCAATTATTGTGTTCTTGCTTCCTTTTTGTAAGTCGCTTTGAGTTCTGTTGTTGAAAAAAAGTGACTAATAAATACTAGTAATAAATAAATAATAAGGCTATCAGTGGCTACTGGCCATGAGGGCTACGCTCTGCCTCCACTATTAGAGACAGCATGCTTCTGAATACTAGCTGCTGGAAACCACAGGAGGGGAGAGCGCTCTTGCACTCAGGTCCTGCTTGCAGGCTTCCCACAAGAGGCATCTGGTTGGCCATTGTGAGAACAGGATGTTTCTAGCTTCTTAAGATGCAGCAGTAGCGCTGCCCTACCATCTCCAGAGTGCTTTCAGGGGTTCAAAGCAGACCATGGAAGGGATGTTTCCAGCTTCTCCACTGCCCCTGCCTTTGAAAGCCTTATAAGAAGATGCTACCAGACTAGGACTCTGAGCAACATCGTGGGATTTCTAGTGGGTTACTAGGCGCCAAGTGAAACTGTCAGAATTCTCCTCTTATTTTTGCTATTGCCAGAAAGGGTAAGGTTGCCTGCCAAGAGATACAATGTTGCTGTGTTCATGATATTGAAAAGTTATTTTTGTTTGCTGTTATATTTTAATGTTACATTGTTTTATTATTTTTTGTTATTAGGAAATTGTTTTTGCAATTGTTGTTTTTGAGATGTACTTCCGTTCACCTCGTTGTAAGCCACCATGCGCACAATTGTTTTGTGGAAAGGTGGCATACAAATAAAAGGATGAATGATGAATGAATGATCCTGCAGGCTCTTCTTATATGGTTATGACTACACTCCCATCATTCCTGACCATTGGTCATGCTGGCTGGGGCTGATGGGAGTCTTAGTCCAATGGCATCTGGAGGGCCTTGGGTTCCCCACCCCTGTTGTATAGGGTGCTTCCGGATGGGGGCCTTATAGCACAAACAGATAATTCAGATTCATTTTTTCTAACTGTGTGTTTGGCACGTTAGCTTCCCCACATTCCTGTTTTTTTACAGTCATGGGTGGAGCTTGTAATGTATCCAGAGGTGTTTTTTTTAAAAAAAAAATAATCCCAGTGCATATACTGAAGTTACAGTCTTCACAGTAACCCCAAAACACAAGCCGAGGTTTTGAGGGAATAGCTCCTCCAAACTGGGTCGCTGAAATTCCAGCATGCTGTCTGCATGCAGGGATTGGTGGCAACGGGCATGCTGGCTTAGTGTGGGCCACTGGCAGCCAAATGGCTAGCTTGTGCTTAGGTGAGGATCAAATCAAATTAGGGGTGTGGCATTGGAAGCCACCCGCTGAAATGTTGCCACACATACATGGCAAACCACCCAATTTTTAAAAAAATGTGCTAATGAGCTTCCAACACCTGCAGTGACTGCAGATGAATAAGTAAGGGGAAATCTAGATTAAATGTAAGACAGGAAAGAAGTACAAGCTTGCATTCTGATGATGATGAAGGCGACACTGGAAAACTTGCATACGTGAACAGTAAACAACAGGCAAGAGTCTTGCATGGCCTTTTTCTTAATAACACTCCCGTGGCCTGCCAATACGCCTTGCATTTGCAAAGGGATAGCACGTCCCCAGCGTCTCTGAACAGTTAACTGATTGTGAGTCTGCAGTTTTGCTTAAGAACATCAGAAGACATTACTAGATTACGGATCAAGCATCTCGTGCTCAGTGATGCATCAGAAATTGGCCAGTAGACCACCAGTGAGCCAGTTTCTACCTCTGCTCGCTCTGATTTAGACCATTATTTGGTTTCAGATTCCTCTGGGAAGCTTGCACGCTCTGCACTGTTGCTTGCTTGCAGATCCAGTGTTGAGGTCTGTTGCCTCTGATACCCATTGTTGCCCAATAGTAGTTGCCACAGTAAATTGAACCCGTTGTAGTGGCCATCAGTGCAACTTGGGAACTTCACCATGATGGAGTCAGTGAGTCAGGAAAGTTTCACTTGTTGAATTTCTGCATGCCATGCACTGTTAAAGGCACAGCAGCCTTTAGAGTGTGTATGTAAAGACTGGTGGCAACTATGTGTGAGTGTAGGTAGAGTATAATCTTTCTCCTCTGTTAAGTTTCCATTTATTTCCGTTTAAGTCAACAAGTAATTGATTATCCAGTAGGGCTTCAGGGAGTCCATTTTGGGGCTATTTATTTATTACTTACTCAATGTCAGAATTGTTGTGTTGTTATGTGCCTTCAAGTTGATTTTGACTTGTGGCGACCTTATGAATCAGTGACCTCCAAGAGCATCTGTCATGGACCACCCTGTTCAGATCTTGTAAGTTCAGGTCTGTGGCTTCCTTGATGGAATCAACCCATCTCTTGTTTGGCCTTCCTCTTTTTCTACTCCCTGCTGTTTTTCCCAGCATTATTGTCTTTTCTAGTGAATTACGTCTTCTCATTCTGTGTCCAAAGTATGATAACCTCAGTTTCATCATTTTAGCTTCTAGTGATAGTTCTGCTTTAACTTGTTCTAACACCCAATTATTTGTCTTTTTCGCAGTCCATGGTATGCGCAAAGCTCTCCTCCAACACCACATATCAGATGAGTTGATTTTTCTCTTACCTGCTTTTTTCACTGTCCAACTTTTACATCCATACATGGAGATCAAGAATACTATGGTCTGAATGATCCTCACTTTAGTGTTCAGTAGTACATCTTTCCATTTGAGGACCTTTTCTAGTTCTTTCATAGTTGCCCTCCCCATACATGGTAAGAGGTATTCAGAGGTGGTTTACCATTACCTTCTTCTGAGTTTGGATGCATCTTAGTCTGGTGTCTCAGCTTTGACCATTGCGCCTTGGGTGCCCCTGCTAGGAGTCTAGTCTCTTGGTCTAGACTCCTGACGGCATTGCTCTCAGCTTCTTCGACGCTCTCAAACCCCCTCACCACATTAAGAGTGATAGGACAATTTCTTTCATCTGTGTAAACTGGGAGTTTCCACAGCACAGGAGATGAATACTTATGCAAGCAACATGTTTCAGTTTATGTTTCTTACAAACATCTCCCAACATGAGACAATGTCACCTTACAATTGATTTTGAGTTTCAGTGTTTCAAAATAAAATACCATACATAACAAAAAAGTAATATGAGAGCATTGGTCGGGGGTCTGATTACTTTTGCAAAAGAATGTGTATATTCCAGTATGAACAAATACACTTGGAGGGTTTTCTCCTCCAATCCCAATAATCTCCACCTGTCCTTGAGCCTAAGGGTAGAAACTTCTCTCTTTTAAAAAAAATCAGCTATATTTAAAGCTCAGTGATCACCCTGCTCCCCAGGTGCATATCTCTTGCGTTGTCGGTGCTATCCCCAAATTATATTGGTTCAATTCTAACCCCATGTCTCTCCTACCCCCTCCCCCAATTCTGTATTTTTCTATGTGGATGTTGGATTTCCCCCCATCAGCTCCCTCCCCACCCCCATCAACAGGTGATGTCATCTGGTGCCTCCTCTTTTTCGTTCTCTCCTCCCCACCCTACCCCACTTTGATGGTGGCTGATGCTAGCATCCGTTCTCTGCTCCCAGCAGATTGAGGGGTGAGAGATGAAGCTCAGGGCCCCAGTGGACGTGGAGAAGGGGTGGAAGGAGGTGGAGGAGAAAGAAGAATAATAGTGTTGGTGTTGATAAGACTTTTCAGAAATCATCTTCCAAGGCCCCATTACACAGTGGCCTTTTGTGTTTCCTGAAAGGATTTCGGCAGCTTATCTGCCAAAGGTTTTCAAGCCTGTTTTCTACAATACTCAAGCTGGAGGCTCAGTGCTTCTTTTGAAGTGTCTTTTGTCGTTGCCGCTATGTCCAAGTGGGAGACCCTCAGGTATTTTGAGACCCTGCTCCCAAAGGACTAGAACTTACACAGTGAGAGCTGATGCCTGCGTCTGCAACAGCTCTGGTGTGCACACTGAGGGACATTCATGTTACATGTGAGTGAATGGCACCATTTTTTGTTTTGTAGGTGTGCCCTCTGCATTCTTCCCCAATGCATCCACAGAGGGGTGCCATGAGACTACTTTCTCATCCTTCCATCTATCATCTGTCTATCTCAGGGCTGGAGCTAAAGGGCAGCCAGTTTGAGCCCTGGCTGGGGTGGGGGAGGTGCTGGCTCCACCCACGTGTCTCTCCTGTCTTTTGCGGCCAAGAATGCGGCCGAGGTTTCCCTAAGGTGCTGATGCCTCACCGCCATCTTGGTTGATGGCAGGGATGAGTGCATGTAGCATGCATGTGTGCCTTCAACCAAGATGGCAGCAGAGGCTTCAGCCCCTTAGGGAAACCCCAGGCACCATCTTGGTTAATGGCAGCTCTGCGCACGTAGCGCGCACAGCCGCAAAAGACAGGAGCGACAGGTAGGTGAGGCGCACGTGTGCGCTGGGGCCCAGGGCAAGCTGGTGCCCAAGGGATCTGGAATGCCTGCCGCCGGCCCTGATCTACCTAATCATTTAATTTAATTTTATATCTCACCCTTCCAGAAGTAATCCAGGATGGCAATACAGTAATGGAAACATTACCTCACTTGAATCAGGTAATGTGATTGAGGCTATTCATGTTCCTTGGTATGCCTTCTACCCACTGCAGACAAAGCGACATAAACACTACACTATCTGCTCCACCCAGCAGTGTGCAAACTATGCACTTTCCCCTCAGCTGACTCAGAGAGGGCCAACCTGTAGCCCCCGTCCCATGATACAAACAAAACAACACAAACCGGAAACAATTACATGTGTGAGTTTGAGTAAAAAGTGCTGTTTTAGCAGCAATTAGCCTGTTTGAGCTTGCAGACTACTACCAGGCATGGGCTTTTACCTGAGCCTTGTGCCGCAAGCAGTGGGCTTGCCCTGGCGGGTGCTTTTGTTTCTGCATTTACGCAGCTGAGAGAAGGAATTTAATGAACCGTGAGGTTTTGGGGGAGGGGGCACGTTTTTATGCTCTCAGTGCTTGCCCTCTTACTGGGTTTTATACTGGTTAGAACAGCCGTGAATCTCATCCGTGGAATTCTCAGTTGCCTTCACTGCAGCGGAGTGGAAGTTATGCTGGGCTTGATCAGGGAGCTTCTTCAGAAAGAGCATTGGACTACAAATCAGTTCTGTTCTGGACTTTTGGCTCCTTGCCATATTTTAATATACTCTCCATTAAAAATAAAATAAAAGAATAACCTTGTGGAGACTTGTTACTTAGCTGAATGGCGTTCTTTGTCAGGACACCCTAAGGATTTGAAGAAAATGTAATGCTCTGTTTTAGAACCTAAGAAGCCGGGAAGGTTAGAGAGCTGAAGGCTATCTGTTTGCCCCTTAAGAAAGCTGTGCCACATGCTTAAACATGTAGCCCAGTAAGAGAGAGCCTTTTTGAAGACAAGCACTGCTGGGGTTGTGCTGTAGAATCATAGAATAGTAGAGTTGGGAGGGGCCTATAAGGCCATGAAGTCCAACCCCCTGCGCAATGCAGGAATCCAAATCAAAGCATTCCTGACAGTTGGCTGTCCAGCTGCCTCTTGAATGCCTCCAGTGTCGGAGAGCCCACTACCTCTCTAGGTAATTGGTTCCATTGTCGTATGGCTCTCATAGTTAGGAGGTTTTTCCTGATGTTAAGCTGAAATCAGGCTTCCTGCAACTTGAGCCCATTATTCCATGTCCTGCACTCTAAGGCAGCCTTTCGCAACAGTGTGCCTCCAGATGTTGTTGGACCACAACTCCCATCTTTCCTGACCATTGGCAATGCTGGCTGAGGCTGATGGGAGTTGTGGTCCAACAACATCTGGAGGCACACTGGTTGGGAAAGGCTGCTCTAAGGTAATCAAGAGCAACAAAACCTTCTTTCAACAAGCCTTTTAAGTTGAAACCTTATCCCAGTCTGCTTCTGTGTTGGAATCGCTTTTTAATATGCTTTTAAAGCTTTTTTTTTTTTAAGTCTTCAAAGCTTTTTTAAAAAATGTTTTTAAAGTTGTTTTGTTTTAATGTATTTTAATGTCTGTTTTTATGATGTTTTAAAGTGTTTTTAGTGCTTTTGTTTGCCACCCTGGGCTCCTGCTGGGAGAGAGGGCGGGACATAAATCAAATAATAAATAAATTAAAAATGCCAGTGGGCGAGAAGGGCAGGAAGATGAGCTGGTCTTGGTCCCTGAGATATGGTGTGTCCTTGGATCTTCGCAAACCGCCGCCTGGTGCCGCCATTGGCCGCACACCACTTGCTTTCTTCCTGCATGTCAAGCGCATTGCTGCGCTGGTGTTTTCCCCCCATTTGCAGGTGTGTCTCTGAAAGAGGAGATAACAAGAGCTGTTTGTTTACCAGAGCCTGCCAAGGAACAAAAAGGACTTTGATGTTGCTGCTTCAAATACCACCCCTCGCAGTAAGTGCTGCTTCTTGGCGTAATTGCCTTTCATGCCCAATGGGAAAGAGGAAGGTTTGCTGAAATGTGGCAAAAAAAACCACCCGGTTTTCCAGCACATGCTGTGTATGTATGTTTGATCCTTCTCCTCCTGCCAAGTATCCCCTCCAATACTTTAAAAAAAAATATTTTGTCATTTATTCATCATAGCCAGTTGCTTAAAAAAAAAAAGAAGGCAACAAAATCAGGTGTATGTACAAAAATGCAGGCTATCACATGTAAACAGTACTTTTACAGTAATCCCCATAAGCCATCTTGTGTGCGCCCCTCCGCTGCTGTTGTGGATACAGTGGGTGGCCATGTGACCTGTATCTCAGTGGCACAGTGACCTATTCTTTGTCTAGTCTAGGGGCGGGGAGCCCTTTTCAGCCTGGGCATCTCATTCTCCCATGAGCAGCCTTACAGGGGCCAAAGGAAAATGTAGGGGGCATAGCCATTTTTGCTCTTACATTGTATGGCAATTTACATTATGGCAAGGCAAAAGTCAGGTTTCTATACTGACTCACCCACCCACCCACCTGCCCATCTGGTGAGCTAGCAAGGGGCATTATCACAGTTCAGTGGCATATTCCAGGCACACAAAAGCACTTTAGGAAGGGCTGGAGAAGGGCCGGCAAGGCCTGAGGAGAGTCTGGATAGAGGCCTGACAGGTTTCCCATTCCTAGTCCAGTTGAAGGGACTGGTGAGAGCAGTCATGGCCCACACACCTGCTGCTTTCTAGATTTTAATTTGCTGAAATAAATCTTTGGTTTCTAACCATTTGGTTAGATTGCAAGATATTTTTATTCTTTGCATTCTTTCTGTTGGATTTTATTTAAAACTCCACTACCTCAGAGGTGGTCTGTAATTTTGGAAAATAAGATAAACAGTTTTCAGCTCTGTTTCCATACATGATGAAGAATGCCTGGCGAATCTGGGAATGTGCCTGGCCCATAACAGACCATAGAACCATGGCTTCAAGACACAGGCTCTGCAGAACTCCATTTACACACAACAGTTTCCACGATGAGTGTGCCCTCTCCCTCATTTTCACCTGTCAGATTGTGCTTTTGCAAAGTGAAATGCAGATGTGTGTCTCAACGGTCCATGGTGTGTGATTCTTTGTGTGAAAAATAAGTTTGTGGGGATATTCCTTCCCCAGTAATTGTCTTGGCTTAAAAATAACATTTGTATACACTGAGCCTCTCAAAAGATTGCTTGAAATGAGCTTCTCTCCAGTTCCCTAATGGGCAGTTAATTGTCCTGTAACACCATCTTGTGGTAGGGCAAACTGTGTGTGTTTATGAGTCAGGCACCCCTGATTGTCCCATGCTGGACTTTGCGGCATATTTTTCATGCTTTTTGTGTAATTTTATATCTATATAGTTACAAGCTCATTTATTGCAATCCTTAAATAAAGTTCATCCCACGCGTTTATCAACTGATTTTGACCCACCCAAATTATCCCCCTGTACCTGAGCAGTTAGGTGCTCGGCACTTCCATCACCTCTCATCCTGACCTTTTCATAAACTCTCCTAATGTTTCTTTATGCATAAAATTGCAAGCAGCTGTAGATACTTAATCTCTTGCGTTTGGTCTGGCCAAGGCTGTGGGTGATTCATTAGGGGGAACAGTTCCCAAGGTCTTTCTAGGAAACAGTTTAAGTTTGTTGCATAGCAGTGGAACCTTGCTTTTTAAACTCTGTCTATGCGCGCACCACAGGGGCTGTAGCGCTTGTGGAAATTCTCTCTAGTGAGTGATTAAAAACTGTTTTAATTGCATCTGGATTTTTTTTTAAAAAAAACCTCTTAATAGCTTTGCTTTACGCATTTTCTAATTCCCACAGTGTTTTGTCAAAGTTGCAATAGCAAAGCTTTCCTCCTTTGTATGAACCATAAAATATCACCTTAATTTCCACTTGGGTTTACACAGGAGCGAGACAAGATGGATTCTTTCTGTTTGGACTCCCAGAAAGGGATTGTAAGCGGCTCAGCTGACTCCTTGCTCAGTTCAGTTGCATTCCCCAGGTGTCTTGTGTGTGGGCCCATTCCACTGGGAACAGCTGATCCTGCATTAGCCCTTTGGAAATTAATACTGTGCCATGATTGAAGACGGAGTTGAGTGGCGTGGAATTGGTACTCATTACTCTTCCTTCTTGCGGTGACTTTGCTCGTATCTCTAGGACTGACTGACCCTAGGTTTGGAGTCAGCAGAAAATGTTAGGACTCTCTGTGTTCCTTTCCCATAAGAAGTACATCTGACACGTACAGACAAGAGGGCCTTCTGGTTCTTGAACTTTGGAACACAACACACACACACCCCCAAGGGAGGTATACCTGGTGCGGACACTATTCTTTCTGCATCAGGTTAAACCCTTTTTATTTTCCCAGGCATTTTAGATGGTGATATTTTTAGCTGGTTGAAAATAATGGAAGGTCCGCAGCTCAGTGGCTGGGCACCTGCCTTGAATGCAAAAGGCTCCAAGTTCAGTCCCCAGCATCTCCAGGTAGGGCTGGGAGTGTCCCCTGTCTGAAACCCTGGAGAGCCCCTGCCAGTCAGTGCATTCAGTACTGGGCTAGATAGATAGGCCAAGGCTCTGACATAGCGTAAAACAGTTTCCTAGTACTGATAACTGGATATATTCCTTTTAATTTTACTGCGGTGTTGGTTTGTGTATATATATATATATATATTACTTTTCAATCCAAATATCTGCCAGCCTGGGCCTTGAGATCGGCTGGGGAGGCCTTTCCTGTGGCCCCTCCTGTGGGCCTTGTCATTTTGTGGTAAGCAGGATAGGGCCTTCTCTGTGGTAGCACCCTGCTTGTGGACCTCCCTCTGCCCTTGGACGTGCATCAGTCGTCATCACAGTTGAGTTTCCATCATCAGCTTATCCACACAGGCTTTTTGGATATGCTCATGTTGGCGCTGGCTGGGCCACATGCGTTGGTTTGACTGGTGCTTCATATTGATATGAACAGTTACAAATTTTCTGTCTTTTTATTTATTTTGGTATTTTAATAATTGTTATTGATCTGTATCTTATTGTTTTATTGCTGTTAATTGACCTACCATCTTTATGTATTTATTTACAGGTATTTAAAAGCATTTACATACTGCTTAATACTTCAAAAAATCTCTAATTGATGAAGGGCAGTCTAGAAATTGAATAAATAAATACATACATTTAAATAAATTTCATCTCCAGGTAAATTTTCTTTCTTTCTTTCTTTCTTTCTTTCTTTCTTTCTTTCTTTCTTTCTTTCTTTCTTTCTTTCTTTCTTTCTTTCTTTCTTTCTTTCTTTCTTTCTTTCTTTCTTCCTTCCTTCCTTCCTTCCTTCCTTCCTTCCTTCCTTCCTTCCTTCCTTCCGTCCGTCCGTCCGTCCGTCCTTCCTTCCTTCCTTCCTTCCTTCCTTCCCTGCAGCTTGGCTTGCTTTGGCTCTCCAATCTTCTCTCTGCTTGCGCATAGTAGGATCTGGGTTGCCACTGTAATGTTGTGGAAACTGGTGAATACATCAACTTTCTCCTCTCTGCATGACAAAATCAACAGTGTAGTTAGTTACAGAAATGCCATTTTTGTTCCCTTGTTCCCCGTTTTGCCAAGCTTGTGGAGGGACTGCTGGCCTCTGTGTGTGCGTGTGCGTGTGGCCAAAGCCACAGGCAAAGGGGAGGAAACTGAGCTTGTAAAAAACAGACTCTTTAACAAGGTGGCTGCCTTCATGTGCCTTCCTGTTTTATATGCCTATATTCTTGGCTGTAAAACATTTTATTACCTCTGCCCTCTCTTTGCCTTTCTCTTCCTCTCCCTTGCCCCTGGCAGTTGCTTCAAGGTAGGACCCAACCTGCTCAGATTTCAGATAAGCCTGCTCCTCAAGGAGCATCTCTTCTGTCACCTAGAATTATATAGGCATGGGGAGGAAGAGAACCAGCCTTCTAGCATAACATAGCAAGGCTGTTATGTGCAGAGGTGCGAAAAAGAAAAAACCCGCCAAGGGGCTCCGTCTATCCCCACTTGCTTCTCTAAAATTGGATCAGGTTGATGAAGCGAACAAGAAACCAGTTCCTTGCCTTCCCAAGTGTGGGAGACTAGGAGGCTGTCTCCTCTTGTTCCCTTCCTTAATATGAGCCAGAGTTTCCAAGCACTCAGCTCCAGGAATCCTTCCAGCACTAGATCTCCATGTTAGAGGCTCTTGCAAGAGGCTTCGCTCTTGGCCTGCTGTAGCTCTGTGAGCGCAGTCTTCCTCTCCTTCCTTCTCCTTCCTCACAAGTGAAAGTAGCCCCAAATAAAAAAAAAGGTTTGATGCAACCCGACTGACATCTTTCTCACCCATCCCTCCCCTCCTCCTTTATTGCGTGCATGCCGGAACACTAAGCCTCTTCCAAGAGGCCCCACAGCCGCGCCTGACCAGTGGGAGCTGTCAGCTCAAAGAAAGCACCTTCCTTCCAGGGAATCAAATATTAATCTGCAATCATTCAAGGAGGATGTTGCTTAAATGACAGAACAGAGAGGTTGGGGAGTGCCTCAGGCAGCCTGCAAGGCCCTTCTGTTTCGTTTCCCTGCCATCCTCTGTGCAGCCTCGCTTGGCATGCTGACAGCTCCTCATCTCTGTGCTGCTTTTGCCTCCCCCCAGCCTGTGCTCCCTTCACCTGGCACTGGTGGCTGAGAAGGCCAGGAGTTTTAGGAGGGTGTGGGTGCTTCTGGAACAGCTCCATGCGCCACCCTCCTTGGATTTCTAAACTCTTCTGCAGAGGGCTGCATCTTCATGCAAACACCTGTTGGGATTTGGACTTCTGCCTCACTTCAGGACATGGTCTAGACTGGGTGGACATTTCTAGAGCGTTCAAGGTTCAGATATTATCTCTCTACTTGGGTAGGTGTTTCTCACTCTCTTGGTTGCAGTATCTTAGCTAAACAAGAGTAATGTGGCCTGCTTTGCAGATCTGTTAGAAATAATGGACTAAATACTCAATTATTTGCATCTCTTGTACTTACACATTCTCTGCTTTTTTATTTATTTGGAGGGATTTCACACATATTAGTTAGCCTTTCAAACAAAGGGCTGGTTCTGAAGCAGCCTTTTGTTCCTTGGAAAGTCTCTGAAGAGCAACAGCAGTCAGCTCTTTGTCTGCTTTACCACTTCTCTGAACTCTTTGAGTCTCATTTGGTGGATCCCACAAGTCCTCTTGGATCTGTAGACCAGTAATAACAGCCTGCACTGAAGGCCTGGGTAATGTTAGACCAATTTTTGTCTGCCTGGTGCCCTCCAGATGTTTTCAACTTCAACTCCCATCAGCCCCAGTCAGCATGGCTGTGTTTGAGCAGTATCTCTTATTGCAGAATGCCCAAAGTCCCTGGCTGGCCTTTCGATTGACTGGGAATGCTATGGAAGTGTTTTGTTCTCTGCTGTCCTCCTTACTCACATTCCCTGTGGGTGCTGTAGCCTACATGCCAGGGCCTCCCCCCTCCCCCCACATAGCCTTTTCTCTCCTGCTCACCAGCTACCCCCCTTTTTTGTTGTCAAATGCGTGTCCAAGAATCATAGAATCATACAGTAGTAGAGTTGGAAGGGGCCTATAAGGCCATCGAGTCCAACCCCCTGCTCAGTGCATGAATCCAAATCAAAGCATTCCCGACAGATGGCTGTCCAGCTGCCTCTTGAAGGCCTCCAATGTTGGAGAGCCCACCACCTCTCTAGGTCATTGGTTCCATTGTCTTACCACTCTTAACAGTTAGGAAGTTCTTCCTGATGTCCAGTCGAAATCTGTCTTCCTGCAACTTGAGTCCATTATTCCGTGTCCTGCACTCTGGGATGCTTGAGAAAACATCCTGCCCCCCCTTTGAGTGGCAACCTGTCAAGTGCTTGAAGAGTGCTACCATATCTCCCCTCAGTCCAGTTCTTTCAGTCTCTCCTCACAGGGCTTTGATTCCAGCCCTCATCATCCTCATTGTCCACCTCTGAACCCGTTCCAGTTTGTCTGCATCCTTCTTAAAGTGTGGTGTCTAGATGATACTTAACCAATTCAGAATAGAAAATTAATACTTCATGCTGTTAATGCAGCCTAAAACAGCATTTGCCTTTTTTGCAGCCACGTTGCAGTTGCCTCCTATTCAGCTTGTGATCAACAACAACCCCAAGATCCTTCTCACATGCAGTATCGCTGTGCCAAATATCCCCATCTTAGAACTGTGCATTTGGTTTATTTTTCCTAGGTGTAGAACTTTGCACTTATCCCACTTAAAATTCATTCTGTTGTTTTCAGCCCAATGCTCCAGCCTATCAAGATCCCTGTGAATTTTGTTTCTGTCCTCCAGAGTATTAACTATCCCTCCCAATTTTGTATCATCTGCAAATTTGATAAGCATTCCCTGCACCCCCTCATCCAAGTCATTAATAAAAATGTTGAAGAGCACTGGGCCCAGGACCGAGCCCTGTGCTACCCCATTCGTTACCTCCCCCCCCATTAGAGAAGGAACTGCTGATAAGCACTCCTTGACTACAATTCTGTAGCCAATTGTGGATCCACTTAATAGTTGTTCCGTCCAGCCCACATTGAGCTAGCTTGCTCATCAGAATATCATGGAGCACTTTGTCAAAAGCTTTACTGAATCGAGATATATTGTGTCCACAGCATTGCCACAGTCTACCAGGGAGGTTACCTGACCAAAAAATGAGATAAGATTAGTTTGGCAGGATTTGTTCTTGATAACTCCATGTTAAGCTAATTGAAAATATGGTCCACTTGTAGATATAGCTTTGTGGGGGAAATCTGAGAACCCACTTGCAATATTTAGCACAACCTGTTTGGAGTATTGAGCCCTCATCTGAAAGCACCCTTGAACCCCTTTGCCCAAGTCCAGGTGCCACTACTGGCCATATTCTTGCATAGCCTCGTGAGAGTAATACAGAAAATGTGATGAATTAATATATCCAGTGGCACGGAAGAGTTAATTTCTCCCTCTCCTCCCCTGGCCCTAGGTGCGATGCAGAGGGATTCTTTCCCTGTTGTGGCACTGGGGGCACCTTTTTCCTCCAAGGAGCAATGTCACAAGCTTTGACCGTGTCAGCTGGTGCCCTGGGTGGCGACCGCTCATGGCCACAGCCTCTGTTTCCTGGCTCTGCAAAGGGAATAGCAGCACTGCCATGGCTCTGGGTTTGCTCTTCCTCAGAGATGTAGGTTTCCACAGATTATGCAAAATAAGCTGATGCAAACACCCTTGATGTCTGCCATTTTGCTCTCAAGGCAGCCACGCTTTGTTTTAACAGGGCCTGCTGTCCTCTGCTGCCCCCTCTTACTGTCTCCTGCCCAGCTACATTTCCGGGAGAGGTTGCTCCACCCGTATTGGTGGGAAAAGGATAAGGCTGCAGCCTTATCTGGAGTTTGTTTTCAGGTGACAAGGGCTCTTGGCCCTCAGCTGCATGGGAGAAGATGCTCCTTCGCAATCCTCCCATCTCTCTTCCACTCTCCTCCCTGCACTGTTTGTTTTTTTCGCTGACTCTAAGTGGCACTGTGTGCGGCAGTGTGGATTCCTCATGAGGAGACAAATGCATGCGAGGTGACGTTTACGTGTGTGTGTGTGTGTGTGTGTGTGTGTGAGAGAGAGAGAGAGAGAGAGAGAGAGAGAGAGAGAGAGAGAGAGAGACTTTGGCTGCAGATAATAAAGAAGTTGCCCTGAGGTTAGCGGACCTAGCAACTTGCTCTGAAAGCCTCTTGCTCCTTCGAGGGCCAGAGAGGGAGGAGGAGGAAGGGGGAGCTCCTGACATGTCGGCATATAATGCAAGCATGTGAATGGATGAGTCTGCTGGGGTGTCAGTGGAGTCTCCATTCATCCCGTTGTCACACTGGGAAAGTTGGGGTGTGTGTATGGGGAGGGGGATTTAATATGTTTAATACGTTTTTAATAATGTTTTTAACCCTTGTTTTTTTAATGTTTTTAATGCTGCTTTGTTTAAATGTATCTTAAGATCTGTTTTTATGATGTTTTAAAGTGTTTGTAGTGCTTTGTTTGCTGCCCTGGGCTCCTGCTGGGAGGAAGGGCACGATACAAATTAAGTAAATAAATAAATAATTTAAAGAAATAATAAAATTGGGAGGGCAACCTTGCGACAGTGTTCTGGATCTGTTGGCTCCAGTCGGTTCGGGACAGTGGTTAGCCCTGTCATTTCGAAACCCTGAGGCCTCAGAGAGAAGCTGCTTCCTTCCAGTCATCAGAACGTAGGAAGCGGCCTTATACTGAGTCATACCTGTGGCCTGTCCCAGTGTTCTCTGCAGTAACTGGCAGCCGCTATCCAACCTTTCACACAGGGAATCTGTCCCAGCCGTACTTGGAGATGCTGGGGATTTAACCTGGACCTTCTACAAGCCAAGCAGCTGCTCAGCCACTCCGAACGTACGAAGTGGGCGCGCACTGAGTCAGACCCTTGCTCGGTCTTCATCCAGTATTGTATACTCTGACTGGCAGCAGCTCTCCAGAATTTCAGACAGAGACAAAAGATCTTTTTTTCCTTTGGACCTTCTATGTGCAAATATTTGCTCAGCTGCTGAGCTGGGCCACCTCTCAGAGCTCAGTAGTCAGGATAGATAGTAAGTTTTTTCGGGAACTTCACAAGCATTTGCCAGCATCCTGTATTTGGCTGTTCTGTTGCAGCTGCAAAGTGTTCGCTGGTCAATTAGCTGCTCCGTGACCTGCATCCTGACCCCTTTGCTTTGTTTTTCTGCAGTAGCCGCAGCTTTGCAGTGTTGAGAGTCAAGGTGCTGCAGATTGGGAAAGCCGTTACCAAGAGCAGGTGCAGGATGCTTGGCTTGTTCACTGAAGTCATCTGCTTTGCATTTCCCTTTTCTGTCCTGCTCCTGCTCTCCTGAGTCAAAAGCGTCACATCCAAGTGTGAGGGCATCTTCCTTGGGACAGATTGCTTCCTGTGCCCTTCCAACGCCTGAGATGCAATATAAGCCAGACCTGTGGGTCCATCCCTGTATTGCAGCAGATCTAGCCCACTGGGACTGAACCTGGGACCTTCTGCTTGCAAGACATGTGCTCTGCATGTCTCTCCTTCCATAACTCTCAAGATTAATTTGAGAATAGTTCCTTGTTTAGTGGGCTTTGAAGAGCTTCGTCTTTAAACTTAGTGTGCCTGTTAAGCTTGGATTGGCTTATGGTGCGCAGAGCCAGGAGCAACGAGCAACATGTTGGAATATGTGGTTCAACTCCAACTTGTGGCTTGAGGCTGCATGGGGTTAAAAAGGGTAGCTAGAGAGGAGACCTTCTGATTGCTAGGCTAATGCCTGTCCTTTGATCACCTGCTGACTCTTCCTTCCTGCTAGACTGATATGCACAGGATGTTGATCCCAGTTCCTTCCCTCCTTCCAGTCTTCTTCTTTCTCTTGAGAGGGGAGCAGACATATTCCTTTGTCTCTCCCTCTCCTCCAAGCATGAGGGCAAACACTAGGGTTAGCGTTTGCATCTCCAACTTAGCTAGTTAGTTAGATATAGGACTCTTTCCTACCAAGTATGTACTTCCAGAATAAAGTAGTTATTTCTTATTTTAAAGCTTAAAGTATCTGTCTGACTAATTTGCAGGGAAGATGTAATCTTTAGCATCACATAAAGGCTCACTCAGTCTCTCCATTCCCAATTTCGCCATTCTGCGACACAACAGACCTGGCTTCAGCTGGAAAGTCTGGTTCCAGTTCGTCCTTCCTTCTCCCGCAGTGCTGAAGGGCCCGAACAATGTGATCAGTTGGGTGTGCTTAGTAGCAGTGATTTGCATCTCTACTTGCCGATCAGCAAGATAGTCACCAGACATGCAGTGCTGTCCGGCACATTAGATTGCTGCTTCTGAAGGGGGAAGAACAAGCTGCTTTCTCCTCACCATTGGTACTGTGGCATTGATCAGCAGGAATGCAGATGACCTTTCCTGCTGCTTCAGTGTCCATCCGGCATCATCCTGTGTCATCTTGCGGCAACCGCTCTCACACGCACACACTTCCTCTCTCCAAATTAAAATCCCTTCTCTGCTGAGGCAGCGTCCCATGCTGGGAGATTTAGTGGATGCCAGGCCTGGACCTTGAAGCTCCATTTGGCTTAATTTGTAATATTTCCAGGCTGGGAGAGAATGGAGAGCATTGATTGTCTCTCAGCAGGCAGCTTCGCCCAAAGGCGCAACGGCCCTGACCAGCTCCGGATGACTTAATTAGAATCTCTGCTCACTACTGGCATTTGGCCCCAGGACCTTTATTCAGCTTCAGGCATGGAATGTGCAAAGTCATGAGAAAGGTGAATGATTCTGAGAGCACGCAGGATGTGTTTTCCTTCAACAGTGATCTCCTGCACTCTTGCCCAATGTTTTCTCTGCAAGTGCAGCCTTTGTGATTATGGGGGCTATGGAGCTTGCATAGGTTAGGGGTCAATAGCTGGCCCACCTGGGGGTTACGCCTGACATCTGAAGTGATGGGGAGCCTGGGGGCTGAGTGCAGTCCTCCAGATCTCTCTCTCTGGCCTTCTGGACTCTCCCCAGACCATGACCCTTAACAGTCCTGCTTCACACCCTCCTCAAGTGCTTTTGCCTGGGCTGGGATGTGACCTCAAGCTGTGCTAATGCCTCTTGCTTGCTTAGATGGAGAGATGGACGTGGGTATATTTATTTATTATTTATTTATTTATTTAATTTGTATCCCGCCCTTCCTCCCAGCAGGAGCCCAGGGCGGCAAACAAAGCACTAAAAGAACTTTAAAACATCATAAAAACAGATCTTAAAATACATTAAAACAAAACAGCATTAAAAACATTTTATAAAAAAAAGTTTAAAAACATTGGCCTCTCCTGATACGAACCCCCCCGTACACTACGTTCAAGATCAAAGGCCTTTCTCCGGGTGCCTACTCCAAGGGAAGCTCGGAGGATGGCAACAAGGGAGAGGGCCTTCTCAGTGGTGCCCCCCAAATTATGGAATGATTTGCCTGGCGAGATGTGCCTGGCGCCAACACTGTTATCTTTCCGGCGCCAGGTCAAGACTTTCCTCTTCTCCCAGGCATTTTAGCATGTGTTTAAAAATTTTAAATTGTGTTTTAAATTGTTTTTAAAAGATATGTTTTTAAATTTGTATATTTGTTTTAATGTTTTTAGTTACTGTAATCTGCCCAGAGAGCTTTGGCTATGGGGCTGTATATAAGTACAATAAACAAATAGAGAAACCTCTGGGTTTTGCATGGCTGCAGTGTAGCGTTCTGTACAAAACTGAGACACATATTTTGCTCCACCCACTTTCTGCCTGTGGCCTGCCCACTGCTGGAAGGTTGCTCATGTGGCACTCCAGCCTTCTGGCTGAAAACATTCCCCGTGTCTGTCCTAATAGGGTTTGGCCTAATCCCTCATACAAATAACCTTCCAGATTTATCTTTTATCTTTTCTTTTTATCCCACCTTTTGTCATGGCGGCATCCTTGTTCCCCTCTCCATTTTTTTCTCACAAAAACCCTGTGAGGGCAGGTGAGGCTGAGAGTCAGTGGCTGGTCCAGTGGTCTCCCAGGTCCTAGTCAAACACTCTAACTACTGCACCACACTGCTGTCAATCACGAGGCAAAAGAGTTGGGATGAAATTGGTATGTGTGGCACAAGTCACTTTGGGGAGTGAGGGGGCAACTTACAACTCGAAAGTGAGAACTTATTTCTGGCTATTGGCCGAGGGTGCTTCCAAACTGTTGCTATTCTGCAGGACTGATTCAGTGACACACCAGAAAATTCAGGTTGCACAGTAAGGAAGGATTTGGCCCTCTTGGACAACAAACCTACTCCCCCCCCCCAAAAAAAATACCCTAGACTTTTTGCAATAAGGAGAGCAACAGGGAAAATGAACTAGCAAGTGGGATGCAATGTCATATAACCTCCCCATAAACAAATTAGAAACAAACAGTTGCCGTTGTATAACTTCCCCTCAAGCTTTGTGCAAAGAAATCGGGTGAATAAACAGGCTATCTGGAAGTGACCATAGATTACACGGGTGGTTTTTTGGCCACATTTTTCTATGGCTATGTAACTATAACTATAAGCCATTCCTTCCGGCAAACAAAGGAAACTGAAAGGAATGAGGATCAAACAAGGTAGCGCCTAACTTCTCATGCTTTCCTTCCTGTAGAGCAGATTAAGAGCAAAGATTATATTTTCATTGTGCCATCAGCCACTTCTTCATAGGCACAACAAGACCTGTCTTGTCTGATCAGGAGAGGCATGATGAGATGAGAGTCTGTTCCTGTCTGGCTTTTAAGCAGTGCCCCACAGCCTCCCCCTTTTTGCTGGGGATTTTGGGGGCAGGAATCTGTGCCACTGTAAAATCACCACTCATTGTGGGTCATGGAAATAATGCTGGTTCTTTACATTTTTGAATGGTGCCGCCCGGCAAGAGTGCAGCCCAGCTGCATAAACATTTTGCCAGGATGCAGTAAGTGCCCCACTGTCACACTGAAACAAAGCCTAACTCCCTGGTCAGAGTGCTGTGTGATAATGCCATCCATGAACCAGGCTGCCAATGAATGCTTTGCCCGCCCACCCCCTCACTGATTAGGTGGGGATGCACGCTGTCATTTAGCATGGGTGAATAAGATGCATCTCCACATTCAGGCCTTCTGGAGAGTCTGATACTCTTATAGTGATGTTGTTTTGGCCTGCGTTAGAATGATGGTTGGGCTATTGTTTTAAAAGTATTGATTAAAGTTTTAAATGTCTTTATAGAATGTGTTGTCTATAACTATATTTTTGTATGCTGCCCTGGGTCCCTAATCAATGAATTAACAAATTGAACAAATAGATAATATGGGGTCCAAAGAGAGCACTCTCTCTGCCACATAGCAGGGTGCAAATTAAGCACCACGTTCTCCAGTATTCCAGAAGACAGCAAGCAAAGTATTATGTTCTATGTCTCGGTTCCTTTTTGAAGGAAGGTTGGGATATAAATTGAAATGATGATGATTATGGTGCTGGTGTTCTCCAGCCACCTTCGCGCTCCTTCTTCCTCTGTGCATGCAAACCAAACAGCAAAGTAAGTGTGGAGCAATCAAAATTGAAACAGGTGCACATAAAACAAGGAAGTTCCTGTTTAGGATTGTCCAGTCACAGGTAGCTCATTAGAACATACTATATGCTTCGAACAATGTCTGTTTTCTTTTTCCCTGAGCCGTGAGTGATGATGTCTTCCCTTCTGTTTGCTCAGACAGTAATAATTACTGTGGCAATCGGGCAAGTAGACACTCCTGGAGTTTTAATTGCTGTCAAAGTAAGGTTGTGTATGTGAGGCTGTGCTGGGCATGTAGCATGGGAATGACTTCCTTGCAACTCTGTGTATTCTCAGGAGGTTTGGGAAGGTGTGTGTGTGTGTGTAGCAGCAGCAGCCCTTCTGATGTCCTTCCATCCCAGCCTGTTGCTTTGGTGCCCACTCCAGGGGTGGGGTGGGGCTGCTGCCCCCCTTAATTTACAGACGCCGCCTTCATTCTGCAACACTTCTTAAACGAGTAAGGCCTTGATTGTCAGAATCCAGAGGAGCCACTGTTCCTTCCCTGTCACCGACAGAGACAGACTGACAGCTGAGCAGGGTGGATAAGTCTGCTATTTCAATGGAGGCCTGACCCCCCCTTTTCCTCTCCCCCCCCAGCCTCCACAATAGAAGGGTCTCCATGATTAACCCTTGCCTTGTTCTCCACTTTGTAACTATTTTCTTCTTGGCACATTTAAAAAAGTGTACAGTTAAAAACGGGGGTTAATTAGAAGCCGCAGCAGCTAGGCTCTCGGTGAAGGCTATTGTGTGTCTGAATTTAACCGGAACTGGCTCCATGGTGCAGTGTGCTTTAATTGGTAACTGTTGTGAGTCTGAGCAGGCCAATGGCCGCCTCATGCAGGCCTAGGCGGCTTCCCAATTAGTAGGCTTTTCCCTCCTCTTCTCTCCCATCCATAAGAATGTTTCCCTTGAGCCTTCTGTGGGATACTCTGCCCCCCCCCCGTGCCTTTTAATCAGATCCGTACAATAGGCTAAAATCTCTTTGTTCCCAGGGAGCTCTCCTTGTTAGCCGCTGACTCCTGTGATGTCATGGAATGTTCACTGCTGTTTGCTAATATTCCGTGGCTGACCCTCATGGAAGGGGAAGTCACAGAATGTTAATCAAAAGAATGGACTTTGAGGAGGCGAGGAAGTCTGTGGCCAACTGACGGGGAGATGTGTGGGGGGGGTGAGGCCCTGAACTTTGCACCTTGATTCCAAGTGGCCTGGCTGCTCATCTAATAGTGTAACATTTTATACTTAGCTCAAATGTACTCCTGTTTCGATTTTGGCCAGGCTTTTGTTCTGTGTAAATGATTGTTCTTGGTGTGTGCTTTCATTGCAAGGATATTGTTTCTCCCCAGTTCCATTCAATGCCATTATTTCCCGTAGCTGCTGCTGTTTTGGTGCCACGCTATTTTCCTGGTTGGGGCTCCTTCGCTCCTTCCTGTAATTTCCACGTGGGTGATGCCAGCCAATCAGGTTGCCCATAGACATAACGTCATAATGATACATAGCTGGCTAGCCATGTTTGGCTACATCAGGACATTACTGAGGACAGGTCAATTCAGAGTGAGGGTAGTGCTTTGTAAATCACTTCCAAAGCAATTACTGAAGCATGGGGGGGGGGGCGATGAGGATACTTTTTGATGTTGGTGGAAACATTCCTGTAAAGTAATGAGTCCTTTTTAGTTCAGCCTTTATTTATTTGCTGCAGACATCTTGGGCTAGGCCTGTCAACGGAAGCTTCCAAACATCTATCCTGTGGGACTGTGTGCCTCTCAGAGGAAGAATTATGCCCAAGGTGTCATGTAATTCTGCCATGTAATTCTGCTTTCTGCGAGTGCGCGTACACTAGCCAATATCTATACTGGTTTTGTCCAGTGTACAGTGTAAGTTGCTTGGGCAATCCAGGGCCAACAGCAGTTGTGATGGTTTGGCACAATCTTTAGTACAGGAGTAGCGTTGTTGCTACAGCGCTGTGAAAACTGCATGGGAAAGTGTGAGTATTCCAGATTTGGGGGGGGGACATTGCTTTTTCATACCTTGCTCTTCCTGTGTGGTTTCTGCATTCCAAAGAATTGCTTAGCTAGATCAAAGGATGCAGAGAAACTGGAATGGTTTCAGAGGAGGGCAACAAAGATGATCAGGGGACTGGAAACAAAGCCGTATGAGGAGAGACTGAAAGAACTGGGCATGTTTAGCCTGGAGAAGAGAAGACTGAGGGGTTGTCACATAGAGGAGGGCCAGGATCTCTTCTCAATCATCCCAGAGTGCAGGACACAGAATAATAGGCTCAAGTTGCAGGAAGCCAGATTTCGACTGGACATCAGGAAAAACTTCCTAACTGTTAGAGCCATACGACAATGGAACCAATTACCTAGAGAGGTAGTGGGCTCTCCGAGACTGGAGGCATTCAAGAGGCAGCTGGACAGCCATCTGCCAGGTGTGCTTTATCTTGGATTCCTGCACTGAGCAGGGGGTTGGACTTGATGGCCTTATAGGCCCCTTCCAACTCTATGATTCTAAATGAAGGATCCAGCATATTTGGCCTCTAAGAAGACCCAGCCAGGAGTCTCAAGAAGTTTACAAGTGAGCCATGAGACAGCAGGCCTCTCCCATTGTTTGGGTCATAAATACTTTAGTGCAAACTTCTCTTAACATATCTTTTGTATGCAATGTTTCCTAGTATACTCGTTTTTAAAATCAAATTTCCCTTAATTCCTAATATAATGCATTTTTGTATGTTATTTTCACTTATGTAGGCATTTATATGAACACTTTGTCCTAGTTCATGCATTACTTGGATGTAGAACTGCATTGCAAAATTCTGAGAAGTGTCCATTTCAAAGGATGCTCATGTTTCACTTTGGATATTTTTTTGGAAAGTGCAAATTTGGTAAGTTCCCCTTTTAAATGTGAACTGAATCAGATTTCTTCTCCATTCCTAGGTCTCAGTGCCTGATGTGCAGAGGCAGAGAATCAGAGGTTCTGGAGTTACCAGTATGATGTGAGATGGAGCCACAGGGGACTGGCAGTATCATAGCTGCCCATGTAACATTTGGTCTTTGTCAAGGTTGGGTGTGCATGGGGCTCTGTCCCCTCTGCTCAGCTCAACGTCAGGAAGCAGACAGCTTGTCTTGCATTTAACCCTCACTTTGGCAACTTCCCCAGAGAGCCAGTGTGGTGTAGTGGTTAAGGTGCTGGACTACGACTTGGGAGACCAGGGTTGGAATCCCCACACAGTCATGAAGCTCACTGGGTGACTTGGGCCAGTCACTGCCTCTCAGCCTCGGAGGGAGGCAATGGTAAGCCCCCTCTGAATACAATTTACCATGAAAACCCTAGTCATAACGTCGCCATAAGTCGGGATCGACTTGAAGGCAGTCCATTTCCATTTTATGGCGACTTCCCTATAGTTCAATGTGAACGCTTTGTTGATTTTAAACAAGTTAATGCTCCATTGCATGTTTATATAGTTCAAGGTAGATGTACCAGATTAAACTTTGACAGGCACGGTCTCGCTTGATATCAGTCGACTCACCCCACCCCCAATACCTCCGTTACCCCCAATCAAGACCTAAGATTTATTTCCTATTGCAGTATTCCCAGATCTAGGCCTGAATCTGCCTCCGAGTCAGTCTGTCGGCCAATTTGCAAGAGTAAAAAAAAACCCTTTGCTTGGCTGCGGGCATAATCTCATAAGCCTGTGCAGCCGTCCTAATGGCTTCTTCTGCCTGCCTGCCTGCCTCTCTCCCCTCCCCCTCCAGTGTATGCTCAAAGTAATATAAAAAGCAATCGGATTATTACTGCGGGCGATGCTTTTTTCCATTTACAGTAATAAAATACTGAAGAAACAAAACAATTTAAAATTCTAATAAAATTCAAGGCAAATCTTCAGCAGCTAAGATGATTCAATTATTTAGCTGTTATTGAATGCAAAGCTGGGGAAATGGAAGAGGTTGTGCAATTGCGGGGAGGGAAGAAATTCTTGTTCCGTGTGGGATTTGTCGCTGTGAGTTTCTTTTTTCTCCTTATGCACAGCAAAAAGCTGGGTACGGAGTACAGAAGGGGAGACAGGTGCCAGCCATTGTGTGATCTGGTGAATGAGTGGCAATCACCAGTGAAGAGCGGGGGGGGGGGCGACGGGGATGGCATGCCATATGGTTTTTTTTAAATAAGAAAAGGTTAAACTATTTTGAGGCTTTTGTTTGTTTTTGGAGAAACAATAAGACTGCCATCCCCAACCTTGGCGCCCTCCAGCTGAGGCCGATAGGAGTTGTGGTCCGAAACAGCTGGAGGTCACCAGGGGTGGGGAAGGCTGAAAGGACCTCAGGAGCTCAGAGTAGGGAACCTTCATGGAGATTCTGGGGTTTAAATTTGGGACCACTGAGCTACTGACTCTACCGAAAGGGTGAACAGAAGGTCCATTTGGATCCGCTGATAGATCTCTGGCTGATTTGCAGTAGATTAGCAAGGATTTCTGACACTCAATTGTTTTAACAATTACAACAAGAAAATTTTGCTGCTGAAATAACGAAGGGAAACAAGGAGTGGATTTTTGTGTGAAAGGCATGCGAGGTCGGTTCAGTTCCTTGGTTCAAGAGTGTGCTCAGAGGCAGCCTGTTCTTTCATTCTCACAGTCTGCAGTTGGTAGATCTTGAGGTTCTAGTGAAAAACAAAGTAGATCCGACAAGCCTGAAGTCTGCCACCCCACCACAACCCTGCCTTGTACCCAGTGGAGTAGAAAGTTTTCTAGGTGAGGAAATGCCATTTCTGAAATCCCTCTGGCCAGAAACACCTTGTTTAGCTTACCTGCCTGTGAACCCTCTTTGTGTGGAAGCAGCCTTGGTTTCTTTCAGCTCTCAACCAGAGCAGATGGCACCGGGCTTCGCAAGGAGCACCTGGCACTTGGGCCAGAGAAGGACTTTGCTGTTGAGCTGCTGACAGCTCAAGTTGCAAGTAGAAAGGGGTTAAAGGAAAGGCCAGGCCAGTGCTGGCAACGGCTGTTATGTCAAGGCAAGACTGCCTTTGCGTGATGGGTGACGGCGTGATTGGGGAGAGTAATTACGGCCCGTTAGAAAGCAGTAATTACTGCAGGGAGGGAGAGGCGCTTGCCAGTAGAGTGCAGAAGCGCTCCAGGAACCCTCTTTGAAATTGGTAGCTCTGTTTTCCTGGTGGGGGTTTGCTGCGTCACCCTGAGATGTGACAACACATGGAATTTGCGACTTGTCATATCTAGCCCTGTTGGCGTTCAGGCAGCGACAAAGGCTCTCTCTTTCTCCTTGATCCCTGAGTGATACTTCTGTAATTTTTTCTGTGCTTGGCTTATAGTGGCCTTTGCAGGCCACCATCCAGCATAGCTTATGCCAGGGCAGTGTGCACTGTGCAATTCCACAGGAATACACTCAGAGCGTGAGAGAAAGAAGTGAATGCGGCACTGGGTGCAGAACTGAGCTTTCTGAGAATCCGATCAGGTTTAAAAATAATAAGCAGGTTACTAGCCCTTGTGGGTAAGAATATGCTTTACAGTTGTGGGCAGAACTCAGTGGCATCTCGGAAGCCATTCAGGTGGCTAAAATTGCCAGTGGTCAAAGGGGCAGAGCTTCAGTGCCCTATATAGCGCCATATCGCTCCCTCCTGGTGGCTAGGAAAAGGAAATTTATGCAAAATAGTAAGAACTGTGGAATAAATTATGCAAAATAAGAGGAATTAAACACATAATTTATACAGGTCACAGAGTTCAGCTTTTCTTGGCCCAGGATTTGGATAGCCTGGGAGTAGAATTTCAATAGTTTTCAGCCTGGCTGACACACAATCCAAGCTGAACCCCCATTGAAAATCAATGGAGATTTAAAAGAGTGCATAACTATGCATAACAGTTTACATCGTTCACAATTTCCTAAGAGCTGGAAGGAAAGAGAGAGACCATCTAGTCCATCAGCCCTTTCCACGGAATAATCTTTGCAATCTGGGCCACCAACAGGGAGCAGTTATGCTGTAGAAGGATGCCTGCAGAGCAAATGGAACTCCGTCGGGGAATGCCAGACACCTCCATTGCTCAAGACACCCCTCTGTCGAGCAACTGGGCTGGCTCTGCCGTTGTGCCCATGTGGGTTGTGACAAGAAGTGTGGATAGCTTGCACTTCCTGTCCCAGTATAAGTCAGTATGGCCAAAGCCCACTCTTTACGGGCACTAGGGACGGGGCACGGTCTCCTGTCTTGCCCCTTCTGACCCCCGCCACTGCCACCTTCCTCTAGAATGGAACCTTTTCTACCAGCTCTCTTGCTGGGAGCCATTTTCATTAGGGATTCTGCGAGTGTCACCGGCTAATTAGTGTCATGTTAATTGAGTATTTGCAATGCTGCCTCCTCCAAGGACAGCAGTGCTAGCATGGAGGAGAATGCAGATGTGCTATTCTTTGTCACAATCTGTCAACCGGAGGATGATTTGATGAGTCGCTGAACTCCTCCATCGATTGGGTCCTGGCAGCCACCCGAAAAGGGCATCATCCTCTTCACCCTGAGCAAATCTGTAATGTGATGGGTCATCCCTGAGGGTGAGGTGGGAGATCGTAGCGAAAGCAATGTTGTAGCCGCTGGGACTCTGCTTGGCTTCTCTGGAGAACATGGACAGCAGACAGCTGTCTCGGGCTCCTGCCGTACAGAACATTTCTTTAGCGTTGGTTGCTCTTTGGAACAGAGCAGTGATGCTGAGGGCTACAGAGCCAAGGCTGCCAGGGTTCCAAACAAGCCCAGAAGAGGCACTGGATATGTACCAGGAGATGCAGACTGAAATTGCCTGAGAAGGTCAGTTTGCATGATCTAAAGAGAATATGTTTCTCATCCTTTTAGTTGTTAAGAAAATATGCTTGACCATCAGTAGCTGCTGCTGCAGCTGATTATTATTTGTTACTTTGCACCATTAATGTGCATTGTGACAAGAAGACCCTGCCCCAAGGAGGTTACAGTGTCTAATATTGAAGATAGAAAAGGCAATTGAGAGAAGGGAGGGAGATGATGGTCAGCAGGAGAATTTGTGTTCAGCTCAGCAGCATGTGTTTAAGATCATTTGCAATTAGTGCATGCTGTACAGCAGCCTTCCCCAGTCTGGTGCCTTCCATGTTTTGGACTACAACTCCCATCAGCTGTGCTGGCTGGGGCTGATGGCAGTTGTGATCCAAACATCTGGAGGGCACCAGGTTGGCAGAGGCTGCAGCAGGACATAAAGGTTTCGATCTGTGCCAAAGACTTCAAAGAAAAGATGACTTCCAAAGAGGGATTTGAAGGATGAGAGGGAGGTAGAATCGTACAGCTGTAAGAGGCGGCAAGTGTGGACTTGGGAACAGGTGACTTTTGGACAGCTGGAGGTCATGGCCAGCAAGCCCATAATTATGCAGGTTGTTTTTTTAACAAAAAATACGCAAGCTGCCCATTTTACAGCTCTCAGCATCCAACATGGGCACCGAATTCTGATTTCACTTTCAACTTTCAACGTGCAGTCCTACACATGAACCAGAAAGGGACCTCAGGGTGAGTCTCTCAGAGATTGAGGCTCAGGGCATGCAGTGGCCCCTTGTCCATGTTCCTGTCTCACTGTCCTGCCCTCCTAGAACAATTTTTTTCTTCCTGGATGATCTTTAGAGCAAGGTGAGCAAAGGGGGGAACCAACAGAGGTGTATAATATTGTTCCAAGTAGCAGAATTTTCCTAGAATACTAGAACTCAGCAGGGTCCTCCAGTGAAGCTAAATGTTGGAATATTCTGGACAGGCTAAAGGCTCATAGTTAAACTGGAATTGGTTTGTCGCAAGATACAGTGCTGGCTTTAAAAGGGCTTTAGACAAGTTCATGGAGATGAATTCCGTGTCAGAGGCAGCCTGCTTTTCAGCACCACCTGCTGGGAATGATCGCAAGTGGGGATCCAGGTCTGGCTTGTGGGCTTTCCGTAGATACTTGGTTGGCCACTTGGAGAACAGGATGCTGAACTAGAGAGGCCTTTGGTGTGATCCATGAACTAGACGCAGCATAGAAGTCAGAAGAGAAAGTTGGGTCCTATTTTCAGACTTACAGTCAGAAAGACAAAGAGAAGAGCAAGCACTGGGGCAGAATTGGTTTCAACATTGAAATGGAAACGGACTGCCTTCAAGTCGATTCCAACTTATGGCAACCCTGTGAATGGGGTTTTCTTGGTGAGCGGTATTCAGAGGTGGTTTACCATTGCCTCCCTCTGAGGCTGAGAGGCAGTGACTGGCCCAAGGTCACTCAGTGAGCTTCGTGGCTGTGTGGGGATTCGAACCCTCCCAGGTCGTAGTCCAACACCTTAACCACTACACCACACTGCCAGATTGAAAAGAGGAGTATCTAGGAGGCTCCTGAGTTCAGTCAAGGCCGAGTTAATATTTCCTGGTTTGGTGGTGTTCTTCCTGGGATGAAGGTGTTGTCCTTGGTTCTTCAGCTAGTGGCTCAGTTCAGATTGTCCCTGGCCGCCGCCACTGCAACCATTGGGCCTCACTGCCTTCAGGGTCCAAGGCAGCTCACCTCTGAATGCTGGGACCAAATCGCAGGAGACCTGCTCATGCCCCGTGCTTTGCTGGTGGGTTTCCTGGAGGCATCTGGTTGGCCACTAGGAAGCAGGATGCCAGCGTGGCTGGAGCTTTGGTGTGATTGGTGGGGCTGCCCTTGCCTTAAGACAGCTGCCCTTCTGGATAATTCCTTCTGGGGGAGAAAGTGCCCTGCAGCGGTGGGACTACACTGATCATCTGACTGTGGAGTTCCTCTGGCCGGTGACTCTTCCCCCTTGCCTCTGCAGCCATAGAGCCATACCAGTTCACCCGCCCAGCCCACGGACGACGACTTCTTCTTCTGCCATTGGCTTAGCTGGGCTTTGGGAGCAGACTATTGATGAGGTATTGACAGCCAAGAATAAAGTGGCAGCTGGATGTCCTGAGCTGTATTTGTTTTGCTGGCATCTGACATGGCTGTTGGGTCAGGGTGAAGCCACTGAGCCGCCTTCTCCCACTTGGATGCCTCCAAAGACTTTGAGGACAATTGGCTCCATTCCCAAAGGAAGGTGCTGGGTCAGACCAGGGTGCACTGATTGCTTCTGGTTTTGGAGGGCCCTCAGCAGAGGCCTGGCAGGCAGACTCTTGACACCAGCCCTACAAGGTGGCTCCATCTGATGCAACATCTCTTTTCTGTCACAGCAGCTGGCCAGGTGCTTGGGAAGTTTACAAGCAGCACCCCCCTGTCTGTGTTCAATGTTTGGCACTCAGAACGAACACTGCCTCTGAGCATGGGCAGTTTGTGTAGCTGTCATGGTTCACTATAGCTGGTGATAGACGCCTCCTCAGTAGGTTTGCCTGTCCTCTTCTAAGAGTAGCGATGGGATGCTCACAGGCACGGCCAGGGCTGGCTCCAGAGGGCGGCCAGGTTGGGCCCTGGCTGAGGACCCCTCAGGGTGGGAGGATGGCACTCCTGTCCCATGATCCACAGCAGCATTGGGTCCTGCAAACCAACCCTGCTGCGGATTGCAGAGAGGGAGCTCCCAGGCACCCCTTCAATACAGACAGCATGAGCTTCAGTAAGCCCCCTGCACGCCCCACCTACCTCTCCTGTCAGCGTGAATGCCATACGCGCTGTGCATGGGTGCCTGCCATCACCCAATATTGGGGCAGGGGTGTCCCTAAGGGGCTGAGGCCATCTTGGTTGAGGGCAGGCATGTGCGCTATGCGTGCACATCATTCACACGACATGACGGGTAAGTGGGGCATGCAGGCAGGCTTCTTAGCCCTGCGCCGCCTGTATCGGGAGGAGAGGTGTTGGGCTACAGTGCCAGGGTAGGTTGGTGCCGGCCTTGACCAGGGCACACGTGCAACAGCTGTCCCCCGATCTTTGCTCCAAGAACCTGGGGTCTCAACGATATGCTGCTTCTGATTGTAGGTTCCATTCTAATCGCTCCTGAGAGAGACATAGGAAGCTGCTTATTCAGAGTCACTCTTGGTCCATCTAGATTAGTATTGTTGACACTGACTGGCGGCAGCTCTCCAGGCCTTCAGATCGGGGTCTATCCCAGCCTTCCTTGGAGATGCCAGGGGCTGAACCTGGGACCTTCTGCATGCAAAGCAGATGTTCTACCACTGAGCTACAACCTTTCCCCATGAACACCAGGAATTTATCTAATGCTTTAAACTAGCCTTCCCCAATGTGGTGCTCTCCACCAGATGTTGTGTACTACAGTCTCTTGCCAGCCCTTGCCAACATGGCTATACTGGCTCGGCTGAGGGAATGCAAACCACCTGGAGGGCCACCATGTTGGTGAAGGCTGCTTTCGGCCCATTTATTTCCAATACTGAAGTTGCCAACCATAGCATGAAGGCAGTAGCCTTTCCCTCTTTCTACATCCCTAGTAGTAGTAGGTGAACGGCCTCTGAAGCAGGCCATTTGTTTGTTTTGTTAGATTTATATCCCTCCCTTTCTCCCAGTAGGAGCCCAGGGCAGTTCCATCTCAGTTACTGCAACTAGCTGAGATTTCAAGATTGATCCTTCACAAAAGGTCCTGGGACAGTGGACTGTGGAAATGACGTCAGGAGTCTGACAAAAGTCTGGTTGCTACTTCCTCCAAAGGCCTATGACACTTTCTTTATCCCTGCTGGTTTCAGATTTTGAGAGCTTGTCAGCCTGTGCAATTGGTTGTTCCACCTCCGTATAAACATACACGAGTTCTCTTTTTTATTTTTAGCTCCCCAGGTGAGAACTGGTGAGCGTTTCCCCCATTTGGCCTTACTTGTTTTGCTTCTTGCGATGACAGAACAGAAATGGCATCATTCTTAACCTCACAACAACAGGCATGGCACCAGCGTGCATGCAAAATGTGTGTTTGTACAAGTGCGTTTCACTTGAGCAACTGCCTCTCCTGTCCATTAATCGCAGGCTTCCATTAAAGGCCACCGCAGCAGTCGTTTAAAAAGCAAGGCGGATGGGTTCACTGGCCATTTCTCCATTACATTAATGTTATGGGCTTTTTACAGGTGTCTTAAATAGACATTGATATTAACGAGTCTATTAAGTCAATTAAAATCTAGTCCTCCGAGCTGGATTTAATGTAGCCATTGGGAGAGGCGGAGGGCGGCTGAAGGTGCTTTCGGTCTTCCGCCGTGGTCTAGGAACACACTTGGGCTTTCGGAATTCAACATCCATTTCCACTCCTGAAGAGGGTCAAGGCTTTCCAGTCAGATTTTTTACAATAGTTTTTCCCCTCTTGTAGCTGAAGAAGGCAGAATGTTTGTTGGAGGCAGAGTCTAATCCCCTTGTGGAATTTTAAAAGAAGTTAGAAAAAAATATGACACAATCTTCCATGCCGTTCGTGCGTATGTGAGAGATCACGGAGTCTACCGGGATCTTAAACTTGTAAGCCGAGAAGATGATGGTGTGTCTTGTCTCTGAGGTCTGTGTTCTTTCCTCTCCCAGCTGCCATTTCACTTTCATTGGGAGAAGAAGCAGTTCTCTAAACCCCCAGGAAGGTTTGCTTTGAATTGACTTGGTAGCAACTCTCTCCTCTTTTTCCGCCTCTCTTTCAGAGGCAGCCTTTTCAGACACCTAATTTATTCCATCTATTAGATAGATTTTGTAGATTTAATCATTTTCACAGTTGGTGGCTCATTGGATACTCAAGATAAACTCCAAATGAAAGTATAATGGGAACGACAAATGAGTTTTCGCACCAGAAATAGCAGAAACTTGCTCAGGAAAGGAGTTTGAGTGGAGCAAAATACATATAATTTCTTTCTCCGCCCCCCCACCTTTCTCTCCTTGGTGATGCCTTTTGCTGACTACAGTAGGTTACCACAGTTAATTTCACCAGTTTTGTTCATCTGTAAAATTGCATTTTTTGTGCTCATTATAAGAAGTGCTGATTTATAGCTGGTAAATGGCATTTTTCCCTTACTTTTTTTTTTGAAGCTCTCATAGTAGCGTAAAGCACCCATGAAATTGCTTGTATAATGTAGTTTAAATCCAATCTCCGAGAGAGATTCCTCCCTTTGGGTGAGGAGAGGTTTCTGCTCTCCACACCAAGTTTATTTAGGCCACTTACAGAGACGGAAAAGGGAGTTGTGAAAAGGCAACTTATTTCTGCTGTGATCCCATTCCAAAGAATTAAGACGTTCGTTTTGTTTAACGGGTTAGATGAGCTTTCCCTAATGACTTCCAGATGTTTTGGATTAGAACTCCCATCACCACAAAACCTCTGGAGGGCACATCAGAGAAGGAGGCAAATTGATAGGACAAGATAGGTCTGACTGCTATGACCCAGGATCGCAAAACAGAACTTCCATGTTCACAGCCAGTGTATCTCTGAATGTCAGATGTTTGGGGGGAAAGGGATAAAAGATTGTTTATGTCACATCTTAGAACAGAGATGGAGAACCTGTGGCCCTCCAGATTCTGTTGGACCCCATCAGCCCCAGCCTGCATAGCTAAAGGGACCAGCAACACCTGAGGAGCCACAGTATCCCTGCCTTAATACCAGGGCATTTGGAGTAAACAGACTTTAGTCTGACCCAGCCCAGAATGCAGAAGCTAGAGCAGCCTTTCCCAACCAGTGTGCCTCCAGAGGTTGTTGGACCGCAACTCCCATCAGCCTCAGCCAACATTGCCAATGGTCAGGAAAGATGGGAATTGTGGTCCAACAACATCTGGAGGCACACTGGTTAGGAAAGGCTGAGCTAGATTGTTGACTGAGAGATCCAATTGGCATTATATAAAACCACTTGGCTGCCAATATGCTACTGGGCATAGTTCAAGGTTTTGCTTTTAGCATTTAAAGCCCTAAAGAACTTGGGACAAGGTTGCCTAAGGGACTGCCTTGCTTGCCCATATATCCCTGTGCCACAAAGAGTATCACATGCCCCAGAGATACTTAGCATGCAGTAGAAACTGGGCTTTTAGTGTTGCAAGCTCCAGCCCTTTGGAATCCGTTACCTGCTGAAATCCGATAAGCATCCAGTGTGTTCACATTTATGCTGCTATTGGAGACATTTTTGTTTAGTAAGGCTTTCTTTGAAATGTGACTCACTCATTTTGTGGAATAATCATTGAATAATTGTAGAAATGGCTTTATTGTCTTTACTGAGTTTGTTGCATTTTATATTTTATTTTCTTGTACCTCACTTTGGTTACTTTTTGTTGTGAAGCCATTTATACATCTGCAAACAAGCAATGTTTTTAGGTTAACAAATGTGTCGGCTATAAGACCCAGTGGCTTCAGATTCATGCTAGAAACTGGGAGGAGGAGGGTATTTCAGGCAGGACTGTTTTACAGTTCACTAATGTAGGTTCACCTGAGACCCAGTGGGCTGAGTTTCGACTATGAACTGCTGGCTCCCCAGTCAGAAGAGGAGTCGTCATAGCTCAGTGGCGGAAATGCTTTGCTTGCATGAAGATTGCAGGTTCTGTTCCTGGCATCTCCAGTTAAAAGGATCTCTGGGTTAGGGGGTTGCAAAGAGAGCTTGTCCCTAGAGATAAGGCAGTATAGAACTAGCTGGGTCATTGCTCTCTTTTGGAGTAAAACTGCCCAACCATCTTTTTATGAGGATGTAAGGAACCAGCCAAGCACAGATTGTGTTTCCCAACCACTGAGGAGCAAAGAGGGTCTCCCTGTTTCCCTGTCCTTCGCTTTCTCCTCATCTGCCCCTCATAGAATGCACTGGCTTTATTAGAGTGTGTTTGAAATGATTGAAGATCCAACTGGCTTTATTTTCCTTGTGGTCATGGAACTGCTTTCGGATTGTTGCCTTCACTGGAGGTCTTCTCCGTAGAAGATGTTTTGTGTAATTGCGTCTGTCCCATAGTTTTGTTTTGTTTCTCCTCATCATAGCTGTTGCTGTAACACTCTTAGCAGTGCAGAGAACTCTCTAGTGTCCTCTAGAGATTGTTACATCACAACATGGTTAAAGCATCCAGACCAAATGATGTGTTTCCATTCTGTGTTTATTTATTTATTGTACTTGTATACCGCCCCATAGCCGAAGCTCTTTGGGCAGTGTTCACACAGACTTCTTTTTGAATATAGACTGGAACATGGGTGCCATTTGGTCTGGAGACATTAGGCTTCCCAACCCAACAGATAGCCACAGCAAGTTAACTAGAAACAAAAAGTGGTCAGCATCCAAAGAACCACAACGAAAGTGAAAAAAATCCCAAAATACTGTGAGACAATTTATAGCTTTGAAAAGTGAGTCAACTGCCTGTTGATTGTGCAGACACATTTTATTTGTTGCATTAGACACACAGAATCCAAAAGTGTAGTTGTTTGACTGACTGAGGGCCAAACTTGATATTACACTGTTCACACAACCAGCAATTTTATTTATTTATTTATTTATTCATTTATTGCACTTGTATAGCCGAAGCTCTCTGGGCGGTTTACAGCAATCAAAAACATTAAAACAAATACACAATTAAAAAACATATTTTAAAAACAATTTAAAACACAATTTTAAAATTCAAAACAATATAAAAACAATTTAAAAACACATGCTAAAATGCCTGGGAGAAGAGGAAAGTCTTGACCTGGCACCGAAAAGATAACAGTGTTGGCGCCAGGTGGACCTCGTCATAAAGATCATTCCATAATTTGGGGGCCACCACTGAGAAGGCCCTCTCCCTTGTTGCCACCCTCCGAGCTTCCCTTGGAGTAGGCACCCGGAGGAGGGCCTTTGATCTTGAATGCAGTGTACCGGTGGGCTCGTATCGGGAGAGGCGTTCCATCAGTTGCATGTTCTTTAAAGGAAATAGTAGGTGCAGAGGGCCTGATCTGGATCTGATTTGGACAAAGAGCTAAAGTCCGCCTCCAGGACCTCAGTTCAGATTCTTCCCAAACTTGCTGTTTACCTTTTTAGCAAACATTCACACGGTTGCTAACTGCGTACAATGCCATCATGTTCACTTTGCACCGTTTTGTGTGTGTCCCTCCATGGGAATACGCCCTTAACACTCCTGCCTTTTTGTGTCTCCTAGGTGAAGCCATGGCTCCCTTGCATTCCCCACGGTACCCCAGCCCAGCAGAACTGGATGCGTATGCGCAGAAAGTGGCTAACAACCCTCTCACCATCAAGATCTTCCCCACCAACATCAGGGTCCCACAGCACAAGCACCTTAACCGGACGGTGAACGGGTACGACACAACAGGGCAGCGCTACAGCCCCTACCCTGTGCACGCAAGCGGCTACCAGGGACTCCTGGCCATTGTGAAGGCCTCCTCCTCCAGTAAGGGTGTCGTGAAGAGTGCAGAGGGCAAGCGGACTAAGATGTCCCCTGCCCATGTGGCCATTGCCCCTTACCCTGTGACAAGCACTTTAGCCCCAGGTCCTTCCTGCGCAACACAGATGAGCTACCACAGCAGCCAGAAGCAAATGGAGGCCCCGGTGCCTCCCAGTGTCGCTTCAGTGATCCCACACACCGGCAGGAACCTGGCACTGCCTCAGTCCAACCTGCCGTCCATCCAGAACATAATCTTCCAGATCAATCAGCAATGCCAGACCCAGAATAGCCAGCCGGTATGCCAAGGAGTAGTAGTGAGCAACCCCAGCCCGGCCAAGCATGGCTGCGCCAACGGTTTTGCCACCATGGCATCGGTGGGTGCGGCGGCAGTGGCGTACGCAGGTGCCATGCTGCCTGAGTGCCACAAAGGGGCTGAGCTGGTGGCAGGCAACCCAACCGGCGGGCTCGTGAGCTGCAAAGCTGGCATCTACCCCGACAGCATGGACTACCTGCTTTGGCAGCAGCAGCAGCAGCAGCTGCGGATGTACAGCGCGGGCAGTGGGGGTGGGGGTGCCATTAGCAAGTCGCCGGAAATGTGCGCTGGGATCCTGCGCACCTACCCCATGACAGGTGCTGCTGACAAGGTGACCTCATCGCCTTTGAACTGCGTGGGCATGCATGGGAATTTCTCCGTGGGGCAGTACTTTGCACCCCCTTGGAACAGCATCTTGGTCACTCCCAACAGTGACTGCTACAACCCCCAGGAGCTGGCGAACGGGCATCGTGAGCTGGGTGTGCACCCCTCGGATGGGCTCCCCAGTTTGCCCAGTAAGACCCTTTGCAATACCTCCGTCCTCAGCAGCAGCCTGCAGTCTCTGGAGTATCTCATCAATGACATCCACCCCCCTTGCATCAAAGAGCAGATGTTGGGCAAAGGCTACGAAACAGTCTCCGTGCCACGGCTCTTGGACCACCAGCACGCCCACATCCGCCTGCCTGTCTACAGATAGGAGCTGCTGACCCCCTGTTCTGGACCTGTGGGCAAACCACTTCTACTACTGACCCCCTTGCCCTGTCCCCCTCTCCAGCACCGCCAGGGTGTGCGCAGCCACACCAAGGAAAGAGGAACGGAAACAGAGACGCGCTGGAATCTTAGAGCTTAGGCTGCGCCACTGGCTGCTGCCCCAGGACAGAGGAAATGCTTGTCTGTATAGCTCGGAAATTTTTGCTTTTATTTCTAAGAATGTGAACAGGGAGATGCTATCCAGTTTTGCTGCTAATCCAGGGAGAGGAGGCTTCGCTCCGCGTGTGTGTGCGTGCGGGCGTGAAAGCGGGCGTGCTTGAGTGTGTGTCTGTTTACCAGTTGGATTTGCATGTGGAGGGGCCCCTTTTCCTCTTCCAGAAAGATGTTTCTGTCCTGTGTTGAGTTCACATGGGAGTTTTAAATGCACCACGATTGGGGCAAGGGTGGGTGGGAGCAGATGGAACCCCTTCCCCAGGCCTCCTCCCACGAACCCAGGCGGCTTAGTTGTGTGGCTTTGCCTACTTTCTAGTTGAAGTCTGTAACTTGCACTGTTTCGATTTAAAGCTAATAATGGAGGGGAAGGTCTGGAGGCTATTTAAGGAAGAAAACACTTGAAAAACTTGAAGCGACTTTTTGTTGTTGTTTTAGTTGAACCTACTGTACATTTCTGTGTTTGGCTGCTACATGATGGAGTCCCTCTCCCCTACGTCAGCATAGCCCTAGGTGATTGTGTGGTTTTTTTTAATTAAAACCTTACATTTTATTATTATTAATAATAATATTATTTTAATGGTGATATTTCATTGCCTGTGTTTGTCTGGGATACCAGCATACTCTGCTAGGATGTTGTGCTTGAAAGAAGGATAGGCCATAATTGGAAGGATAAGTCCCCCTCCCCCCACTTCTTCGCCCTTCGTTTTAATGCTTGCTGTCTCTTTCAAGGCCATCTTCGTAGCACCCACCTATGGATGCACAGTTTGAGAGGGCAGAGGGGGAAAGCAAGAGATGGGCATGCAATTTTACCACTGACATGTCGGGAGCCGGAGACTGTTCTTTGTTGTTGTGGTCTGTCCCCAGAAGTTAAAAACCGAATCAGACCCACGAGGGCCCATTTGATCTAATGCAAACTCCCCCCCCCCCTTTTTTGTGGCTGGTAATTTTTTTCCATTCGGCTGGGGCCAGGTATAAACCAGGTCAAACACGTGCAGGGAAGGGGAGTGAGGTCCGTGGAATCATTTTCATTTTAAAAAGAGCAAGAGGTAGGCAGGAGAAATGCCAGATTGCTCTTCTGCCCAGCGTTGGGAGTTGATATGCTGTCTCCGTTACACCTCCCACATCTTAATTCCACCTGCCCAGATCTAGTTACAGAACGTTATGGATTCTCAAGCAATGTATTTTGCTGTTGGCTTATATCTTCTGTTGCATAGGCAGCTTGCAGTTGGAGACTGTAGAAATGCATCCAGCTATTTTGTTTGTTTTTCATGTTTTGGGGTGTTTTTTTTTTTATTTCCAGGATATAAGAATGTGCATACTTTAATTCCCTGTCTTAAAAAAAAAAAAAAAAACAGCTCCCCAAAAGTATTCCTTCTTCTCTTGTCATTCAACCCATGCAATTTATGTGTTTCGTAGATTTTATTCAAGGGGCCTGCTTTGCAGGGATTAGAGGTGCCCCCTCCCCACTTAAAAGAAGAAAAAGAACAGAGCCTCAAAGTGATTGTGCTCAGAATATAGAGGTACTGTGTCCTTAACCACCTGTTCCAGCACTAAGTGCATTTACAAATCTCTGAGAATGTGTTTTTATATGAAAAAGCGACCATTATATTCTACTGTGAGAAGTGCACTCTGCACTATATTGTTTTAAAAATGAGAGAAAACAAAAAGATAGCAAAAAAAAAAAACAGCAAACGATGTCTCTGGATGTTTTCTTTCTTTTTCCTCTACCCTCTCTTCCCTCCCCCCCACCCCCACCCCCACCAAAAAAGAGATTAAACCTGGGCTGTCACTGGATGTCTGGTTCTGGAATTTGCTTGCATGCCTTCTCCTCTGCCTTCATGGCCTTTGGGTGCTAGGGTCAACCACGCTGAGGGGAATGTCTCCCGTCACCTGTAGTGGTGCGAGCTCCGTGAGCCATGTGGAGCTCCCCTATGCTCAGAAGCTTTCCTGTTCATTTGAAGAGGAAACAAGACTTGTGCGTGTTCCCTGAAGCACACTTTCTGCACTTGAACGTCCTGGGGAGCCCCCATCCTCACTCAAACATATACGGGTCCAAGGGGTTCTGCTGTTATTGATTGAACCGAGGGGAGCCTAAAAACTGCAAGGAAATGATTGCGAATGAATCCTCTGTCCCCACTGCACAGCGCTTCCTTGGAGACTTGGGGTAGCTGATCTCACACATCTGTCTCATTGCTCCGTAGTAACGACGATAGCA
Organism: Rhineura floridana; assembly: GCF_030035675.1. Classification (NCBI taxonomy): domain Eukaryota; kingdom Metazoa; phylum Chordata; class Lepidosauria; order Squamata; family Rhineuridae; genus Rhineura; species Rhineura floridana. The sequence continues at coordinate 3,149,909 of NC_084498.1, forward strand.
CGGCACCCTGATCTCCAGTAGGCCTTGTTGCAGGCTGGAAGTATTGCAACATAGACGCTGGAGTCAGAAATCCTAAGATGTATATGGGTACCTCCAGTTTGGAAAGAAATGGCTGCCTGTGTTTCCGTCTTAAATCCAAGCGTTCCAAAATTACTGATGAGAAAGGCTGGACACATACGTTAGCCCTGTGCAGTGTCCAAACAGTATTTTCAGAGGTGGGAGAGGAAAGGAAGACAGCAAAGCAAAGCTGGCTTCTGCCACAGTCGTGCACTCTTCACTCTCTCTCCCACATGCACTCTCTGCCACACACAGCCAAGCAGATGCAGAGCAATGTCAATAGCCATTGCACTTTTGGGGGGCGGGGGGGGGAGAGAAATTAATACTCATTTGGAAGATCCTGGCAGTTTTAAGCAAATCCTGGGGAAGCAACAGAATTGGCAGCCTTTGCTGGTTTTCACTTCACGTGTGTCACTTGGTGGTAGGGAGGGCATTATTGGGAGGCCAAACTGCACCGTGCCCTGCCAGGTTCCAAGCGAGATTGATGCCACCTCGATGACCATCTGTCATGGACACTCAGCCAGAGAATTCCCTCAGAATCGGTAAATGTAAACGGTCAAGGCAGGGCTAGTGGCTACTGTATGCCGACAACAAAATAGGGAAGGAAACAAAGCTCAAGGCAGGGATAGCCTGGATGTCCGAATGCCTGCCCTGTGGTTGGTGGGCTACAGGCTAAGTGAAGGGGTAGGGGCCACCCCTCCTCCTGCCACACTGCCGCGTGGTTTCGGGTTGAAGCAGTTTTCTGATTGTGCCTTCTTGGACAGCTCCTGTTTTTAACATTCAATTTACACTCCTGATGGCACACATTGAAATCTCTATACTTTTTGGAGCCAAGGTATTCTGTGTCATAGCTGGGATTAGCTGATTGTTGCATTCCACCACTGCCATCTTCATTGCTATAACTACGGCTGCTACTATTTATTCCATTTATTTGTTGCCTAATGCAAAACCTTTCTGGGCAACTTACATACGCAGCTGAAGAACAGCCATCACATTTAACAAACCAATACTCCCCCAGGGTATAATACATAAACAGCAATAAACATGACACTCCTGCTTCCTCAGAAGCCTGAGAAAACAGCATCTTAATGCCCCCGAGTTAAGGCTGCTTAACCTGGCGCCAAAAGTTGGGTTAGCGTTAGTTTCAGGTAGGCCTTCCTGGGGAGAGCATTCGGGGGGGGGGGAGAAGACAACTGAAAATGTCCTCTCCCTTGTTTCTCCCCTCCAAACCTCGCTCAAAGGGGAGGCATATGGAGAATCACAGAATAGTAGAGTTGGAAGGGGCCTATAAGGCCATCGAGTCCAACCCCCTGCTCAATGCAGGAATCCAAATCAAAACATCACTGACAGGTGGCTGTCCAGCTGCCTCTTGAACGCCTCCAGGGTTGGAAAGTCCACCACCTCCCTAGGGCATTGGTTCCATTGCCGTACCGCTCTAACAGGACGTTTTTCCTGATGTTCGGTCAAAATCTGGCTTCCTGCAACTTGAGCGCATTAATCCTTATCCTGCACTCTGGGATGATCGAGAAGAGATCCTGGCCCTCCTCTGTATGACAACCTTTCAAGTGCTATCATATCTCCCCTCAGTCTACTATTTCAAGGTTAAACATGCCCAGTTCTTTCAGTCTTTCCTCATAGGGCTTTGTTTCCAGTCCCCCGATCATCCTCATTGCCCTCCTCTGAACACATTCCAGTTTGTCTGCATCCTTCTTGAAGTGCGGTGTCCAGAACTGGACGCAGTACTCCAGATGAGAAGGGCCTCTGATATGAACACAAGGTCTAGGTATTTTCATTGGGTTCCTGAGTTGTATGTTGCTTTATAGGTTAAAACAGCACTTTGAATTAGGCTCAGAAACTGGGTTCTCTGCCCGCTGACGTGGCTGACATTCTGCAGAATCAGCACCCTGCCTCTTTCAACGTTGGTACCAAATGAGGAACTGTTCTCTGGATGCTTTGTGCTGAACCTCTACAGTACTGACACCTTCTGGTGTGCCAGATTTTCCCCCGTGTAGAATTTTGTTTGCAAATAAGTCTTCTTGAAAGGAAGTGTTGAACATTTGGGGAGGGAATTACCTGGTTTATTGGCATTCTAAAGATTTGTATATGATGCGATGTAACTCCTCAGTTTTTGAGTTCTGCTTTCTTTTTCCTGTATTTGCCACAGATCCACAGTTCCCAGTTTCCTAGTCCAGCAAAATTATACCACATAATTTGGAAGCCATCTTTTGCTTCATCATTTCCCACAATGGCACAAGCCCTATAACCTCTTCTCTTCCTTTGTGAGAATTTTTTTGCTTTTCTTAGTTGTGCCTTGCTTGCTCCAGAATTGGCCTCGTAATTAAAACTGCAGTTCCCACTCATGTTTTGCACCAGGCCAGCGTGTGTAAATTAAGGTAAATTGTTAGCACCTTATGCCGAGCTGTCCCTGCGAGTTTTCTCCCCGCCCCTATTCCCTGTTTTTATGAAAACACAGAAAATGGTTAGTTTTTCAATGATGGGTGTCTGTCTATGCCACAAGTTTACCCCACAGAGGAAATTTTTATAAGAGCAAATTATTAGAGAACAGTTCCCCTGCCGCCGCCGCCACCTTGTGGTGTCATTTCCCTGTAGAAAATTACCACCTAAACTCCCCTTTACAGTGACATTTGAGAACACGGAGGAGCTTTTTATTTACCTTTGGAAAGGATTAGAGTCCTGGACATTTCCTTGGCAATTGCAAAGGTCAATAGATAATTCATACAATACATAAGAACTGGACAAACAGCAGGACTCAAAATGCTGGCTTTTCAGCGAGGATTGGATCTGGTCAGTGATCTGAATTTGTCCCGTTGCTGTCCTCTAAGCATCTTGGCAAATCTTTTACCCTCCTCTTCTCAAGACAAAGACCAGAAGCTCCCTCCCACCCCCACCTTGCTGCTGCCGCCATACACTTTCTTTCTGAGGAGAATTTATCTCTTTGTCAGTAAAAGCTGTGGTGGAGGGATTTTATTTCTGTCTCCTTTTTTATGATCAAGCAGCAGGCTTCTCTCTGCTGTCTGCCACGCATGCTCTCTCACTTGGCTGCCTCCGGTGCCTCTTAAGTTCCCAGGCAGTGGAACCAGAGTGCATTCTCCCCGCCGTGACCCCATCAGCTGTGGGCGAGGTGGCAGATTCCTGCCCTGAACAATGAGCTCCTTGCATTAGGATAATAGTATTAAATTCCAAATAGATTTCAATGCAGGGCTGCTATCACTCATGCCCTTGTCTTCCTTTGCCGCTGAGACGCGGCAACATATGGTGCTCCATTATGTGGGCCGCCGGCCTAGCAGAAAAAGGCATTTTGCACTTAAACAGCCGTGCATTTAGAAGCTGGGAGCGTGCTCAATTTGAGGGTGACCATTCCCCACCCCTCCGTCCTGCCATCCTGATAACAAGAATTCACTTGTAACATTTTCATCCAGTAGTTTCAAAAGCAGAAGAAAGAAAGACGCACCTCTTCCAAATAAATACGGCCAAATGGAAGTGTGGCAACATCTCAGCAAAAAAGAAATGAGAGTGGACTTGAAAACCGCCTGGGCTAAAATTATGCCCAAACCACTGTGGTAATTTTGTCGGAACAGGGCTCTGTGCCTTTCGGTTTTGTCAAATGACAGTCTGGCCCTGTGAGGAGAAGTCTACTACATTTTATTCATTTCTGTTTACTTATTTTTGTGTTTATATCCTGGCCTTGGAGGAGAGATCTAGCATGGATAAAAACATGTTCTGTCAGGAGATGTGGAATTTCTGAGATGTGTTCTTGCCTTTTCCCACCAGAGCCTCCCAGTTCTCAAGCGCTGCTGTCAGTTTGGCTGCTCACACAAAGGTTATTCCATATCGGGGCACCGACTGTGCCTGTAGGATTCTGTTGCAAAATTGCCTCCATTTGTCTTTCCTTGCACACATAACAACCTGTCTTCAAATTTCATGCTCTGTGGGGAGAAGGGAGGCAGAAAGCAAGGAATCCTGCAGAAGACAAAGGCTGGGTGTCCCTCTGCTGGCAGAAGGTTGTTCTGGCTTTAAGAAACCCACCGCTTCAGGATTCTTTGAAAGAGAGTGAGAGGATATGGCTTGGATGCATGTGAGGGCACTCCCTTGCTTCCCGTAGGCATTTGGCTGGCCGCTGGGGGAACAGGAGGCCAGATCAGATGGACCTTTGGTTTGATCCAGCAGGGCTCTTCTTACGTCTGGATCTGGTCAATGCCTGGATGGGAACCACGTGCATATGCTGGCTAGGTTTCCAGGGTGGAAGAAAGATGGGACAGAAAAGTGAGAATAAATAAACAGAGAAGTGGCTGGCAGAGAAATGTCTGTTTTAACAGTAACATAAGAGGGACATGTCCATCCTGCCAGGATAAGCTGGTTTGACGGTCTGTCCTCTTACCGACGGATGGGAGAGGAGCACGAGAACTTGCCTTGCACAACGGAGCCAGACCTTGCTCGCTCCAGCTCTGCTTCAGGCAGGAGTCTTCCCCAGCCCTACCTGGACATGCCATTGGGGATTGAGCCTGGGACTTCATCATGCATGTTCAGATGCTCTACCACTGAGCCATTTTATCTGTATTTTTAATCAATATTTTATATTGTTTTATGTAAAACCACTTGGAGGTTTCTGTCAGTTAAGCGATATATAAATCAAATTCGAATAAAATAAATAAAATGCCGATGGGAAACACCAGAAGCAGGACTTGAGTGCAATAGCCCTCTCCCGCCCGTGATGCCACCTGTCGGGTATGCTTAAATTTGGATTCCTGCATTGAGCAGGGGTTTAGACTCGATGGCCTTGGAGGCCCCTTCCAACTCTACGATTCTGTGCCCAGCAACAGGTGTTCAGATTTTTAAAAATACTTCTAAAGTTTTATTTTAATGTATTTTAAAGTCTGTTTTTATGATGTTTTAAAGTGTTTTTAGTGCTTTTGTTTGCCGCCCTGGGCTCCTGCTGGGAGGAATGGCCGGATATAAATCAAATAATAGAGCGCACACACCCCTATGCATGCCAGAAGCTCCCAATTTGAATGACTCTGATGCTTGCCTTTACGTGCATGCAGAGTACCTTCTCCTGCTTCATTATAACCCATATGCATTATCTCAAGATCAAGGAAAGAGTTTCCATTGCAGAAATTAAGCCTTGCCTCCTCCCTTTCCTCCACTATGGGAACTGTTCCTGTATCCCAGGGGTTGCAATCTGGCCAGTCATCCTCCTTAAAAGGTTGCTTTGAGAGGCTGCCCTCCAAGGACAATCCCTCCGCAGGAAAATCTAATTAACTTGGCCTATCTCCCCCGCCCCCTTCACTCTTGTTCATCATGGATCCATCAACCAGCCTCCTCCTCCTCCTGATCGAGTAATAACATTTCAAGGGCAGTTTAGGCGAAATGGCTAATCCTTGTAGGAAGGCTTTCGGTTCTCACTAGCGGGGGCGGTGTAGGGAATTGCTTTTGCTTTGGTGTTGCTTTTCATGGTGCCAATTCAGAGTGACCAAAGGCTGCCTCCCACACAACCTCCTCTCTGCCAGGAAGACACAGGGCCCCTTCTGTTCTCATGCTTGCAGCCTAAACATGGGGGGGGGGGTTAGGGAACCAGCTTTTTAAAACTGTTGCACTTTGATGCTGAACCGATTGGTGTGACTGGGAAAGGTTTGCTCCAGGTGTGGTGGGGGAAGAGGAGAAGGGCCACTCAAAATACACCAACTTCTTCCTGACTTCCTCCCTTTTCGGAGAGGCCCCATTGACCCTTCCCTTCTATCACATCTCATAGAATGGAGATGTTTTATCTGGTTTCACTCACTGGCAAGTATTTTGCAAGTGTCCCTGTTTTGTGTGTGTTGCACACCAAATATTTTTCATTGTGATCGTTTTGGGCCCCCGATAAGAGAGAGTCAATGTGGCCAACCCAATACCCTCCAGGTGGTGTTGGACTATAACTCCCATCAGCCCCAACTGACGTGGCCCAATTGTTCAGGATGATAGTTGTAGTCTAAAAGTATCTGAAGGACACGAGGTTGGGGAAGAATACTACAGCAATTGAAATCTTGCTCTGAACGGTGTGTTACCAGAAATCCGTGAAGCTTTGCCAAAGGAGCAGGCTTTGCATCGTCTGTACTTGAAAATAAAGAAACCAAAATTTTTGCACCTCAAAACAAACAAGCAAACAGTGATTCTGTCACCCATAAACATTCTGCAAATTAGGTAGCTGGTTTTTTATTTGTATTTTCTTACGTTTGCATTATTTTACTTTTGCTAGTCACAGAGCAGGACAAATAGCAATGCAAAGTGCTAACCGACTGCCCAGCCCTCAAGCACATAAAGTCTTGTTCAGTCACCTATCTGGCATCCAAGACTTCAGCATTGTTGCACACCATCACTTGTGGTAGCAAAATGCATAAGAACACAAAAACAGCCTGTTGGATCAAGCCAAAGGCCCATCTAGTCTGGCATCCTGTTTTCACAGGGGCCAACCAGATCCTTGCAAGCAGGACCTGAGTAGTTTTACGATGCACATTGTGATTAGGGATTGTAGAGTGTATACACCCCTATGCATGCCAGAAGCTCGATCTGAATGAAACTCATGCTTGCAGAAATTAACCCCTGCCTCCTTTCCCTCCACTATGGGAACCGTTCCTTAATCCCATGGGTCGCAATCTGGCCAGTCATCCTCCTTAAAAGGTTGCTTTGAGAGGCTCCCCTCCAAGGACAATCCCTCCACAGGAAAATCTAATTCTCTTACCCCTTCTTTTATACTTTAAGTTGGATTCCTGCATTGAGCGGAGGGTTGGACTCGATGGCCTTATCGACCCCTTCCAACTCTACTTATTCTATGACTCCACAAACTTGAAATCCTGTCTTAACCTCCATAAACACACTTTGTTTTGTTTTGTTTTTTAATGAACATTTAAATTCTCAAGATACAGTGTTCTGTGACTTTTCTGTACTGATACGGAACTGGAGAATTACACATGGCCTTCCCACAAGTTAATATATGGAAATATCCTTTGCCATCTCTGCCTGCCATTCTTCCATTCCTTTTCAAACTTCCCTTCAGATGTCTGTGATGTCAGCTCCTTCAAAAATGTGCAACACTGTTCATTTTTCGGGTGGTCAAGTAGAGCATCAGATGCCAGCAAGGTGCGGGGGCCAGCAGGCTGTTCCGGCAGGGCAAGAGGAGCCAACCCCATTGTGACCAGTAAGAGAGATGGATTTGGGATTATCTCTGTCCCTCCTGTAACACCAGCCCTATGTTTCTTTCTCTGTTTATGGCAAGCCAGGAGGGGAGCGCTCACTCACCGTTGCTGTAGCCACAATGACAGCCAATCAAGGGAACAAAGAGGGATTGGCACAAAAGGCGAATTTTGGGGAGGTTAATACTACTTTGAGAGAGAGAGGGAGGAGGAGGAGTGGGTTGTGGGAAGAAAAATCCACACACGAAGCCTGACTGCCTCATGGCACGTTCAAATTAAATTGTCTGCAGGAAAAATATTTGCTTAGATCTTTGTTAATCAAAAAGTGCATGGGTGGAGGAATAAAAAAGCATCTGAAGGTGCTACAATCTGCTGCGGAAATGAAAAATGGAGGCTAAAGAGTTTCTCACGGGAACAAAAAGCCCTGCAAGTAACAGCCATGCTTCCCCTCGTGCACCAATAAGCCAAAAGCAGAATTAGCGTGCCCCATGTTGGAAATGCAGTTATCACTTGACAGTCTTCTCCCAGAGGGGAAAGGGCCATGCCTTTACATGCAAAAGGACCCCAGTTCAATCCCTGGCCATCTGCATGCTGGGCTGGAAAAGACTCTGTGTCTGCCATCCTGGAGAGCCACTGCCGGCTGCTGTAGATAATGTTAAGGTGTCACTCGTTATAAGGCAGACTCAGCAAGTGAAAACAGAACATACTTCATGTTATATCAACAAAACAGGTACACGTGCTTTTAAAAAAGTGTTTAAAAATAAATTGCTCTGCAACCGTCATTAATGGGTAAGCTTTCTGCACCCTATCTGATGCTAGCAATGTGCTTTTTAAAGTTTGGCTGAATGAGTCTTCACACAGGTTTCCAACAGATGGCAAAGTTTGGGGCCATGCTATGACGGTTTATGCAGGCAGCAGAATTGCACTGTTCCACCAATTGGCAGGGTGCAAACAAAGCACTATCCCCCTATTGACTCCATAGGGTGCAAATAAATGCTGTGTCAGTAAATTCACATGATGCAAACCAAACAAGGAACAGGCTGAATGGATAATGTACATAAGGCCAGCTCCCGGCTGAAGGACTAGGTCTGGTCAGTGCCTGGATGGGAGACCACCTGGGGACCACATGTAAACCGCCTTGGGTTTCTAGCATGAAAAGAAGAGCGTGGTATAAATATAATTAATCTCCTATACTAAGAGGAAATTTAATGGTTAGAGCACTTAACTAGAAATGTAATGGTTACAGCATTTAACTAGGACCTGCAAGACCAGGGTTCAAATCCCCACTCGGCCATGAAGCTCACTGGGTCAACTTGGGCCAATCACAGGCTCTCAGCCTAACCTACCTCACCGGGTTGTTGTGAGGATAAAAAGGGGAGGGAGAGAAACATGTACGCCACAAATATGACTTGGCCTTCGGCTAGTACAATAAATTATTATTATGCCACTTTGAGCTCTTTGGGGAAAATATGGAATATAAACATGAAAAAAATGAAATGAACTGCCTTCAAGTCAATTCTGACCTATGGCAACCCTATGAATTGGGTTTTCATGGTAAGCGGTATTCAGAGGGGGTTTCCCATTGCCTCCCTCTGAGGCTGAGAGGCAGTGGCTGTCCCAAGGTCACTCTGAGCCTCATGGCTGTGTGGGGATTCGAACCCTGGTCTCCTAGGTCATAGTCCTAGGATAGGTAAAACTGACTATGGGGGGGGAGGGGGAAGGAGAGGGAGGGAAGGGGCAGAAGGTAAGGGATAGGAGGGCGGAGAGTGCAGATTTGATCATTTGCATGCTTATTGAGTTCAATGGGATTTACATTGTGCAGTCATGCTTGAAAATGAAATGGCCTGCCTTCAAGTCGATCCCGACTTATGGCGACCCTATGAATAGGGGTAAGCGGCATTCAGAGATGATTTACCATTGCCTTCCTCTGAGGCTGAGAGGCAGTGCTATAGCAAAGGGCCTGCCCTCTGTTCCTGCTGATGATGATTGGATTTATTAGTCGCTTGTGACCCAAAGGTCTCCAAGTGAGCATTGTTAAAAACAAACATAAATATACTACACAATAAAAACAAGATAATAAAACGACAACCACAGAACGCCTTGGTAGCAGACTAATACAAACAACATCATCTCAGTCTATTAAATGCCTAGGGGAAAAATAAGTCTTTACCTGGCACTGAAACGTTGTCAATGACGGTGCCAGGCAGACCTCACTGGGTCTGCAGATGGGGAGCCACCACGGAAAAGGCCCTCTCTCTTGTCACCACCCTCCGAGCTTCCCTCAGAGGGGGGGCTTGGGGAAGGGCCTCAGAAGAAGATCTAAGGGTCAGGTGGGTTCATACTGGGAGAAGCATTCCAAAAGATACTGGGGTCCTGAGTGGTAACGAGGGACGGGGGATATTTATCTGACTGAGATGGGAGGAAGAAGCAGCCAGTCTCTTGGGTCTTAATTATTAAGCCAGCCTTCCTCCGCAGTGAAGTGTTTTTCTTTCTCAAGCCGTAAAGCAGGCCTCCCTCATTGAGGAAAGACTGGCCTTCCTGATTCCACAGAAAAGAAGCCATTAGGCTTGCAAAATGACATCTGATTTACTGTGGGATCAGAATCTGAGCTGGGTCAGCTCCTTGGCTGCCGTGGGTCGCACTCCTGGGAACAGGAGGACGGGGGCTGTAATGAATCTCCTCGGGAGAGGCAGTCCAGGTGTGATGAAGCTGTCCTCTGACCCTACAAATCCTGCAGGCACTGTGTGCTATCCTTCTGGAGGGTATGACAGAGCGAGGGAAAGACGCAAGCGTGAGCTTCATGACTGAATTAGGCGGAAGCTCTGATGCAGGTTAGTGCTGCATGCACAAGGTCTTACCCTTGGGCTTACATTAATTAATCTACAGATGCAAAAGGAAAAAGGGATCCGAAGGGAAGAGGAAATGAGCAAACTCAGGCACCAATTCTTAAAAGTGAAATCGTAGCTCTTATAGTGACCAGCTGTTATGGAAACAGTTCAGAGCCTGGACAAGTCTGACAGCACTGGCCTTTCAAGAGAGATGCTATGGCCTCTGCTTCATGTCTTTCTTGCCCAGAGCCTCCTTTCTCATGACATTCGGCGGCCGTCAAAGTTATTTATTATTTATTCCCAGAAGCCCTGCAAGGACATGTTGCAAACCCCATTAAATGAACGTCACCGGTTGAGGAGTCTGGCGTTCACAGGGCAGTTTGGCACAAGCCCTACAATTTAGCCTGCCTCTTCCTTTCAGTGTTCAGATTTCCCGAGATGAACTCTTGTTCTGTGCAACTGAGAGTCGTGTGTGAGCTTGCTTCTGTTGCTTTCCCCAAAATCCAGATGTCTGGTGTTGCCTTCTTGCACACCCAACGGGAGGGGGTTCTTGGCCCTGCTCACCTTACATCCATGCCCTTGGCCTCACTGTGCACTGGCAGATGGGAGTCAGCTTCTGTGCTGGAGCCAAGGCCTTTGGGCTCCGTTGCATCCTCAGAAACCTCATTACCTGCATTAGGAGAGTTACTGGCAGGGAAGCTATAAACAAGCCGGCTTTGAAGACTCCTCTGAACTTTGCAGAGCTGCTGTCCTACTTTTCCGAACAGATCTGAGGATGGGCGCGCCCCGGAGAGGGGATGTTGTCCACACGTTGGGCCATTGCTGCTGCTCTCACTCGGAAACAGTGTTGCTGTCTCTTGATTTGCATGGCTGTAACTTTATTATGTATTTTTTATTTTCTAGTATTTACTTATTTATTTATTCATTTATTGCACTTGTATACCGCCCCATAGCCAAAGCTCTCTGGGCGGTTTACAGCAATCAAAAACATTAAAACAAATACACAATTTAAAAACATATTTTAAAAACAATTTAAAACGCAATTTTAAAATTCAAAACAATATAAAAACAATTTAAAAACACATGCTAAAATGCCTGGGAGAAGAGGAAAGTCTTGGCCTGGCGCCGAAAAGATAACAGGGTTGGGGCCAGGCGCACCTGGTATGACACTTCAAGGTCCTTGGCTGAAAATCAGCAGGAACTAAGCGCCATCATAACAGCTAAACACGACTATTGAATGTCAGGCTTGTTGGCCTTATCTCTGTGGTGGCAGGCAGAAATTCAACAGATATTTCCTAGCACTCTACAACAGGGGATTCTAGCCTGGCTGCTGGAAGTGGAAAGTGGGCTCCTGCCGGGAGGAAGGGCGGGATATCAATCAATCAATAAGTGGAAGGAGACAGTTGCTCGAGAGCCGATGAGCTTGAGCTCCTTGGAGGAAAGGTGGGATATAAATGTAATAATAAAATTAATAAATACAATAGATTGGGTAAACCTGACCAAAAGCAGCACCTAGACTCTGTGCCCTGTTCTGAAGCACAGTTGGCAGCACATCGCTTAGAAAATTTTGGTTTTATGCAGGGTCTTTCTCCTTTCTCTGAGAACCAGTGTGGCCTAGTGGTTAGAGTGCTGGACTAGGACCTGGGAGACCCGGGTTCGAATCCCCACACAGCCATGCAGCTCACTGGGCGGCCTTGGGCCAGTCACTGCCTCTCAGCCTCAGAGGAAGGCAATGGTAAACCCCCTCTAAATACCACTTATCATGAAAACCCTAGTCATAGGGTGGCCATAAGTCAGGATCGACTTGAAGGCAGTCCATTTCTCCTTTCTCTCTCAAGCTTCCAACTTCTCTCTTGCCAAGTCGAGAGCCGGGCAGCTTAATCATGTGTCAGGGGGGGGGGGGAATAATCACATTGCTGCCCTGCAAAACTGGCCTGATTAAAATACAGTAACAATACAAATAATTTCAAGGGGGGAAGCATCTGATGAAGTCATTAAAGAAGCGGGGAGTCAGGAGGCAGCAGCTTCTGCTAAACTGACACGTCTCAGAAAAGAATGTAAAGGGGGCAGGGAATCCTCCGCTCATCTCTTCCTTTGATTGAATGTTTGCTTCCAAAATTAACCTTCAGATTTATCTAAAAATAAATTTGCCGCTGTGCTTGGCTTTCACTCAGCTGCACGCTGCCTCTGTTTCAGGGTGAGCTGGTCTGCCACCGTTGGCTGGTGGTTGCAGGTCTTTGGACGATGGGATTTTATGGGCAGGGGGGCCGGAAGAGAAGGACTTGGAGGTTTCATATGTGAGATGGACGACTGACCAAAGGATTGTTCTTTTGGCTGTGGAGGAGCAGAAAAGGAGTGTAACCGCACACTCCAGGCTCTGTATCAGGGTGCAAAAAAGGACTGCAAGAGCAATGGTGCAACTCAGTGCCATCTGCTGTGCACACAGAAGGTCCCAGATCCTAACCCTCCTGTTAACAAGGATCCGGTAGCAGGAGATGGGAACAACACCTGCCAGGTTACCTGAAAGACCACCTTCCCCCATATGTATCCACCTGAACTTTAAGATCTTCTTTGGAAGCCCTGCTGCATGAAGTGAGGCAGGTAATCTCTAAGAAGAGGGCCTTTTTGAGTAGCGGCACCAGTTACTTGGGAAGACAGACGGACTAATGTTAGCGTTTTGGAGAAGCAAAGACCACCAGTGTTGAAACAATGATGCATCAACTCCACTGGACCGGTCATGTTTGAATGCCTGATCACCGTCTTCCAAAGCAGCTACTTTACTCCCAACTTAAGGATGGAAAATGGAACATCGGTGGACAGCAAAAGAGGTTTAAAGATGTTCTTAAAGCAAATTTAAAGAAAATGTAACATGAACATCGACAACTGGGAAATCTTGCCCCATGAACGTCCCAAATGGAGGCCGGCTATTATTAAAGGTGCTGTGGACTTTGAAGAAGCACGAGTACAGGGCGAACGGGACAAACAAGCTAAGCGGAAGGCACGTCAAGCAAATCCTCACTGCGACCATCTTCCATCTGGAAATGTATGTCCTCACTGTGGGAGGCTATGTGGATCCAGAATTGGCCTCCACAGTCACTTATGGACCCACCGTTAAAGACCTTATCTTGGAAGACAATCTTACTCGGCCACGAGTGATCGCCAATGAATGATGAATGAAGTGAATGACCAGTTATGGAGCAGCCTTCCCAAGGAGACTCACCTGGCACCATCTTTGTGGACCTTTCAGTGCCAAGCGAAGGCCTTTAGTTCACACAGGCCTTTTCAATAACTTGGGTAATCCAGGTCTCTACTCTGTTAAATCTTTTTTTAAACTTTGTGACAGGGTCTGTTGTATTTATGTAGATCTTTTTAAAAAAAGGTTTTCTGCAGAAACAGAGCCATAGCAGTAGCTTCTCAGCAACAGCATCATCGCAGGCACATCCCAGGGACAGGGCAAAGTTCCTGCACAGTCCAATCTTATTATTTATTACATGTGTATCCCATCTTTCTTCCCAGGAGCTCAAGGCAGCACCTATGGTTCTCTCATTTATCCTCACAACAAGCCTGTAAGGTTAGGTTAGGCTCAGTGACTGGCCCAAGGTCACTCAGTGAGCGTCATGGCTGAGTGGGGATTTGAACCCGGGTCTCCCAGGTCGTAGTCCAACGCTCTGACCTCTACACCACACTGCCATGTGTGTGTGTGTGTGAGAGAGAGAGAGATTTATGGTAAGTCTCCTAAAGTACTTTATTATGGGATGGCAAACAAATGTTATAAGCAGATTTATTTATTTTTCTGCCTGCCTGATACCCAGGAGAGCTGTTACCCATTGCAGGAAGAGAGTATTTACCCAGCTACAGCTATTATTATTATTATTATTATTATTATTATTATTATTATTATTATTATTATTATTATTGTTATTATTATTATTATTATTATTATTATTATTATTATTGGCCTCCCTTCCACAGTAGGTCCCAGGATGGTTTGCAGAAATTTAAAATATATTAAAAACAGTTACAGTGCATTCCATTCACAAGAATAGGGTGGTCCTGAAAACATGCATTGTTGTTGTTGTTATCCATTCTTCACCCAACGGTTCCAGAGTGGAATACAACAATTTTAAAACCCATAATTAAAACAGTTAAAAACAGCATGACAGAAATTAGGGTGGGTCCTAAAAATATACAATCTCAGGTGTCAAAAGCCAGGGTAAAGAGGTGCACCTTCAGCATTTGCCAAAAGTTGTGCAGTGAAGTTGCTGGACACACCTCGGAGGGGAAAGGCGTTCCACACTTTAGGGGCTGCCACAGGGAAGGCCCTCTCCTGGGCCACACACCCCAACTTCCAAGGGTGATGGAACTACCAAGAGGGACCCTCTGCTGATCTCAACTCCCAAGAGGGTCTGCAGGGAAGGAGGTGGTCTCTCAGATATTTGGGGCCTGAGTCTTTTAGGGCTTTAAACACTAATGTGAGCACCTTGAACTGGGCCCGGAAACAAACTGGCAACCAATGCAGCTGTTGTAAAACAGGGATTATCTGAGTTCCAAAAGGAACCCCCGCCAGTAATCTGGCTGCTGCATTTTGGACCAGTTGAAGTTTCTGAGTCATCTTCAAGGGCAGCCCCACATAGAGCGCATTGCAACAAGCATTAAGCACTGTGGCCAAGTCTTCTCTGTCCAAAAGGGGCCAGAGCTGGAAAAAGGCACTCTGAGGCCACCTGAACCTTCAGTGACAGTCTTGGATCAAGGAGTCACCCCCAGGCTGCGGACCTGCTCCTCCGAGGAAAGGACATCTCAGGTGCCAAAGGCCAGGATAAAGAGATGTGTCTTCAGCATTTGCCGAAAGCTGTACAACGAAGGTGCCAGGCACACCTCTATAGGGAGAGAATTCCACAGCTTAGGGGCTGCCACAGAGGATGCCCTGAACTTCTGGGGGCAGTGGAACTATCAAGAGACCCCCCTCTGCTGTTCCCTACACCCAAGAGGGTCTGTAGGGAAGGAGGCGGCCTTCCAGATATTTGGGGCCTGAGTCATTTAGCGCTTTAAAGACTAAAATGAGCACCTTGAATTGCACCCAGAAACCAACTGGGCACTAATGCAGCTGTTTTAAAACAGGAGTTATATGAGCTCTAAAAGGAACCCAGCCAGTCGTCTGACTGCTGCACTTTGGACCAGTTGAAGTTACTGAGTCATCGGATACATATGATCCTGGGGCTGATAGGAGTTGTATTCCAAAACATCTGGACCATGACAAGTTGGTGAAGGCTAGTTTAGTCAGTTTGAGGCAACATTGGGTGCTAGACAAGGTGTTTTTGCTCCGTGTACAGATGGTCCCGGTTTAGCAGGGTTAGGAAAGAGTCTCATGGCCAGTCAGACTAAACAGTTCTGGGCTAGCTGGACGGACCAATAGTCTCTGTATAAGGCAGCTTCCTCTGTTTATTAAACATCTCCTGTGGCACGGTATTAATCTTTGGAAAGGACCTCAGGGCTTTGGTAGCTTAGAGAGAACTTTAGCAGCCCTGACTCTTCTCACCCTTCCATAAAAGAACTTCCATGTTCAGAGGGAGTCTATCTGTAGGTAGTTGCTGCAGATGAGGACCAAGCCTTGTGCCTTGCTTCCAGATGGCCTCTGGCTGGCCAGTTTTGTAGACTAAATGCTAGTCTGGATAGCTCCGTCTTTTTGGTCTGAGTCAGTGAGGTAGTACTACTTATGTTCTCATAACAAGCAGGGCTTGCTAACCAACAAACAAAAAGCCTATTTTAAATCACCATTAAAGGCTCCGGTTGCTTTACGCTCTCTGCTGCTGATTCACCGGGGGGAGGGGGTTGCTTTGTTTCAGTTTATCATGGGCCACAAAGGTCAATTCATTCCCGCATTGACAATAAAAGATGCCGATACTTGTTTATGACCCAGGACCATTAACGTAGCAACATGTTTATAGCTTGGGGGGGTAATGTACATAATATTGACTGTTTCATGACCTTCTCCTATTGCACAGTTGCTCTCGATGAGCACGGTGCTGGGCCTGTTACGATGAGGAGAAATGGGACGCAAGGCCTAGCTGCCACCACCACTGAAATGGCATTCTATGCCCATATTGTGGCAACACCTTTCACCTGTGTCAGTCATAGAGCTGTTCCTGTCTTCCAGGAATTCATCAGAGCCTGCCCCCTCAAGAAAAACCCATTCCCAGAGGCTTTGCAGCAGCTGTGTAGTGGCAAATTCAGATGTGCAGGGTCCTTTCCTGACAGGCATGCCACACCCCCTCGCTTGCTTGCTCGCTCACTCTCCATCATCAGTCCTTCCTGTGCATGCCTTCTCCCACAGCCACAGATGTCCCTAGGAGCCAATCAGCATGAAAGGGGAGTGTGTTAGCTGCTGAGAAGAGTCTTCTCAGTGGCAAACTCACCTCCTTTCACTCTGATTCGCTCCAATCAGCAGGAAAGGGCATGGAAAAATGTTAGAAAATTCTTCTCAATGGCTAACACACTTTCCTTTTGTGATGATTGGCTCATAGAATGCTGGAGACATAGGGACTGGCTGGGATATTGATCCCCAAACTGAGTCCTGAGATGTCTACACCCCTGCTTTGCAGTGTTTAAAATGAGATCAGTTTCCATGTGATCTTAGGAACTCAGCCTTGCATCCCACAAAAATGTATCTTCCATCTTGGCATCGGCCGTGTGCTTCACCTCCCATCTCCACCACCCTACAGGCTACCCAGTGCAACAACCTTGCAAAATTAAAATTTGGGCTGTCACTCTGTTAAAGAAATCTCAGTCCCTTCGTGAGTTTCAGCGGCGTAACTGAGAGGCTAATCTACATGTGCCCAAACGTACATATGAGTAAACCAATAGTTCTGAAGCAAAAAAACATACTTCCTTGGTTCCGAGTCTTGTTTTCTTGTATTAAAAACTCCTTTTTCAAATTGGCCATTTTATTGGAAGGGGGGCTTTTCTTTGTCAATCAAAATGCATCATTAAATCAATTAATTTAGCTGGTCAATTAAACATTGCAGCCCTACTTGAGGCTGAGTGACCAAAGACGGGAGGACCCAGCACCCCATTCCCTCCACAGTTTTGTAGAAGTGAGATTTTTGACAGTGGCAGCTTCTCTTAGCCCAGCAGTGCTGTGCTGGGAAAAGCTCCCTTGACCAAATCCCCTCCTCTACCCAGCTTCTGTTGTCTTTTGCTTCTTAATTAAAACACACCCTTCTTCCCTCAAATGGTCCTGCCTCCTCCTATCAGTCTGTCTTCGTTTGTAATGTCGGGGTGCGGAATGGGAGGCATTCGAAGATAATAAAAATGATTGTGTTTGAGCATTGACAGAAGGGGGCTTTTAAATCCCTCCCTGACTCCTTCAATTACAAAAAGGAGAATAAAGAGCTGGGGAGGGAGGGGGCAGTATGGAGCTTTGGTAATGTGTTAATCTTAATTGAACAATTACCTCCACTCCTGAAGAGTTCATTACCGCAACACTGATTGTTGGCTGCTGTTATTGTTTTAAGATGAATGCTGGAGAATCCTTTTTTTAAAAAAAGAAAAGAAAAGCAGTTTCAAAAATCAAGCTACTCTCTACTCTCTTTCCCCCTTTCCCCCACCCCTTCCCCCAGTTTTCCTCAATTTTTGAGATGATAGACCCCATAGCTGAGCTGGCAACACTCAGGGGTGGTCTTAGGGGTACATGAGCTGGGCGGGTGCCTGTGGCACTGAGCTGAAGGGGACACCAAGTTGCGCTCAGTGGGTGTATTTTTTTTAATGTACTGTCTGCAGTGAGCTAGGGTGGCAAAAAAAAGTGCCTATAAGCTTTCCCCCCCAAGGTTCAGGTTGTTTGGGTACTAACTACAGAAATGATGTTCCTTCAGTTAGCTTTAAAGTGTTTTTTTCCCCATTTCCATTTTCATGTCATTTTCATTAGGTAAAAATCAGTGGAACACAATGAAACAGAATAGATGCTAATTTGAGACTTAAACTGGCTACAAAATATATGCTTGGGAGGCTGGAAGGGAGGGGTCTGCTTATTTGCTAGGCCTGCAGCCCAACTGTAGGAGAGTCTACCAATCAATCTTTATGTCTGGGCAGTAATGGAGATAAGATTGGTCAGGCAGGCTTATTATTGGCTCAGGTCAAGTAGCCCCGGTTACAGAGTTTGTTGTAAGGAGAGAAGGATCAGGGCGGGCTTTAAGAAGGGATTCTGTGGCAAAGCAGGTGGCCTGTTCTTGTCACAGAACTCCAGGCCCGGCTTGGAAAGAGTTCAAGAAGTGAGTGAACCTAAGATTTCCAGGCAAGGTGCCACTGAAGAGTAATTTTCTAGGGCAGTTGCCACAGGGAAAGGCATAGGGGTGGTGTGAGGCCAGGCCTTAAGGGAGGGATCCTTCCTTCCTGAGTAGGAGAGAAGGCCCGCAGCAGGCCCCAACCAGAAGACCTGTGGGACTGAGCCCCAGGAAGCAGAAAGAAGCTCTGCCGGAAGGGGCTTGGAATGTGGAGAAGGTGCTCAGGAGAAGTACAACCCGTTCCCTATTTCCTTATCCCCATGTAAGAAAAAAATGAAGCAAATCAATCATTCTGCTTGCTCCCGGGACAAGGAGGAGCTGCAGCAGAGAAGTCCGTGCATGCAATATTCTCTCATGTGGTCCCCGGCTTTGTACACACACACATGGGTCCTTGTAGGGGGCAGCAGCAGGGCCCCCAACATCAGACCTGCACCAGGCCCCATAAACCCTCTGGGTGGTCCCTCAAAGCTGACCAAGGGGTGTGTGTGTGTGTGTGCAGAAGGCCATCTTCACCCAGGGGACTATTTATCCTAGGGCTGGCCCTGGCAATACTCACTAATCTAAACAGGGGTACTCTGGAAGATGGGCTGGGCCACGGATCACTACTGTATGACCGCACTACAGTGTGTGGGGGTTCCCCCCCAACTGCTACTTGATTGTTTTTTGTGTAGAGATGCCAGGGCTTGAGCCAGGGTCTATTCTGCCGCACTAGGGTCCCTTTCCAAGCACACAAGAGTGTGATCATCAGGGGCGATGAGCTGGTTCATCCCACCCTTGCTCCAATGTGCAGCACTATGATCCCTTTCACGGGCGTGACTAGTCGCTCAACTGGACGAAAGTGACGGGGAGCCCCATTGGGTCGGGGGCCAACCCTCCCCTCCCAATAACCCCCAGGCATTCAGCATCCACATTGTTCCTCTGTGTGAACCGGAGAGGAGGGCCCTCCGGATGTTGCTGGACTCCCAGCCCCTATCATCAGCCCAGCCATCATGGCCAAGGGCCAAGGATGACAGGTGATGGAGTCTGACCACCTCTGGAAAGTCACAGGTTCCCCTTCCCTGGACCCTAAGCTTACGTTGTCTCTAGAGCACGTGGCCTTTGGGTATCAGCACTAAGCATGAGCCAAGGACAAGCATGAACCACAGCTCCCAACACTGAGCCCCACGGCCCTTCCTGGTCTGTTGCAGCCCTGGCAGTGCTGGCGTATCAGCTCTTGGACTCACAGAGCTCAGAGAAGCTAACCCCTAGGCAAAACTGCCCATGACCTGTATTACCAGGAGGGACCTATGGGCTTTGAGTCTCTGTCTCTTCAATAAATCTCCCCAGCTTAAACAAAGATATATAAGCGTTTTCTTTAAGAGCTAGGCTTTTAAAAAGGCAGGTCACTAGTGGGTGGCAGGGTGGGCATATTATCTTCCCGGTTCTAAACAATGCTTAGAGAAGCATTCACGGGTTCAGTGCATCCCCCTCCCCACCAAGATACAGGGTGCAGGCTCTAGCTGGGGCCCAGTGTGGGGACAAGAGTGCAATGATGGCTTTCATCCTGGTACCTCTCTCTCTTTTTAAAGAAATAACAAACATTCTTTCCTCAAGGCTTCTCTTTTCCCCAAAGGAATATTGGGCTGATGCCTGCTTGGGACTCACACTTACGCCCTGCCTGCTAACCCTCAACTGGTGGCCATTCCAAGCTGGGCCAAAGGGAGGCATTCGTCACATGGCCTGGAAGCACCTGCTTTCTCTATTAGACAATCAGGCGGTGCATAACCAAACCAGAGACAAAATATTTTCGCACTGACGTAGCTGTGTAATCTGTCAAACTCTGAGAGGCGAACATGCTTGTTAATGAATGCCCACCCACCCCGAGTCTCAATTGTCCCCTGAAACAGTTTTGTTTAAATTTTGAGAATCCTAAGAGCTGGTCGATGAAGGCGGCTGATCGGCTGCTGGGCGTGGTGTTGCACCCACAAGAGTCAGCTGTGCCAAAGCAGGTGGGTGATATATTTTTTTGTTGCAGCAGTTTGGTTGATGCAATCGTGTGCAACCTTTAGAGTTTTACTGCATTGCTCAGCAGGCCAATTATTATTATTTTTCAACTGCTCCAAGAGTCAGTGTCACCATTCAGAAAGCAACGTGTGCCTGCACATCAAGCCTTCGCCAGGGAGTGAGAGGGTGACAGCCTCTGCCGAGGTCTCCGTTAAGAGAGCAATGAGAAAATTCTCATCAGTGTCAAAAATGAGATTAATGCTGGAGCTGTAAAGACGCAATTTGGAGTTTTTCCTCTACTGCGCTTTGGGCTAGTTGAGTGCTTACCAAGGGGAAAAAAAGAGAGAGAGTGCCTTCCTTAGAATATTTACTCTGCAATTTCACATCACTTGCTTAGCTCTTTGCTGGCAGACTCCTCTGACTCATGCGATTTATGCTGTGTTCCATCATCACCCATGCGCCTGTCATGCTTCAGTGTGACAAAGTGCCATTATGACCCCAGCAGTAATTGACTCTCCCTGGGGTAGGATGCAGCTCTATCGCCCCCTGGAGGTGACTCCCTCCATCCCAGGCTCACCCTGACATTTCGCTTTGCCAGGCACCATTGGCACACCATTTGGTGGTGTAGTGGTTAGAGTGTTGGACTACAACTCGGGAGACCCGGGTTCGAATCCCCACACAGCCACGAAGCTCACTGGGTGACCTTGGGCCAGTCACTGCAATGGTAAACCCCCTCTGAATGCCGCTTACCATGAAAACCCTATTCTTAGGGTCGCCATAAGTGGGGACTGACTTGAAGGCAGTTCATTTCCATTTTTTTCAGAAGGAAGAGCCTCACCTGCAGGGCTGGTCTTGCTCTTGCCCAAGTAGAATCTCCCCTTCTTTGCCCACTGCCAAATCATCAGGACATAAATGGGGGGGGGAGATGACATGGTAACCATGATGGCAGTGATTCCTTTCTGTAAAATGGTACTTTTATGGGTTTGTGGTGGTGGGCAGAAATATACTCCACTTTTAAAGAGAGTTGCTTGCCGTTTATGAAATGTACTCTGCACATGTTCAGAGGGGTTCTTGCACTTTCCTGGCAGCAGTGGGCAATCTGTAGCCCCTAAAGATGTTGTCCGACCCCTGACTCCCAGGAGCCCCAGACAACATGGCCAGTGCTCAGGGGCAATGCAGGTTAGGAGTCCAACCACAACTGGAGTTCCTCAAGTTCCCTAACCCCTGCTTTAACAGGTGCCAAAACCTTAACAGAGGCCTCAAAAAAGAGTCATGGGAACACTTAATCTGTTGAATGCCTGCCTCTCGCAACCCAAAAACAACAGAAATTCTGTCAGCGACTCTCTTCCTCCTAAAAATAAAAAGGCCATCTTTTCCTTTAAGAAAGAAGCGCTTGTCACAGGCTATACCCTGATGCGTGCTGCCCCTTTGTGGCTCAGTGTTGGAGCTGCAGGCTGGCACTGTTTGCTCCTGCCCAGGCCTGTGTTTCATCTGAAGAGGCAACACCACCACCGCCACACCACCCCACAGCAATCTTGAGACTTTGCTGAGTACTGCTAAAAGTAAAGTCTGCTTCTGCCCCAGACATGATTTAAAAACCAGTCACTCTCTGTCACGTATGCACACAACCCACTCTGGCTGGATGTGGGGCTAGCTTTTCCCATGTTCTTGCCCCACAGCCAAAACAGTTACACAGTTTGAACTAGGAACGGTGCCTCACCCACCCCGCAAATCCTGTGACAAAATGCTGCTTATTACAAACCACTAATCCGAAGAACATAAACTGGCCATCCTGGCAAAGAATTCTGGGAATTACAGCAAGCAGCTGTGATCCACATCTGCCCCACCAGCAGCACCATGTGCTGTACTTCCTGCTAGGTTGAACCACCTCAGGACTGCAATTTTTTTTAAAAGCAAAAGCGTTTTACCAGGTAGTGAGTAGCCTATTTGCCAACTGGAGTGGTACAGGCTAGAATAGGCAGGAGGGTCCTGTGGGCCTCCAGAAGTTGCCAGATTGCATCTCCCACCCACCCTCCGACCGTTGGGAGAAAAGCCTGCGGATCAGGCCAGTGGCCCATCTAGTCCAGCATCCTGTTCTCACAGCGGCCAACTATGCAAAGCCCACAAGCAGGACTTGAGGACAAGAGTACTCTGCCCTCCTGTGGCTTCCGGCAACTGGTTTTCAGAAGCATATTGCATCAGATGATGGTGGCAAAGCTCAGCCATCATGGCTAGTAGCCACTCATAGCCTTATCCTCCACGGGTAAGTCCAACAGCAACAAGCCGTTTAAGTTGAGCCCTTATCCCAGTCTGTGTCTGTGTTCAAATTGCTTTTTAATATGCTTTTAAACCTTTTTTTTTTTTTAAAAAACCAATATGTTTTTTAACCTTTATATATATATATATATATATCTTCAAAGCTTTTTTAAAAAAATGTTTTTAAAGTTGTTTTGTTTTAATGTGTTTTACTGTCTGTCTGTATGAAGTTTTAAAGTGTTTTTAGTGCTCTTGTTTGCCGCCTTGGGCGGAAGGGCAGGATATAAATCAAATAATAAACAAACAAACAAACAGCATCTGGAGGGCCACCGGGACCCCATCACTGCTTCAAAGCCACCCTGCCCCTGTGAGTGTGCTGATCAGGCACTGTGCTGATCAGTCTGTCTCCTTTCCATGCATACTAATCGGTCCATTTGGAAGAACTAAGTACCTGGAGAATAACTTTGTAAAAAGAGTTTGAATTTTCTGCATAAAACTGAGCAGCAGTGAGGGAGAAAGAATGCCTTCAGCAGCCCTGGGCACCTAACATGGTCTAAGGTGCCGTGGTGCCTCTTTTTCTAGATACCACTCCTGAACCCCGGGCCGTTTAGCAGCCGAGAGACTCCCTGCCCCTCGCATACTTGCACCCCCCTCTTTCTAGCAGGCAATGCAAGGAGGGCAGCTGGCATACTTTGGCTTTTATTACTAAATAAATAATCAGATAAAACCCTGTGCAAAATAAAACTATGTGTAATAAGAAATGCAACAGCCCTTGGCAGAATGAACGTCTAATGCCCACTTGTCCCTGGCTTGCCGCCATAAAAATTCACCCAGATTTGGGAGCACATTTGTACGCAAAGAGCTACTCCAGAGACACTGGCCATTTACCACTTAAAACAGCACCTCTCGGTCACCACTGTTGCCCAGCCATCTTTAACCTCAGCATCACAGAGCCTCGTAACCTGGCTACGCAGGACAAAGTTTCCAGTTCCCAATCTGGGTGGCTCCTGTCCATTGGATCATAATTAATTTGGCATTGTGAGAACCTTGGTTTTTGTTTTCAAAAGCAAGTTTCTGGCCCTTAAGCTTAAACCCATAAAGATGTGCCTCTCTTGCCCACTTCAAGTTGATCACATGGGAAATGCTTGTCCCCTGCATGCTCTTCTTGAGTAGGTGGGAAGGCCACATTCTGCAGATTACACGCAGGACGCTTGTGTTGGGTTGCAGGACCAAGCAGAAGAGCCATCTGCAGTTAGCACAGGTTGTACTGTACCCCAAGGCCTGTAGGCAGGAGTGTCAGGGGGGAGCTTTTTGGTCACAGTTCAGAGACTGGCCCCCTCTGCACATCAGTTAGATGTGGGAGTCTTCCTTTCTCCAGCTCTGTGGGTAGCTTGGCTTGCGCTCATTAGCCTCGGGCAAGCGCATGCTGTCCAGTGGTACCACCACCTCCTCCGGCTGCGCGTTCTTGTTCAGCTCCACCACCCGTGGCACCACCGTGGTCCACCGATCTACAGTGAGAGAGAAAGTTCCGCTTGGGTACGGGGACTGGGTCTAAGCAGCCCACCATGACTTCCTGGGCTCTGCAAAGGGAGTGGCCTCCGCCACACACCCCGCATTGGATTCTGGACAGGACAGCTGCACCTCTGGAACTGCGTCCCTCGGTTGCAGCTCAGCAGGCTTTGCGGCTTCTGCCAACTCCCATCGGCCCAGCAAGCACAGCAAAAGAGCTGGAGGGCACCAGGTTGGCAAAGGCCCTGTTCTAGGGATTGATCACAGACTCCCTGCCGCCCAGCTGTAAGCAAGTCCAAGACTGTTCTGATCCAGTCCCTTTCTCCGGCTTTTAGAGCTTGGTCCCTTGGGTGAAAGGAGTAGGCGTTGCCAGCTGGGCCTGCAGAGGCCATGGGGTAGCCGGGGAGTGGCGCATGGGCCTTTTCCCCCTCCCAAGTAGAAGCAGACACAAGCCAAAGAAAGAAAGATGCCCCCCCGATGGTTGATGCAGCGATGCCCAAACCAAGCGATGTACACAAGGACTGACCGTTAATAAACACAATGATTAATTAAGGGATCTTGTGAGGCCAAAAGTCTCTCTCTCTCTCTCACACACACACACACACACATACAGAGAGAGAGAGAGAGAGAGAGAGAGAGAGAGAGAGAGAGAGAGGAGTCTGCTTGTTACATCTCTGCAAGAGGGTGCAATTAGCTGCTGCAGAGAGCAGGATGTGTCTCCTCTATACGTCTGCAGCATGTAACTTACTCCAGGTGCAGAGCACTGCAGCCGAATTAGCTGCCCTCAGAGGGAGGCTGCAAGCTGTCACTCTGAATGAGTTGCTGCCCTCAGCTTCCACCTTTCTAATTAAGAACCATTTCTAGTCAGAGACTCAAGGAGAAACAGAGAGGCTGTGCTCCTGCGAGGGCAGGTAAGGCTTCCTTTTACAAGTAAACCTTTTGGGAGCATCCAAATGAAGTGTGCTGACGCTAGAGCCATTTGGGAAATATTACTTTCATTTATTCCGATTGCAGTCGGTAAATTTGCTTTGTGTAAAACATGGAAGTGCCCACATTTCTGCAAGCAAGCTGGAAACAGCTTGCTTCAAGGGTGGCCCCTTCACCCTTTCACGCAGCCCCCAGCAATTACCGCCCCTCACCTCTGCGTAACCGGCCCACTGTGTGGGAGAAGCCATAGTACTGGTAAGTGTCATTCTTGCCAGGGTCTTCATTGATGATGCCCAGGTTCTGGTTCCAGTGAGACCAGTTCACCTCGTCCACTCTGAGAATAAAGGGTTACTGCATTTGAGAAATGGGAGCAGGAGGCGAGACAGACATCCCAGCCAAGGAGGTCAGAAAGGCAACTAGTCCAGTGGGCCAGACCACGTGTCAAAACACTTGCCGCTCTCTCCACCATGAAGGGCGCTGACTTGGGATCACAAAAAGCTGCTGGTTTCAGTACAGGCTACTTTAAAATAGTCGTTGCCTGCCCTGGTAGGGCAAAACAGAAAAAAATGGATTCAGTTTGGAGAACAGGCTGCCTCTATAGAGCGGCTCTCTGGCCAATGATGTCAGGGTGGCTGAAAAGCATCAAGAGCCCAGCACCATCGGCAGAGGCTTGAGGCAGGCTGCGCACGTCTGCATCTGTTTACCTGCCCACCTTAATTCCACAGGAGTGCAGAAAACAGGCACTGGACTCAGAAGGCAGTATCCTGAGTATCTCAAGTGCCTAACCCTTGTGGATGCGAAGCGAGGGTGGAAAGGGCATGGGCAGTGCCTGCTGGAACCTCAGAAGCCAGATGAGCCAGACACAACTTCTAGGCACAAGGTGGGGAAGGGTTCAAGTAACTGCCTTCTACTCTTCTTTGCATCTCGCAAGTGGAGCCAAGATAAATTTATTTATTTATTATTTGATTTATATCCCGCCCTTCCTCCCAGCATAAATAAAGCAAAAAAGCTTCTGCTAATTTGTGTAACTTTCACTGTTTTCCAAATTCACCTGTTTTTCTTGGGGCAAAAATTGGATTCCCACCACATTGGTGCAGAATTTCACACACAGAACTCTGTCTCGAGGGCCTAAACTAGAAATGAGAGCTTCTAGGGCTCCCCACCCTTACCTGAAACACCACCTCCGGTCGGGTGTTCCGTCCAAGGATTTCCCAACGGTGACCATCTCTCCTGAGCGGAAGGCTTTCCTGACAAACACTGGGAAGGACCTCTCAATGTCCAAGATGGTGGTAGCCCACTGTGAGCAGAGAGAGAAGGAAAAGTATGAAGAGAGAGAGAGACCTGCGGAAAAGTGGCCACTCAGTGTCTCCTTAGTTACTCCCCAAGCTCTACTGACACAGATGCCAATCTCAGATGGATCGTCTGGCAAATTCAGGCAGCCGGCTTGATGTGAGGCACTTTTCTCTGGCAAAGCGCGCAAGTGTTTGAATCATGGCCAGCCATTGACTCTGAAGCTTCGGGAAGCTGCAAATGCTGAGGTCAACTTCCAAGCATCGACCGCGGAGTCAAATCACATGCTGGGATGTGGGAAACCTGATTTGCCAGAATCAACCCTGTGATCATGGGCAGAAACACACTCACTGTTCTGCTGGTTCCACCTTCCCTTAGTACACGACCCTTGTCAAACCCTGCCCCTTTTTACTATAAAGCCTGGAGGGATCAGCTTGAGTGAGGGTTTTTTTAAATAAAAAAATCAATTTTAAACAGAT
Source organism: Rhineura floridana (assembly GCF_030035675.1). Classification (NCBI taxonomy): domain Eukaryota; kingdom Metazoa; phylum Chordata; class Lepidosauria; order Squamata; family Rhineuridae; genus Rhineura; species Rhineura floridana. Next base: position 3,176,704 of record NC_084498.1, read on the forward strand.
TTCGCAACTGGTCGACAGATCAACCTGTTTCCCCTCCAGGAGTGACTAATGGAAATGATTTGCTGTAGGCGATTAGCATACCCACAGCCCATTTTAACTCAGTTTTGTACTATATGTGAAGTCAATACAAAATGGAAAGAGCAAAAAAAAAAGCCAACCATAATGTCTTCTACAAGTTTGTCCTGGAATAAATATCTCCAAATTTCTCAAATCGTACTTATTTTTCCAATATATGATAAAGGAATCCCGTATTGCAAACATGTAATTTCTCTTAACTATTTCCACAGTACACTATATTTCACTCTGGGGTATTTCAGGATTGGGGAACCTGCAGCCTTTCGGAGGTTGTTAAAACACCGGTTCCCATCAGCCCCAACCAGCATGCCCGACAGCCAGGGATGATGGGAGTTCTAGTCCAGCAACCAATGAAGGGACACCACAGGCCCTCCATCCCTGTGCTATGAAGCTTCCCATAAAACACATTTTCCATCAGCTGATAAAGATGCGCTCGTGACCATGTGCAGAACTACTGGCTGAGCCCAGCCGTGTGTAGTGTCTACCTGAAGCTTCCAGATCTGCTTGCTTTCCTTGGACACCTGCCCGACAGTCTCCCCCATGAGGGCGATCAGCATGTTCAGCAAGAGCACAAAGGTGAGGATAATGTAGGTGACCAGCAGGATGACAAAGACCCCGGGATATTTGGCATTCTCTATCATCTCCAGGTCTCCCATGCCAATGGTCAGCTTGAAGAGGTCCAGGAGGAAAGTGCTGAAGGTCTTGCTGTCCCGGCAAGAGGGGTAGGCGGGCACTGTGCAGTTGGACCGGTCCTCATTGCAGGCCTCCGTGCTGGGACAAGGATTCAGCAGAGAGACCAACGCTGGGGGGAAAACAAAAAGAATAGGCAGGAGAAGATGTTGTCAAGCTGTGCCAAGCCAAAGCAGTCTCTTTCCCACCAACTGTAAATGGAGGGTCCACTCAGACAATGTGGTGCCCTCCGGATGTCGTGGACTACCGCTCCCATCATCCCTGGCCACTGGCCATATTGGTTGGGGCTGTACTGTAAAATATCTGGAGGGTGCCAAGTTGGTCTCCCCTGGACAAGAACATGGTGGGGAGAACATTCTCAAGGCTCCAGCCCATTTGCAACACTTCCAAGTAAGGCTTCCTACTAATTTAAATATTTATAGCAATGCTTCCAGTGCGAAATACTGTTGGATTCAGTTTTGGGGGACAAAAATAAGGTGTGAAATATTGAGCCTAGCAAGCTGTTGCATAATGTTATCAACTGAAAATGTTTACCTACAGAGCCAGTGTAGTGTAGTGGTTAAGGTGTTGGACTACGACCTGGGAGACCAGGGTTCGAATCCCCACATAGCCATGAAGCTCACTGGGTGACCTTGGGCCAGTCACTGCCTCTCAGCCTCATGAAAACCCTGTTCGTAGGGTCGCCATAAGTTGGAATCGACTTGAAGGCAGTACACACACCTACAGGACTTAAGCTGGACTCAAATTGAGCTTCAAAAAAAAATCAATTCGAGCTTCACAATCTTTTATGCATGAAAAACTCAATTTCAACTTTTTTTGGAGGGGGGGCAACTCTAGCTTACCCTACTTCTGTTGAATATGGACATTTAACAAAATATTTCTCCAGGCTGCTTTGCCCCATCCATGCACTTGGGGCGGGGAGAGGCTTTTCTCCGGATGCCTCCACATCCAGAAGTAAGGTTAGCGGCAGTGAGGAGCCTGGCCTGCTTAGTATTGGCTCCCTCCCTATGGAACTCTCTTCTAAAAGAGGCCCGTCCAGCCAGTTCATTGAGTTCGTTCAGGAAAGCAGCCACAACTTTGCTGTTCAGGAATGCCGTAGTGTGACTGAGCTGGCTTGTTACGTTTGCCATTTTGAAGTTTGTGGCTTTAAAATTGTAATTGATTCATTTTAATTTATTTGTTAATTGATTGTTTGATGATTAATTCTTGTTAATAAATGTTTGGAAGTGATAATGCAATGCAAGAGCTTGCCAGATTCAACCCTGGTGGCTGTTTTTGAAAACCTCAAGAGTATTTATATCTGGAAATGTTGCTGTCAAAGAAACAGAATCGGGAATGCTAATTTGGAGTTTTGCAAGTATGCAAGAACCTTTCTCAGCCACACAGCAGGATAAATGTTTCAAACTAAGAACCAAGCAGGCGGCCAACCAGGTCAGGACTCAGTTCCTCAATGGTGTCCGTCTTACCTGATGCGTAGCCGATCATGAAAAGCACGTAGACCAGCAGGAAGCGGAAAAGGTCCTTGAACAGGATCTGTAATCAGAGAGGGAAGCACATCGGCTGAGCCAGTTGCTCTGCACATGGTCAGGCACATTCTTAACTATTTATTATTTATTTATTTAAAATATTTCTATCCCACCCTTTTACCCTATAATAATCAGGGTGGCTTACAATAAAATTGAACACACACATAATAAAATTGTACACAATAAAGATCACAAAAACATTAAAATAAATTAAAATACATAAAATACAATACACACACACACACACATATGGAAAATGGAAATGGCCTGCCTCCAAGTCGATTCCGACTTATGGTGACCCTATGAACAGGGTTTTCATGGGAAGCGGTATTCAGAGGGGGTTTACCATTGCCTTCCTCTGAGGTTGAGAAGCAGTGACTGGCCCAAGGTCACCCAGTGAGCTGCATGGCTGTGTGGAGATTCGAACCCGGGTCTCCCAGGTTGTAGTCCGACACTCTAACCACTCTGCACATTTAAAATAGAAGGCTAAAATCAGTGTCAGGCTCTACTTTCAGTCCCTCCCAAAGGCTCTCCGGAACAAGATCGTTTTGAGAAGTCTCCAGAAAACCATCAGGGAGGGAGCAGAGCAGGCTTCTTGGGTGGGGTATTCCAAAGCTTGGGGGCCACAGCTGACAAGGCCCTCTCCCACATGCCTGTCAACTACAGAGGTGAAAGGCAGCTGCTTCAGGGGTGCGGCTGCACATCCATCAGAAACAGGCGGGAAGGGGCCTTCAGGGCCAGGGGCCGGATGAATCTGTCTGGCCATTGGACCTCACCCTCACAGACCCTGTTTGGCACCCTTCGTAAGTGTCACTGCCTGCTTGGAATGTGTCCTGGGGCTCAGATAATGCCTTGTGCAAGCCTGGATGGCAGACAGAGCACTGTGCGTTCGTGCGTCCTGATGTACAAAGGGGAAATGTATCCACTGCTCTGCTCACTTTTGCCTCTGCCTCTTGGAAGGTTGTCAAGGAGCGAATGCAACCCTCAAGCTGAAAAAGGCTCCTCACCTCTGGTCTGAAGGAACACTACAACAAAGAGCCATAGACAATCTTGCACAATTTGGGGGGGGGGGGAGAGGCAACACTAAGCTGAATCTGACCTACTTCCAGCATTCCACAAATGTTCTGTAACTTGAGGGCCCAAACAGCGTCTCATTGCCATTGTCTGCACTAGGATGTGTCAGGCTCACCCTCTTCCAGGAATCAGCAATGTCATGCTTCAAAACGGGGCATGTGCAGAGTTCTTTTATTTATTAATACCTTGGCACAGTCATTAACCAAAATGGAGACAACAGTCAGGAAATCAGAAGAAGGCTAGGACTGGGGAGGGTAGCTAAGAGAGAACTAGAAAAGGTCCTCAAATACAAAGATGTATCACTGAACACCGAAGTCAGGATCATTCAGACCATGGTATTCCCGATCTCTGTGTATGGATGTGAAAGTTGGATGGTGAAAAAAGTGGATAAGAGAAAAATCAACTCCTTTGAAATGTGGTGTTGTAGGAGAGCTTTGCGCATACCATGGACAGCGAAAAAGAGAAATAATTAAACCAGAACTGTCACTAGAAGCTAAAATGATGAAACTGATTTATCATACGTCATTTCATTTACTTATCATACATTGGACACATAATGAGAAGACATGATTCACTAGAAAAGACAATAATGCTGGGAGAAACAGAAGGGAGTCGAAAAAGAGGAATGCCAAAAATGCTTGATTCCATAAAGGAAGCCACAGACCTGCACTTACAAGATCTGAACAGATCTGAACAGGGCGGTTCACAACAGATGCTGTTGGAGATTGCTGATTCATAGGGTCACCATAAGTCGTGATCGACTTGAAGGCACATCACAACAACAACTCGTCCCAGTGCTTTGGAGCTTAGCATTGCCCAAACCCAGATGCCCCTCACCTTCTGGATCATGATACTGTAGGTCCCCGTCAGCTTGAGGCCTCTGGTGAAGTAGAGCGCGTTCATCCAGCCCAACACCAGCGCAAAGACCATGACAGCCAAGTAGGCTTCGATGCCGGCCAGGTACAGAGCTGCTGCAACCAGCACCAGGACCGAATAGATGAAGCTAGAGAAAACAAGGCCAAACAAAGATCAAAGCCAGATGCCAATGGGGAACGGGGGGGATGGGGACTTCATTGCAGTCACCTGCTAACCTCACACGTAAGGGTTTCCAAAATCTATGAGCAGGGGGGATGGTTGGGGGGTAGCCAGAAAGCACCCCAGCACATGCCTCAATGTGTGGCAAAGACACTCCCACACCTTTAAAGCCCTTAACACAGGGGTGGCTAACGCTTTGGCCTGAGGGCCACATTCACTCTTGGCCGCCCATGTGGGGTCCGCATGCTGGCAGTGAAGGCCACATTTCTGAAAACACAGCCTCCCCTCCCCCAGCTAATTTGTGAAAATCAGTTTTGGAGGAGGCTGCGGCCCCTTCTCCTGGCCATCAAACGTTCTATCCAGTGGCTTAATGGTTTGGGCCCAGGGTTACCCGAAGGGTCACCTGCACCCCTACCAGCCTGCCTGTACTTTGCAAGTACCATAAGTGCCTAATGACTAAAATGATCAGGGTGGTGGAGACATGGAACCAGGGCTGGTTCCATCTCTTGACATTTTCCAGCAGGCCCCCCGGTAGCTGTCAGTGGTTCTATACTGGTGAAAATTGTTTGGGGACCTGACTCCTTTGTTTAATACAAAGTGTGAACAAATACTACAAATATTTAGTGTTTTTTAAAACTGGCATTTTTATTAGTTCTTTTTAATTTTTGTACACTGCTTTGTGGAGAACATTTTCTTTTAAAAATGGTTTATAAATTCATAAAGAACTTAAAAAAAACACCCCTCCAGTCGGGCCCCCTAACTGAACCCATTTGCCACCCATAGGAAGTCATCTAGGCTTCTCCTTGCTTGCAAGGCAGGGAGGGATACGCCTCACTGTGAACTGGGCAACTGAGAAAACTGTGGCTGCTTTTCGGAACATGCCCAAGGGCTTGGCTCAGGCCGGTGAGGTTGGATTTTCCCCTTCCTCTTGGAACAGCAAACCAGCCTCACAATCAGAATATTCAGATTGCAAGCAGACCGGGGGAGTGAGGGAGGAGCACAACGCTTGGAAAAACAGCTGTAACTCACCCATAACTAGTTGCATGGGTCTTTGGATCCTGCCCTTATACCCTTTTGGAAAATACTGAAGGTTTCTGGAATATTCCTGCCAGGGGCCACCCCCAACTAGACCTCACCCTATGGCTTTTGCCCTGCCTTAATGGTGCCTTCAAGAAACAATTAGGGACCCTGAGTGAAAATGACCACAGACCAGACTGCCACGTGAGAATGATCCAGACATATATGCCCAACATTTGTGACCAGCAATTTGTCAGCAATGCTGGCAAGGCTGGTCTCACAGTCAGCCTTCTCGGACATTCCAAGGGTGATCGCCTCTAGCCAGTTTTCACTCCCGATTCTCTCTGTGTGTCTTAAAGACAAGGGGGGAGGCAGGGAGGAACGGTGCCAGAACTGGCCCAGTAAGCCCATCAGGCCAAAGGCCCACCCAGTCCACCATCCTGCTTCCCACAGTGGCCATCTAGATGCCTCTGGGAAGCCCACAGGCAGGCCATGAGTGCAACAGCGCACTTCCTGTTTGGGTTCCCCAGTGACCAGCATTTAACATTTTGAGCAGATTTGCTAGAAAAGAATGTTTTAGACCAGTTCATCCCCTGATGAAGATCAAATTACTAAGTGACCAAAACGCGTTGGACTTTTGTTAAAATAAACATTTTTTCAAGCATTTTGGCGTCCCCCCCTTTTTTTCCTTTTGGGTTCCCCAGTGATCAGCATTCGGAGACAGGCTGCTGCAGAACATGAAGGTCCACAGAGCCATCATGGTGAATAGGTACTGACAGGCGCAACCTCTGGAAATTTGCCTAATCCTATAAAGCTGAGGGGGTTGGATGGCAAGGAGCAGCCAGGGGTTCCATCATATGGCAAGGGAAACCCATTAGCAGCCGAGAGGCCTGATGTGTCCCAGCCAAGATGAAGCCTTTGCAGGGTTTGTCCAGAAAGAGCTGCAGTTTTATCTCTTTTGTTTCTTTTTCTCACTTACTAGAGCAACTGAAAGGAGCCATCAATGAAGAAGGAATTGACCCCTGGGCACTTCTTCATGAACAGGTCCTTGATCTGGAAAAGCAAAGATGTCAAAACGTCCACGCTGGAAAGGAAAAGGTGGGGGGCAGGAGGAGACCCCTTTGCCGAAGGCTCTCCAGAAGGTGTTCAATGAACTAGGAATATTTCAACCAGCCTTCCCTCAACCAGTGCCTTTTGGGTCTTTTGGACTACAACACCTATCGGTTCCAGCCAGCACAGCCCTGCTGTCATCAACCCAAACATCTTACAGCCATGTTCACGAGGGCTAGTGAGGGCTGTGGTCCAGAGGGCATCAGGTCAGTGAAGGCTGGGTTAGACAATAAAACACAGTCAGACCAAGAAGTGATCTGCATGCTGAACAGGTTCAAAAGGAGCTGCAGAAGAAAGAGACATAGGATTGCACCCTTTCTACTGGTCACAGCAAGAGCTATAGAGGGAGGCGGATTTAGGACCAACCCCAGGAAGAGTTTCCTGGAAACTATGAAAACAAAGCTGAGCCCTGAAGCCAGTTGTTTAAGGCAGCTGAACTCCCTTATCTCTACCCTCTGACAGTTTCCAGGGGGTGCACAGGAAAGGCTAGGCAGTTATAAATGTTTCTTGATATGTTGCCTTGGGAGCTGGTCATGTTTTCTTGCAACCCAGTGATTCTGAGGGGTTGAGCACCTGACACTGAGGATGTCACAATTCTGACACAGGAAAAACTAGCTTCCAGAAGCAAATGTCCTATTTTTGCATCATTTCTTCTATAACAACCACTGTTTTCCACAACATATTCCAGTTTTGGATTTATGACACTGAGGACTAGAAACTTCATTTCTTTCAATAATAAAAAAGAGCAAAAAATCTGAAGAAGCTAGCTTTTCCTGCACCCCCGCACAGAAGCACAGCCTAAATGGTGTATGAGCAACATGATGAGTCTATTGGGGGTTGCCATGTAGCAGAAAGGGCTGTAGCTCAGAGCAGCTGGCCCAAGTGGCGAACAGGATTGGGGGAAGGGGAGATGAACATGGCTGTGATCCACAGATTAAGTCTGCAACCTTTGAAATTGATTGATCAGTTAGATTAATCCAGCCCCGAAGAGGGCTTTTGTAGCCTCGCCAAGAACCCCCCTCATTTTTTTTGGGGGGGGGACAATGGATTGCTTCTAAGGACCCTCTGCGGTCATGCCACAATGCCAAAAGTGTATCTGTGGTCTCCTAAGGCCCTTCTAGAAATATTTACTTTAAAAAAGTAATTTTTTTAAAAAACTACCGCCGCTCTCAAAGGTCTCCTGCTATGATACTGTGATGCCAATTGCCTCCTCCCATTTGCCCATGTGGCCATGCCCACTTGTACACTTTGGCCACAGCCACTTTGACATGCGACCCCTCCACCCACGAGAGGGGGCTCAAAAAGGGTCAGCCACCCTGGATTAATGAGTTCAAAAGCCTTTCCTGATGAACTGTGCAGCTTTTTTTAGAAAGACGATTAGTTCCTCTTCCTGCTGCAAGATGTGTATGTGCCATTTAGAGCAGGGATGGGGAATCTGCAGCAATCCAGATGACTCCTGTCACAGCTCTGACCATTGGCCATGTTGTCTTGAACCGATAGGAGCTGGAGCCCCAAAACATCTGGAAAGTCCACATTCCTGGTCTAAAAGGAAGTGTGCTTTTTCCCCCTTTCAATACTGTAGTTTGTCATGCAAATATATGCAGATACAATCTATCCATTAAAACTAATTTGATTAGTCTTTGACTAAGAGCTCTATAATTGAGCTCCTACAGAGGCACAGAATTAAAGGAGGACCCCACGAAAAAGAAAAGAGAAATGCCTTTATTAAACAGGAGCCAAAGAGCAAAGGGACAGACCCTCAACAAGGAAGAGAAAGGAGGGTGCAAAGGTGGGGAGGGGGAGGAGACCCCTTTGCAAGGCCAGGCCCAGCCCCCACAGGGGGTTGGACTTGATGGCCTTATAGGCCCCTTCCAACTCTACTGTTCTATGATTCTATGACTTACGTTGGTGAAGAAGAAGAGGACTCCTGTGAACAGCGTGACCATCTCCCCGGCTAGGCGCAGGTAGTCGGTGGTGGTTGTGTAAGGGTACGGAGGCTGGGGAGGGGGAAGAGAGGGTGCTGAGAGTGTGGTGGGGTCAAAAGAGGGCTGGGAGCCCCACTTTGTACTTCCCAGGAAGTGTGTGGGACCTATGGCTGTCAAGCAAGAGCGCAAGAATCGGCACATCCATGGGAGCCGCCGGCTTCAGCATTCTGCCTTCCCAACAGTAGCCAGACATGGAGCGCCACAGGGAAGTTCACACGGTGCTCAAGTGACGGAAACAGCTGCCCCCTGCTGTTGGTTCCAACAGCATCTAATCACTTGGAGGTAGACTGTCTCTGAACATGGAGGCCCCATGTCCATGGACGGGCTAATCCAGACACGATTGATAAGTCATGATTTTTTCATCAGCCATTTATTTATTTATCTGGCCTTCCCCCAGGAGGTTCACAGCGGTTCACATGATCAGTCCCTCCCTCCTTTATCCACATAACAACCCTGTGAGGTAGGTCACCCCCCTTCCCAAACTTCATGGTGGAGAGGACATTTGATCCCGGCCTCCCTGCTTAGTGTCCAACATGACAGCTGGTACATTAGACACTGTTGAAGGGTGGATCCACTTTGGCAGCAAGGCAAATTAGGAACGGCATGCAGGAGCCCATTCTTCTGTCTACTTTAAGACGGTTTCTATCTCATTAATCTTACTCAACACCACCCCCAATAAACCAGTATTTTCTTCTGGGAGTGCCAGATCAAAAGACTGGGTATAAATATAGCAACGCCGTTAAGCCCCGAGGTTCTTATATACCATTTCCAAATGCCTAAAGGGATCAAAGCACATTGCAAAATTATAGATTGGTTGCTCCTAAGTTTACATTGGAGGGCAACCTCCCCCAGATGTTTCATGCTACAACTCCCATCAGCCCCAGCACAACACAGCGACTTTTTGTTCCGGCATTGTGGGAAATTTTAAAATGAGAGGCAGGGGCCAAAATCCTCAATTTACCCCAATTTACATCACGGCCACCCTGTTCAGCTGCTACCCAGCCCTGCCACCCTTGCGATTTCCCAAGGGGCAGCACAGTGAGTAGTACTCACAATGCCCTCCAGGGGGCGGTAGTAGGCCACCAGGGTGAAGATGATCATGGCACAGAGGTAGGAGACAACGCTGATGTAGAAGGAGACGGCGCCGAACTTGCGCCACTTGTACCGCAGCAGCTCATTGATGGGCTCCACAGCCAGCATCTCATGGCGGTTCTGAGCAAAGACAGTGGGTGCAAGGAGAGGGACTCATTGCAGAGAAACGACACTGCACGAAAGGACCCCTATCGTCACCTGAAGCCACCTTCATTCGAGGCTGCTGCTTCCCTCTCGCCAACCTGGCCCTTACCTCGATTTTGCTATTGTACACCAGGATCTCCAGCACTGACACCTCCTCTCCGCATGTGTCCAACGAGGAGAGGTCGTAGAGAGAGGAGTAGACGGGTCCGTAGGCCCAGTCCTTGAATTTTCGGGAGAGGTGGCGGGCGTCTTCGTCCTTGATCTCTCGCCGGATGATGTGTTGGAAGATCTGCGGGAGAACAGGACCCAAGGTCAGGCACCATCCCAGGGCCCTTTGCCTGGGTCCGCTATCATGGCTAGTCCACGAGGGCCGGCTGGCTCTGCCACGGAGAAGCGGAGGCCGGCAGCTCCCAAATGGAAATCAAGACTGGAGGAACAGAGGAAGCTGCCCTATACCAGGCCAGATTGTTCGTCCCTCTCGTCCAGTTTCGTCTACACCAGCCTTTCCTAACCTGGTGCCTTCCAGATGTTGTTGGACTACAACTGCCATCCCTTTGGCCATGTTGCCTGGGGCTGATGGGAGACGCATCTGGAGGGCACCTCATTGGGGAAGGCTGGTCTACACTGACTGGCAGAAGCAGAGACAGGTCCCTTTTCCACCACCCGCTTCCTGATGCTCTCAGCCAGGGACTGAACCTAGGACCTTTTGTATGTGTTCTGCCACCAAGCTATGGTCCTCCCTACATCTTCCAGGAAGCTCAGGACAATGTACATGGCTCCCCCTTTTATCCTCACAACATCCCCGTGAGGTAGGTCTGGCTGAGGATGGGTGACCATTGGCTACCCAGCATGCTCTTGGGCCAACGGGGCTGCTTTAGTTTTCCTGGCAATGCAACTCACTGTCTTCTTACTTATGTTGGTTGTTATTTAAAGTATACTGCCTTCGAACACGCTTTGACTTCCATGCTGTGTTTATGAATATGGATACTGTTCATTTATTTTGCTTTGTAAATTAGTTTGAGATGGTTCTTATCGTATCTTGTGTATTCTATTGCATAGCACTCTGAGATCTTTCAGACAGTAAGCGGTCTATAAATGGAAATATAATGATAATAACAATAACAATAATAATAATCCACTTAGGGAGGCAATCTCACCCCAATCTTCCCCGTCTTGGCAGCCATCATCAGCGGGGACAGGCCGTCGTTGTTCAGCAAGGCCTCCAGGTTGGTGTCGGGGAAGAGCTTGGCGCACTTGATGAGGAGGAGGTCGTACATCTTGGTGACAAACTTGGTGTTTTCGCGGGTGTTGTCTGCGATGGCCACCAGGGCATGGAGCACCGTGTTGCCACGAGAGTCCTGCCGCCGCAGGTCAGCCTGCTTGTGGGCGTTTTCCGTCAGGTAATGGACGATGTGGGGCTGGTTGGTGCAGGCAGCCAGAGACAGGGGCAGCTCACCTGGAGAGGGCAGGGCAGAGAAGGGAGGTGCCAAAGTCAGCCAGCCAGCGAGCCGGCCAACAGAAAGCAGGTTCCTCAAAGAGGGCCCGCTGGAACACATGCACATCCATGAAGCCAGGCTGTGAAAAGAGGCCTCCAAAAGCCTTCTTCATATGTGTTCCCCGCTCTGGCAAGGGTCCAGGAACATGTCAGGAAACAGTAATGCCTCTGTTGTTTTTTAAATGGCTCCCCACCTCATTCATGCTGACTGACTCAACTCCCTCTCTGAATGCATGCAAGAGTGCCCTTGAGGGGTTCCCCTGGCATCCGCAAAGCCTCTGAGCCCCCCCCCCAGCAATTGCCCCCTTGGTTATGTGGCGGTGGGGGTGGTTGCCTCTTTTTGAAGAACATTGAGCGGAAGGAGGAAGGGACGCTCTTTCCCACTTCCTCTTTGAGCTCTATTTATTTGCAAGACTCAGGCCACATCCACACCAGGCATTTACTCCACTTTTATTCCACTTTAAACAGCCATGGCTTCCCCCAAAGAATCCTGGGAAGTGTAGTTTGTTACGGGTACTGAGAGTTGTTAGGAGACCCCCTATTCCACCCACAGAGCAGCAGTTCACAGTATTCCTTGTGAACAGGGATTGACCATTAAACCAGTCTGGGAACTGTAGCTCTGTGAGAGGTATAGGAAATCTCCTAACTCTCAGCAACCGTAACAAACTACAGTTCCCAGGATTCTTTGGGGGAAGCTATGGCTGTTTAAAGTGGAATAAAAGTGGAGTAAATGTAAAGGGTGAATGTGGCCTCAGATTAATTCTACTGGAAGCTGCTTTTACCCAGGTCGCTGAGATAAGTGAAGTATACTCTCTCTCTCTCTCTCTCTCTCTCTGTCTCTGTCTCGGGGGGAGGGCTAATCCGGGGGTGAAGAAGTTGAGAGGAGAGGGGATGGCACCCACAGCACTCACTCAAAACTCCAAATGTACCTACAGCCCTAAAAAGGTTGGCAACCCCTGGCATACGTGCTGCCTCCCTCTGTCTTTTCCTCCAGATCTCTCCTCTAAATGCACCTTTAGCTGAATCCTTCAGTCTTCAGACCCATTAACAATCTATGCTGTTAACCAAGCCTATAAGTGTTGGTTCTTACCTATAAAGCCCTTAACGGCATTGGACCGCAATACCTGGTGGAACGCCTCTCCCGCTATGTACCAGCCCGTTCACTGCGCCTGACGTCGAAGGCCCTTCTCTGGGTTCCAACGCATATGGAGGCCCGGAGAGTAATAACTAGAGCTAGGGCCTTCTCGGTGGTGGCCCCCGAGTTATGGAACGCCCTCCCTGACGAGATACGCCTGGCGCCTTCTTTGTTATCTTTTCGGCGCCAGGTAAAGACCTACCTCTTTGCCCAGGCATTTTAAATTCTACTTTAATTTGTCTTTGTCTTAATTTTGTTTATATATATATTTATACTGTATTGTTTTCATGTTTATTTGTGTTTTAACCTGTTTTTATCTTTTCTACACCACCCTGAGAGCTTGTTGCTATAGGGCGGTTTAAAAATGTAATTAAATAAATAAATAAATAAATAATATTTCTAAGCATTTTCTCCCTTCCTCGTGCTGGAAAAAATTAGATTGTAAGCTCCTTGCTGGCACGGTCTCTTTTGCACGCTTTTGAAAGGCACCTCGTGCCCTGATGCCACTCTATAAACAGGAATGGCACTCCTAGGGACAGCAGCTGCAGCTTGCGGAGGACAGGACCCAAGGGAGCAGTCTCATGGCCCCAGGTCCTCCTCTCCCACTCACCAAAGTAGAAGTAGCCCCCCTCATCCTTGGGTTGGAAGAAGCGGCCCCGGGCTTGTGCATGGACGTCGGCCTCCTTCTCCACCAGCAGCTCCACATAGTGCTTGCAGCGGCGTTCAATCGCAATATGCAGCGCAGTCTGGCCTGCAGAGCACACCACACACAACCCCATTCATTCCACTTTCCCTTCATCATCTCCTCTCTCATCACGGCCAAAGATTTGGCCCCACTATGTTTCCTTGTGACTCTGCAGGGATGCAGACCTTGGGACTCCATGTGATGCATTCAGCACAACGGGAATCTCCGCTTTCATTTAAAAACGAACTCACTCAAGTTTCTGACCCTCAAGACTGAGAGACCCAGTAAGAAGTGCCAGGTGAAATCTCAGGGCCTGGGGCTTCAATTCCCTGCTTAGCTCCTAAGTTAGCAGAAGCAAAGTAAAACTCGGGGAAGCTGGGAGGATGGCAACAAGGGCCTTTGCAGTGGTGGCCCCCAAATTATGGAATGATCTCCCTGACAAGGTGTGCCTGGCGCCAACACTGTTATCTTTTCAGCACCAGGTTCTTTCCTCTTCTCCCAGGCATTTTAGCATGTGTTTTTAAATTGCTTTTTAAAAATGCGTTTTTAAATTTGTATATTTGTTTTTAATGTTTTTAATCGTTGTAAACCACCCAGAGAGCTTCGGCTATGGGGCGGTATACAAATGTAATAAATAAATAAATAAATAAAAATAAAACGACAGCAAATATGAGCATGTGTGGTTGGCCTGATTTAGGCAGGCCCCAGAATTCCCATGTGGGATTTGGATCCCTCAGGCAAGAATTTTAAGAAGGGGTCGAGGCTGTGCTAGCCCTGCCTTGGAGGGACCCACATCAGAGTCGTTTCCCTACCTCGGTAGTAGACGTCCCGGAAGGGCGAGTTGATGAACTCTCGCATGTTGCCTGTTTTCTCTGCAACGTCCAAGAGGAGCGGGATTGTGTCATTCTTGCCACTGTTCAGGTTCAGCAGCGCCTTGGGGAGGCAGGTTTTGCCAGTCGAGGGCTCTGGGAGCAAGGGAAGATTCAGGAAGGAGGAAGTTTGAGCTTGAAGGAGGAACTTGGACAAGACCCTGTTCGCTCCCCAAAATGGCACTTCTTCAGGGCACGCTCATCATTCATTGATGGATGACATTCCTAACCCAGCGTTCCACCAAGGAGCTCAGGGCAATGTATATGGTTATCCCCCTTTCATTTTAACTTCACAACAACCCTCTGAGGTAGAGAGGTAGCAACTGTCCCAAGCTCACCTAGTGACCTTTGTAACTGAGTAGGGATTTGAACCCAGGTCTCTCCAATCCTAGTCCAGTAATCTATAAATGTGCAGTTATACCATCACCCTCTGATAAACCAAGCTGAGGTCCACTCCCCCTCTTCCACACTCTCCACCACCCACTGAGCATGTGCAAAACACTATATTCCAGTGTCGTCACTGCACATCAGCAATCCCTCTAGGGACAGTTGTGTTTTGTGCATGCACAACTGACGGCACAATTAGGCATCCTTAGATTCTTAGCTACATTTTGTGTTTTAAAGCTGCATCCTAGTGCCGATGTTTAAAAAGAGAAGCTTGAAAGTAAGAGGGTGAGGATTCTGGATGCAATCTTGGGTTGGAAATCTTGGGCTTGGTTTTGAAGAGAGCGGGATACGAGCAAGGAATTTAACTGGGTACCATAGTATTAGTAGATTGCTTCCTTTAAAAAAATTCTGATCCACCTGATTGTATCTCATTGGGAGGTACTATTTATATAGGGCAAGATTAGGGCCTTCTTGATTTTCCCCTATTGCTGAAGAAGGATTTTTACAAGCGAACAATTGCATAAACAGAGAAATTGCCTTCGCTTCTGGCCCACTGCTGCCTTTGGCGAAACAGGTTTGGAAATGATCCCCAAAACTTGGCAAACCTATTTGACTACAGGGACGAAATAAGGATGAGCCGATGCAACCATGAGCCACAAACCATCTTTTAAATACTTGTAGCATTCCGAACAAGTCCCCATCTGTCTCCAGTGAAGGAGGAAGAGAACAAAGTAAGACTCCCAGCGTTCAATGAACGGAAATTGTCTCTCCACGATCCTGCTGTGTGGACCTCAGGAGCACACGCACATGTGCGCACACATCAGGTTCCACACCTTTGTCCCCTTTTCCTTCCCTGTCCTTGTCAGCAGTGGTGACTAGTGGCTCCGTGTCAGCGGGGCTGTGGAATCCACTCTGGGTTTTAGGCTAAACTTTCAAGGAGCTAAAACTTTAGGCTAAACTTTCCTTGAAAGTTTGGAGTAAAACTCGTAGCAGAATCCACTGCCCCACTGACACGAAGCCACGAGCCGCCACGGCTTGTTAGATGAAATAAGCAACTAGATTTGCAAAATTCAGCCCAGCTGTGGCTCTCCATGGCCAGTCTGTGCCCACCTCCATGGCCAGTGCCTGACACCTTTCTTCACACGTGGGTGCTCTTTCCTGTCCCTCAGGCCGCACTCACCTCGGAACTCCTCATCGGTCAGGCGCTTCTTGTGGGTGAGGAGGAAGGGGAGGAGCCCGTCCAGGTCAGCTGTGGAGCCACGGGAGACAATGTCAAAGAGGATGGGTCGGTTGAACACCTTGAGGATGGGCGGTGGGTTGGGGGCAGGCCCTTTCATGCTGGGGGGTTTCTTCCTGGGGAAAGGAGGCAGGCAGGTGAGCCAATCGCCAAAGGCTTTGGAAGCGAAACAAACCCGTAAGAATTAGCAGACGCCAGAGGGGCCCTGTCGAATTTAAGTGCCCTGCAAAGGTGCCAAGATCTACCACACCCTGCAGAGCAGGTGCCCTGGCTTCCAGCCCTAGCTGTGAGAGGAGATGGCGCTGGTGGGCTGGTGCTGCACTTCATCCCAAATTCCAGAGCTTGCAAATAGGTTTCGCGGCTGAAATCTCAGCTTTGCCCCTGCCACAGACATTTGATTATAGAGAAGGAAAGAGAGAGAGAGAGAGAGGAGCAAAAGGCAAGATAACAGATTATACAGGCCCTGACAGCCACGTTTACTGCATCAGGGAATGACTCCCTCCTTTCTCCACCTCATCTATCTTCCATCCCCAAAGCAGCCTCAAGGAGGGAAGGAACTGGGCCACCCCGCCAAGACAGAGAGGAACTGTGCCCACCTCTGGCCTCCTGCCACCTTGTGGGCTTCCTGGCACACACGGGCCTCCGAGAGGCGGAGACCATTCCTCAAGCAAGCCATTCATCCAGCTGGTGCAATTCAACTCCTCTCTTCCCTTCCGCTCTCCGAGCACAGCCAAGAAAGGAGAATTCCACAAAAGACTCCTTGACAGGACCCGAGATCTGGCCCCAAAGAATTGTGCTGGAACGACACGATCTCCCTAGCCAGAGAGGTGACAAACCCTTGCTGGATTTCTCAAGGGATGGAAGGGCTCGAATGGGACCGTCCAACCCCAGACGAGGGCAGAGAAATGCACTCTTCAAGGATCCTCCCTTTGTCATCACATTACAAATTACAGAGGTCAGCTCTTGTGGCCACCAGTCAAGTCCCTGGAATGCCAACTCTCTCCCTCTCCCTCCCTCCTTCCCGCTCTCTCACAAGACTTGCTCTGTTGCCAAATGACCTCAGCAGGTTACATTTTTAGGTTCAAAACTGGAGGATGGAAAAATGAAAGCCCACTGCTTCGCACCCTGAATTTGGTGTCTGGCAAATTCAGTGCACACACTTCAAAGCAGCATGCCCACCTTTTGCAATCGGTCCCACTAGATTACCACTCTGCTTTCCACACCAAGCCCAGTCACACAACTATTTGCAAGGTGGGGAAAGAGCACCTCATGGGAATGCATCCACCAAGATAGTAATGTGGTGAAACTGTCTTGCAAAAATGCCCCCTTGTGGTTAAGACGGCAAGCTACCAGAAACCTGTAAAATGCTCATTTTCTAGTGGTGTTTTAAAAGTGTGAATGACACAGGGCCCACTTGCAAAGTAAGCTTTCATTCCTCATCCTCTCCCTCCCTTTTTCCCCTTTGAAACTTATGCAGGAAAGCAAGCAGAAAAGGTCTGAAGGTCTAGATGCAAATACAGAGCTCCAGAGATCTTCCTTAGAATTTATGCATCTCATACCCAGACTCTGCATTCGTCATCTGAGGCCCTTCTTTATGTGCCCCCTCCACAAGAGGTTCAGAGGGTGGCAACACGTGAATGGGCCTTTCAGTGGTGGCCCCCTGGCTGTGGAATGCCCTAGGGAGGCACACCTGGCATCTTCTCTATCCCACTTTAGGTGATGGGGAATTATCTCTATTATAGGCGCCTGGCAAAGACCTTCCTTTTTCACTTTGGTATGCTGTCTTAGTCCTTTTCGTTTGGGTTTTAAATTTTGTACATGGTCTGTTCTGTAAAGCTGGTATAGCACAGTAGGGAGGAGAGCCTGGTTGGGAGGCCAGAGTCTGTGAGTTCAAATCCCCACTCGTATGTCCTGGGTGTCGAGGGCCAGCTAAAGATCACCCCCACAGGGAGTGGCTCAGGGGTTACATGCCCTGCCACCTGTGCAGCCGTGGGCAAGTGTCATAGTCCCAAGGAGCCCAGTTGCCCCCCAGCTGGCAGTTGCGGACAAGAAAGGGGCTGGGGAGGACTAGCCTCAGAAGAAGGCAATGGGAAACCCGCTCTGAATACCGCTTACCATGAAAACCCTATGAATACAACAACAACAAAAGGATTCATAGGGTTGCCATAAGTCGGAATTGACTTGAGGGCATAAAACAACATAACAGTGTTCTGTAAAATTGGTTTTATAGTGTATGTTTTTAAAATGTGTTGTAAGTTGCCCAGAGGCTCCCGGGTATGAGGCGACTAACAAATAAATAAATAATACCCAGGCCAGACTTTTCCAACATTACACGATTGTGTGCAAGTGTGTGCATGCAGTGGTTAGCCTACGCTCCCAGAGGCAGCATGCGGAAAGGTGTGTGCTTTTCTCTTCCATCTGTTTCCGTTTGCGGGATGCTAAAACTGCTCCTTGAGGTATATTCTTCAGATGAAAAGCCCCCTCCTAGTCCAAGGATGACCCATCACCTGGGGAAACGGGCCACTATACTCACTCCAGGACCTTCTTGCGCCTCCGTTTGTTGTCGCTCGGGTGATGGTGGTAAGTGCCATAGTCGAAGAGCGAGTCCATGGGGGCTTTCTTGGGCCCCGGCACGACCGAAGACTCATAGATGGTGGATTCCAGCAGGTCCATTGGGTTTGGGACACCCTTGCGAAAAGCCCCATGGAATTTCATCCGAAGGTTCTGCTTGCCGTCCGCTGCCCCCGGCGGGCCCCGCGGACCCTCGGCCGAGGAGGTCCCATCCTCGTTCTCAAACAGGTTGGCCAGTGAGGAGAGGGGGAAGGAGTCATTCTGCGGGGAAGCTTCATCACTCGGGCTCTCGGTAAGTTCCCCCGGGCTGGCGTGGGAGGCATCCTCAGAAGTTGCCATAATGGCCGTGGCAAGGGCCAGGGAGGGTCACACCTGGCCTGGAAGAGAGAAAAGGAATTGAGTGCAACACAGAAGGGAAGTGTGTGTCTGTGTGGACCCCTAAGCCACATCCTCTGACCAGGAAGGCCTTCAAATGCACGGGGGATGCTTAAGTGGTCATTCGCTGCTTAGGAAGGACTGTGTGTGCTCAAAGACTCCCTTGCCTTCACATTTCAGACACATAGCCCAGGCCCGATGAAAAGATGCTTCAGACAGACCCTGACCCAGGTGGCTACAAGCTGGATACATCTAAAGGGCAACAAATGGTCCGTTATTGATTTTATTAGGAGCTTGTTTTCACGGGGCAGGGGGATAGTGGTCAACAGGTCCCAGGCTATGCTCTGAAGGCACATGATGCCAGCTCCTTGCTGAAGCTAAGCAGGGTCAGGTCTGGTCAGTGCCTGGATGGGAGACCGCCTTGGGTTTCTATCATGAAAAGAAAGGCGAGGTATAAATGTAATAAATAATAAAAACATCCTTTGGATTTTCTGCCTTAGTCACCAAAACGTCTTGAAATCATCTATTATGCAATGGTCTAAAGCCCTTAACGCCTTTGCTACATTTGAATGTACTTTCTATAAACACCAACTTCACTTGGATACCTATTCGGGCATTTAGATAGTACATATTGATCAATATGTGTAAACTAAGATAGATGTGTTGATGTTTAATGTATTTTTAACGTGAGATTATGGTTGTTGCAGGGGAAGTTCTCTCTCCTTGTGTGCTTTTTACTTCTTTCGGTTTTTCCCCTCTCTCTTTTTTTTCATTTCCTTAATAAATTTGCACTAAAAGCAATTAAAAAGATAAAAGAAGTAATCTCTGCTAAGAGTATGCGGTGATGGTAGCTTGTAAATCAACTGCAGATAGTCTGATCTGCTTAAAGGAAACAGATATTCCCTCTGGGAGGAAGGGCGGGATATAAATCAAATAATAAATAAATATTTTTAAAACATTCAACAAACTGTTTTTCAAAAGCGCCAAGGGCTTTGTCAATCACCCCAAAACTTTGGTTCTTGTTGGCAGGAACCCTGGGAGGGAAGAGCAGTTTTTAACTCTTACCAAGCCGAATTCCTGCTTGTATGGTTTTCCTCATACCTCCAGAATGAAGAGGACTAGAAACTCTCTGTGTTGGGTTTCTTTGGATGTTGTTAAGTTGTTGCTGTTATTTAAATGAAAGCTGAACGCACAGAGAAAGGGCCTGGAATATGCAATAGTGTAGTGGCAAATTCAGGAGTGCAGGGTCCCTTCATGATAGTCACGCCATGCCCCCTCACAGCCACGCCCCCTTCTAAGATTATATAATAAAATGAGCTTTCAGTCTCTGACTTTGTTTGGAGTACTTTCCCTTAGTGATGCATTGCAGCGATCGATGCAGATCTCCCTGTGTTGCCTTTCAGCTGGATCTACTGTGCATGTACATGGGCAAATGTACTAAGATGCTGTAAGGTAAGGAACTTCCTTTGCTGAGTTTTTGGTTACCGTACTAAGACTAAAGGGGAGTATATTAGCTACTGAGAAGAGTCTTCTCCTTTCACTCTGATTGGCTCCAATCAGTAGGAAGGACATTAAAGACATAGGGACCCTGCTGGGACCCTGATCCCCAAAAGGTAAGGGGTATAAGACCCCCTGGGACCCTGGGCAACTACACCCCTGGGAATATGCCTGCAAAGCCAGCGCTCCGCCAGCTTCAGACCTGTCCCTGGGTTTAACCCCCCCCCCCAAAAAACCTCAGATGAAATTCCAAATGCCACCCACCTCTGCTCTCAAGCTGAAAGAAGCTGGATGAGGATTTACCTCGCTTGCTCTCATGGGCTGACATAGCTGCAGCTTCCATGTGCCCTCGGCGTCCCAGATACATGAGGTCGGATTGCCTTGCTCGGGAATGGAGGGAGGCCAGAGGGGGCTGCTTTGCCTTCCCCAAGGCTGCTGCTCCTCCGTCCCATCTGCCAACAGCCGGCAGCTCCACCAGACCCCTGCTTCAAAGAGCTCCTTTGAGAGGACGGTGCGACTGGCCACCGGCTTACCCACGCCCAGATGTGGTTGCTTCAGGCACAGATGCCAGCAGAGCAAGGAAACAAGGGCAGCTTTCACCAGCCGGACCCCACCCAAAATCCAGCTTTCCCAGGAGGACACGGGCAGGCAGGCAGGATTGAGGTTTCCTGCTGCGAGAGGCCCTGTGCAGACATGGCTGGGGGGGGGGCTGCCACACTGTCACCAGGGCAGGGATTCCCGGATCAGAGAATTGTGTGCTAAAGGGAGGTACAACGGCAGCTGTTGGAAGGCAGCAGTGGGGAGCCTTCAGGCTTGTCGGATCTACATTTTATTTTGTTACTAGAACTCCAAGATCTACCAGTGACAGCCAGGTGCAAAAGACAGATGGTGAGAATGAAGGAAGGGCTGCAGCCTTTTCCCTACAAGAACTGAACTGAGGTCATTATCATTTCAAACAAAAATCCACTCCTGGTTAGCTCTGTTCATGTCTGCAGCCTAATTGCGGTGGGAAAGGGCATTCTGTTGGGAATGTGAAACAATTCAGAGTCAGAAATCCTTGCAAATTACCCAGAGGTCCACCACTAGGCTCAATGGCCCTCCTGCCTGCCTGTGTTCTAAGGTGGGTCCCTTGAGACCGACAGGGTGATCCTTCAGGTCTCTGCTCAGAAGTCAGTCCCACTGAACTGAACGTGGCTTACTCCCAGGGATTGCAGCCAGGGCCACAAATAAACGAGCCACAAACTCCCCAGGCAGCCTTAGGCAAGCCTCCTCAATCTGCAATACGGAGAAGGGGGATGATGAGGATTGCTTTTTATGGGCATCATCTTTGCGGAATTTTTGGTGGTTATTTTTGCAGCAGAGAAGAGGACAAGATTGTGATCCAAATATGGTTCTTTCTTGCTTCGGAGTTCAGTACAACAGTTAATAGGGAAATCATCAGAATCTTATAATGGTCCTATAAGATTAAAAATTCCTGCAAGGGAGGCAGAGTAAATAATTATTTTGCACTTTCAGAGAGTTCAAAACATCAGTCTGAAAGTGCTAAATAAATCCAAGATGCTATTATTACTATTGTTACTATTATTAATATCATCATCATCATCAACATCTTTTGCTACCTTGCTTAAAAGTCAAGGCTGGTTGTAATTACAATGGGAAGGCACTCTGCACATGCTTCAAATGTATCAACTATTGCATCTCATGATCCTGAGCACTGGGATTATAAACAAGTTCTGAAATTTCCCCCAAGAAAAAACAGACATTTCCCCTCAGGCAAAAAGGAGCAATTTTGCTCCCAACACTTGGAGCCAAATCTCAAAGACTCACAATAAAAGTTTGAAGAGTTTGCAAAAGAGCGAAAGGTTGACTCTCAAGCACTCAACACAATCTAAACAGGTCTGGTTCCCTGGCAGGACAGCGAAGTGGGGGCTGGGAGAAGCCCACGGAACCCCCTCATTTTCTACTTAGTGATGGCTTTGTCTGACAAGCGATCGTGTGGGCCGGCTTGAGGCTGGCTTTGGAGGCCTCTCATTATATAGCCTGTCATTACAAGAGTCTGCTGCAGGAGCCAGGTTAAACCCATCTAGCCGTCGGCCCTCTTCATCTCAGCGGGGGACCAGCCTGGGGATCCCCAAGTCAGTCTGCTGCAGGATTCCTGCACCTTTTCTCAATGGCACGGAAGGGAGAAATTTGGATACTGCAGCTTCTCCTCTTGCAACACGGCAATAGAGAGAGAAACTGCAACCCCCATAGCAACTGTCACCAACCTGGTGCTCTCCAGGTGGTTTTGAACTGCAATTCCCCGTCCAAAATGTCTGGAGGGCACCAGGTTGGCAAAGGCTGCCCTACAGTTTCCCTTTCTCTGCACCCGTTGAAAAGTCACAGGAGTCTCAACCCCGAAAGGCACTTTGGGTATGCTGTAATAGTTGTGCAAAAAAACCCAAACACCTTTTCCTTTTAGAAATGTATGACCTTTTTCATATGCTTTCCAAACTTTTCCAACAAGGACAGTTTAGCGAGGGTGCCGGGGCAAATTCAAGAGAGCAGATGTAAAGGCTTGGTCTACCTCATAAGGTTGTTGTGAGGGTAAAAACGTCTTAGATCTCCCTGTGCATTGCGCACTGAATCAGGACAAAGGCACATCTGGGCCAACAGTTTGCTTCCCATGGTGGCCAGCAAAGTCCCTCTGGGAAACCCACAAGCAGGGCAGGGCAGTGATGGGACTGGGAGAGAAAGAGGGAAGGAAGCCAGATTTGGCTGAACATCAGGAAAAACTTCCTGACTGTTAGAGCGGTGCGACAATGGAACCAATGACCTAGAGAGGTGGTAGGCGCTCCAGTCCTAGAGGCCTTCAAGAGGCAGCTGGACAGTTACCTATCAGGGATGCTTTCACTTGGATTCCTGCATTGAGCAGGGGTGCACTGGACGGCCTTATGGTCCCCTTCCAACTCTACTACACTCTGACTTTACACAGCACAGAGAGAGAGAGAGAGGTTTTCTAAAGTGCCTGAGAGCGACTTGAAGCCCAACAAGTTTTGGAAATACAGCCTTCCCCTTTGGGGGCAATCTGGGTCAGAAAGCTGGCTTCTGGGCTCTCAGGCGGCACTGGGGAGCTGATGGCCCTCCAGATGCTTCTGGGCCATGACTCCATCATCCCTGACCGCTAGCCAGGCTGGTGGGAATAGGAGGCCAGCACCAGGCTGGAGGGCGGCAGGTTCCCCATCCTTGCTGGAGGCAATGAGCTGCTTGGCCTGGAGGTACACAGAGGGCACCTTGTGAGGACGGTTGCTGGCAAGGGCCGCAGGGAAGGTGCTGCTGCCTTGCGCCACTCACTGGCCACGCTCCTGTTTGCTTTTCAGGGACACCTCAAAAGGATGACTCATTTCCATTTCCATTCCCAGGACTGGAAGAGGCCAGGAGAAAGTTGTCTCTGGACGCAACAGTTACCTCCCAAGCCTTCAGCCGTTTGTGATTTCGAGGGCAGCAGCCTCTCCTGCTGCCTGGGCTTATTACATGTAAAAATATTTGTTATTTGTCAAAGGTCCAGAAAACCGAGGTGCTGTTCAGAATACATAAGAGGGCTGGTCCAAATAGGCGAAATTACAACGGAATGACAACAAAGTAATGCAAAACTGGTGGACAAAACGGAGACCCAGCAGCCTACAAGGGATGGAAGCTAAGCCAAGTTGTCTATCCTTGACACCCACGGCCACCATCTTAAGAAGAACATAAGGAAAGCCCTGTAGCTGGACCAGGCCAAAGGGGCCCCTCTAGTCCAGCATCCTGGCCAGATGGAAGCCCACAAAAGCAGGGCCTGAGCGCCACAGCAGCAGCTCTGTCCCAACTTGGGTTCTCCGGTGACTGAGCTACCAGGCGGGGCACTTTCATTGTGGCTAGTTGCTCTCGATAGCCCTTGCCTCCATGTGTTTTTTATAGCCATTTTAAATCCATCCGAGTTGTTTGCCAGCTCAAGGCGTTTGGGTGCACAACGTGGAAAACCAGTAGAACAGACAGGATTTAAAGAGGGCCCAATCCACTGGGCTGTTCTCATTTAAACGAGAGCTCCGCAAGAGCATGACCACAGGCAAGCCTAACCATTGTCATCACCCATCCATAAGCGCAGATGCTCTGCCCTATTATACACACACACAGTCCAGCTGAGAGATCCGGGCAGGCTGCCATCTCTCTCTGGCAATCAGTCCCTGGGTTTTGATCTCAGTCTCTGGGGACCCCCTTTCTTCTCCAACACAAAAGCAGGAGTGGGTGGCATGGAAAAGGCACTGTGTCGCTCCGCTGAACCACGGCTTCCCCACCCTTGCCTCTTAAAGCTGAGCCCTTTGTCCCCTGAGCCCAGGGGAAGGGTGGAGTCACCCACTGACGCTGGGCACAAACCGGCCCCCTATTGTTACTTCTACAGACTGGGGGCCTGTCAGCTGAACTGCCCAAAACAACCAGCATGAAGGTTAGATTTCCATTCGGAAGACCTCTGCAGGTCTGAATAGTTGTCTGGGCTGGGGTGGGGGATGTCCTGGGCCCAGAAGACCTGGCTTAAGCAGAAGAGGAGAGGAATTAGAGGAGAGGCATAGCCAAGCAGAGACCAGAGCATGGGGGGGGGGAGGTAGCAGCTGAACCCTCCTGCAAATCATACAAGTCACATCTTAAGATTTGCCTGCAATTCACAGGAATCGGTCACCTGCCAGAGATATTCTTATGCAGGCTTGCAAACAGGCACTCACCTGAGGCGATTCAGAATTGCCTCCAGGGAACTGGGAACCAAAGTGTGGGCAAAGTTGGTTCTTTTGGGTCCATTTAGTGTCTAAACTGCTAGGACAGGCCACATGGAGGCAGCTAGGCTCGTAAAAAGAATGGCACACAAGTAACTTTTGTGGACTTTGGCAAGGCCGTCCTTCTACATCTCAGGCCAGCCTTTAGCAGTTTGGTACCCTCCAGATACTTTGGATTACAGTTCCCATCAGCTGCAGCCAGCACAGCCAAGAGGGCTCATGGGTGTTGTGGTCCAAATCATCTGGAGGGCACCAGGTTGGTGAAGGCTGTCAGGGTGCGAACTCAAGATCATACAATGCACATTAGTTACTCTTCCCCACCAAATAACTCAGAAGAAGAGTGGCCTTATTTCCCCTCCTTTCCAGTGGAGGAAAGTTCCAGCATCAGAACCTGAGGGCCAGAAATGGAGGGCCGAAGCTGCCCTCTTGGACACAGGCCCTCTCAGACCAAGACCATTAACAGCTCAGCGTACTCAAAAAACTTGTTGGTTGGTCTCACTCTGCCGCCCTGGCACATCTAGCAGGAGAAAATACTTCTTTACACATCACATGAGTTGTGACAGCGCATCATTCATTTGTGGAACTCACTGCCACAAGATTTGGTGATGGTCAGTGGCTATGGGGAGTGGCTAAAAGCAGGTGAGACAAGTTCATAGAGGAGGAAGAGAGTATTTGTGGTGAAAAGGAGCCTCCATGCTTGGAGGCAGTCTACCTGCAAATGGCAGTTGCTTAGGAGCACCAAGAAGAGAGGGTCACTGCTTTCAGGCCCTCCTTATGGGCTTCCAGGAGGCATCCGGTTGGCCACTCTGGGAAGGAAGCAGGAAGCTGAACTAGGTGGGCCTTTGGTCTAACCCAGTACGGCTCCTGTTGGGCTCTTGCAACATTTGCTCCAATACTGTGCACTGACGGCCACTCACTTTAAAATTGGGTTAGACAAACTGGATGGGGTCAGCAGTGGCTACACGATGGCTATGTTCTACCTTCATGGAGGCAGTTCACCTCTGAATAATAGTTGCTGGGAATCGCAGGTGGGAAGTGCTTTGACCCTCAGGTCCTGCATGGAGCGACCCCCAGGCATCAGGCTGGCCACTATGAGAACAGGATGCTGAACTAGATGGGCCACTGGCCTCATCCAGCAGGTCTCATCTGATGTTCTCATGCATACGTTGTCCCCGATAACTTAGCAGAACCCACAGATCCTGGGGCACTGTCTCTCTCATGGCGGAAACCCCCGTGGTGGGCTGTTTGCCTTCAGGTCCTCTTGTGGCTTCCAGAGGCAACTTCCCGGAGGTTATTTTGGGAACCAGAGGGCCAGACTGGGTGGTCTGATCCCGCAAAGCTCCTCCTGGGGTCCTATGCAGAGTGCTTAAACACACTGAAAAAAGGTACATGTGCCCACAGGCTCCCCAAGTGATCGGAAACCCCACATCTGACAGGGTCCCTGGTTGCATGTTTGGAACTTACGTGCACGCAGCAAGTTCCATGTATATCCTTGTGTGGAGGTTAGTTACACGTCTATGTTAAAACACCCCAGAACCCCCTTGATCCTCACCCCCCACCCACACCAAGATGGCAACCCTTCGGTAGTGCAAAGCTGAAGTTCTTAAAACTGCAAAATCCCTCAGGACAGAAGGTAAAATAGAGAGGAGGAAGCAGTTATGTTTGGCTTACATTGTTGTTGTTGTGATGTGCCTTCAAGTCAATTACGACTTATGGCGACCCTATGAATCAGCGACCTCCAAGAGCATCTGTCATGGACCACCCTGTTCAGATCCTGTAAGTTCAGGTCTGTGGCTTCCTTTATGGAGTCAATCCATCTCTTGTTTGGCCTTCCTCTTTTTCTGCTCCCTTCTGTTTCACCCAGCATTATTGTCTTTTCTAGTGAATCATGTCTTCTCATGATGTGTCCAAAGTAGGATAACCTCAGTTTCATCATTTTAGCTTCTAGTGACAGTTCTGGTTTAATTTGTTCTAACACCCAAGTATTTGTCTTTTTTGCAGTCCATGGTATGCAACATAAAATGGCTTACATACAATATTAAATACTGCAGTGTGGAATTTTATTTCTTTTAAATACTTTTCACTCCCAATCTTTGCCCTGGGACCTCTGAGCACCCCTTGTCTAGTTTTAACCCCTAAGCCCCTGGATCTTAATCATCCTAAGTCCTTCTGACTCGTGTGTGATGACAGGAGCCTTTGCTTGCAGGAGAAGACCAGGCTCAATTCTCCCCCTATCTTAGGTTTTCAGAGAGCCTTGGAGCTGTGAGGAGGATGAAAAATCAGGAAAAGAATATTTGTCTGCGAGAAACAGGAGATTTGGGGGCCAATTGGTGGGGGGAGGGGGGAGAGCCTTTATCTGTAATTTCCTCTTTGCCTGCAGTACCAGGAGAGGAGAGGCGGGCAATGGGTGGTGGATTTGTGGGGCCATTACGACAGTGGCAGGCGGCACCAAGCCATGGGACCCAATCCACAGGAAACCCTTCTGCACAGGCCTGCGCAGGGAAATGTCCCACAAGAGCATGCCATGTGTGAACTAGAAGACAGGGAGGACCTGCGTCCTCAGCCCTTGCTCCATCTTCGCTTCTGCCTTAATGAGTACCCAAAGAGAACAGGCGCCAGGCTGCAACCTGTGCCCCCCTCCATCGCCAAACAGAGCGTGGTGTGTCCAGTGGCAATTGGGGGTAGGGTTGAGGCTGGGGGGGGCAGAGGGTACAAGGCTACAAGCCTCCGCACACTTACGTGACAGTAAGCTCCATCGAGACAGCCAGTGTGGCCTAGTGGTTGGTTGGACTACGACCTGGGAGACCAGGCTTCGAATCCCCACACAGCCATGAAGCTCACTGGGTGACCTTGGGCCACTCACTGCCTCTCAGCCTCCGAGGGAGGCAAAGGTAAACCACCTCTGAATACCGCTTACCACAAAAACCCTATTCGTAGGGTCGCCATAAGTCGGGATTGACTTGAAGGCAGTCCATTTCCATTTCAAGCTCCATTGAGCTCCCTGGGACTTACATCTGACTAGACTTATGCAGGATTGCTTGGCAAATCCCATCGACACCTCTCTTTCTGGGGTAGCCTGATGCCAGAGAGGGCAGGCTCTCGCCCTTTAGTTAAGTAATAGAAGGCATTTCCACTGGTGTAGAGGCCCCGATCTTTTGCACCTAGCCATCCTCATCCTTCCTCACACACCTATCCATAGGAAATATTAGCATTCTTTTGTCGCACGGTAGACTCCACACAAAGAGTTCTCTCTCTTTCTCTCAGTGGTGTATCATTAATATAACATTAGCAATTGAAACAGAGTATTGGGAATGTGGCAGAAGCCGAGGGATTCAGACTCATTGGACGACGAAGAGGTTGAGGCCAACAGCATTTTCTGGGGATGCCTCCCAATCTTGCTGACAGCGGATTCCTGACTCTGCAGGCCCCTCCTCAGTTTTGACTGGTGAAAAGAGGAACTGAGCCCTCAAGAGAGCATCTCCGGGGGCCAAGAGGGTTTGTGGCTATTGTTCTAGTGTCAGTCTGCTTTGTGTGGCACATTTCTGGGAACTTGTGATGTATTCTCGAGAATTTGAGAAGTCACTTTTTCCCAATTGGCAGAAAACATACTCCCTCACTTTGCCTGCAGTTTCTCCTCTTTCGTTTCTAGAGTGACTGAGATGCCTTCCTTCCAGTTTCATTGTACCTCCTAGTGCACAATTGCATATTGCTCTTGGTGAGAGCGTGCTCTCATTTTGCACATCTTACAGTTGCCAGCAAACTAAGTATTGTAATGAGATTGGGATTACACTAAATGGGTCTGGGGGCTCTCCATCCACCCAACCCAATTATGTGACTCTGGTTGTAAAAAAAAGTCTGCTAAAGAGGTCAAACCAGGTGGACAACCTTAGCCTGGCACATTCCCCCCCCTTTTGTTTTGAAAAAGTGGAATTTTGGATAACTAAAGAGGTGGCCAAGTACAGGTGATGTGTTGCCACAGGTACTAAATAACTGGAGATCCTGCTAAAGGGAATCATGTCTTTCTTCTGTCTCTCCTCTAGCTGAAGGTGAAGTCATCAAGGTGTCTGGGCGTGAAAGAGAACCACAGACTAACAGCCTTGAAAATGGCTCAATATTATTATTATTATTATAATATCATCATCATCATCATCATTAGAATTTATATTCCACCCTTCCTCCCAAAGGAGCCCAAGAGACAAACTGGCTCTCTGCAAGCACCCAAAAGCAATGGTGTTGGTGCCCGCAGAATCTCTTGAGAGTGTCGTTGCAAACTTCAGGCTCATGTTCAGCCTGCACAGGTGTATAAATACAGAAACCCAATCAGTCTCCAGAACCCTTCATTCCAAGAAAACAAAAACCGAGGTACGTGCTGGGACCCCTCAAACATCTCATCTCTCGGAGACTGGGGTGCTATCTTGGCCAGAACGGGCCTGGGCGTGGAAACGAAATGGCCTTGAAGACATTGCCACGTTCCAGAGATGTCTCTCGCTAGTGGACATTTCACAACCTCTGCTTCTCCCCCCCCTCCCATTTTTTCCTATCGTGTTCATTTCTTCTTTACGGTTTAATTTTTTTTTAAATTATTGGTGCTTTTTACACACTGAAACCCACACATTATTGATGGGCTCCAACAACTTGATCTAATTCAACATGACAATAACGCATGTGTTGACTTACAGGCCAAGATAAACAAGGGTCAAGCCTCAGAGGGGAATGCAAATTTTGATTGATGGGGGAATGAAGGGAGGAAAAGGAGAGAAGAAAGAAGCCAAAACAAGGAATGGGACCACTTGAGTTTCTTTTAGCGGAGGCAGGTGAGGGAGAGATTGGGTCAAAGGCATCAAAAAAAGCATCACTGAATTTGGGGGAGGGGTTTGAAGAGAGATACTCTTTAAGGCTGGAGGCCCCGAGATTGGGGGGCACTAGTGTCCATTTTTTTGTTCAGTTTTATTGGTTTTGGGGGGGAGAGTATTGGGGTATTTTGCTTGCTTTTTGGAGGGGTGTTCTGAGCATTCTTCTGTGAAATGGGTAGTTTGTGGCACCCATGACAACTTATTAGATTTCTAAGTCTACCCCCAGGCCTAAAACAGTTGGGGACCCCTGCTTTAAGCAATTGAAAACACTAGTGTGCCTCTGTTTCCCCTCTCCACAACTTTGCTTTCCTAAAGCGCAAGCCTCACCTGTACTGGAACGGTTTTTCAATTTTTCTGAAAAGATGTTTTATTTGGAATACTGTGTACAGTTCTGGTCGCCTCATCTCAAAAAGGATATTATAGAGTTGGAAAAGGTTCAGAAGAGGGCAACCAGAATGATCAAGGGGATGGAGCGACTCCCTTACGAGGAAAGGTTGCAGCATTTGGGGCTTTTTAGTTTAGAGAAAAGGCGGGTCAGAGGAGACATGATAGAAGTGTATAAAATTATGCATGGCATTGAGAAAGTGGATAGAGAAAAGTTCTTCTCCCTCTCTCATAATACTAGAACTCGTGGACATTCAAAGAAGCTGAATGTTGGAAGATTCAGGACAGACAAAAGGAAGTACTTCTTTACTCAGCGCATAGTTAAACTATGGAATTTGCTCCCACAAGATGCAGTAATGGCCACCAGCTTGGACGGCTTTAAAAGAAGATTAGACAAATTCATGGAGGACAGGGCTATCAATGGCTACTAGCCGTGATGGCTGTGCTCTGCCACCCTAGTCAGTGCGTTCAAATTCTGCCTGCTTGGCTCCTCATTGGTCCTTTGTGGGGGAATTTGTGGGGGAGTTTTTGTGCCGCCTGCGATTCCCGCTGCAGAGCTGATAAGAGCTGAGAAACACACAGAGTTAACAGCAGCCCAGAGCTAATCTGCTGTTTGCAACCAAGCCTCCACCCCATGTTACTATAGAAAGCAATCGAGAAAATAGCTGGAGACAGAAATGGCCAGATTGGAGGCGATTCCCTCAGTTCAGCCTCTTCCTCTGGGTGGAGGCCTACGGCACCACGAGCGACAGAGGACGACATCAGAAGCAGGCAAGCTGAGCCCTGCGGTCAAATCGCAGCATCAAAACACACGCAGAGAGGCAATCTCTATGTATTTCCAGCCTGGCAAGCCTCCACTGCAGCTCTCTGGGTTGCAGGGCTGAGCCGTTGTGGTGCAGTTAATAATGTTCTGGACTGGCTACCCGTCCCCAGGCTGGCAGCTGCTAGGTTTTGCAGGAGGCAAAACCACAGCGGAGAATATGGTAAATACTGATGAGAGATCCTTCACTCGAGCAACCCCCCCCCCTTGCCCCCTGCAAAATGGCCAGCCACACAACTCTTAGCTACTGGCCTGGGAATCAATGTCCCCAGGCAGGAGCAGTTCTGTTTGAGAACAGAGAGCCTACGGAGGGTGGGGCTGTTAATCCAAAGTTTCCAAAATCAGGAGGCCTGCAGGACAGCAGTGCCTCTTTTGAGAAATGCAGATGGTGACTCTTCCTACTTGTCCTCAGCTTTGCCATCCTTGTGTCCCGCTTGTCTC
Source organism: Rhineura floridana (assembly GCF_030035675.1). Lineage (NCBI taxonomy): Eukaryota > Metazoa > Chordata > Lepidosauria > Squamata > Rhineuridae > Rhineura > Rhineura floridana. The sequence continues at coordinate 3,207,985 of NC_084498.1, forward strand.
ATCCATCCTTCAACCTCTGCCCAACCTGCCTGTGCGATGGCCCAGCCAACAGCGTTTGCAACTTCCCATTCAAACAGCCCCACCTGATCAGGCCAAAGCCTCATGCTTCTCAACCTGTATTTCATGGGGGGCAACGGTCCTCCTGTGCCTTCCAACAACTGGGATCCAGAGGTACACTGCCTCTGAATATGGAAGATCCACATAGCCATCATGATTAATGGTCATGGACGGCCCATCTGCTCCTCCATGAATTTGTCTCATCCCCTTTCAAAGCCATCTAGGCCAGCAGCCATTGCGACATCTTGAGGCACAGAGCTCCAAACCTTGTTCATCATTTTGCTTGTTTATATCCAGACATAGGTTGTCACAGCAAACGTGCAACAGCCCTGCATGGTTCCCAGATAGCAGAGGCCCAGCAGAGAGATCAGCAGCTTACCCAAGGACACCAGTCAGTTTGTGGCCAAGGTCACGCTCTTGGCCACTCTCTCATGTCCATTCAAAAGTTCGGGTTGCAACAGACACCACCCAGAGTCTGGATTTTCCTTGGCCTCTTCTTGGCCAGTAAGGGATGGGAAGGGCCGCATCTCAGTGGTCTGACCAAAGCTCCACGGCACCTGCCTACTCTGGAGGGACACCATGATTGGAGCTTTGGTCCTGGGCAGAGTTCTCCTGCTAGGCCCCATAGGCAGGAGGGCCAGCCTGCTGAGGTGACGCACAAGGGACTGATTCAGTCTTGGCCTCTTTCCGTGCCTCTCCTCACCCACTACCCCCCTCCTGCATCCTGTTTACTTAAGCCGTTTGTAGAATTTCACAGGTTTGGGGATTAACGGGTGGCACCCTGAAACCCAGCCAGGAGTCTGCACAGAGCCAGGCTCTGTTCTCCTGCTCAGGACAGAAGCAGGGGGAAAGAGGTGATGGTCCAGACCAAACAAGGGGGCTCTGCCAAGGAGGCTGCCACCGGCAAAAAGGCTGGCAGGACTGGCTTCAGGATCTGGATAAGAGAAGCCACCAGACAGATCCTTCGTGAGGCTCTACCGCACCTCTGCATGAATCACTGGCCCGACGGCCTTCCGGGCTGCTTCTATTGAGGGCAGGGGTGGGTGGCTTACCCCACCACTTCTCTTCACCTGACTCATTCCATCACACCCAACGTGGAGAATCAGCTGCTCTCAGAGAAGGCTGCCCAAGTGTGTGCTGGAGGTGGTCAAACAGAAAGTGCTTCTACTTAATTTTGCAAAGCAAGGAGTGCGCATGTGTGAACACACACAGGAAGCCACTTCATCCTCGGTGTGACTGCTGGTCTCTTGAGCCCTTTGTGACAGGCATACCTCTCCTGAACTTCGAAGCTCAGAAGTCTGTCTCATCTGCACTTTTTAACTAAAGGTGCGAACTTGGAACTTTCTGCATGCATACCTAGTGCTCAGCCACTGAGCTACAGCCCACAGCAGTCTTCGCCAACCGAGTGCCCTCCAGATGTTTTGGACTACAACTCCAATGGTAGTCCAAGAGCTCTGAAAGGTGGCAGGTTGGCATAGGCTGATCCACATGTTTCCTACACAGAGATGAGGAACAGGTTCAGAGGAGGGCAAAAGGATGATCAGGGGACTGGAAACCAAGTCCTATGAGGGGAGACTGAAAGAACTGGGCATGTTTAGCCTGGAGAAGAGAAGACTGAGGGGAGATATGATAGCACTCTTCAAGTACATGAAAGGTTGTCACACAGAGGAGGGCTGGGATCTCTTCTCGATCGTCCCAGAGTGCAGGAGATGGAATAATGGGCTCAAGTTGCAGGAAGCCAGATTTCGACTGGACATCAAGAAAAACTTCCCAACTGTTAGAGCCATACGACAATGGAACCAATGACCTAGAGAGGTAGTGGGCTCTCTGACACTGGAGGCCTTCAAGAGGCACCTGGACAGCCATCTGTCGGGAATGTTTTGATTTAGATTCCTGCATTGCGCAGGGGGTTGGACTTGATAGCCTTATAGGCCCCTTCCAACTCTACTATTCTATGATCTTCTCTGCAGAGAAAAGAGTTAATACGTGAAATGTGGTGAGAGATTTCAGAGGCAAAAGTGGCCTAGAGGAAAAAGCAATTTAACGTGGGAAACATTAAGGGGAATACAAAACAGCCTTTCATTGAACTTACCTCAAAAGCGAATATACAGCTCAGTGAGATAGAGTTTACTTATTATGGCGCCAGCCACCCTTAATCCTTGTTCAAACTCCAAGGAATGCAATAAAATTGGTGAGTAAATTCCAGGTACTCTGTGACCCTTTTCTAAGCACTCTTGAAAGCTCCTAGCCCAAAGCGCTGCCTGCCTCCATGTATACACTGAACTTGGAACTCAGGGATTTGGGTTCAAGTCCTGACATTTTGGAATTCACAATGCAGACTTTTCATTTATTTTTATTCAACAAAATTTATATACTACTTGATTGTAAAAAAATCATCTAAGTGGTTTACAAAACACATTAAAATTGGGCTCTTACTGGGAGGAAGGGTGGGATATTAATTTTAATAAATAAATGAATACATAAATAAATTAAAAATTATCAATAAAACAGTTAAAACAAGTAATTAAAACAAATCTTAAAACAACTAAAACAGCAACAGACTAAAAAGATAAAAACACATCAACATCTATGTGTCTGGCTAACCCTAAAATGTCTATTGCTTAAACAAAAAAGTTTTAAGTAGGTACCGAAAAAAATACAGCAAAGGTCAACAGGCAGGGAGTTCCAAAGCGTAGGTGCTGCCACACTAAAAAAGAATGATTTCTTACAAGTGCAGGATATTATGCAGCACCTGTAATAGGACCTATTCCACTTACATGAGTTTGTCTCTTTCACAGACTCAGTTCCTCACCTGTAAAATGGGAATAACTGTGCCCTGCCTCCGGGGCTGTGGTGACAGGTACGAGATTAAATCTAGTTTTAAGCACTTAAGGACAGGATTCTACATATGTGAAAATGTGTCAAGAGTTGATGAGTGAATCTGTCCATTTTGATTTCTAATTTTCCCCACTCTTAAGTTCAGTTCTCCACCTCAGTTTGGGATTTTTTTTAAAAAGCCCTCCAAAATTCCCCAGCATTTTAATGCAAATTTCTCCTAATGAACACATTTTCGTATGCATTTTTGCCAAAAGATGCACATTTTTGGAAGCTAACATAATGCATTCTTGTATGTTATTTTCACCCATATTATTTTTGTGATGTTATTTTATGCACATTTTACGCTAATATATGCATTTTTGTACATATTCTTTTGCTGAAGAACTGCATTGCAAACTTTGGAGGCATGTGAATTTCAAAGGACGGCTGTGTTTCAGTTAGTAATTGTTTCGGAAAGTGAGGTTCTCCTTTAAATGCAAACCAATTTGAATTTCTCCCCCCTTCCTTATCAAGAAAGACTGGAATGCCCCCTCCAACAGCCGTCAGGTTTGGTATGTTCTGTTTTCTGAATGTCCTTGTTTGATGTGCATAACACAGGCCAGAAGCCATCAACAAGGGGGCACTCTCTGCACTTTTCCCCTGCTTAAAAACAAGCAAGGCTGCTAAACCTGGCCCAGACTAAAGCCATGCTCTTGCAAGTTCAGGCACCCAAACCTGTCTGAAAACTTCAAAGATTCACCAGTATGGGAGGGATTTCACATCATCCAGCTATTACTTCTGGTGCTTAACGCAGGAAGGAGAGTCTCAGATGAACGTCAGCAAAAAGGTCTCCCATCGGCAAATATTAATTAGCAACGATACTAACAACCTCTTTACATACTATATAGCACTGTGTGTGTGTCTGTGTTCAAAGCACTTGCCTGGCAGCAACCACAAAACAGCCTTGTAAGGTAGGCTGACATTATGATCCTCATTACACATTGGGAGCGGGGGATGAGGTGGAGAGAACAGCTTCTGCAAGGTCATCTCCTGAGTTGGGGAAGGGCCTCAGCTCAATATTAGAGAACCTGCTTTGCACGCAGAAGGTCCTAAATTCAATCCTCAACGGCATCTCTGGGTAGGGCTGGGAGAGACCCATCTGAAACCCTAGAGAGTTGCTGCCAGCCAGTGTGGCCAACAGCTAGCTAGGTGGATCCGTGGCCTCTGCATAAGGCAGCTGTTGAGATCTGAACTGGAGGCCTCCCGATTTGCTGCTTGCACTCTTGGCCACACCAGCTGTAGCGAAAAGCCCTGGGAGAGCTCACCACCGGCTGGGCAACACCATTCAGACCAGACCTGGCAGCAAAGCTCAAGGCCGGCTCTCTCCCGCCCCTGCAGCAGAGTGTCTCCCAGCCCAGGTCCTTGAGATTCCTCAAGGGGAGATGCTGGATTGGACCTGAGGCTCCTGGCACGCAAGAGACACACTTGGCCACGTGAGAGACCACCCTTCTACAATGAACCTAGTTGACCTGGGCCACCCGGGCCCCAATGCCACTTCCACCCCAGCCAGGGTCCCGAAGGGTCCCCCTCCCCTTCCCAAATCTTGTGCTTACCTCAGTGCCAGGAGTCTGACCCCATCCACCAAACAGACTGAGATGTAACAAGGAACTCCGCAGAGGTGCTTCCTTGCCTCAGTCTCTGTGCAACCAAAATCTCATCCCCGACGGCCTGGACACCCCACACCGGCAAGGCAAATGCCACCCAAGCCAGCGTTGTGCTAGTTGTTCTGCTGTTGCCAAATCAACGTTACTCCTGAAAATGTTATTTCAAGGAACCAGGAAGCCATCCAAATTGGGGAAGTGAATGGGCGGGGGGGATCTGCGTCAGCATTCACCACGGCGGCCTTCATAAATCACAGCACTTTGGTGCAACCTCCTCCGTAAGCAGCGTTGACTCCACCTGCAAATGGAATCATGTGTGGCAACTTAGGAAACTCCAGACCACTTCTGGCTTCTCTGGGGGCATGCAGGAACACACCGAGTCAGGCGCCACCCACCCCTGGTGTGTCCTCGAGGAAAGCTGCTGCTTTCATCACAAAGCCACCCTGCAGCCAAAGTCCCACACCCAAGGATGCTGCAGGTTCCGCTAGCAAGTCTCCCTTCCTTCTACCACCTTAATAAATTATTAAACTGATATTAAACTACCTCATGGCAAAAAAATAGTAATAATATTTTTTTTAAATCCCACATATTTTGACATGTTTGTGTTGATCTTAAGGGAAAGCAAAGAGACAAGCTGAAGTATGCAGGCTTTGGGATCAAAAGCACACAGCTTTTTTTCCTTTTTCAGGTTTGAAAAAGCCACAACACTACGCACGCTTAGTCAGAAGTAAATCCCCACGCGGGTTTATTCCCAAACAAGCATGAAGAGGATTGCAGCCTAAGGTGTGAAAGGGACAAGGGATGAAAGCACACCAACTTCTTCTATAAAAACAAAAAAAACCACACTGAGCTTGCAACTGCATCACCACACACCTAGAAGCCACAAAAGGCAGAAGCAGTCACAGTTTGGATGTGCTGAAGCCCCAAACGAGCTTCTCTACATAAGCCAGTCTTTCATTCTTCCATATCCATATATTCAGTGAAAAAAGCACACTGTCCAGAATAGCACAGACATCACTATAATTAAGCAGCAGATCTCTCCATTTTGCTTGCCCTTTTGTGCAGGCTGGGAAAAGCTGATCTGGGGCAATTGCCCTAGGAGGAAGGGTTAGGCACAGAGGACGAGAGGGATCCGCTTTAGATACTGAGTCGGATCATTGATCCATGTAGCTCAATACTGTCTACACTGACTGGCAGGGGCTCTCCAGGATTTCAGGCAGGAGTCGCTCCCAGCCCTACCTAGAGATGCCGCCATTGGGGATTCAACCTGGGCCCTTCTGCACGCAAGACGGGTGCTCTACCCACTGAGCCATGGCCCTCCCCTTACAATGTAGCTTTGAAAAAAGGTGGGTAAGGAGGGAGCATCCAATGAAGCTGAATCTTGGAAGATTCAGGACAGACATAAGGAAGGCCTTCTTCAGGGTGGCCCCAGAGTAAATGATGGAGTTTGCTACTACCACAAGAGGTGACACGCAGTGGTCACCCACTTGGATGGGTTTCCAAGGCAGGCAGACAAATTCGTTAAAAGATTAAGACCATCAAGAGCTACTAGTCATGATGGCTACCTACGACCTCCAGCATCAGAGGCCCCTTGAGGCCCAGTGGCTGGGGCACCCAAAGGGCAGAGGGGCGGCTGTGCTGGCGCCCTGCCTGGGAAAGTCCCAGAAGCACCTGATTGGCTAGAGTGGGAAGCCAAGGCCAAAGGAGGCAGGCCCTGGTCCGGGCAGGCAGGACTCTTCGCGGGATTCCCGTGTCCAGGGAGATGTGCTAGAGAAGGGTGCGAGCATAAAGACCCTCAGAAGAGTGGGGAGGGGGCGGATCAGAGGAAGGGCCCATCAGGTCCAGCACCGAGTCAGCTTCCCCCCAACAGGGGCAAACCAGATGTTTCCTGGAAACCCACAAGCCGCGGGTCAGGAAGGCAACAGCTCCCCACTGTGCCCCCCCTACAGAGGGGCAGCCATCAGCCCCCTTGTCCTCCGCGCTCCCCCTTGAAAGCCATCTGAGTCGGCGGCGGAGTTCCATTCAGGGCGAAGGCGTCCTTTTGAGAAGTGGCCTCTGAGCACGTGCAGAGGGAAAGTCCCTCACCACCGCTCCGCCAGAGTCTCGAAGGGAAGCTTTGCGCCTGGGGATCGGGCCCTCCCTCCTCCTCCGCCTCCTCCCGCAACCCGAAAAGGCTTGGCCGGCTGGATCGAGACTCGGGGCGGTGCCGGACACCCACCCCTCCCATAGGCGCCTACCTTTGCTAAAGCAAGAGGCATGACTCCCCCCGCAGAGAAGACTGAGGGTACCGATCCGCACCGCCCAGGAGGAGGAGCCGCCGCCGGGTCTGCTCCCCGCCCCCTATCCCAGGCGCCCGGCCGCCGGCCCCGCTGGCCTTCCGCCCCCTGCCCCAGCCTGCCCACCGGAGGGCGATCCGCCCCCGCCCCGATCCAGAAGGCACCTCCTTGTTTCTGCGTCCCACGTGAGCTTGGCGGAGCGGGGGAGGGGCGCAGGACGCCTGGGTTCTCCCCCCGCCCTCTTGACCCTCGAGGGAGCGGGCAGGCGCCCTCGGGAGGAAGGCCGGAGATCGGTTGAGCCCCGAGGGAGTTACTTCGGAGTAAAGCCGGCGGCTTAAGCCTGGGCTGCCAGGGTCGGAGAATGCGAGCGCCGTCCTACTCGGAAGTAAGGCGCACCGAGTCCCGCGGGGGCCGAGTAAGCGCGCGCGGGATTGCAGTCGCCCCGGTTGCAGGGGTTAACAAGCGGGCTCCTCCTCTCTTTCCAGCCGGCCCGCTGCGGCTTGCTGTGCGGAGTCTGCAAACTTCCCGGCTTCACGGGACGCCTCGTCAGGAAGAAGAAAAGAAGCCGAGGCACATCGGACGCCGCCTTATTGGTCCATCCGGCTCAGCATCGCTCGCACTGACTGGCAGCGCTTCTCCAGGGGTTCAGACAGGGAGGCTTTCCCTACCTGGAGGTGCCGCCGGGATGTGACCCGGACACCTGCAGTGGTTGCCGCCGCCGCCGCCCCCTTTACCCGAGGATGAGGCCAGCGGCAGCCTTGCCCTTCTCCTCCTTCAGCCCCACTGCTCTGATTAAAGCAGGGGTGGGGGACCTCAGGCCCTGGGGCCAAATGCAACCCTCCTGACCTCTGTATCCGACCCCCCTGCCCAAATTCTCCCTAGATCCCACCCCTCACTGGCCCTGCCTTGCACCCTCCTTTTGCCTGGCTGGGAAATGGCCTTGTTGAACTCCAGGAAAGCCTCTGGTTTGTCTGGGTGGAGGACTGAGCGACAGTAGGGCAGTGGCAAATTCAGCAGTGCAGGGTCCCATCACGCTAGTTACAGCTGCCACCACCTCCCCCCCTTTATTGCTGCTGGGTTGAGCATGAGATCCTTGTTAATGCCCTCTCCCACATCAAAGACATCCCTAGGAGCCAATCAGCATGAAAGAGGAGAGGGTGAGCTACTGAAAAGAGTCTTCTCAGTGGCTGACTCACCTCCTTTCACTCTGATTGGCTACAATCAGCAGGAAAGGACAAGGAATTGGATATGTTTTTTATTGTACCTTGTGCATTCTATTGTAAACCGCTTTGAGATCTTTTAGATAGTAAGCGGTCTATAAATGGAAATAATAATAATAAGGAAGCACTTTGGAAGACTCTTCTCAGTGACTAACACACTCCTCTTTCGTGCTGATTGGCTGGTAGGATGTTGGAGACATAGGGACCCTGCTACCTCCAAAAAATGAGGGGTCTAAGACCCCACACAACTACACCCCTGTGAGGAGACGTGTGTGAGAGTATATACAAGCTAGCCTGTTGTACAAAGATAAAACTTCCATTTGTTGCTCTGCTCTCTTTTGCCTACAAGTGGCATGTGGACCCCAGAAGGTTGCTTAGAAGAGGATGCAGCTCTCAGGCCAAAAACGGTTCCCCATCCCTGGATCAAAGTTGCCCCGTTCCTTCTGTTGTCATTCCCTTTGCCAGTGATGGGGAACCTGGTGCCCCCTGGCGGCTGTTGGGCTCCAACGCCCACCATCCCCAGCCAGTTTGGCCAATGGTCAGGGGCGAGGTGGGAGCTGTAGTCCAACAACACCTGGATCCGCCTTGTGGTAGCAGCGCAGAAACTGCCATCTGCTGGCCTGATAGGAAGCGACGGAAATTCCTCTGAGGATGTGCAGACTGCCAACTAGGAGCTGCGTAACAGGGATTAGGGAGGCCTGGGAGACACCCCTGCGTGAGACCTGGGAGAGCCGCTGCCAGCCAGTGTTGACCATAGTGAGCTAGCTGGACCAATGGCCTGACTCGGTTGGGACAAGGCAGCCTCCTATCTTCCCTGGCTCAGGCAGGCCCTTCCCAAAGTCACTTCCTCTCCCACCTGCCCCAGTGTTCAGAGAGCAAAAGGCAGAGACTTAATCCCCCAGGAATGCAGCTCTGCCTGGCTCCTGGTGGGGATGGGGGGCAGGGAGAGAGAGAGACTGCAAAAAAGCAGACCTTTTGCAGGGAAGAGTGGTCAGTGCGCATCCCCCCCCCCAGCAAGCCCCAAGCCGAGTTTCCCTTCCCCAGTTCTGTCCTGGACCCTCTTTCCAAGCCCCCCTTCTTCCCACCCACCCCCAACCTGAGAAAATAGAAAGAGCATCCAGGCTTCACTGGCCTGCCCAAAGAGGCCTTTGTGGTGGAGGCTGATCCACTGCGGCAGTTCAGGCCCTGCCGTGCCAGCCCTCACTTGCCCACATTTAAAGCCAGTCTGCCGGGGGGGGGGGAGGTACTGGCTGCCAGCTTCTTCCTCCTTAGTGTCCATGACCTTGCAGAGGTCAGCAGGGATGAGGATGGGCTCACAGGCCGCCCCCTGTCAGCCTCTGCGCCTTCTGCCCCACTGGCCACCACTGGGGGTTCGCTTTTAGAAAGGGCAGCAGGGAGCCTCAGGCATGCCCCAAGCACAGGCGGCGATGGGAGAAGACCAGCTGGGCCAGAGAGAACACTCCAGCGGGTGGTCAAGGGAGAGGAGACGCCCTTGTTGGCCTCAAGGAGGAGGCCAAAAGATCCAGGTTGGCTTGTGCAAATCTGGCGAGTCACTTTTCTACACGAATCCGTGCGCTCAAAGCGACTTTCAGTTAATGAAAAGATTAAAATCTACAAATATAAAAAGTTTGTTGAAAAACAGCATGTGAGGCAGAGGAACAACCCTTCTTGGGAAGGCTACACAACAGAAGCCCTCCAATCGCCTTCCAACGTTAAGGAGCAAATTCCTGGGAGAAATGTTTTCGCCTTGCTCCTGAAGATGGATAGTGATGGCTCCCTGGGGAGAGCGTTCCACAAATGGGGGGCTGATGGAGCTGGTCATTCAGTGGAGCTGAAATTTTACTCACAGAGCTTCATCTACAAACAGAAAATAGCTTGATGCTAGCTTCTGAGCAGGGGGTAAAACCCTCCTCTTGATATGGAATAGCAGCCGTGCCCTAGAGACTATGCTAGAGAAAATTTTTAGCCAGCCTCAGCAAGTCCTTAGTAACGCTATGCACAGAAGTAGGGGAAAACTGCATAGATGATGCCTTTAAGCTGGCTCACAGCCCTGTCACACTGGGTCGTAATCTCTGGGGAAGAAAGAAAGACCAAATGACATGATTTTTTTTTAATAACCACGTCATGAAAAGGTGCTTTAGAGATGGACGAGCAGAGCCTGCAACAAAATTTTGCAGCAAGGAGTGCCCCAGTTCAAGATTCCAGACAGATAGCCATGCATTTTTTCCAAGTTACTCCATTCCCCTCCTCCCCCCAATCCCAAGCCATCCAGCATTGTGTGCCCACTGAGTGTGCTCAATCCTCCTCACACACCCCCACCAAGGAAAGTGTTGTGGTGCTTCTATTGTGTGGGTTTGTGGAGGGGGGTTACTTCGGCAGACCTTGGGTTCCACCAAATCTACTGATGGCTACATATGGATTCACCCACACAAAGAATGAGTTTGCTATTAGTACACAGAGTTGGGGGGTGGCTCCCAAACTTGTTTTCCCGTGGACCACGTGAAACAAAACCCTATGAGGGGAGACTGAAAGAACTGGGCATGTTTAGCCTGGAGAAGAGAAGACTGAGGGGAGATATGATAGCACTCTTCAAGTACATGAAAGGTCACATAGAGGAGGGCTGGGATCTCTTCTCGATCGTCCCAGAGTGCAGGACACGGAATAATGGGCTCAAGTTGCAGGAAGCCAGATTTCGACTGGACATCAGGAAAAACTTCCTAACTGTTAGAGCCATACGACAATGGAACCAATGACGTAGGGAGGTGGTGGGCTCTCTGACACTGGAGACCTTCAAGAGGCAGATGGACAGCCCCGTCAGGGATACTTTAAGTTGGATTCCTGCCTTGAGCAGGGGGCTGGACTCGATGGCCTTGTAGGCCCCTTCCAACTTTACTATTCTATGATATGATCACACTCTTCACGTCCTTCAAAGGTTGTCACACAGAGGAGGGCCAGGATCTCAATTGTCCATGAGTGCAGAGACATGGAATAATGGGCTCAGGTTACAGGAAACCAGATTTCAGCTGAACATCAGGAAAGAAACTTCCTGTTAGAGTGATACGACAATGGAACCAATGACCTAGGGAGGTGGTGGGCTCTCCAACACTGGAGGCGTTCAAGAGGCAGCTGGACAGCCACCTGTCAGGGATGTTTTAAGTTGGATTCCTGCCTTGAGCAGGGGGTTGGACTTGATGGCCTTATGCCCTCCCCAACTCTTTTATGATTCTATGAAAATTCCTTGGCAGACCATCTATTTATTTTTATTTTATTTATTAAATTTATTAGTCGCCCATCTGGCTGGCTGTCCAGCCAAAATAAAAACATACAAATACATTAAAACATTAAAAATCTCAGCAATAATAATAAAACCTAATCCACCCCAAAAGCCTGCCTCAAGAGCCAGGTCTTCAAGGTCCAGCGGAAGCTCATCATAGAGGGGGCATGGTGGAGATCATTTGGGAGGGAATTCCACAAAGTGGGGGCCACAACTGAAAAAGCCCTCTCCCTAGTTCTCACCAGTCTAGCTGTTTTAACTGGTGGGGTAGAGAGAAGGCCTTTTGAGGCTGATCTTGTTGGGCGGCATTGCTGCTGATGCTGGAGGCGTTCCTTCACAGACTGGGCCGAAACCGTATAGGGTTTTAAAGGTCAGAACCAACACCTTGAATTAGGCCCGGAAAACAATGGGTAACCAGTGCAACTCCTTCAGCACTGGAGTGATGTGATCTCGCCAGCTGCTGCCTTTAATCAGGTAAGACGCCGCATTCTGTACCAGTTGCAGCTTCCAGACCGTTTTCAAGGGTAACCCCATGTAGAGCTCATTACAGTAGTCTAGGCGAGAAGAGACCAGGGCATGTACCACTGATGGGAGCAGATGGTTGGGAAGGTAGTGTCATGGCCCCTTCAGAGGACTCGGAGAAAGAGGAAGAGGCAGAGTTGGCAGACCCAGAACTAGTGGAACCCCTGAGGACACAACTCTGGCTCTTCCCCAGCTGGAGAATGTCCAGGACCTGGCTGAAGCCCCTCAATTGGATTCTGGACATGAACAGGAGGCTCCCCTCCCCCCTGCAGAAAGGAGACGCCAGCGAGTAGCACAGCAATGAAGGAAGAGGTTGGATCATTTAAGAACAAGCAGCTCTGAGCAGCTGGGAGACTAATCATGGGCACCTGGCTTAGGGAGTCTGTTATAAAAGGCAGTTCGTGGCTGCAGCAGACTGCTGACTACGTCGGTTGTGACCCCTCGCATGTAATGCCGTTGCTAGCCTCTAGACCTTCGGACTGGACCCCTGGCTTTCTGAACTCTGCTTCCCTACCTGGACGACGCTCTTGGACACTGCTACTGGTTAGTTTGTCAAGCCTTTCTTCTGCCAGCCGGCCTCCGTTATCTGCCTGGCCTTGACTGATTTGCCAGCTAACTGCTGGCTGCTTCGTTGCTGCCCAGCCCCCAGCCCTGAAGTTGACAGGTAAGGGCGCAGCCTCCGTATCAGATGGAGTTGATACAGCGCTGCCCGGCTCACAGCCGAGATCTGAGCCTCCATGGACAGCTGGGAGTCAAGAATGACCCCGAGGCTGCAGACCTGGTCTTTTAGGGGCAATTGTACCCCATGGAGCACCAGGTCAATATCCCCCAACCTTCCCTTGTCTCCCACAAACAGTACCTCGGTTTTGTCAGGGTTCAGCTTCAGCTTATTCCTTCCCATCCAGCCACTCACCGACTCCAGGCACTCGGATAGGGTTTCTACAGCCAACCTCTCTGAAGATTTGAATGAGATATAGAGCTGCGTGTCATCTGCATACTGGTGACACTGCAGCCCAAATCTTCTGATGATAGCCCCCAGCGGCTTTATCTCGATGTTAAACAGCATCAGGGAGAGGATGGAGCCCTGTGGCACCCCACAAGTGAGAGGCCAAGGATCCGAAACCACATCCCCCAATGCCACTCTCTGGTACCTACCAGAGAGGAAGGAGTGGAACCACTGCAATACAGTGCCCCCTATGCCTAACCTCTTCAGGCGGTCCAGAAGGATACCGTGGTCAACGGTATCAAAAGCCGCTGAGAGATCCAGGAGGACGAGGAAGGTGCATTCACCCCTATCCAAGGCCCTCCTCATATCATCCACCAAGGCGACCAAGGCCGTTTCAGTCCCATGTCCAGGCCTGAAGCCTGCTTGAAATGGATCCAGATAATAATTGTTCTTTCTGTTACAGCAATTACAAGACGCTGTGCTAGACACTGTATGATTTTTAATTTTATTTTTTGCTTTTATTTCTTGTATTGTATTTTATATTACAATTTGCATTCCATAAAATTAAAACTGTAATGCAATAAAATACAATTTAAGAGGAAGCAGTAAAAACACAATTAAAAATCAATATAAATATTGAATGCAGAGATGCTGTAAACCACTTGAAGCTCACAGACCACAGTTTAGGAACCCCTGGAATGGGATAAGATAGGATTTGTGAAATAAGTGACAAATAGCACCATCTGTTGACACGGGATACAGGAAATTGAAGCTTCAGATTCACAGGACCAGAGTTAGAGGGATGGATAGGTGTCTGTCTGTCTTGAAGATGCCACAGGAGTCTTTAAAACCACCTGTGCAACAGCCCAGCCAGCACAACTGATGGGAGTCATAGTGCAAAACATCCAGAAGGCACCAGGCTGGTGAAGACTGCTTTGGAGGAAATTGAAGGCCCATCCCAGTATCCACAGTTCTACACAATTACACTTTTCTGTCTTGTCTGATGACAGACCACAGGCAAACACAGAATCATAAGAGTTGGAAGGGGTCCATAAAAACAAGAGAAGGGCAGAAATGAGTCCAGACCCCCCTAGGCACCCACCAGCAATGAGGCAAGGGTCAGAAGAGGAGACCCAGGGTTCTTTGAACACAGTTCAGGGTCAAGGTCAGCAGCTGGAATTCCAGAATCAGGAGCTGCAATCTGAGACAGCACAAGAGCATGAAGTTGTTCCAACAACTTGGCCTGCCTACCCACCCAGAAGTTGGGAAATTACTTGTAGTAATGCCTGTCCTGGGAAGTCCTGGCCTGATGCCTGGGGGGGGGGGCACTCCTTCTTGGGCACTGGGCCTGCTCCTGCCTCTAGCTTCCCTCCTCCCTTGACAACTCAGTCTGTGCTGTGGAACTTCCCTCCTCTCCTGGCTAGGGATGGATGAGAACCAGCTTATGCTGGATCACCAGCTATGGCTGTCCTAGATCAGGATAATCTGGCCACAGTTGTCCATACTCACACCTGGACTACTGTAATGTGCTCTATGCAGGGCTGCCCTTGAAGATAGTCCAGAGGCTGTGGTTAATACAGAATGCAGTTGCTAGATTGGTAAGTGGGGCAACCCAGTGGGACTGTGTGTCACCGGTCCTGAAAGCACCAGTGAGCTACCACACCCAATTCAAGGTATTACTATTAGCATACACAGCCCTAAATGGCTTGAGATCCAAGTACCTAAAAGAGCACCTTTCCCAATATAAACCATCTCAGGCTCTATGAGCAGCCAGGGAGACTCTGGGTGATGCCACCACTGGGGGTTGGCAGGGACTAGTGACATGGCCTTCTTGGTGGTGGTTCCCCATTTGTGGAATGCCCTCCCAAGTGAGATACATCAGTCTCCTTCATCATTAACTTTTAGGAGAAATTTTAAAACATTCCTGTTTACCCAGGCATTTGACGACTGAAAATCTGGTCCCCTGCCAACCCTGAATTATTAGTTTGAAAGTAGGCAATTGCTTTTAGGAGTGTTTAACTGTTTTTAGACGTTGTAATAATATTGCTTTAGTATCGACATGTTTGCTACACTGGAGTCCTTTGGAGGAAGGGTGGCATATCAAGAAAAAATATATTATTTATTTATGTTTTATAAATAAATCATAAAGCCCAATTCCTAACCACTGGACATGTTGTTCTCTCACCCCTTTTGCCATCTAAGAATTCACCAGATGTGGCCCATATCTTTTCAAGCATATCTTCAAACGGGTTAGAACCTTATTCTTTTAAAAGAAAACTGAGGTTCTGTACCCACTACTTCATTCTCCAGGTATGTTCCACTCCTGTGGAACTGCAGCATACACACAGCCTTCTAATCCTTCAGAAAACTATCAATAAATTTTGGGATGGAAAAAGAGAAAGAGTGTGCACGCACATGTGAGTGCAAGGACGGGGGTAATTATATAGCATGGGCCCTTGCAAACCCCTTCCATTGTCTTCAAAAGACACTCACACGGAGTCTCAATTCTCCAAATAAATTCCAAGACACAGACCTACATCTTCCCAGGTCAGGCTTTATTTCATTTTTTTTATCTTCCCCATTGCTACTCTATAAAAATAAGGCTTGGATGAGTAGTGATCCACTTAAGGCCTAAAATGGTTCTTGTGCCTCAGAAACCAAGATCTCTGAAGAAGCAATGACAAGGGATAAAAATTACAGGTGGCTCTAAACCAGAGTGAGTTATCCCTGAAGAAAACAGTTGTGAAGAGGAGAGAAAAAATAGTTTGACTCCCATGAGGTTAAAAATGTCATTCAGGAAAGGTCACTGAAGGCTGGTTTTGTTTTGTTTTTTTGTGCAAAACACACACACACAGAGACTTTGCTCCCATATACCTAGTCAGCAATCGGCACACCAAAAATTCAGCACCCAGGTACAAACAGCCTGTTGCACATCATGGCATCTAACTATACAGGCAACTCAAAAATATACAGAAGTTAGAAGAGACGTATAGTGCATGTGTGTCTGATGGAATACAGTACCAGATAGCTAAGCATTATTGCCAGGTGCCCCTCTTTTCCTGAGACTGGTTATAAATAAATCCATTTAGATAAAGATTTTAAAAGCCTCCTTAAACTCTGGCTCTTGAACGGGCAGGACAAAAGTTTCAGGAAGATCCAAGAAATGATCACAATGTTCTTCTGTTGCTTCAGTTTTGGCAGAAACACATTTCTAAGTCTAGGCAGCTTAGATTCAGACCCAGCCGTGGAGGGCTCACAGTGATCAGGAGTTTCTTTGCTGAAAGGAGATGGAGTGAGCGCCTCCTCCCCGTTCGGCCAAGATGGAGAGAAGGGAGACGGCTTGGTCAAGCCTGGTAGCTCAGTTCAGCATTCATTTTTGTGTACATTTCATAGATTGTATCCAGGATGGGAGTCACTTTTGAGAGGAACTGGTGGATCTTCTGTAAGGTCTCCTCTTCTTTCACCTCTTTGCCCTTTTCCAGGGCTTTCAGCAAATCCGATTTGTACGGAAGAGCATACAAGGAGCCCTGATTGATGAGAAGAAGCCCATATGAAGCAAGATTGCATCTCCTATTACTGCAGATTAAATTAGGTCCAGAATAAAAATTCCACTCTCTGGCTTTGCACCCATGTTCAGAATGAATTACTTCTGTCCTGTTCCCCCAGAGGGCCAATGCACAAGGCTACCCTCCCTCACTTCACCCAGTAAGATGCAAACCCACAGTCAGCTTGTGGAAAGTGTGGCAAAACCTCTTGGCGTTACCCCCCTCCAATTAACTGTAGTGGAAAATAAATTTTGTGGAACAAGGAGAGAATGCCAACACATCCTTGGGGATGGTCTACTGAAATTAATTTATATATATGATAAAAAGAAAAAGAAACAGGAGATGATTTCTTATTTCAGTATATGCAAATCTATAGAGCTCTGTGCCAGTGGATGTTTTGACTGCCTGAATTCTCTAACTGGCAAGCACCAAAACTGATACTGGGCATAAGATCTAACATTGTGAGAATCTCATTTTTGTTTGTTTGTTGAAATAAAATTTCTAGCCCTTATAACTTCCAAGGTAGACTTGAAAGCACGTATACAACAATGGGTGAAATCTCAGCAGCCAAAAAGTGAGGAGGGAGAGGGGATAAGCTGGATTTCTATAAGCTACACCTCAATGTCTTGCACTGATTTACCCCTCTCAGTGACCAGCAGAATTATGCAGATACATATTAAAAAAATCTGTACGTTGCAGAATTCATCTTGTTTCCCTGGTGCATGATTGAAGTTACCTTAGTGTAGAATTCTTTTGAAATGTACAATAGGCTCAGGGTTAGATATGTACATTGGTCCGGAAGCTGTAGCTGGTGCAAACTGTGGCAGCGTGACTGCTCACTGGGGCAGGGTATTGCCAACATGTTATCCTGCTGCTGAAAGAATTGCACTGGCTGCTATTAGCTGCCGAGCCAAGTTCAAGGTGCTGGTTTTGGTGTACAAAGCCCTATACAGCTTGGGACCTGAAAGATCGCCTTACCCCTTATATACCCAGCCAATCACTGTGCTCTGCAGGCGAGGCCTCCTGCAGATACCATCTTATCAGGAGGTCCGTTCCGCACAACATAGGAAACGGATCTTTAGTGTTGTGGCACCGCCGCTTTGGAATTCCCTCTCCTTAAATATTAGACAGATGACACCTCTGAAGTTTAGACAACTTCACAGAGGATAAAAGCTATCAGTGGCTGCTATCCATGATGGCTTAAATGCATCTGCATGCTGGAGCTGGAGCGGATGCATTGCGTTGGCTGAGCTGCTTGACTGCCATGGTGATCCAATTTAGCTATCAGTTTGTAATATGATTTATTCTACATCAACAAAAATGGTTGGTTTTTGTCTTATCTGAATTTATTGTTGGCTTTTGTAAGCTTGCTTCTCTCCGCACCCCCAGCCCTTTGCATTCTGATATTTTGAATGTTCGTTGTGAGCCACGTTGCGCACAGCATGCTGGAGAAAGGTGGCATATAAATAAACAATCAATCATCAATCAATCAATCTTGTATCTTCCCCTCCACTGTCAGAGGCAATATGCCTCAATATACCAGTCGCTGGGATTTACGAATGGGGGAAACGCTGCCTGACTCGGGTCTTCCTTACAGGCTTCCCATTGGGGCATCCAGTTGGTTGCTGTGAGAACCGCAGGCTGGAGTGGATGGGCCTCTGGCCTGACCCAGGAGGGCTCTCCTTATGTCTTTGGGCTAGCAAATCTCCACACGTCAATTATGTGCTGTGTGAAGAGGCCTTTTCCCTTGTCTGCCCTGAGTCTGCTGCCAGGATGCATCACTGTTTAAACTTTGGGCGTGTGGCTGCACTTTTCTTTCTAAACCAAATAGCCCCAGAGGCTGCGTAGCCTTTCCTTGTAAGGGAGTCGCTCTGTCCTGCTCATCTTTCCACCTCTGCAATGTCCTTGTGGAGATGAGGTGCCCAGAGCTGGATGCAGCATTCCGTACCTGGACAGCCAGGTGACAGGCCCAGCCCTCGTGCCCAGTTGATGAGTGCCCTGCAAGGCATCCGACCAGCCACTGTGCAGGGCTGCTGAGCCCCACAAGCCCCTTGAATCAGGCTGGCTCAGCTGGGTGGCTCTCGCAGACTGTGCACTCACCAGGAAAAGCTTCTGCAGCATCCAGCCATGGTACTTCCTCAGGGCCAACTCGTAGGCTTTGGTGGCGTTGATCCGGATGAGGTTTGGGTTCTCCTCATCCCTCTCGCCATCACAAAGGCTCTGCAGCAGGACCTGGATGAACTTCAGACCCCTGTGAGAAAAACAACAGCCACGTGAGTGAGAAGGCGGGACTGACTTGGTCATATCAAGGCTACGTGTGTGTCTAGCAGAAGCACAGGCCAGAAACTGGAGTTAAACTCAGCATCCAAAGGACCTGTCCTACTCTTTCATCCCTTCAAACAGGGGTAGCCAGCCTGGTGCCCTCCAGATATTGTGGTCTACAACTCCCATTGTCCCTGACCGTTGGCTGAGGCTGATGCAAGCTGCAGTCTAAAAAAGCTGGGATGGCACCAGACCGGCTACCCCGGCTGAGAATCTAGATACATACAAACATTTTGCAACAACAGCGAGTCAGCTCCCTCCCCGTGGGGAAAAAATGAGCAGATGGAATCCTCCTGAGGCCCTGGCTGGAATGAAGCGCAGCCCCTCTCTGATCTCTCTCACAATGGGATAAAGAAGTCCCTAGTACTTACTTCTCAAAGAGGACTAGAGACTTGATTATTTTCATTCAAATCTTAAGTACCACAGGAGTGCTCTGTGATACAAAGACTAAACTGATTGCATGCTGGGGAGTGGGGCAGAGAAACATGTGGGCTGAGCCTACACACAGCTTTTCCCAACCTTTGGGTCCCCAGATGTTGTTGGACTACAACTCCCATCAGCCCCAGCCAGCATGGCCAATGGTCAGAAATGATGAGAATTGCAGTCTGGCAACATCTGGGGACCAGCAGGTCGAGAAAGGATGTACTGGAGCACTGAAGAAATGCACAGAGTGTTGGGAAAAGTAGGGAGGGTTGAAACGGATTTTTAAATTTATTTGATTTGATTTAGAAAATACAAGAAGTGCATAAACATACACATATATCACAGAGTATCAAATATATATGCTCCTTCTGGAAGGAAGGGCGGGATATAAATTTAATAAATAATAAAAATAAAAATAAAAATGTGTGCCACACAATTATAAATACCATCATAAATATCATAATCCAATAACTACTTGTTATTAATTTGCCACACAGAAAAACTATTGTATTCATCGATGTTTATACTGTATCTGTTCTTCATGAATTCAAATAAAGGAAACAAGTTATCTTTTTTAAAAATTATCTTTTGTTTACTATCTCTCAGTCTAATAAGATCGGTAAGCTTAGGCATCTCTGCTACCTTCCAAATGTTTGCTAATCCTTTTACTGTTTTGCTAATCCTTTTATTGTAGGTGACGGTGACCTGTTTTTTCCATTTTTGTGCCACTAACATACAAGCAGCAACAATTAAATTCCATGTTAACTTTTTATGCTGAACTTGTTCACCCAAATATCTTTAGAAAATGGTCAAGGGGTCTAAGGACAGGAGGCAACATGTTACCAACTAAATTTTTAATGACTTTTCCCCCATGATCTTTTGATTAATGGACATATCCACCAAATTTGCTCCAAATCTCCCAACATTTCCAATTATATATTTTGCAATCTGTGTGGTGTCATGTACCACTGATAAAGCATTTTATAATGATTTTCTTTTATATTTTCTCAAGCGACATCGTGCCGGTCCTGACATGGCTTTGCTAGCTGGGGCTGATGGGAGTTGAAGTTCAAAACATCTGAAGGATGCCAGATTGGCAAAGGTTGTTGAGTCACACATCATCATCATATCAGCCAATCAGCACTCAGACACCAAGGAAGCCTCAAAGCAACCCCCTCCCCAACCCAGATCACACCTCACCTTTTCAGCCACATAAGAGCTAAGGTTGCCCCAACTTTTGGCCAGGTGGATCCATACATCTCCTTTTCCACCTCCAATATGTTCTGCAGGGTCTTGAACTTGCTTGGATTCGATTCGTAAACCGCTCGTATTTTCTGAAATGGAACCAAACAGACTTAATTCGACCATGCACAGAACTAGGCATAGGTGACAAATCTCCCTTCTACATCTAACTTTTGTTGTGAGGTCAGAGGGGAAAGGGGGAAGACAGATGCTTCTTGTCTGGTGAGGCTGTTTATCCACCTCGCCGAGTATTAACTACTTGGATCAGCAGAGGGTCTCCAGGCTCTCTGGCAAAGGGGGGGGGGCTTCCCATCAGTAGCCACGAGGGATGGAAAGAGCTGTTTCGGTTCTCTCAGCTTCTCATTTTGCCAATGTTAAATTCAGTCCTCTACATCTCTACAGCAATCTGCAATTTTTTAAAAAAAGAATCCTCATGAAAATTTTCCACCATTTTAGTGCGAATTTCTCCAAATAAACACATTTTTGTAGGCAGTTTTGACAGAGAGACACATCTTCGCAAGCCACTTCTCATCATTTCATGCCTTTTTGCCTGTTATTTTCACTCATGCATTCATTTTTATGCACACTTTCCCCTAATATATGCATTTTTGTAAATGTTGTTTAGCAGGCGAACTGCATCCCAAAATTCCAATAAATGTGAATTTCGAGGCATGGCTGTGTTTCGGTTCTCATGTTGTTTCAGAAATTGTGAATTTGATAAATTCTGCTTGAAATGCGAACCAAATCGAAATTCTCACCCATCCCTAGCAGCCGCTCAATCCTGTTAACTGGATAAGGCTATCCACGGCTACTAGCCATGACGGCTGTGCTCTGCCACCACAGTCAGAGGGAGCAGACTTCTGAAACCCAGTTGCCGGAAGGCACAGGAGGGGAGGGTTGCTCTTGTGCTCAGGTCCTGAATGTGGACTTCCCATAATGGGCACCTGGTTGGCCACTGTGAGAACAGGATGCTGGACTAGATGGGACACCGGCCTGATCCAGCAGGCTCTTCTTATGTGAGGTGCCAGGGACAGAACCTGTGACCTTCTGCATGCAGAACAGGTGCTCAGCTACTGAGGTGTGGTCCTGCCACTTCTGCACTTGCTCCCTCCCAACGCTTGGCTGATAACACCCCCCCCCCCCCGGCAGCATTACCAACTAGCCATCATCTCCCAAAGACTCTCGATCTCCCTTACCTTAATGTTCCCAGATAGGTCAGCTTTGACTGGAGCATAAACAATTGGGGCCCCCAGGCAATCTATAAGGAAAAGGAACAATCTTGGGTTAATAAAGCCCAGAGATGAATTCCAGCCTGACGTGAGACTCCTGCTTAAAACCTGGCTGGCAGAAACAGAACTGTTTCCATAGGAAGAACCACCCTGACTACACGAGGCACGTGACCCAGCACTGGCTGAGTGTAGGTATTTAGCCTAGAGAAAGGGGGGGACATGAGAGCACCCTTCACAGGCCCAAATGGCAAATAGGGGGCAAAATCTTGTCCCCTGCTGCCCCAGAGAGCAGGACTAAATCCAAAGGGATTAAGGCACAGGAAGGGGAGATTTTGGTTGAACATTACGAAAAATGGCAAGAGTGGCTTATCAATGGAACTAATTACCTGAAGGGGTGGAAACAGGGATCATAGACCTGTTACTTTTTTGGGAGCAGCGTTCCGGCAAGGTGGCTATGTATGAGCCAGTCAGCATGACAGGGGAACGTGTTGGCCACTGAGAAGAGTCCTTGTCCTTTCGTGCTGATTGGAACCAATCAGAGTGAAAGGAGGTGAGTCAGCTACTGAGAAGACTCTTCGCAGTAGCTAACACACACAGCCTCCCCTTTCATGCTGATTGGCTCCTGGGGATGTCTGTTCTAGTGGAGCATGGACTCCCAAGATGACAGGGAGAGCAAGGAAGAACGAGGGAAAATGGAAAAGGGGCATTGCTGTGAAAGAGTGTGATGACCGGGCCCTGCATTTCTGAATTTGCCACTCTACTACTGGGTGGGAAATCTTCAAGCAGAGGATGGACCAGCACCTGTTGGGGATGCTCTTGCTCTTGATTCCTGCATCAAGCAGGGTGTGGGTGGACTAGATGGCCAACAAGACCCCCTTCAACTTCTTGAATTCTTGTTTGCCCCTTGCTCACTGTTTGGGGCATGCTGTAGGGCAAGGATGGGGGTACCTGTACCCCTCCAGTCGTTGCTGGATTACAGCTCTCATCATGCCTGACAACTGGCCGTGCCTGCGCAGAGGCTGATGGGAGTTGGGAGTCCAAGAGCACCTGGGAGGGCCACTGGTCGCTCAGCACTGCTGTAGGAACTTCCCTCCTGGATGGCAAGAGGAAGGTCTTTCATTAATGTCACTTATTTCAGTTTCTGGATTTGCATCTTAATTAGGAGCTGGGGCAAATAACCATGAATATCAGAGCCAGAGTTGTGAGGTAGGATGAGCAGAATGCTGGAGCTGAACTGTGGGGAAACTGGGTTCAAATGCTCCTCCTCAACATCAAAGCCTCACTGGTGACCTTGGGCCAATCAGTTTTCTCGCAGCCTAACCTACACTGCAGGGGTGTCCCAGGGATAATAAGAAAGGAAAATCCTACATGTGCCAACCTGACCTTTTTGGAAGAAGGGAAGCATACAAATGTTGTAAAGTTAGAAGCACCCACACCCTACACCTGTTTAACCCCACCCATTAAATTCACAACCTAACAGAAAGGCCTTGGAAAACTTCAGGAAAATGTTCACATTGATTAGCCCCCACTTGCAAAGAGTTCCCGGGCTTCCCCCAGTCCTGTGACTACTTCATAGCTCACACCAGTTTATGAAGCAAGCAGGTCCTTACAGAGTTTTGGGGACAGAAATGTTTTGCTAGATGCCAAGTTAATTTAGAAACATACCCCTAAGAAGCAGTTTGGCTCTTAAAGCAGCCTTTGTACAGTTGATCGGACTCGTGTGTGTGTGTGTGTGTGTGTACACGGAGAGCTTGTATAATGCATTTCCTAACATAATAGCTAATACTGTGAAGGCTGGAACAGAATAAGCCTATTGTCTACTGAGAACAATTACTGGCTTGATGGAACTGGTCAGAGGGGGATGTCTCTTGATGCAATGCAAGGATGGAGAATCTCAGAGGGATCATCGCTACCACCATTAATGCGGGAGAAGGGCACCTCTGCCCTTCCAGATGTTGCTAGACTACAACCCCCATTGGCCATGCTAGCTAGGGCTGATAGGAGTTGATGTCCGACAAAATCTGAAGGGCCACAGATTTCCCCATTCCTGCCTTAAGGCCTGGAAAGAAAAATGGAAACGGACTGCCTTCAAGTCGATTCCGAATTATGGCGACCCTACGAACAGGGTTTTCACAGTAAGCGGTATTCAGAGGGGGGTTCCCATTGCCTCCCTCTGAGGCTGAGAGGCAGTGACTGGCCCAAGGCCGCCCAGTGAGCTTTGTGGCTGTGTGGGGATTTGAACCCAGGTCTCCCAGGTCATAGTCCTATGATAGGTAAAACTGACCATGGGGGAGGAGGATGGGGAGGGGAGAGGGCAGAGGGGAGGGGGTGCAGGAGGGGGAAGGAGGGGATTGGATGGGGATGGGGAGGAGGAGGGAGGGGTGAAGGAAAGGAGAAAAGGCAGGTGATGGGAGGGTGGAGGAGGGGAGGGCAGGTTTGATCATTTGCATACTTATTGAGTTCAATGGGATTTACTCCCGTGCAATCATGCTTGAAATAGACACAGACTGCCTTCAAGTCGATCCCGACTTATGGCGACCCTAGGAATAGGGTTTTCATGGTGAGTGATATTCAGAGGGGGTTTACCATTGCCTTCCTCTGAGGCTGAGAGGCAGTGACTGGCCCAAGGCCGCCCAGCGAGCTGCATGGCTGTGTGGGGATTGAAACCCTGGTCTCCCAGGTCGTAGTCTAACCACTACGCCACACTGGCTCTCAGCCCTGTAAAGAAGCACCCAAAGTCTTCCATTTAGCGCTCAAGGATTTGCCATCTAGCATCCAATTAATTACAATGGGTGGGACAATCAGTGTCCAGCCTGTTTCTGATGGACTGCCTATCGCCTGCCGATGGCTGGGACGCCTATAAAGCACCCTTCATCAGCCTGGCATCCTCCGGAGGTTTTGGCCTCCAACTCCCACCAACACCAGCCAGCATGGCCAATTGTCAGGACCAAAACGTCTGGAGGGCACCAGGTTGGTGAAGGTTGCTGTAAAGAAGACAGGGCTAGACAGACTTTGGTCTGATCCAGTATGAGACTTCTGATGTTCTCAAGCCACATTTTTGGGCTTAATGTTCATAAGCAGAATCACGGCACCTTAATAGTTGAGAGAAGCAGGGTACGCTGTCTGCCTTCTGGTGTCAAAATACATCATTTATTTATTTATTTATTATTCCGAGGAGGAAGACGCCCGGCGTCGAGGGAGTGAAGGAATGTAGTGGAGGCTTGCTGGCACGGAGAGTCGGGAGGAGCATCGGCCTGACGGTGGTGAGAGGACCGAAGGGTGCCAGGTTTGGAGCACGACCCGGCGGCGGCAGCTGTAGAAAGCCTGGCCTGGCGGTGGTGGCAGCGCCGCAGAGGCAGAGGAGGACACTCGGCGGATGACGCCGAGGAAGTGAAGGAGGCTTGTTTCTCTTGCCTCTGGGCTTGACGCGGTGAGTCTGGAGGAGCATTAGTCTGACGGTGGTGAGAACATCGAGTGGGTGCCAGGCTTGGAGCGTGGCCGGCGGCGGCGGGGGAAGCTGGCTGGCGTGAATTCGGACTTACGAGCTGCCTGTTACCGTGTTTACTCGTTGATGGACATTGGTTGGGGCTATCCCTGATGGTGTAAGGGATAGCTGAGACGACGCTATCTGAGACATCTTTCCATCACCAAGGACTTTATTAATTGCGGGTTGGTTTTTGGTTGCTTCTATTTGCTGGATAGTGGGTGTGTACGTGGTGAGTGTCTGTGTGATGTTTGGTGTATGTTGTAAGTGTGTGTGGTTGACGTTTTATATTATGTGCCTGGCAGAGAGGAATTATAGTCAGGAGGAATTTGTAGGGGCCCCAATAGGCGTAGTGACGGGTAGAGGGAGATATCATGTTGTGTGGAAGACAGGCCAGGTGAGGGGAACGCGGCCCAGGCAACAGACGGCTGTGCCATGTTCCGGTCTTCCACGCATCCACAGGTATGTGGGATGTCCTATCAGCCAGCTCTCTGATCTCCGGATGCTGCTTTTTAATGCTAGATCGGTACACAATAAGACCGCCCTCATCCGCAATTTAATTGTAGATGAGGCAGCTGATCTAGCATGCATAACTGAGACCTGGGTGGGTGAGCAGGGAGGAGTTAGTCTCTCCCAGTTGTGCCCACCGGGGTACTCAGTACAGCATCACGGTAGATCTGAGGGCCGGGGACGGGGGGTTGCTGTGGTCTATAAGAGTTCTATCCCCATAAGAGTTCTATCCCCCTCTTCAGGCACCATGTCCATGTAACTACTGGCCTTGAGTGTTTGCATCTTGAGTTGGGCCAGAGGGACAGACTAGGGATTCTGTTAGTGTACCACCCACCCTGCTGCCTAACAGACTCCCTGACTGAGCTGACTGAGGTGGTCTCGGAGGTTTTGCTGAGATCACCTAGACTACTGGTGCTGGGCGATGTCAACATTCATGCCGAGGCCATCTTATCTGGGGCGGCTCAGGACTTCATGGTTTCCATGACAACCATGGGGCTGTCCCAATATACCACCGGCCCAACCCATGTGGCAGGACACACTCTGGACCTGATTTTTGCTACGGGACATGATGATAGTGATCTGTATGTAGGGAGCCTTACATCAGCTCCTTTGTCATGGACAGATCACTGCCTGTTGAGGTTTAGACTCGCGACGACTTTTCCCCTCTGCAAGGGTGGGGGACCTATTAAGATGGTCCGCCCCTGGAGGCTGCTGGATCCTGATAGTTTCCAAACAGCTCTGGGGAGTTTCCCGGCTGATAAGGCTGGCGCTCCTGTCGACACCCTGGTCAATCTGTGGAATGCAGAGATGACCCGGGCAGCTGACATGATCGCTCCTGTGCGCCCTCTCCTCTGTAGAGCTCATACAGCTCCATGGTATACTCCGGAGCTGAGGGCGATGAAACAAGACAGGAGACGGCTTGAGTGCAGATGGAGGCGGACTCCTGACGAATGCAACTCGGCACTGGTGAGGGCCTATAATAAGACGTATTTTGGGGCAGTGCAGGCAACGAAGGAACAACACATCACTGCCTCTATTCAATCTTCTATCTCCCGTCCGGCGGAGCTTTTTCGAACTGTAAAGGGGCTTTTACATTCTGGCCCTAGGGACGTGACTGAACCATCGAAAGCACGCTGCGACAAATTTGCCAAGTACTTTCAGAATAAAATTTCTTGCATCCGTCAGGACTTAGACTCCAATGTTACAGCAGTTGATTCAAACGAGGTTTCCGGAGCACAGTCTGGTCATGTTTTGTTGGATGAGTTTCAATTGGTGCAGCTTGAGCACGTGGACAAGGTGCTTGGACAGGTGCATGCGACCACTTCTATACTGGATCCTTGCCCCTCTTGGCTGATAAAAGCTAGTAGGGATGGCACTGCCGGCTGGGCCAGGGAAGTGATTAACGCCTCACTATATGAGGGAGTGGTCCCGAACCGCCTTAAGGCGGCGGTGGTAAGACCACTTTTGAAGAAATCCTCCCTGGACCCAGAAAATTTGAATAACTATATGCCGGTAGCGAATGTGCCATTCCTGGGCAAGGTTCTGGAAAGGGTGGTTGCATCCCAGCTCCAGGCTCTCTTGGATGAGACCGATTATCTAGATCCATTTCAATCGGGTTTCAGGCCCGGTTTTGGCACAGAGACGACCTTGGTCGCCCTGTATGATGACCTTTGTCGGGAGAAAGACAGAGGGAGTGTAACCCTGTTGATTCTCCTTGATCTCTCTGCGGCTTTTGATACCATCGACCATGGTATCCTTCTGGGGAGGCTGGCGGATTTGGGAGTTGGAGGTACTGCTTGGCAGTGGTTCTGCTCCTATCTGACAGATCGTCTTCAGAAAGTTGTGCTTGGGGAGCACTACTCGATGCCCTGGGCGCTCCAATATGGAGTTCCGCAGGGATCAGTCTTGTCCCCCATGCTCTTTAACATCTATATGAAGCCGCTGGGTGCGGTCATCAGGAGTTTTGGGGTGCGTTCTCATCAGTACGCTGATGATACACAGCTCTACTTCTCCTTTTCATCTTCTTCAGGTGAGGCCGTGAAGGTGCTAAACCGATGCTTGGCCGTGATAATGGACTGGATGAGAGCAAACAAATTGAAGCTCAATCCAGACAAGACTGAGATGCTGTTAGTAAATGGATCCCCTGACCAGTTGGATGTTCGACCTGTTCTGGATGAGATTACACTCCCCCTGAAGGAGCAGGTGGGCAGCTTGGGAGTCCTTTTGGACCCGTCCTTGTCACTTGAGGCGCAGGTGGCCTCAGTGGCACGGAGTGCTTTTTACCAACTTAGACTGGTGGCCCAGCTACGCCCATATCTGGACAGGGAACATCTTGCTTCAGTTGTTCATGCTCTGGTAACCTCGAAATTAGACTACTGCAATGCACTATACGTGGGGCTGCCCTTGAAGACGGTTCGGAAACTGCAGCTCGTGCAGAATGCAGCAGCCAGACTAATAACTGGGACCAAGAGGTCAGAACATATAACACCGATCCTGGCCCACTTGCACTGGCTGCCTATATGTTTCCGGGCCCAATTCAAGGTGCTGGTTTTAACCTATAAAGCCTTACACGGCACGGGCCCGCAATACCTGATGAAACGTCTCTCCCGATATGAACCTACCCGTACACTGCACTCAACATCAAAGGCCCTCCTCCGGGTGCCTACTCAGAGAGACGCCCGGAAGGCGACTACAAGAAAGAGGGCCTTCTCGGTGGTGGCCCCTGAACTATGGAACACCCTTCCTGACGAGGTTCGCCTGGCGCCTACATTACTATCTTTTTGGCGCCAGGTGAAAACCTTCCTCTTTGCCCAGGCATTTTAATATTTTTAATATTTTTTAATAGTTTATTATTTGTATTTAATGTTTTAACAGACAGTCATACGACACACCTTGTTATAATTGGATGATCGCTGGTTTTAAATTGTTTGTAAGTGTTTTTATCTTATGTACACCGCCCAGAGAGCTTGCTATGGGCAGTATAAAAGTTTAACTAAATAAATAAATAAATTTGATTTATATCCCGCCCTTCCTCCCATCAGGAGCCCAGGGCGGCAAAAATACATCAGGTGCACAATGAGGATTTGAGCAAAAAGGTAAAGAAACAGATTGCATGAAGTATTCCTGGTTTTGTGCTGCAACATCAGAAGAGGTTAGAGCAAGCAAGATTCTCCATTTGCACCCCACAGGTAAGAGCAGAGCAGCTACGGAGCAAGCCTGGGGTGGGGGGCAGCCTGGGTTAGGGCTTGCCTAGTCCTGCCCCCTCCCAACCATGCACTGATCCTGGCGGCTCCCACTTTCCCCACAGAGCTACTACCCTCAGACTTAGCCAAATGTCTGGAAAATGGGAGCACTGTAACAGCGAGTTCTTTCACGAGCCTGATGCAAAAATCCACATGAAGCGGTGGAGAGGCGGCTTAGGAACACAGAAAGCTGCCTGCCTTTCACCAAACCAGACCAGCGGTTCATCTAGCCCAGACTGTCTGTACCAGGAATGAGGAGCTGGTGGTCCTCCAGATGCTGGCCATCCTCGCTGGGGCCGATGCAAGCTGGAGCCCAACATCTGGAGGGCCACAAGCTACCCATCCCTGATCTAGGCTGTGAACACACTAGTCGCCAGAGCGAAGCATTTCCACCGACCACACCTGGAAGGGGAACGGATTGACCTGCTGATCAGTTGTGAAATCTTTTTGAAGCTGATTTTTTTTTTAGAAAATGCACTCGAGCTGCTTCCACCAGTAAAAAGGGGGCGGGGTTTGACTAGCATTATCGTGTGCCCGTTTTCAGAAGAGAGAGATGGAGACGCACTGGAACTGGCAGAACAGGGATTGTGTCTCTACTCCTACACTGACTGGCAGTGACTATTTATTTTATTTATTTATTATTTGATTTATATCCCGCCCTTCATCCCAGCAGGAGCCTAGGGCGGCACTATCCATGGCTTCAGGCAGCAGTCTTTCTCAGTGCTGCTTGGAGACAAAAGGGAGTGAATCCAAGATATTCTGCATGCACACACAGCAGGTGATTATATCTGCCACTTCAGCTGCAGCCTTTTCCCTAAAAATAAAGGGAGATTCTAGTCCTCAGGGTTCTGAATCATTGGCGATCACTCGTGGCCAAACAAGATTGTCTTCCAAGATAAGGTCTTTAACGGTGGGTCCATAAGTGACTGTGGAGGCCAATTCTGGATCCACACAGCCTCCCACAGTGAGGACATCGGTTTCCAGATGGATTTGCTTGGAAGATGCCTGTGCATGAATTTGTTTTATGTGGGGAGATTGGCGCATGACCATCAACACACAATCTTGACAGAAAAAGGCTTTGATCCAATGGCATGGATACCACGACGATTGGAAGTCTTTTATCTGCTGCAGCCTTCATCCGCCTTCACAGCCATTGTAACGTACACATTGTTATCCTCCGCCTCTTCTGCCGTTGAGGACTTTCTTGGATCGTTCTTTGTCTGGTTCCTCTCCCTCGACCTTACTGCCATGGGTGACCCTGCTGGGAGTACATGACTCCCGGCGGCATCACTCACAGGGTTCATTGGAACACGCAAGCCCACTCACCACTGCAAGGTGACGATCCAGCGAGGGGAGGTTCTGAATATAAAGGGCTGATTTAAATAGAAACACAGGAAGTTGCCTTGTACTGAGTCAGACTGTTGCCCAGCCCAGCGTGGCAGGAGCTCTAGGGGGTTTCAGACAGGAGCCTTCCCTAGCCCAAACTGAAGATGACGGGAATGAACTGGGGACATTCTGCACTCAAAGCAGGCGCTCTACCACTGAATTATGGCCATCCTGGGGGCCTACAGGGGATTCAAAGTCCCAGGAAGGCGAGATGAGGGGAGACGCACAGTCCTCACAACTTTCTAACACAGCCCCTAAGCTTTTAGCTCTTCAGTGCAATCCTCCCAACAGCCTCTCCCCATCCAGATACAATAACAGCCCAAACATTCTTGTTTTTCCAGTTCAAGCCACACAATATCTGCCTGTAGGCAAGTTTACTAGCTGCCTCACCATCCACAACACTTAATAGAGCTACCCAAAGGCTAGCAAGACGCACCCCCCATTCCACTCTCTTGGGCCTGGCCTACCCACAGCATAATGTGGGGGCAGACCCAGAGTGTACCGCTTCAGCCAGAAAAGGGAGGGTGCCACTCTTGTGAATGCTCATCCTTCTATGAAAGTCTCCGGGAAGTAAACAAAAAGGACACCCAGAGAGAGAAAATGTTGTACCCCCACCCAATCCCCTGCTGCCCTCAGCCTCACCGCCAAGCCACCATCTGCCCCAGCAAGACCACTCTTACGCTTGTGAGCAAAAACTTGGTGGCCACATCTGAGAAGAGCAACCTAGAGGAGGCTTTTTAAAAATTATTAGTACTGCAGTGGCACTCCCTTCCTGGGGTACCACAGCACTGGTTTTGCCCCACTTGGGAAAACTCCGCCAAAGAAATCACGTTACTAATCTCTAGTAAGCTTCAACAACCCACCCAGAAAACATAAGCAAACCGCCTGTTCTTTTCCAGCCAAAGGTGGGAGACATTTGCAGGATCACGTGACACAGGAGTAGAGGTCAAAGATGGTCAGCTGACCAGTCCATCGACCACAATCAACTATTCCATGTAGCCACGAATGACGCGGAGTAAATTGCAGCTCACCTTATTTTCTCATGGCGGTGCACCTTTGCTAGTATTGGCCCTCTTGCAGCAGAACCAAGACCCCTTTGCTTCTTTCTCCAAAACAGCAACACAGTCAGCAGTGGCAAAGGACATTATTTTAACAGCATTTTCTGCATAGGGCAATCCTATGCACGCCAACCCAAGGGTAAGCATACACATTTATAGAGGAAGCTACCTCACACCAAGTCAGACAGTTGGTCTATGGTCTACACTGAGTGGCAGCAGCTCTCCAGGATCTCAGGTACAGTTTTTTCCCATCCTACCTTGGAGTTGCCACAGATTGAACCTGGGACCTTTTTGCATGAAAAACAGTTACTCTACCACTGAAATACAGTCCTCCTCCTTACCTGGGAGTAAGTCTCATTAAATGCAAGAAGACTAACTTCTGAGTAGACATGCTTAGGATGGTGCTACAAATTTTGTTGCTGGAGACAGAAAAGTTACCAGATTTGCACTGCAGTCCTGTGCAGGCATCTACTCAGAAGACAATCTCACTGAAATCTACAGTGTTCTAGACTGACTCTGATGTTTCAGGGTGAAAAGTCAGAGACTTTCAATCATTTACATTTATAAAGAGACCCCTCTTACCTAGCATGGTTACAAAGTTATAAAATCATTGCAATTTTTTTTAAAATTAATTTCATTATTTCAAAATAGCACAACTAATTTGCTTTTGTCCTTATAATAAGCACAAAACGTTTTTGCAATTTCCAGTCTAGTTTACAATAACTTATCATATAACCATAACAGAAAAGAAACCCCACAACCCGCTGCAGCGTAAAAACTGTTGATGATTCTTCTTGTTCTTAACATATACTTTTTAAAAACTGTGTTCATTATTTGACTGTTAATTGCATAACCTTTCTTTTTATCGGTCAAATGCCCAATTTTAGGCAAGGATGTAGGAAGCCGCCTTACCCCAGGTCAGATGATGGGCCATTAGTCCGATAGTGTCTATATTAACAGGCAGCCCATGTCCAGGGGAGAAAGAAATATTCCCTATCACCTGCTACCTGATCCTTCCATCTAGAAATGTCAGAGATTGAATGTAGGGCCTTCTGCATGAGGGCAGGAGCTCTTCCACTGAGCAATCGTTCATCCCTTGACAGCCCCTGCAGGTCTCATCAGTGTGACTAAGGCAACAGGTGCAGGGCTGCAAAAGGCCCCCTAAGGCTCATCAGCCTCACCAACAATCCACTGACGCACTCCAAATTAAAGTACAATACGGAATAAAGGCATCTGCAGAGCAATCAGAGGTGTGCAGTGAGCCTAGGCCTGTGAACTTTGTTTTCTCAAACCAGCAAGTCCAATTACAGTACTCACTGCTCGGGAAGGCGAGAAGTCTAGCAAGGATCACTGGCCAACCGGGCCCAAAGGCAGATCCCTTCTCATCGCCACCCTCAGGCCTGGCCAACCGTATCCCACAGACAGACCCAAAGGTGTCAAAGAGTACGGGTCTGAACCTGAACAGCAGGATTTTCAGGTGCTGCATCAAGCCGGATGGACAGCATACCAGGTGGATTTAACCTCCTCAATGTGATGCAATCTAGACTCTTGCCAGGTTGCAAAAGGAGTCACCGGAGCAAGCAGAACGAACCAAAAATGACTGCCACTCTTACACGGCCGTGTCTGATTATCCAACTTTTCCCACTGTTGGGAAAGAGAGGCCAGGAAAGGCTTTGCCACAAACCACAGGAGAATTCCGAAAATTCGTGTTTGCAGCCACTGGTGGACTCTAAAGCAGACACCTATCTGGTGGAGGCAGGGAAAGGCAAGATTCAGCCTTGTTCTGGGATATGTTTGAATCCCACTCAAAATTTCCAGAAAAAGATACTCCTCAATTTTTGTTAATTGTGGTGAACACACTCTTTACATGTGTGCTGCCTGGGCTGATGGGAGTTGTCCTCCAGAACAACCATAGGGCACAAGGCTGGAATCAGACTGAATTAGGTGATCCACTTTGCATTTCTGAAAAGTGACTTGTAATTTTTTAAAATACATGTCTAAAACATTGCGCTACTAGGAGTCCAAAATTACATCAGAGCAGAAGAGGATTCTGCGGCAGCTGTGCATGATGTCAACAAACATTACCCACTTTTCAGGTTCTGCAGAGAGCGCAGAACCGGAAGAACACACCCAGTGCTGACAGCACCTCTTGTTCACGGGAATGCCTTCAAAAGTTAACATTTCAACCACCATCATGTACACTGGAGGCTGCCTCAAAGTAACCCAAGTTAAATTTCCCCACCTACAAGGATGGGAACAGTCCTGCTTAGCAGGATTGCCCGTTGTGAGGAGGAACGCTGTTGAGCAACTCCCTCCCCACAGGTGAGAGTCTGGCACCTTCACTATACAGATTTTCGCATACGCTGAAAACGCACCTTTTTATCCTGGCCTTTGACACCCAAGATACATATTTTTGGACCCACTCTATACTTGTGATTGTAATTACTTTTAAACTGTTTTTAATGTAGTATTTTAAATTGTTGTAATGTACCTTCTTTGCATGCATTTTTCAAGAAGTGCTTTATTGCAAGATAAATTAGCAACAGATCAACCCAAACTGAAAAATCTCCTCCCCTTAACCACCCTTTGGCAAAATGCTTCAAGTTTTGACAAAGCTCCCAAAGGAAGAAGCTGCACAGTTGTTGGGCAGATGGAGAGTAAAAATAAATCGCTAGTTTGCCATGCTGGATCTCTCTTAGAGGTTGCAGCACCTTTTCAGGAGCCCTTGCCCAAGACTCCTGGGCATTGAGAAAAAGGAAGAGCCCGTCACTCATCCACCCCAGAGGGCTGGGCAGAGCCATGCTCTGACAAGGTGGCTTCTTGCCTCAGCCACTTCCTCCCTTGCCACCAGATCAGATACAACCCCACAAAATGGAATCCAAGACACGATGCAGCAGACGCCACCCCCTCATACAGATCTCAGTCCATCTGCCTTGCCCCACCCCTCTGCGTGGGCCTTATCAGGAAGAGCTGCAGACTGAGATGTGCTGCTGCAGGGATGAGACTGTGCTGGGACCATCAAGGGGCAAGCATTTCCATCTGCCTTGCCCCACCCCTCTGCGTGGGCCTTATCAGGAAGAGCTGCAGACTGAGATGTGCTGCTGCAGGGATGGGACTGTGCTGGGACCATCAAGGGGCAAGCATTTCCATCTGCCTTGCCCCACCCCTCTGCGTGGGCCTTATCAGCAAGAGCTGCAGACTGAGATGTGCTGCTGCAGGCATGGGACTGTGCTGGGACCATCAAGGGGCAAGCATTTCCATCTTCCTTGCCCCACCCCTCTGCGTGGGCCTTATCAGGAAGAGCTGCAGACTGAGATGTGCTGCTGCAGGGATGGGACTGTGCTGGGACCATCAAGGGGCAAGCATTTCCACTTGCTTTGCCCCCCACCCCTGCTCTTAGTGACATTTTTCTGGGGACTGCCCTTTACCAGGAAGATTAATGCTTTTGGTTTGCTGCTCCTGTTTGTTTAGAGATGTTAGGACTTCGTTAGTTTGATTTTTTTTTTGTAAATTGTAGTTTTTATTTGCATTTTGTATTTGTATTTTTATTTGTGTGTAAGCCGCCTTGGGGGCCTATTTGGCCGAAAGGCGGCCTAGAAATAAAACATAACATAACATAACACAGCACCCGATAATCAAAAGGATACTGCCTTCCAAATATACAGGCTCCATTCAGCTATCATGGCTGTTGCAGCCCCCTAGATTCTGCTAGTTCGACAGAGCTCCTTCCCCAAAGTAATCCGATTTCGACAGGCTGCTACTATCCAAAGTTTTAAGTCCTTGCACTGAACTCCTAAAACTGTTTTCTTAACAGTTGGTCATTATACGAACTACTAATTTCTCTTGAAGAATTGGGCACTCGAGTCTGGTTTTTTCCTCTTCCCTTGTCTATCCGTTTTTCCTTTTGTGTCATGTCTTTTAGATTATAAGCCTGCATGCCAAAGACTCTCTTGTTTTAATTGATCACACATTAGCTGTGCTGAGAGCCTTTTTGGCTCTAAATAAATAAATAAGCTCAGGTGAGGGTGAGTGGGGATGGGCTAGAGTTACTCAGTGGGCATGGGAATACATGTTGAACATGTAAGAAGAACTCTGCTTTGCTGTTACTGAGACCCAACATTCTAAACTGATCCCAAGAGTGATTCCTGCTCAGATTAAGTCCTGTATGTGTTCTGGCTCTCATGAATGCAAGAGTCTTGTTTTAAAAAATGATTGACAGCTCAGCTTAGCAGATACCCTGAGGCTGGTACAGTGAGAAGGCACAGCATAAAACATAATTCGCCCAAGGTGTGCAGGGGAGCAAAGAGTTCCAGTTACATCCAGTATGAAAGTGTGCTCCTTTTTTGACAAGCCAGCAATCACTTTTCTTACACGATGCATTTTGATCACTTGTAGCAAGAAATGCAGCCAGGCAGGACAAAAGCTGAACTCCTCCGTTGGCAAACATTTGCTTAACAGCTCAGTTTATTCACCGGCTCCCCCATGGAGATTTTCCTTAGAAAAACCCCTATCAAAGGGGCTGCCGCAACATCTCCTGAAGACAATGGACTGCCTTCAAGTCGATACTGACTTGAAGAGACCCTATGAACAGGGTTTTCATGGTAAGCAGTATTCAGAAGGGGTTTACCATCGCCTTCCTCTGAAGCTGAGAGGCAGTGACTGGCCCAAGATCACCCAGGGAGCTTCAAGGCTGTGCAGGGATTCGAACCTTGGCCTCCCAGGTCACAGTCCAACACTCTAACCACTACACCACACTGGCTCTCTTCCTGAAGACAAATAAACCCCCAAAACAACAGACACCCACCCACCAATCCCCTATGGAACAGTGGAAGATAAAGACATCCAGGTGCCAAGAGTTAAGAGTAATAAAAGAAATATACTCTGCACATGCCCAGAAGTACACTATTTCCCTCTAAACCAGTCTTGAAGAGATGGGACTTTATTGCTTACTGGCCACATGAGGCAGTGGTTAGTGTCCACTTGGCCATGAAGCTCATTGGGCCAGTCACACTCTCTCTCGTCCTGACCTACTTTAAAAGGTTGTTGTGAGGATAACAGAGAGATGGGGAAAAACATGTACACCACCTTGAGCTCCTTGGAAGAAAAGGGGATATAAATGTAGTAACAAATAAAAAATACAATCTATACAGATGGTCAGTTTAAAACCAATGCAAATAAAACAAGCAAGACGACAGTAAAATAAAATACAGCATATTCAAAGAATTATGCTGGTTATCAACAGGTTGAGCTATTCCTCTGACTGGGGGGGAGGGGGCACCTAATGGCCAAACAGAAGGCAACAGGGAACAAACAAACAAAAAAGCAAAGCAGCCAAATTCAACGTGCCCAAGTTGGTGCTGGGGGTGGGAATTTAAATGGCTGATCGCAGAGTTCATGCAGTATTTGGAATCCCTCTTTGAGCATGTTCAGAACATCTTTCCTTGGTCTGGAAGGATGCAGCCAGCCCCTGAGAGAGCTAGAAGCATAAATGCCTTGCAAAGAAAATTTAATACCCGCATTTGTGGAGAAAGTAGGCAGAGAGAAGTATTTCTCAACACACGAAAACCCACTGGGGTCATCCGAGGATGCTTAGTGTCGGAAGATTCAGGACAGGCCAAAGGAAAAACTTCCTCAAACAGGAGAATCTTAAAACTATGGAACTTGCTGTGACACGGCCACAAACTTGAATGGTTTTAAAGAGGATTAGACAAATTCACAGAGGGTAAGGCTACCAATGGCTATGAGCCCTGATGACTATGTGCTCCCTCCACTTTCGGAGGCAGATGCCTCTGAACTCCAGTTGCTAGGAATCAAAAGAGGGGAGAGTTGAGGTTGCGCTCGGGTCCTGCTTGTGGGCTTCTCACACCTGATCAGTGTGAGAAGAGGTGCTGGACGAGACTGGCACTTGCTCTGATCCAGCAGGGCTCTTCTTAGGTTCATTTCTTCAGCTGCATTTAAAAATGCTGCTTCACTTGGGGTGGAGAAAGAGAGGCTGTAACTGAAAACTCAGCACTGCCAAGAGCAACCCTCTGCTTTTGGAAGGAAAGCTGCCCCTCCCAGCTGCTTCTCAGAGCTGGCCACACGTGCCTGCAGGGTGAAGGGCAGGTGGGTGATTAGGTAACCCAAGTGACAGGGGCGCTCTCCTCCCACAGGAACCCTCTTCCTACTACACCTTTGCAGGTGCTCTGCATGATAAAAGACGGACTGCATGAAGAGAGAGGTGGAAACCTCAGGATAGATCGCCCAGACTCCAGCAGCCATTCATTAACAGCAGTCTTTGCCAGCCTGGTGCCCTCAAGATGAGGTTATCACACTTTGGACACATCGTGAGAAGACATTATCCACTAATAATGCTGGAAAAAAACAGAAGGAAGTAGAAAAAGAGGAAGGCCAAAAAAGAGATGAATTGATTCCATAAAAGAAGCCACAGACCTGAATTTACAAGATCTGAACAGGGTGGTTCATGACAGATGCTATTGGAGGTCGCTGATTCATAGAGTTGTCATAAGTCAAAATCAACTTGAAGGCACATCACAACAACAACAACTTTGCACCAGGGCTCCGGCAGATGGCCTTTGTCCTCACAACCACTCTGCCGAAATAAAGCCATTTCTTACGAACTTAGGAAGCTGCTTTATGCTGAGTCAGACCAATCTAGCTTAGTGATGTCTATACTGACTGGCAGCAGCTCTCCAAGGTTCCACACAGGAGTCTCTCCCAGCCCTACCTGGAGATGCCATGGGGGACTGACCTTGGGGCCTTCTGCACACAAGGTGGATGCTCTACCACTGAGCTGCGGCCCTTCACTTCTTTGCAGGTGGGAAACTGAGGAAGAGAGGGAAACTGCTAATGGCTCTGCGTTCAAGGGCTCCAAAGATGCTGTGGGGCAAGAGACCTTCTTGTAATACTGTTGATTTAGAAGAGGTTGAGAATATGTCGCCTTCACTGGCCTGACCAGGAGGGTGCAGCGCTGTCGGATGCCACATGCACAGGACAGAGAAAGATGCGTTACACATGGAGTCAGGCACTTGGTCCATTAACTCAGTACTGTCAACTGTTCTTCAGCCTTGAGCCCTCCAGATGTTGCTGGACTACAACTCCCATCAGCCCGGGCCAGCTTAGCCAACGGTCAGGGTCAGGGATGATCGGAGTTGCAGTCCAACAACACCGACAGGCCGCGGCTCTCCAAGAATTCAGTCCAAGGTGTCTCCTGGCCCTATCTGGAGAAGGTCCCAGGGATTTAACCTGAGACCTTCTGCAGATGCTCTGTCACTGCGCTATGGCTCATCCTCACCCCCCAAATAAAGTTCAACTGGTGAACGACCTTTCCTGCGCCATACAATACGTGGGCTGAGTTAATGAGAACTGAAGAACCGCTTTGCTATATCAGGCCAAAACAGCAGATGCCCCTGGAAAAGTCACACAAGCAGCGCGTGGGAGGAAGAGCACTTTCTTTTGCATCCACACCACCTGGCACTCCAGAGATAGACTGCTTCCATACGTGGAAGATCCATTTCGCCCAGGGATGGGCAACCTGTGGCTCTGCAGATGCTGCCGGACTCCAGCGCCCATCAACCCTGGCCTTTGGTCGTGCTGGACTCAGGCTGACGGGAGTTGGAGCCCAGCAAGACCAGGAGGACCGCAGGGTCTCCGCCCCTGATTTAGCATAATTTATTCAAAGGACATCAGAATGGCTTTGCTGGATCAGGCCAAAGGGTCCGCCGTATGCCCCAGCAATCACCTCTCAACAGTGGCCAACCAGATGTTTTGAGAAGCCCACCAAGCAGGGCACAAATGTTTTGCCCCTCCCCTTTGCCCCAGTAACTGGCGCAGTGATGCTGCCTCTGAACATGGCGGCCTCACACAGTGCCATGGGGGGTCCAGTTTTTGAACACCCTCCCCTTGGCCAGGCTGTGTTGTGGAGAGGTGTTAGATATAGGTACAGTTAGGCTAGGAAACCATCCCCCCTGCTGCCATGAGCCTGCTGGGGGGGATGGTGGCAATCATACACTCTGTCCGCCTCACCCACCCCTCTGCATAATGGGGGAAATAGTGCACCGTACCTGACAGGGTTGTTGTAAGACTTAGGTGTGGGAGCAAAGAAAATGGAAGAAGAAAGCACGGAAGGTCCCAGGGGGAAACCAATCACTTTTTAGGCTGCTGTCCTATCATGCACACTTACTTGGAATTAATCTCCAGTGAACTCAGAAGAACCAACTTCTGAGACAAGACCCTGAAGGCTTTAAAAAATTTTTTTTGAATGCTATTTATAGAATCATAGAATAGTAGAGTTGGAAGGGGCCTATAAGGCCATCAAGTCCACCCCCCCAATGCAGGAATCCAAATCAAAACATTCCCGACAGATGGCTGACTAGCTGCCTCTTGAAGGCCTCCAGTGTCGGAGAGCAGAATAGCTCTCTAGGTAATTGGTTCCATTGTCTTACGGCTCTAACAGTTAGGAAGTTTTTCCTGAATCTTTTTATTTCATTTAATGTGTTTTATTGGTGGTAGGTTGTATTTAACGTGTTTTAAATAGTATCTGTAAACAGTCCTGAGACCCTGTTTGGATGAAGGGTAGTCTAAAAGCCTAACAAATAACATCAGAGACTAGGGGTGGGTCGGTGAGTAGAGCTACCTCTGCAATGCCAGTAAGGAGCCCTCCTTGAAATAAGCAGGGCGCTTTTACGAGTCATCGTGGCCAGAAGGCTGGACTAGGAGCATCCTTTGCTCCCAAAGCCACACAGCGGAGGCTGAACGTTTCAACCTTTGGTACCCTCGCCCAGAAGTTGCTTCCAGCCGGCCAAGAAGTTCCCACGGTGGCGCGCGAGCCCGAAAAGGAGGCGAGCTGGAAGCTCAACCGACCGGGGCAGCTACCCCGGAGGAGGCGGCCCGCAAATGCCCCCGGGGTAAGGAAGCCCCACGCTCTTGCGGCACCCCGGGGCTTACTCCCGAGCCAACCTGCCGGGGCTCGCGCTACAAGAGGGAGGAATCCGTGCGGGAGCACTCACCGAAGAAAGGCGGCAGGTGCGCCACGGCCTGCAGGAAGGGCTCCGTGTCGATCTGCTTGTCGGCCGGCAGCGACTTGAACTCGTACTCCAGGAGCAGTGCCATGGCGCCCGCGGGAGAAGGACTGGGAGCTCGAGCTGGAGCGCGCCGCGCACGAAGGCAGGAACGAGCAGGCAGGCCTGGCGCACGGCAGGAAGGAGTCGCTTGCTGGGGTGGAGCTCGGCCCATCGCCGGCCCGGCCCGCCGAGGGTGGAGCTACCCGCCTCCCGCAGGCAGGCAGCACCGCCCCGGGACCCGCCGTTCCCTGGAGAATGTGCAGAGCGCCTATCCTTCGCCAACTCCCCCCACTCCTTCTGTTCCAGATGTCAGCAGCCCCGATCCGGGGGATGCCAGCTTGGAAGCCACTTCGGCTAAGGACACGCGATTTACTCCTGAGTAAACGTGTCCGGGCGGTAACCCGGGGGTGGGGGGAGCCTGCGGCCCTCCCATGGCCGACAGGACCCGGGAACCTCGGGGAGGGAGCACCGCAGAGTCCCCGCCCCGCTGCCGAATGATTCCTATGCACGTTGCCTTCGATGTCAGGTGGAAGGTCCCCGTCGAGCCCAGCGGGACGTGCTTCGGGGCCGACGTGGAGAAGGCTCCATGCTTGGTGGTGCTGACATAGGAGCAGGACTGCGGGGCAGAAGCTGGGGGCCACAATCCACAGAGGGAACAGGGGGCACCCCTCAAATTATTTATTTTATTTATTAAATTTATATCCTGCCTTTCCTCCCAGCAGGAGCCCCAGGGCAGCAAACAAAAACACTAAAAACACTCTAAAACATCTTAAAAAACAGACTTTAAAATATATTAAAACAAAACCTCTTTAAAAACAACTTTGGGGGGGTGGAAAGTTTTGAAAAAATGGAAATGGCCTGCCTTCAAGTCTATTCTGACTCATGGTGACCCTATGAACAGGGTTTTCATGGTAAGCGGTATTCAGAGGTGGTTCACCATTGACTTCCTCTGAGGCTGAGAGGCAGTGACTGGCCCAAAGTCACCCAGTGAGCTTTGTGGCTGTGTGGAGATTTGAACCCAGGTCTCCCAGGTCGTCGTCCAACACCTTCCACTACGCTTTAAAAGCTTCAAAAGCATCTTAAAAAGCAATTTCAACACAGATGCAGACAAATGTGGTAGAGGAGCCGACTTGCCACACTTTGAAGAATTGCACATTCTTGTCTGAAGAGGGGAGCCCCCCCCCAAGACTGTGAATGGCGTGAGGGCCCCATGGCTGCTAGCGGATGCCTCTGAAACATTTCTGGACCGCTCTCCAGAGAAGAAGAACCATTCACGGTATCAGTGAGACTTATTGTCCAGGGAACTCAGCTGGTGGACTGTTCCTGCTCAGCCCCAGAACCTTCTTTCTAAACCCAGATGCGTCAAAGAATGGCAATTCATTGTTCAGAATATTTAAATGGAACCTCTGTATCAGAGGAAATGCGCCTCTGAATATTTTGTTTATTTATGACATTTATATCCCACCTTTCCTCCAAGGAGCTCAAGGTGGCATACAGACATGGTCCTCTCTCCCCCAATTTCATCCTCACAACCACCCTGTGAGGTGGGCTATGCTGAGAGACTGAGTGACTGTCCCAAGGTAACCCAGGGAGTTTCTTGGACCCAGATAATTTGAACAACTATCGACCGGTAGCGAACGTTCCATTTCTGGGCAAGGTCTTGGAACGGGTGGTTGCCAGCCAGCTCCAGGCGCTCTTGGATGAAACCGATTATCTAGATCCGTTTCAATCCGGTTTTAGGCCCGGTTTTGGCACAGAAACAGCCTTGGTCGTCCTGTATGATGACCTCTGTCGGGAGAGGGACAGGGGGAGTGTAATTCTGTTGATTCTCCTTGATCTCTCAGCGGCTTTTGATACCATCGACCATGGTATCCTTCTGGAGAGACTCGCGGAGTTGGGAGTTGGGGGTACTGCTTGGCAGTGGCTTCGCTCCTACTTGGCGGATCGTCTCCAGAAGGTAGTGCTTGGGGAGCATTGCTCAATACCCTGGACTCTCCATTGTGGAGTCCCTCAGGGATCGGTTCTGTCCCCCATGCTTTTCAACATCTACATGAAGCCTCTGGGTGCGGTCATCCGGAGTTTTGGAGTGTGTTGCCATCAGTACGCTGATGACATGCAGCTCTATTACTCCTTTTCATCTTCTTCAGGTGAGGCTGCTGATGTGCTGAACCGTTGCCTAACCGCGATAATGGAATGGATGGGTGCTAATAAACTGAAACTCAATCCAGATAAGACTGAGACGCTGTTGGTGAGTGCCTTCTCCGCACAGATGGAGGATGTTCATCCTGTTCTGGATGGGGTTACACTCCCCCTGAAGGAACAGGTTCGTAGTTTGGGGGTTCTTTTCGATCCTTCCTTGTCACTCGAGGCTCAGGTGGCCTCGGTGGCTCGGAATACGTTCTACCATCTTCGTTTGGTAGCCCAACTACGCCCCTATCTTGGCGGTGATGACCTCGCCTCAGTTGTTCACGCTCTAGTGACCTCTAGATTGGACTACTGTAATGCACTCTACGTGGGGCTGCCCTTGAAGACGGTTCGGAAGCTGCAGCTAGTGCAAAACGCAGCTGCCAGATTATTGACAAGGACCAGCCGGTCCTCACATATTACACCTGTTCTGGCCCGTTTGCACTGGTTGCCAATTTGTTTCCGGGCCAAATTCAAGGTGCTGGTATTGACCTACAAAGCCCTACACGGTGTGGGCCTGCAATACCTGATGGAACGCCTCTCCTGCTATGAACCTACCCGTGCACTTCGTTCGACATCTAAGGCCCTCCTCCAAGTACCGAGTCATCGAGAAGCTCGGAGGGTAATGACAAGATCCAGGGCCTTTTCTGTGGTGGCCCCCGAATTATGGAACAGTCTCCCCGAGGAGGTACGCCTGGTGCCTATGTTGTTATCCTTTCGGCGCCAGGCTAAAACCTTCCTATTCTCCCAGGCATTTTAAATGCATTTTAAATACATTTTAAATATGTTTAATATATTTTTATGTATTTTAATGTGTTATTGCTTTAGTTGTTTCTAATATTGTTTAGTGTATTTGTATTTTATATTGAATGATTTTGTTGATTTATTGTATTATTGTATGTTGTACACCGCCCAGGGAGCCATTGGTTATGGGCGGTTTATAAATGAAACTAAATAAAATAAATAAATAAAATATGGCCAAGCGGGGAATTGAATCCTAGTCTCCCAGATCCCATTCCAGCACTCTGACCACTTCACCATGCTGGCCCTCAGTGTGCACAGAGAGCACTATCAGTTGCTGCGCAGCACAAGTGGCAGAATGTGCTATTGTGCTGTTTGTGGGCTTTCCAAAGGCATCTTGTTTGGCCACTGTGAGAACAGGATGCAGGATGAAATGGGCCTTTAGCCTGACCTAGCAGGGCTTATATGTGCTTATGTTGCTTATATTTGTGGAAGATAGCCCTTGGCTGATAACCTATCAGCCAAAATAGCAAAACTGACCCTCCAAGCTCAGAGGCAGTCTGCCTCCCAAACCAG
The DNA here is from genome assembly GCF_030035675.1 of Rhineura floridana. Classification (NCBI taxonomy): domain Eukaryota; kingdom Metazoa; phylum Chordata; class Lepidosauria; order Squamata; family Rhineuridae; genus Rhineura; species Rhineura floridana. Next base: position 3,251,762 of record NC_084498.1, read on the forward strand.
ATGCTGAGGACAACGAACAAGCTTGTGGGCTTCTTGGAGGCATCAAGATGAGCTCTGTGGCAAACAGAGTGTTGGCCTGCATCCACGCAAGACCTTAAAGAGCCCTGCTTGGTCAAACCAAGGATCCACACAGCCCACCTGCAACAGTGGCCTAATCCAGTAGATCTGTGCTTGTAACAGAGGGGCCCACCGCCACATGCCATAAGAAAGGAAAATGTGCCATGATGGAACATGTGCAGCCAGCACGGGGGACCATCCTGTGACCCTCCAGACATTGCTAGACTCCAGCGCCCAGCAGCCAGCACGGCCAAAGATGAGGGATGGTGGCAATTGCTGTCCAGCAACGACTGGAGGGCCGCAGGGTTAGCCACCCCCAATGTACAGAGTGCCTTCTGCTTGGCACAAAGCGTCAAGGACTTAAAGCGCAGATGCCACACAGACAGGCACAACCCAGAGGCCATGAGCCTCTACACGGAGGATCGTGAGGGCTTCAGCACCTTTTCCTCTCGCCCTTCCTTCAGGATGCATACATGATGCCCTGCCATATCCCCATTTCATCCCCACAACAACCACCCCATTAGGTAGATCAGGCAGAGAGAGGGAGAGGGGAAGGAGGAGAGCAATTGGCCCAAGGTCACCCAGCAAGCTTCATGGCTGAGTGGAAATTTGAATTTGGGTCCCCAGTTCAAGTTCAGCACTAACCACTATACCACACTGGATCACTTTACATCAACCTTCCCCAGCCTTCCCCAGTCATCCCTAATCATTGGCCATATTATTCAGGCTGGTGAGAGTAGGAATCTAACGCTGTCAGTAAGGCATGAGGTTGCGGGTGGTTCCAGGGGTGGCTTCGAAGAAGGCTGGAGTATTTATGACCCTCTGAGACACTTTCAAAGGTGATGAGGCCACATCATCCAAAGGTTTGCCTGACTAGATCTCAGAGCAATTCTCGGCCGGGTTCCTTCCAAATCCCAAGAGTCCCCTTTCTTACTCTCCTGTTGGCACTCACCACCTGAGTTTGCAGTTAGAAGGAGTGTCTACACGCACACACATCACTCACACAAATACAACATAGTAGTATGTGTTATGACAACATCAAAGAACGGAAACAATGATGGCGCAGTGTAGTCTATGATGAATGCATCACTCATCATATTCAGTAAAATACAATGGCGGCATGATGTTTTGCTCCACAGGTTTGGGTGTTGTTTCCCCACCCCCCAATTTCACCTCTAGTTTCTTAAGTATTTAATTCTTGATTAATACAGTGAATTTTTAGAAATATCGAAACTACTAGGGGATAGCAAAGCATTTTGGGGCAGAACAGAGTAAACATTCAGAGGATGCAAAGATGTTATAATTAGGGATTGCCACCAATATAAGCAAATCAAGGACTGCAAGCCTATACTCACCTATCTGGAAGTAAGCTCCACTGAGCTCTTTGGGAACTCGGAAGGAGGTCGGGGGCCTGGACAGGCTGTGCTGTTAGTTGACTGACAGACCGATCCTATACTGAAATGATGCTGGTGCCAGCAGAACAGCCGCCATATCTAATACATGCTCAGCCCAGGACTGGAGAGTGTGCAGAGTGTAAAGAAAAATAAGCACAGCAAAAATGCCTGTTACGCCCATCAATCCCAGGATGTGACCGAGATGGCACCCCCACACCACCTAGAAACAGAGGGAGGTTGATCTTTGGGCACGGCCATGACAACACCCCCCACAACATGGGCAACGCTCATAATGATGCTCCTGTGAGCCCATTGGCAAGGCAGCAAGCACACAGCTCTCAGGACCCCTCCCACACATACACACATCAGCAGCCCTGCAGGAAGGGGTCCGAGACCCCAGAGCCCACACTCTGCAGACAAACACCCGTCTCAGCACCCAGTCAGCCTCCCACAGTAAACCAGTTTCTTCTCACTTGACCCCAGCCAGCTTGCTTGATAAGCTAGCCCTACTGGGCAACATCCCATAAAAACATCAAAAGAGCCTGGCTGCAGCTGGATCAGACCGAAGGGGGCCCATCTAGTCCAGCATCCTGTCCTCACAGGGGCCAGCCGGATGTCGCATGGGAAGCCCACAAGCAGGACACGAGCGCTACAGCAGCAGACAGCCAGCGTGGCCTAGTGGTTAAGGTGTTTGACTACAACCTGGGAGACCAGAGTTCAGATCCCCGCACAGACATGAAGCTCACTGGGTGACCTTGGGCCAGTCACTGCCTCTCAACCTCATGAAAACCCTATTCATAGGGTCACCGTAAGTCGGAATTGACTTGAAGGCAGTGCCACAGCAGCACTCCCTGCACCTGTGCTCCCCGGCAACTGGTATTCCAATCCAGGAGGTAGAACCCAGTCATCATGGGCTAGTAGCCATCGACAGCCTAATCTACCATGATTGTATCCGATCCTCTTGCAAATCCATCCATGTTAGTGGCCATCACTGCCCCTTGTGGGAGGGGATTCCATGGCTTAACTATGCACCATGAGAAAAAGCCCTTCCTTCAGTCTTCCAACATTGAGCTCAGCATTCAGGATGGCCCCCATTGGCTGCTAGTACTATGAGACAGGGAGAAAAGCCTCTCTACATTCTCTACACCATGCATAATTTTATACAGTTATCATGTCCCCCCACTTATTTGCTTCCCCCTCTCCAAGCTAAAAAGCCAAAATGTTGTGTAACTTTTCCTTGAGAGTCTTTACTGCATGGCATCTTGCAAAGATAAAGGCGCACGTATGAGGTTGCCAACCACTCGCCTTAGCCGGGTTCCTGTGTTGGCTGGTAGCTCTGCAGAGGAGCAGCTGGAAACATCCTGATCACAGCCATTAGTCATGGAAGTGGGGGTGGGATGATTAGTGCACCTACGGGAGAGTGGTCCATGCAGGCTCCGCCCCTCAGCCATGACTGGTGTGACAGGTGAAAGGAAAACTGACGAGGGAGGGGAAGAGAGATAGAGAGAGGAAAGGGAGGAGCAAACAATGGACAGATGTGAGCGGCAAAAGAAGAGTCACATGACCACAGGCCAACACTCCCAACCTGGTGCCCTGCACATGCTTTGGACCACAACTCCCATCATGCCAACATCATATGCCATGCTGGCTGCTGGGTTTCCAGTGCAAAACATCTGGGGAGCACCAGGATGGGTGTCTTTGGCTTTGATGGGGTTGAGGATGAGACTTAAGGGGTGAGGCCATAGGTGAACAGCTGGTGTGTGTGGGGGGGGAGAGGTTAGAGTCAGATTACGTTTTGCTCCCTCTATAGCCCCTCAAGAACTGTAATTGTTTAATTGGTGTATTGTGAGAAAATAAACCTTCTGTTTCTGACACAGGTTTGGCAGCTCACACGTTTTCTTAGCTTAATTTGGTGCAATTTAATCCGTCCAGTGGCTTACAAAATCTGTGCACAAAGAGGTGTGCAAAGGCTTAATCTTTATTCTTCTCTGTAGGGTGTGTGCACTTATATCATGATGTGACTCAGTTTTTCTGCTATTTCCTTCCCCCCTCCCTTACCACACATCCCCTGCCTTGACTTGGAGAAAAGATGTATCCTGGGACACCTCCCAAAGCTCAGCAATGAACTGCTTCCAGGGGACCTGAAGGAGCAACTCTGGGTTGATTCTTGCACAACTGAGATTAAGGGCAAGATTAGGGCAGTGCCTCCCTTCAAATCTCCCACTCTGAGAATGCTCAGAAGAAGATGACAGGGGTGTGTGTTCATGTGTGTGTACTTTCAGCTGAGTTTTATCAGCCTGATCTAAACGGATAAGGCAAAGTATGTGCTAATTAAGCCATCTGATCTGTATAAAAAATTCAGCAGCATTAAATAATTCATGCCAACTAGATTGCGATATTTCATGAAGGACCTTCAAAGGAATCACTGTTCTAAATTAAAATGAGGGGCTGATGGACATTTGGTGGTGAAGGGGTGTGTGTGTTGAAATATTCTTCGGCTGAACCTTTATTAGGCAATTTATATACTGCTGAATTACAATAATCTCTAAACTGTACAGTAAGCTTAACAAATACAACAGAGATAAAAATAGTTAAAAATTAACTATAAAACCAAAAATGGTTTAAAATGCTTGCTTAAAATAGTGGTGATGAGAGATAAAGTTCTAGGCTTAATAGACAAAATAAAAACTGACAAATCACTGGGTCTGGATGGTATCCTCCCGAGAGTTCTCAAGGACCGCAAATGTGAGATTGCTGAATTTTTTACCGAAGTATGTAACTTGTCCTTCAGATGCACCTTCATACCAGAGGACTGGAAAGTGGCCAATGAAACACCAGTCTTTAACAAGGGATCCAAGGGGGAATCCCGGGATTTACAGGCTGGTTAGCTTAACACCTGTCCTGGGAAAACTGGTGGAAAGTATTGTTAAAAGATAAAATAATCAAGCACATATCAGAACAAGCACAGCTGCTGCAAGGGTAAGTCCTGTCTCACTAACCTAGTAAGAGTTCTTAGAGTATCTCATCTTTTGATCAGGTAAGCTTCCTGATAGACTGTGGAAAAGCTGTGGACATAATATATCTTGACTTCAGCAAAGCTTTTCACGAAGTGCCCCATGACATTCTGATTGGCAAGCTAGCTCAGTGTGGGCTGGATGGAACAACTATCAGGTGGACCCACAGTTGGCTACAGAATTGTACTCAAAGAGTACTTATCAATGGTTCCTTCTCAAACTGGAGGGAGGTAACAAGCAGGGTACCGCAGGGCTCGGTCCTGAGCCCAGTGTTCTTCAACATTTTTATTAATCTTGGATGAGGAGGTGCAGGGAATGCTCATAATATTTGCAGATGACACAAAATTGGGAGGGATAGCTAATACCCTGGAGGACAGAAACAAAATTCAAAGGGATCTTGATAGGCTGGAGCATTGGGCTGAAAACAACAGAATGAAATTTAACAGGAGTAAGTGCAAAGTTCTACACCTAGGAAAAAGAAACCAAATGCACAGTATAAGACAGGAAATACTTAGCTCAGCAATACTACATGCAAGAAGGATCTTGGGATTGTTGTTGATCACAAGCTGAATATGAACCAACAGTACAATGTGGCTACAAAAAAGGCAAATGCTATTTTAGGCTGCATTAACAGAAGTACAGTCTCCCAAATCGCGCGAAGTACTAGTTCCCTTCTATTCAGGACTGGTTAGGCCTCATCTTGAGTACTGTGTCCAGTTCTGAACACCACACTTCAAGAAAGATGCAAACAAACTGGAACGGGTTCAGAGGAGGGCAACAAGGGTGACCAAGGGACTAGAAACCAAGCCCTATGAGGAGAGACTGAAAGAACTGGGCATGTTTAGCCTGGAGAAGAGAAGACTGAGGGGAGATAGGATAGTACAAGTACTTGAAAAGTTGTTACACAGAGGAGGAGCAGAATCTCTTCTTCATCATCTGAGTACAGGACATGGAAGAATGGGTTCAAGTTACAGGTAGCCAGATTTTGGCTGAACATCAGGAAAAACTTGTCAGTGTGGTATGACAATGGTACCAATTACCTTGGAGGTGGTGGGCTCTCCAGCACTGGAGGCATTCAAGAGGCAGCTGGACAGCCACCTGGCAAGTATGCTTTAAGTTGGATTCCTGCATTGAGAAGAGGGTTGGACTCAATGGCCTTAGAGGCCCCTTCCAACTCGACTGTTCTATGATTCTATGAGCATGTCAACAAGCACATAGATAGAGGTGATCCAGTGGACATAGCGTGCCTGAACTTTCAAAAAGCTTTCAACAAGGTACCTCACCAAAGACTATTGAGTAAGCTTAGCAGTCATAGAATGAGAGGAGAGGTCCCCTTGTGGATCAGGAACTGGCTAGGAAACAGAAAGCAGAGAGTAGGAATGGACAGTTCTCCAAATGGAGGGATGTAGAAAGTGGAGTCCCTCAAGGATCAGTATTAGGATCAGTGCTTTTTAATTTATTCATAAACAATCTAGAGTTGGGGTGAGCAGTAAGGTGACCAAGTCTGTTGATGTAACTAAATTGTTCAGGGTTGTTGAAACAAAAAGGGATTGCAAAGCACTCCAAAAGGACTTCACCAAACTTGAGTGAATGGGCAGTAAAATGGCAAACGCAATCCAGTGTAAATAAGTGTAAATTTATGCATGTTAGGTCACGCATAAACCTTAATTTCACATATATATACTCATGGGGTCTGCAGTGGCGGTGACTGGCAGTGGATAGCTCAATGAATATGTTGACCCCATGTGCGGCAGCTATGAAAAAGGCAAATTCCACACTAGGGATCATTAGGAAAGGAATCAAGAATGAAACTGCCACTGGCATAATGCCGTTATACAAATCCATGGTGCGGCCACATTTGCAACACTGTGTACAGTTCTGGTTGCCTCACCTCCAAAAGGATATTGTAGGTTATAACTTGTGTTGCTTTTTCATTTAGAGAACATGAGTATATCATAGAGGTGGAAAAGGTTCAGAAAAGGACAATCAATGTGATCAAGGGGACAGAGTGACTCCTCTGTAAAGAAAGGTTGCAGCGTTTGGGGCTTTTTAGTTTACAGAAAAGATGGATCAGAGGTGACATGATAAGAAGTGTATAAAATTATGCATGGCATGGAAAAAGTAGAGAAGTTTTTCTCCCTCTCTCATAACAGTAGAATTCATGGGCATTCAATGAAGAGGAATGTTGGAAGATTCAGGACCGACAAAAGGAAGTCCTTCTTCACACAGCAAGTAGTTAAACTATGGAATTCGCTCCTGCAAGAGGCAGTGAAGGCCACTAACTTGGATGGACTTCAGCGACTAGAACAAATCCATTGAGGATAAGGCTATCAATGGCTACTAGCCGCGATGGCTAGACTCTGCCTCCTATCAGAGCCAGCATGCTTCCGAATACCAGTTGCTGGAAACTGCAGGAGGAGAGTGTGCTCTTGTGCTTAGACCCTGCTTGTGGGTTTCCCATGATGGGCATCTGGTTGGCCACTGGAAGAACAGGATGCTGATGGGCCACTGGCCTGATCCAGCAGGCTCTTATGTGGTTAAACACACAAACACACACAAAGGTTTGCATCCAACTAAGTTACAGTTAATCATGTTCATTAATTACAATGGTTCTACTCTAAGTATGACTAACTTTGGAACCAACCCATATTAATGATGTATAGGACCCTAAATTATATGGTTATAAACCTCTTTGTACTTCCTGCTCATACTAGAGAAAGAGCAAAAACTGCAATGGATGCCTGATCATCAGATGAGGCTGTCATCAGAACTCATAACGAGGTCTTGAAATACATAAGGTGATAAGGCAGGAGTGTCTCTGAGCACATGCAGAATGTCCTTTTCTCATGACAACCAGTCCCTACACAGAGGAACTTCTCTAGGGCAGAGGATGAGCCAAACTCACAAGCTGAAGTCTCAGCAAGCTTATTTTCAAAGTCTGGCAGATGAAGTCGGCCTCTTTGTCCAGTTCTTGAGAGGTCTCAAGGGGGAGTCCTTGTTCTTCATAGTGCATTTGGAACGATCCAGCTCAAAAATGCCAGTACAGTGCTGCTGTTTCCACCAGGGCTGTGGAGTCGGTACGCCAAACCTTTGACTCCGACTCCTCTATTTTTCTACTGTCCAACTCCAACTCCGACTCCACCCAAAATTGCTTCCAACTCCACAGCCCTGGAAAGGGCTGTAAATGTCTTTTTAAATTGGAAGCTCTCATAGGAGCATTTTTATCGCTGCCTGAATATGCGCTGATCTTGGCATCACAGCATTTGTCTTCATCTGGGTCCTGTGTCATACACTGACACACAAAATGTTTTCCATCTTGAGTTATGGTGAAATCCTCAACTACAGCTGACTTCATGGGAAGCTTCTTTGACATTGTGAATTTATATTTTAAAAAAATTGTCAATCAAAATTTATTTTGATGCCGGAGTCGGAGTCAGTACATTTCTACCGACTCCGACTCTACCCAAAATTGCTTCCGACTCCGACTCCATGACTCCGACTCCACAGCCCTGGTTTCCACAAGCTTCTGTCCCCTTGCTTCTCCACAGTTTGGTCAGAATCAGACAGTTAACAAGTAAGACCTGCCCTTGGGACACGAAAGAAGTAGGCATGTGTATGATCATACCAAGGCCCTTGATTTAGAGGAGGCCCCTCCTGTTGAGATGACTTTACTTGCAGGGCAATGGATGGGTCTTAATAATTCATGCCACGGGTCGACTTACAAGGCAGGTGCCGCACTGTCAGTTATGAGAAATTGGACTTTTGTAAATACATCCTGTTGGCAACACTATCCTCCACCATTAGCCTTATCACTCGTGTTGTAATGTTGCCAGGAGTTGAATAAAGGAAATGTGAAATGGATCTTCTTGAATTCACATGATTTTTATAAGGGATACTTCCAAACCACAGTAAAGTCACAGATCACATGTATCTCCACAGACTGACCTGCAAAAACCATACATACCATGCTTTCTGATGTGGCCATTGTGCAACTCCATGATTCCGGGGCATGAACCTCAAGGATCCTTGAGAGGTGTTTTTAAAAACAAAACAAACAGAAAATCAACTTAAAACCATAGCCATATCACAGAGTACATCCCTGTCCACAGATTGAACCATAAAAAATGGGTCCTGAATTTCATGGTGCCACCACGGCACAAAACATTGAATTTTTTTACAGGGAGGCCATGGAAATAACTCACATTCATGTCAATGGATTGCACAATACAGGAATACCCCGCATTAATGTACACAATGGGTCCAGAGCGAGTACGTAAACCGAAAATGTACTTACAAGTGAAGCACTACCTTTTTTCACTTATCAATGCATATACTGCACTGCAATCGTCATATACGGGCATAACTGATGTAAATAATGCATTTATAACTAAATAAACACAGTAGGCCTTATTTTAAGAAAAAGTTCGTAGCTGGAATGGTCGGGCGGTGGCATCATGCCGTTAAGTGTCCGTTCTTGAGAAGCGAGCGTACATAAATGGGAATGGTGCTACTGTAAATGTGTCTGTACTCGTGAGTGTCCGTAAAGTGAAGGTCCGTATAGCGGGGTATTCCTGTATAAAGCCCAGGTGGCTTGGCTAGGAGAGCCTATTCCTAACCCTGAGAGGTTCACCCATAATGGCCCTTCGCGCCTTCCTGAACTAAGATAGTTTGACTGCAGTAAGCCATGCTCTGGTAATCTCAGGACAGTGCATTATTTTCTACATGAGGTTGCCCTCAAAGATAGTCCAAAAGCTGCAAGTGATGCAGAATGCAGTGGCCAAGGTGATGATGAGCACTACTGGGCAGGCACATCTTACACCAGTTCTTAAAGAAATGCACTGGTTACCTATATGCTTCCTGGGCCAGTTCAAGCTACTTGCATTGAAGTACAAAGCCCTAACCAATTTCTACTAATCACTGCATTGTTTTCAAAGTGCTTACAGATTGACAGCTTTATAATCTGCTCCAGAATTTTCCCAGGGATGAATGTCAGCCTGACTGGTCTGTTGTTTCCAGGTTCCTCCCTTTTGTCATTTTTGAAGACAGGTACAACTTTAGCCCTCTTCCAGTCATCTGGCACTTCACCCATCCTCCACGTTTTTGCAAAGATAATAGACAGTGTTCCCGAGAGTTCTTCAGCCAGTTCCTTCATTACACTAGGATACAGTTCATCGGCCCCTGGAGATTTGAACTCGTTCAAAGTGATTAGGTATTCCCTGACCATTTATCTATCAATCTCAAGCTGCAGTCCTGCCCCTTCAACTTCACATTTCTCAAGAGGGTCCCTCTTTTGGGAGAAGACTGAGCCAAAGTAGGAATTGAGTATTTCTGCCTTTTCTTTGTCATCTGTTATCTTTTTTCCTCCTCATCAAGTAGCTGTGCCACCATCTCTTTTCTCTGTCTTTTACTGTGGATGTATCTGAAGAAGGCTTTTTTGTTGCTTTTGGCATCTCTTGCTATCCTCAGCTCATTCTCCGCTTTAGCCTTCCTGACACCATCCCTGCAATTCGGTGCTACCTGCCTGTACTCTTCCTTTGTGGCCTGGCCTTCCTTCCACTTCCTGTTTGTGTCCTTTTTTGTTTTCAGTCAGGAATTCCTTGGAGGGCCATGTTTGGCAAAATTTGTCTCCCAACAGATATTGGGGTAATTGAAGTCCCCCATTACTACTACATCATGCCTCCTCGAAACATTGGCAATTTGCTTTTCAAAAGTTACATTCTCGTCTTCTCCTTGATTGGGTGGTCGGTAGAAGACTCCAAGCACCACATTCCTTTTATTACTTGCCCCATTAATTTTAATCCAGATACTCTCGGTGGAGCTACCAAGCTCATCTTCCTGTATTTCTGTGCAGGGATATATATTTTTAACATTTAGCGCGACTCCACCTCCCTTTTTATTCCTTCTGTACTTTTTGAACAAATTATATCCTTCAATTGCTGTATTCCAGTCATGGGAGTCATCCCACCAAGTTTCAGTTATACCTATCAAGTTGTAATTACCCTCCTGTATTAAGAGTTCAAGTTTGTCATGCTTGTTTCCCATGCTCTGCGCATTAGTATACAGACATTGAAGACCATGTGATTTATGGCTTGGCTTCCTTCCTACATTTTTATGAAGACTATTACTGGGCTCCATTAGAGCCATTCCCTCAGTTCCTCTTACTGTGCACAAGCCTTTGTTAGTCATTACCGCTAAGTTTATGTCTCCCTCCCCCGTAGGATTCAGTTTAAAGCTCTCCTGATGAATTTCTCCATGCTGTGGCCAAACACATTCTTCCCAGTCCTTGTGAGGTGCAACACATCGCTTGCCAGCAGTCAATCTTCCAGGTGTAGCCTGTGGTCACAGAATCCAAATCTCTCACGTTGGCACCACCTTCATAACCAGTCATTCACCCGGAGTATTTTTCTTTTCCTTTCCACTCTTAAGTATCGGAAGAATGGACGAGAAAGCTATCTGGGCCCTAAAGTGCTTGAGTTTCCTTCCCAGAGCTTCAAAGTCTGACGTGATTTCTTCATAGCTCCACTTGGCAGTATCATTTGTTCCCACACGGATGAGAAGAAAGGGATATCTGTCAGTGGACTTTATGAGCAATGGCAACCCTTCCATCACATCTCTAATCCATCCTTCAGGGAGGCAGCATACCTGGAGAGTCCATAGATCTTCTCAATATACTTGGGTTTCAATTCCACACAGTAGGGAGTCTCCCACTACTGCTACTTCTACTCTTCTCTTCTCTTCTTCTTGTCATGGGATGTAGTTTAATTGCCTCTACTTGACTGAGCTTCAGCCTCTCACTTGCTGTTGTGTGGGGTCTCCTGTAATTCTTTCCCTGCAGACTGTCGTCTCAAGTGCCTAAAAGTGGTTCTGTAGCTCCACCGGTGATGGATGCCTTCTCGCTCTTCTGCTCCTGTCACCCTTTTCCATGGAGTTTCCTCCATTTCGTTGCAGCTCTCCACAACAGTCTCCTCTTCTGCTTCAACATGCTGTTGTTCTTCCACCTCCTGTACTTTGCTGCTGTGGTTCAAGCGTTCTATCCAAGAACGTCTTCTCTTATACTCTTCAGTGTGGCCACCCACTACTCCAGACCCCTCACTTTTTCTTCCAACAGCACCACCAGCTTGCACTTGTTGCACATGTACACCATGTTGTTCTCAGGCAAGAAAACAAACACTGTAGGTCACCACCACTGGAGTGTCCTTCCTCTCCGTAGTCTCTACTGCCTTTCTCTTGCACTTGTATTGGAATGGCCTGTGCTTTGTCCTGTCCTGCTTCAGGGTAAATAGGAGAATTCCACTGGTGCGCCATACAAGGGAACAAAGTTTTTTAGGTACCTCCCCTGCCAAACTCCTGTTCGCTCACTCTCAGAGAGCTGGCTCACTTGTATCTCCTCTGGACCAGGTGACACAGCTTCCTCTGCTCTGCTCAGTGAGGAGTCAGGAAACAGAACGAAAACTCCCAGCCCACACAGCTGCTCCAAGTTGCACTCAGCAGCTATCAGGCCACACCCCTTCCAATCAAGCTGCTGTGGAGCCCTTCAGAGCACACGGCTTCAGAGCCCGCTTTGTCTCTTCCTCCCTAAACCTCGCCTGCCAAACTCCTGGTAGCTTGCTCTCTTCGCTCGCTGAGAGCTGGCTCGCTTGTCATGGACCTGCTTCTTCTTAAGAATGCCATGGCGCAACATGAACACCACTGAAGTGAAAAAGAACGTAATATGAACTCTTGTGGAATGGCTAATACAGCTAGTTACTTATTTCAGAGGATGCATTAGAAAGGAAGCATAAATGTTATTATATGCAATGAGTATAACCTTATAGACAGACCAGGCACATCTATAGATTGGTTTTGATTTGTGCATTAACCTTTTACTATTATTTTTGTGGAATTTGTTTTGTATTTCTGAAAATGCAATAAAGATTTAATTAAAAAACTTAAGCTTTGCCCATGTCTTCTTTTATACAAAACATGAGCCGATAATCTAAAATCCTGCAGATGCTGTAATGGCTCTCTAAGCCAGTCCTTTTTCCCCTAGGGCGTGGGGAGCCACTCTCCCTCCCTCTAGATATTGCTGGATTTCAATTCCCTTCATCCTTCACAATTGGCTACAATGGCTGCTGGGAATCAGAGACCAGCATCTGTACAACACAGGTTCTCCATCGCTGGATGAAAACATGGGATGGTTGATCTCAGCCTTGCATGCTCAGCTTTTTTCTTTGCACTAGATCTTCCAGGGCCCACCAGCATACATTTAAACTAGGAGGACAGACTCAGGACTGCCTCTCAGCCACAATGTAACTAGTCAGTACTAAGTGATCCTGTGTTCTTGCTGGAGGGGGGCTAATAGGTCCATGGGAAACTGGCTGGTGGTTTCCTGCAGCCTGTGATCTATCAAGTCTAGATAGCCAGTGTAGTATAATGCTTATTAGTCAGTGTTGTGAAGCTACAGAGTACCCTTCCCCATGCTGGTGCCCTCCAGATGTTGTTGGACTCTCAAATGCCATCCACTCTAGCCAGCATAACCAATGGTTAGGGATGATGGGAGTTGCAGTCCAGAAACATTTGGAGAGCACCAGGTTCCCAGTCCTTAATCTACAGGAACGCTAGGAAATGTTGCTTTTTCATGAGAACAGAAAAAGGCTTGAAACTGATTTGTTAATATAAGAAAATTAAAAGTGAAATCAGGATTGGGGTGGAATTTCCTCTACTAGAATAATGGCCACAACGGAAGCACAAAGCATGTGCAAAAAAAGCAGGGGGGGGGGGGAGGAAGAGGAAGCCAACAAGCAGCATGTATCAAAAAGTTGTTTATTTTTAACACAAAAGTACAGTGACTATGAAAACATAACATTGGTAACACTAGCGGTACAGGCAAAGAGGAAAAAGGCATGCTTCTTAATTTGGCATTTAAAATATACCAGCCCAGAAGATATTATGCAATTTGCATATAAAAAGATAAATCAAACTTCCTTCTAATTTATAGAAGTTGATGACAGCTTTTAGCCTAACACAACACAGAAGTTTTGCCTCTGATTGTGGTAGAGAATGTCATGGCAGATGGCTGGAAGTTTTTCCACATGAAGTCGCAAATGCAGTAAAAGCTTCCAAGTCTCCAGACTGGTTTTAGGACATGGTTGCACAGAAAGACGGGGGGGGGGGAAGCGCGTTTTGCAGGTTGTACCAGTGTTTTAAGTCAGAAGTTCTTTCTCTGAGTATTATTCCTACTAACACAAACGTGAGCAGCACAGGAACCAATTCTGGCAATGCTTCCTAACATTTGGTCCCAGCCTTGCTATATCCCAAAAGGAAAATGCAAGTGGAATCCTTTGGTTGCACCACAGTTGATCTGATTGCTGCACACCTCAGAAAATATGTGAGTGTAAAAACCGAGTGTCACAGCTCACAGCATATGAAACCTTTTGCCTACAACTGATAAGGGAACAAGCTTGAAAGACTAAATAAGACATTGCTTTGGATGCCATAAGCAGTTTACTAAGTGACTACCCCCTGAGTGGAGTCAGTAAGAATAGCTTCTTTGCTGTCAAAAATGAAAAGGTGCTTCAATTTCCCTCAACCCCAGACATACAAGATAGGTAGTAAAAAAAACCCCAACAGCCTGTATTATTGTAGTAAAAAACAGAATGGAATGCCTTCCTTGGGACTGGTTTTAGAGTTAACATAAAAAATTATTCCTTTTAGCTATATTTGTCCCCAAATGCACCAGGAATATGAAAAATATCTTCTCAGGATCAATTCCACTGATTTCAAAGCTGCTCCAGAATAAGAGGTTTTGAACAGACTTTAGATCTGGCCCATTTTTCAAATCCGAAGAATAATTCCCAAATAGTGTCTGTACTTTAACAAAGAATCAAATACACATTGTCGGTTTCAAACTCTGTGGTCTTGAGGCTGTTGCAAAACACTCATAGGGCTCTCCAGTCAATGGGCTTCTTTCCAGACTTTTCCAGTAATTCATTTGTTTTGGAGAAATGTTTACAGCCAAAGAAACCCCTATGCACTGAAAGGGGTGAAGGGTGGACTGTCTGCAGGATGTGGTGGCGTTTCTGCAAGAAATCAGAGCTATTAGATCTTGCAGTTGTTCCCTCCTGTTGAACCGCCACCATATTTGCAGGATCTAATTTTGTACCTCTGTCTAGGGACCAACAGTATCTAACACCCCTCCCACCAAACCTGAACTCTACCATCTAATAATCCCGAGTTGTGAAAGTGGGGCTTGCTTTCTAGGCCTTCTGCAGTTGCAACTTCTTGCATGGACCAACCACAGTTGCTGAGTGATTAGATCTATGTGGAAAGGAAGTGACTACAGGAATGAAACCCTCTAGGCACAAACACACTCCACAAAGGGCAAGCCTAAGTTCTGAGACGCAGGTTGAAAGGGAGGCTTTTCAAGGCACATGCTATCTGCATCACAGAACTTGAGGTCCATCAATGCTGCACCCCAGCAAGCAACCATTTGGCTCAGCATCCTATCTTCTGCCAACAGCCAACCAGAAAAATCGCAAGCAGGACATGATGGCCATGCCCATTCTTTCATGCATGGTCCTACACAATCTAAAACCAGGTTTGTCCCAAGTCGGAGCATGGAGGTTTCATTTCTGCCTATCCTAGATGAACTGCTTGTTTCTACTCATCTAATGCCTTTTTAACACAATGTGCTCTAATGTGTACTGCAGAAGGCCAAAATCTACTCAAGATTATATTCCACACTGCATACCACACGGTACACATAGCCCAGTTTACAGGACTCCCTCGCTGTCTGGGCAGGCATCACTTCCAAAAGAATGGGAAAGAAAAGAAGCATTTACCCTGTCGATGGAACTTCCTTTCTTCTGCGCATAGGCTCCCCACAGCATAAAGACCAGGCCATCCAAGTTCTTGTTCAGCCAGGACACCACTGCATCTGTAAACTGCTCCCAGCCCTTCTCTTTGTGGGAATTGGCTTGGTGTGCTCGGACTGTGAGAACAGCGTTGAGTAACAGGACTCCTAAATTGCACATAAAACAGGAAGGTGTAAGGAAGGATGCAGGAAACACTGAAATAAGAGCAAGTTGCTTTTGCTGCTGCTAAGGGACAATTATCAATGCTCTACACACCAAATATGTTTATTCAGCATGGACACCCCACACTTTTGAAACACTCACCTTCTGAAACTTATTTTATAAGCTTTATTTAAGTGGGCTTTTACAGGATTTATTATGTGCTGTTTGTTTTCACTGTTTTGGATTTTGCTCCAAGCTCCTTTTCTGTTGTATTTTATTGAACCTTGTGTTTTGATTGTATGTGTTTGATTGTATAAATAAAAGTTAACAACCAGGTCTTCTCTTGGGGAGCTGCATGCAGCAGAGGCAGCAAAGTTCTGTAAAGCAGGTATATAAGCTGTATCTAGCTGAAAAGTGCAAGCCTAACAGCCAAGAAGGACCAATTCAGCAGCAAGATCTAGCCTCTCTGAGGCAGCAGGAGACTAGGACTGTGCTGGATGCTCAGCGGCAGCACCTGAGGCTCTTCCTCACTGAGAACTGGGGAGGCTCGCGGAGCTGGGAGTTGGGGGCACTGCTTGGCAGTGGCTCTGCTCCTACTTGGCGGATCGTCGCCAGAAGGTAGTGCTTGGGGAACACTGCTCGACACCCTGGACTCTCCATTGTGGAGTCCCTCAGGGGTCGGTTCTATCCCCCATGCTTTTTAACATCTACATGCAGCCGCTGGGTGCAGTCATCAGGAGTTTTGAGTGCGTTGTCATCAGTACGCTGATGACACGCAGCTCTACTTCTCCTTTTCACCTTCTTCAGGTGAGGCTGTTGATGTGCTGAACCGTTGCTTGACCGCGATAATGGACTGGATGAGAGCTAATAAACTGAAACTCAATCCAGACAAGACCGAGGCACTGCCTTTACCTGCCCAGATGGTGGATGTTCATCCTGTTCTAGATGGGGTTACACTCCCCTTGAAGGAACAGGTTCGTAGTTTGGGGGTCCTTTTTGACCCTTCCTTGTCGCTTGAGGCTCAGGTGGCCTCGGTGGCACGGAATGCGTTTTACCATCTTCGTCTAGTAGCCCAACTACGCCCCTATCTGGACAGTTACGATCTCGCCTCAGTTGTTCACGCTCTGGTAACTTCTAGATTGGACTACTGTAATGCGCTCTACGTAGGGCTGCCCTTGAAGACTGTTCGGAAACTCCAGCTAGTGCAAAATGCGGCAACCAGGCTGTTGACGAGGACCCATCGGTCTGCGCATATAACACCTGTCCTGGCCCGCCTGCACTGGCTACCCATCTGTTTCCGAGCTAGATTCAAGGTGCTGGTTTTGACCTATAAAGCCTTATACGGTGTGGGACCGCAATACCTTGTGGAACGCCTCTCCCGCTATGAACCTACCCGTCCACTTCATTCAGTATCTAAGGCCCTCCTCCGGGTACCAACTCATCAGGAAGCCCGGAGGAATGTTGTTAGATCTAGGGCCTTTTCTGTGGTGGCCCCCGAACTCTGGAACAGCTTACCTGAGGAGATACGCCTGGCGCCTACGGTACTTTCTTTTAGGCGCCAGGTTAAGACCTGGCTATACTCCCAGGCATTTTAATGTTTAATGTTTTCATGTTTAATTTGCTGCTATGTGTTACTGATTTTATTATACTATTGTATTTTAATCCTGTTTGTACACCGCCCAGAGAGCTATTAGCTATGGGCGGTCTAAAAATGAAACGAAATAAATAAATAAATAAAATAACTGGAGCATGCTGAAATGAACTCTCCAATGCAATTATTGCTATGAGCTGCTGGAAAGAGGTTATCAACATCCAGAAAGATGCAGCACATGACAGCAGCTGGGACAAGCCCAACTCAGGAGGAAAACACCCAACAAACTGGGACTCCGGCTCACCTTGTTTAGCCCACCCGGTCAAGTCTCCATGGCCAGGATGAGAAAAGCCTTCTATGTCTGTAGCCAGTTCTTTGTAAATATTCTCCAGGCTGCAAATACAAATAAGAAAGGTTTTGCCAGACTTCCACCCATGCCTTTGAAACACAGTGATTTCATGTATGACATAGTCACCAACTAGCTCTAACTGTTCGAATGGAAGACTAATGGAAAAACAACAAAGCATACCCTGTCCTAATATAATCACAGAGGTTAAAGCCTAACCTCACCTGGGTGGAGGTGGAACTGGTCTCTGGACACTGAAGCAAAGCCCATGTGCTTGATTGGGTCCATGATAAGGGTCTTGACCCAAGATGACAACTTTAACCTGAATAAAGTCATAAAAGCAGAAATTTGTTCAATACTAGTGATCCCTGCTGTCATCCAAGTCAGGCTAGTTTAGTACTTCTCTTTGGACACAGATTGGGGCTGGCTGCCCTTTGCTCTTTCTGTCTTGGGTTCCAGAGAAGACCAATGAGACAACCATTGGCATATAGATACACCAGAGTTCACGCAGCAGCGTTGGATGGGTTAAAAGCATCATGCACTGCACAACTCTCAGAGTAGTCCTGAACTCTCAGAGTAGTTTTACGGATATCGCCAACATTCCATTCCCACCCGTCTCACCTTATCTATTATTTATCAAATGGGAATAATTAATATGGGCCCACTTTTACAGGACTGCAATAAGGCTGACTGAGGTCCTGTATGCAAAACACTCTGAAGGCAAAGCACAACTAGTATTGCACCAGCAAGTATTACTGTCACTAGTCCACTGTTTTCAAAACATGGCCAGAAAATATTACACATATCTAGTGAAGAGGAGACAGAACAAAGCAGAGAATATCATACTGACAACTTAGCAACACCTGAAGGAAAAGGAATAATAAATACAGGATTGGTTGTACCAGGTTTACTCACATCATGGATATTGCACATCTGAGTCCAGGTGAAGACTTGGTGTGGAGGTGGATACACCAGGGAGTGCTTGCGCTCCTCAGCAACAAAGGCCATTAGCTGTTTTGGGAGAGAGAACTATACTTTTTCTAATTCTAGTTATGGGTTACAATACGATAAGCAGGTAGAGATTGGATGGCATAGAGGCATCTAGCTTATATTGCGCCACATGAAACTGTGTTTCAGGCAGTCATTTCTAAATTTCAATTTAGTTCATGCATAAAGCTTTTTTCTGTCAAAACTACATCCCGTTAATGCTCAAGGCTTTAAGGAGGGGCTGCCCAGCTAATTTTTTTTTAAAGATGGGAAGGGATGGCTTCATCCAGACTTGCAATTAGATCTCACTGTACAGGACAGGTGGCTGAGTTTGCAGAAAAGTTTGGTGAGCATTTAAGAGTTACAGAAACTTCAGCAAAACATGCTTAACAGTGAGAGGAACATTGCAAGGTCCACCCACTGGTGAGACCTTCCACTTCAGGAAAAGTGCTGACCATGGAGCCTTCTTCAATTCTCAACCAAGCGGCAACGTAGTGCTCTGTACTGCTTCTGGGAAAATGCTGGGAAAAACAGAAGGGAGTAGAAAAAGAGGAAGGCCAGACAAGAAATGGATTGATCCCATAAAGGAAGCCACAGACCTGACCTTACAAGATCTGAACAGGGAGGTTCACGACAGATGCTATTGGAGCTCATTGATTCATAAGGTCACCATAAGTCGTAATCGACTTGAAGGCACATAACAACAAGTTCCACTGAATACCAAAGGAATTGCTTCCAGGCAAACATACAGAGGATTGGGCTGCATGGCTCCAAGCCTAAATACACTTGCTGGGACGTAAGCCCTACTGAACATAATGACACATATTCCTAAGTAACAAGCATAGAGTTATGTTACAAAGCACCGCGTGGGCTACCAACACAAACAACAGATGAAGAAATGTATGTGTGTAAAACAGGTTGGCAGTTCATCTCTGGTCCCAAGTTAAGGTACTCATGTTAGTGTTTAAAGCCCTAAACAACATAGATCCAAGTACCTGTTATTGTTTTAATTGTACTATTTTAAACTGAGATGATTTATTGTGTCTGTTTGAATGGTTTTAATATTGCAAATGGTTTAATTCTATTTAAGTTAGACTATTGTATGTTCTTAATTATATGTGTTTTTATCTAGAAGCTGCCTTGAGTTCCAGTTTGGAAAATAGGGCGGGGTTTAAATAAAGACAATAATACCTGAAAGACCTCCTCCTTCCCTACAAACCCTCTCAGGTGTTGAGATCAGCAAAGGGAGCCCTTTTGGTAGTTCTGCCACCTTCAGAAGGTCAGGGGTGGGGAGAGCATTCTGTGCTGTGGCCTGTACGTTGTGGAACTCTCTCCACCAAGGTGCGTCGGGCAACTTCACTGTACAGCTTTAGGCAAATGTTGAAGACACACCTCTTTACCCTGGCATTTGACACCCTATTTGTTTATTAGTTACATTTATACCCCGCCTTTCTTTCACCCTGGAATCCAAGGCGGCATACATGTGGCTCCCAGGCAGTCTCCCATCCAGACACTGACCAAACCCAGACCCGCTTAGCTTCAGCAAGGTGGTGGCCTCATGTGCCTTCAGACCATAACCTGGGACAGTAGACATGTATTTTTAAGACACATCCTATTTTGGGATTTTAGGTTGTTTTTAATGTGCTATTTTAAAACTGTTGCAACCTGCCCTGGGACCTTTAGGTGAAGGGCAGGTTATTGTTGTTGTTATTAACAACAACGGAGAACTAGCGAGGGAAGTGTGCAGATTATAGTGCACTCTGTTTAACACAGGAAAAGGTTTGTTTTCATAAGAAAAAATATGAAAAATAATAAGCTACATCAAAATGACAGAAGCCACAGATCAGCAGTGGAGCACACCCTTTACGTGCTGAAGGATCAGTCCCTGACAACATCTCCAGTTAAGAGTGACGCCAGGCAGAGGGTGAAGAGGAAGACCCTTTTCTGTCTGACATCCTGGAGAGCTGTTGCTGCCGCAGCCTGTATAAGGCAGCTCCCCACCTTCCCAAAACACTGATCAGGGATACATAAAAAAAAAACGAGGAAGGAAAGCCAGCGCGGGTGGGGGAAGAGGCAGGGAAAATTTCGCAGAGCGCTTTTCTCAGCCTTTTGCCCACCTGGGCAAAATATGGCTTGGCGAACTCCGCCGCCAGCGGGACCCTCCAGCCCTGCCCGATCTCCGGAGGAACGAGGCCATTGATGCGGGTAGCGAGTCTTCGCAGGGCCGCCTCTTTGTTCCTGCGGATCCGTTCCAGCTGCTCCGGGCTGAGAGGCGGAGACCGAGAGGAGGGCGCGTCAGCCTTCGATCTTTTGGGACATCCTGCCTGGTAGAGGGAAAAGCGAGTGAAGGCCGGAGAAAGAAAAGCAAGAGGGAGGCAGCAGCGGGACGACAGGATCCCAGCACCCGCCGCCATTAGGCCGAGAACAAAACAGCGGCAGCCGCTGCCAACGACACTTCCGGCTACAGAGAAGCACGTGGAGAGTTTCGCGGAAAAAAAATAAAAACTCGCACAGCATGGACGCAGAAGCGCGTTTTATTGGTCCATTACTCGCGAGGGCTCGCAGCCGCACCCCTCCCTTTCTTATTGGTTACCAGCCATCATGCTAGCGTCCTCATTGGCCCTCGGCCTTGAATCCCGCAGACCACATTGCCCTATCGCAGCCCTGTTTGAAAGCCTCGCCCCACTCCCTCACCTTGGTTGCTAAGGAAGCCCCAGCTCTTATTGGTTAACGCCTACACAAACCCTGAGCGGGACTTAGTCCCACCTCTATAGCCGTTTTCCATTGGTTCAGGGGCAAGGGAGACGCTTCCCATTGGTCGATATCTTGAGAAAGCGCCTTTTTCTAACGCGCGAATACAAAACCTGAACATTTAGCCTTTGAATACTATTAACGCCTCTCTCTTGTCGCTTCAGTGGACGTTCCCCTCCCCGCTTCTTTTCCTTCTTCTTTTCCTGTTTTTACCTCAGCGTTGCCGCCGGACTCCGGGGAGCGACTCCGCTTCTTGCCGGGCGCCGCCGTGAAAAACGAAAGCAGCGTCTTTTGCCCGATCATGGTGCCTCCGTTCGCAGGCGGGATCTGGCGCTGCAGCTCGGGGACAAGCGACGCTGCCTCAGAGATTCCCTTTTTCCCCTCACAGCGGGACGGCCACTCGTTCCCGCGTTGGGTACTTAAAAAAAAAATTGGCGCAAGACTAGCACGCATGCGCGGCCGAGAAGCGCTTTTGGGCACGCCTGTTTGCTCGGTTTGCGCATGCGCGGTGTTCTTAAGCTAGAAACGGCTTTCGGCTCGACGCATGCGCACTATAGCCTCGAAGTCCTTGGCTTTTTCCGTGTCGGTACCGATCATTGTGAATCGCTGCAAACGCCGAGGACGTGCCTTTTCCCGTTTCTCAGTAGGTGGACCCACAGCTACCGTTTTTTAAAGAAAATCCTTGCAACAGTGTCGTTCAGACATGTCATTGCATCCGCTTACTGTTGACTTGCGCGGTTAACATCCGTGTTGGGGGGGAGTAACGTGTGAATGACACCCGTGTGTTCAACGCCTCGCGTGTTTTCCCACCAGAGCATCTCCCGTATTGCACTGAATCAGAAGTTGTTCTGCGGCTTGGGAGGCCCACCAAATGTTTAGGTTGCTTTTAACTTTTTAATTATAATTGCTGTAACTGGGACCTTTGGGTGAAGGGCGGGTAATTAATTCTAGTAATAACAAGCCTTAACCGTGTTGCCACTTTTCTTGCAGGCAGGCGGGGGAAGCAGCAGAGCGTGGCTGGGGCTGCCAGGAGGAACTGGGAAGAAGTCTGCAGTGGAGCCCAGCTGGGGTCGCAGGAGGGGAAGACCCGTGTTGGAGGCAAAGGTTGGTTGGTACAGGGTCTGAGGCTGCTCCTAAAGGCATGAAGTAGCCCACTTCTCCCACTCTATCCCTGCTATACAGAGGAACATTGCCTCTGAACCTGGAGATTCCCTTTGGCCATCCTAGATAATAGCAGCTCACAGGCGTCTTCTCTGTCGCTTTTGTCTAATATAACCTTCCCTTCCCTCTGGAGGTGCCCTCCAGATGTTGTTGGACTACAGCTCCCTTCGTCCCTGACATGC
The DNA here is from genome assembly GCF_030035675.1 of Rhineura floridana. Taxonomy (NCBI): domain Eukaryota; kingdom Metazoa; phylum Chordata; class Lepidosauria; order Squamata; family Rhineuridae; genus Rhineura; species Rhineura floridana. The sequence goes on from NC_084498.1 coordinate 3,274,239, forward strand.
TAGCTGGGGTTTGTTTGTTTATTTAATATTAGATTTATACTCCTACCAGTAGGAGCCCAGGGTGGCAGACAAAAGCACTAAAAACACTCTAAAACATCATAGAAACAAACTTTAAAATATATTACATCAAAGCATGCTTAAAAACATATATTAAAAAAACCCCTTTAAAAAAATCTTAAAAAGCAATTCCAACACAGATTGGGATAAGGTCTCTACTTAAAAGGCTTGTTGAAAAAGAAGGATCTTGATTGATGGGAATTGGAGTCCAGAGGTAGAGAGACCATTTGCCAGTAGTCGCAACTGATTTTTTTCTAGCCCTGTTGGGGGGCCTCATATAACACTTGTGATATGGAAAACGGGCATCATAGTGTTGGTAGATATTTTTTGTTTATTGTTTTGATTCCTGAATTGTGCAGAACAAAAACGGTTTCTAGGTGACTTTCAAACAGAATAAAAATACTATGTTAAAAAGATAACAATCATCAGGACATTAACAAAACAACCACCTCAAGAATAGCATCATCAAAAACAACAGTAAAAACATCAGCAGTACATGAGCCATGATAACCACTCACAATCCCCCAAATACCTGGGAAAAGAGAAAAGTCTTAGTTTGACACTGAAAAGAGATTCGACTCTTCAACAGGCAGGCCTCTCTGGGAAGATTATTCCATAGCCAGGGGCCCACAACCAAAAAGGCTCTCTCCCATGTTGCCTTCCTGTGGACTCTCAGATCTGTCTGGTCTGGTTCTGGTCAATGCAGGTTTGTTTCTGTCCTGCTCTTGCACAGCCTAAATTTCGGTGTACAGCAACTGGCAATGGATAAATTCCTTGTCCGGGGAGCTCTTCAGACTACAGCAGCAAAGAACAAGAGAAAATCCTTTGTCCCAAAGGGAGAGGATGCTGAAGAAGGCAGCGGAAGAGAGGAGAAGAGGCCCAAGGTGGACATGCCCCATCAAAACAAGCCTCCCTTGACAGGTGTTCCTTGGAAGCAAATTTGGGCAGAGGGGCTGGACTGCGATTACACAATCCTGTTTGGCAAAGCCGAGGCTGATGGGATTTTCCAGGAGCTTGAGAAGGAAGTGGAATATTTTGAAGGTAAACGTGAGCGCTTAGCATCTGGTCTTTGGACCAAAGTCGTGTGCAAAGAAGCTCTCTCTAATGAACACTCAGTGCAAATTTGTCTGGAATGCCCTAGAAATAATAGACTTCATTGTGGTCATGGCTAGCCATAACAGTTGCAGTAGCCAGGCTCAGCAGTAGTTTCTCACTGAATGCCAGTTGCCCAGGGGCTCAAGGGCTACTTAAGGGGAAATAGCCATCACTCCATGGCAGAGCACCTTTTCCTGCAGAGAGTCCCAGGATCAGTCCCTGGGAGGTCCAGGAAGCATTAGACGACAGTCCTGAGCTAGGTGGACTGAGAGTCTGACACTGTATCAGGTGGCTTCCTGTATCCCTGTTGTGTTCATGTCCAGCTTGTGGCGTCTGTCCTGTTGAGGCACCTGGTTTGCTGCTGTGTGAAATGGGATACTGGACTAGATGGGCTTTTGGTCTGATCCAGCAGGGCTGCTTTGATCAAAGGTCAGCTGATCCTTTGGTTTTGAAGCTGTCTCTCCAGGAGAGCCGTTTTCCACGTTGATTTATCTGCCAAGGAACCTCTGCATGCTGCCAAGGATTCTGGGGAGTTTTGTAGGGTGTGCACACTCAGTCCGTTGAGGGGTACTAGCCAGGCCTGTTGGGCTGTCCTTTTGCTCTGCAGGACCTGAGTGTTCCCTAGAACATACTCGGCACTTCTCAGCAGCTGTGCATATGGCCAGGGAAGGTTGGTGGGTCAGCCTGTTGCCTTTCAGGGAAGCATCTTCTCCATTTCTGATTTTTCTCAGAGGTGAACCCTTGAGAAAGTTCCAAGGGAGCCCAGAGTCCACAAGAACATGGTTTCAGAACTCCTGAGCTAATCTATTCCATGCTCCAGCTCTAGGACAGGAGGGGGGACCTTTTTTTCCCTTCTGTCCAGGCTGCGTTCCTTTGGAGCTAATCTGTCTGTAGGGGGCAGGGGTTGCATACCAATAGTGGGTGAGGGCAGAGCCGGGGGGGGGGGGGCAGAATTTGCAGAGTTGCACTCTGCTGTCTCTCTCTTTGTGTGCCACCCTCTCCATTTCATTCCCTCTGGGCTCCCGCAACTCACAAGCAGGCTTCCCCTAGCACTGTGTTCCACCGGGTAACAGCTGCATCTCCCTGGTTCTCTCTTGTTCGCATTCACGGCATGGACAAAAAGCAATTTCCAGAGGGCTGATGCACAGAGCAGAGCGGGACTGCAGCATGCAGAGAGCCACATGAAATGAAAGTGGGGGCCACCACAAGTTTCCTACCACCGTTCTAGGAGAGACCATTTAATCTGTGAATAATGGCAGTTTTATCTGCATCGAAAGCCCATCTTTGAGTTTTTCTGTTCTCCCCCCCCCCATACAGGGGAACGTACCAAGCTGCACATCTTTGGCAAGTGGCACAACATCCCACGAAAGCATGTGACGTACGGGGATGCCAGCTTGACATATACATACTCGGGTGTCACCTTCTCGCCCAAGCCATGGATTCCAGTTCTGGATCACATACGAGACCAGATCCGGCTTACCACTGGGCACACCTTCAGTTTTGTTCTGATTAACAGGTAGGTGAGGGTGGGAGTGGGTGGGTTGGAAGGCATGGAGATTTGACTCCCTGGTGCTCAGTCTCGTGCAACAACTTGCGATGGTGGTGGTGTACATACAGAGGACAGCATAGGAGGGGCTTTACAGGCTTCTGCAACTCTGCAGAAATTGCCCTTGGTAACTTTCTAGAACTCATTTTGCCAAGCTGGTGACTCCCCAGATGGTTTTGCACAACTCCTCTCACCAACCCCATCCAGTGTGGTCACATGATGCTAGAGCTGATGGGAATTGTAGTTCAAAATACCTGGAGAGTATTAGGCTGGCAAAGTCTTTGACTTGGAAGCTTCAAATGGTGCAGAGCATGACAGCTGTGCTGTGGGATGGAATCGCCCTCAGCGATGGGATGCTTCCCATAGCACTCTGACCTGTAATACCCTCACTAGCTTTGGTCAGTCTGTGGTCAGCAAGTGCCCGTCTCGCATCTGCACCAAGTTCTAACACCCAAGTGCAGGAGTTCCTTTAGTGGCTGCCCCATAGCTCAGGCCTCCCCCTGTAAGCCTCACCACTTTTGGAAGATGTTTTACATGGCATTCGGCAGCCAGATATGAAAGTTATTAAGAATTTAGTTTGCAGTCCAACATCGTGAATGCGCTGTTAGAGTATGCGCATGAGAAAGTCAGTAAAAGAACATGAGTTTTGTCTTGGACTGCGGATAGCTTGTTTTAGCAGATTTACAGCCTGAGCAGGTTTACTTGAAAGGGAGCTCCACTGAGTTGAAGAGGACTCAATCCTAAATGGAGGATTTGCCGGCATACGGTTCACTTCTAAGTGTTTACACAGAAGTTAGTTCTACTGAGATTGGTGGGATTTGCCCTCCCTCTTAAGAATACTTAGGAATTTTAATCTGCATCTGTTACCTTTCTTTTCAGAAGATGTGTTCAAATAACTGCCTACCCTTACAATCAGAGGGTCTCAAAACAAACCCAGCTTGAGCACCCAACACCCCCTTCTCTATTGGTTTTAGACGGTACCTTATACTTCTCAAGCTGGAAAGGAGAGCTGGCATGGGTCTTCCCCAGTGGTGTCCTCAGTGCAGGACTGTGGGGCAGACATTTAGGACCCCACTTACCAGAATGTGTGGGAGGGCTTCCCAAACACAGCAGGACTGGCTTACCATCTTTAGAAGCAAGTGAAGCAATTCACGTTGTCCTCTAAAACCATCTACCCTGGTAAGCCCATTAAGTACAGGCTCTAAAACTACCTCACAGTCCCACTGAGCTTCCCCCTCCTGCCTGTGCAGGTACAAAGATGGTCACGATCACCTGGGAGAGCACCGAGACGATGAGAGAGAGCTGGCCCCTCGCAGCCCCATTGCCTCTGTGTCCTTCGGCGCCTGCAGGGACTTTGTCTTCCGGCACAAGGATTCCCGAGGCAAATCCCCCTCACGCCACATAGAGGCCATCAAGTTGCAACTGGAGCACGGGAGCTTGTTGATGATGAACTTCCCCACCAACCGCTACTGGTACCACAGCTTACCCATCCGCAAGAAAATCCTGGCCCCGAGAATCAACCTGACGTTTCGGAAAGTGGTGGCTCTCTGAGCCCAAGACAGATTTCTGACTTTGGCCTCCTGAGATATTCTTTCTTCTCAAGAGTTTGGCCACCTATTTGCCTGGTGGTCGTAACATGAAATGGAGATAAGGCTGTACCAAAGAATGCCTTTTCTTTAGTACCTTTCAGCTTTTTCAAAAAATATCCCCCAACAGTCCCTGCCTGTTACAAAACTTAACAGAAATATGATAACATGCCACCATAATCAGCCCACTGTGGGGAGCCTCGGGCCAGTTCCGAGCCTCACAAAAGGTGTAGTGGGTATGAGCAATAGCGAGGGTTAGTGAGAGAACAGTTGTGGTCTCCCGCCCTAATGTGTGTGTCTTATGTGCCTTCAATTTTGATTTATGGCGACCCTATGAATCAGCGACCTCCAAGTGCATCTGTCGTGAACCACCCTGTTCAGATCTTGTAAGTTCAGGTCTGTGGCATCAATCCATCTCGTTTGGCCTTCTTTTTCTACTCCCTTCTGTTTTTCCCAGTGTTACTGTTATCCAGCCCTAAATGTACTGTCTTTGCAAGCCTATGAAGTACCGTAGGGAGCTAAGCTAAAGCTGGGCCTGTGACCACTCAAGAGCTGTGCAGTAGCTGTCCACTCCTACAGCATGAAAGAGTTTTCATACCCCAAAGCTAAAATATGCAACTCCCTGGAAAACAAACAGCACAGTGCATCAACATTAGCAGATTTTTCTTCCACACATTAGAAGTATAAGTAAGATTGCCCCAAATCACAGCCTGACAGTTTCTGGCAGACGGTGCTCCTTTGCAGGTGCCAAGGCCAAGAATGAAGGGTGGCAGCAGATAGACTGTGCAATGCCCATGTGTTTACCACCACCAGACCAGGGTCATCTTAACTAGCTTCCACCATGAAAAGTCCTCTTCACATAGACAAGAACAGGGTTTTGCTTCTACAAAAAACTGAAAACAAGACCAGCAGTCTGCATTTGACAGAAACAGCTTTATTATGTACAAAAGATTTGAAGGCTTAAAATCCAAGACACAGAAGGTGTTTTGGGTGGTAAGACCATCAAGAAACAGGGAAAGTTGTTCCTTTCCTTGCTGAGCTGGACTCTTAACAGGAAATGTGATACAGTTATCAGTTTGTTGCATCATTTTGACAGTCATTAGAACATCACTGAAGTGGAAAGAATCTGGCCGTTTTTCACCTTTCTCACACACACACAGGTACATGGGGAGTCAGCTGTGGGCACTGCCTACGCTGCTGAGCCACACATTCTCTCACCACCACCTACTCCCCCTTGGGATTTTAGGAAAGCAACCACGTGGTAAGTGATCACGTTTCCCCTCTTGGCACAGCCACTTCTCTGAATTCAAAATATGATCAAGGCACTTGTAGGTTCTCTTTAATTCTTCACACTTGATAGAAGTTCTTTGTGATTACTCACCTGATTAAAGGCTGTCATAAAGGTGAAAGAGGTTGACACTAAGAAGTTCTATCACAACAAAGGAAATTGTTAAAATTGCAAGTGGGACACCAGGTCTTTGCCTTAAGTCTCAGTTGAGGAGACTTAACACTTTTCTAACACTGATGTGCATGGACACACGTGTATATATTGGGGAGTGCATGTTAGCTGACCAACTTTGGATAGTGTCATTTTGATACAAGGTGCTAGGAGCTGGTCACTGACAAGAGCATAGACTGCTTGTCCAGGGGTGTGTATGCAGGGGGAGACAGTTGCCTGACGAGTGCCACTGTCCTCGGAGAAGCCCGTCAGCTGGATTTACACTCGCCTGCTCATTTACGTCACTCCTCAGCTCGAAGCTCCTGGCTTTGGGACTGCAGCCTTGAGTGGACACGCTCATAAAAGAGCAAGTAGGCGCTGGAAGAGAGGACTTCTTGCAAGGTGGTTTTGCGTACCACGTCATCTGAAATCCACAGCCACTGGTTGCTGGTGACCAGCAGGTTTTTGCAAGAGGGCGGGGACCGGCGGTATGTGACAAAATGTCCGGAATGCATGTCCCCATGGTGGACCACAACAGCCATCAGGCGGTACAGATATGTTGGAGAACTGCCAAAGGAAGAAAATTAGAGACCATAGTCCACATGAGGCAACATTGCCCTTTGGCATTCCTAGTAGCAACAGAGTGGTGGTCTACTGTTTCAAGAGGTGACCCAGCCTTGTTAAGCAACAATTTACACACTTGTGTTGCAGCATCCAGACTTGAGGGAAAACTGCTAGACTCAAACAGGTCAGGATTTCACTGCATGTTTGGCTCCAAGGGACCCAGGCACCCACATAGAACATGAAAACTCTTCTGGGGCTTTATCAAACTAACTTGGGGGAAGTTTAGTAGCAGTTTTGAGTGTTTTTACTTACCTACAGTCCAGTGCTGTCATGTATGGGAAAGCTATTGGGGAGGTCAGCAAAGATGGGGAGCAGGCGCCATTCATAAAAGATTTATTGTTGCCTGCATGTTCCATATCTACAGAAAAAAAGACCCCAAAATCACAGTGTATTGGATTATCAAAGTTGGTTGCCTGATATCACAGATTTGGGGGGGGGGGGCTCTTGTGCCTGGTGTATAAAAAGGTAAAGGTGTCCCCGCACTTATAGTGCGAGTCGTTTCTGACTCTTAGGGTGACGTCTTGCAACGTTTACTAGGCAGACCGTATATATGGGGTGGGATTGCCAGTTCCTTCCCCAGCCTTTCTTTACCCCCCCAGCATATGCCAGGTACTCATTTTACTGACCACGGATGGATGGAAGGCTGAGTGGACCTTGACCCCTTTTACTGGAGATTCGACTTCCTCCTTCCGTTGGAATTGAACTCCGGCCGTGAGCAGAGCTTCAGCTGCGTTACCACCGCTTACCACTCTGTGCCACGGAGGGCGTATACCTGGTGTATACCATGCCCTTTATTTAAAGCTCTGAAAGTTGGCTTGTAAATAGCTACTTGCCTGGTTGCCTACGGCGAGTAAGAATTGCCTCCAAGCAACCAGGTAGGGAAGTTGATCCTTTTCTTCTTTGGGGTTACAAATGGTGAACACAGATGCTTGTGAGCTGTTTTGGGGTACTAAAGGTATTGTGGTTAGGAACATTTGTGGACTCAGCTGCAAGGTTGCTCGAAACCAGGGGTGGAGAACCCTTTTCAGCCCAAGGGCCCCATCCCTAGTGGGGGACATTATAGAGGGCTGCGTGCAAAAGTGAGTGCAGCAACAGTGGTTGCCTTGACTTTGCACAGTAGTACGCAGCATTGCAGCCACACACAGGACAGGCTTGTACACCTACCTTTCCAGCCACTCAGGCAAGGGGCGGCATCATAATTCAAAGACATATTCCAGCCAGTCACAAGTACTCAAGCAGGGCCAGAAAGGGATTTGTCCTGAGAAGAGGGTGTTACCTGGAGGAAAGGATTCTCCACCCCTGCCCTCAACGCTAGCAAGCAAGCCTCACAAATGTCCTCTTTAGTTTTCTAGCTTCAAGATGACCACAAGGGCACGAAGCCTTTAAACATTTAATTTTTCAAAGCGTATCTGAGAGAATACTGAGAAAAAGTGAGAAAGTGGATCCAGCTGGCTGGCCTTCTCTCCCACCCTCCAAGGCCAAGTTTGACAGGGGGGCGGGGCTGCCCACCTGGCAGTCACCTGCCATCACAGTGACACATGCACAGCCTGCAAAGCACCATTTTCATTGGCAATCACTCGTGGCCGAGTAAGATTGTTTTCCAAGATAAGGTCTTTAACAGTGGGACCGTAAGTGATGGTGGAGGCCAATTCTGGATCCACATAGCCTCCCACAGTGAGGACATAGGTTTCTAGACGGAAGACAGTCGCGATGAGGATTTGCACCAATGACCAGCTGATCATGAAGGGTCTTCTGAAGCCTGTGTGCAGTGGCTTGCCCAGGGCTTTGCACCTAGTCAGCCATGCCTGCAAACCCTCTCTTGGTTCAGCTGTCTTTGCCTGCCCTGTACTTGAAGTCATACATGACCTCAGGGATAGGGCTGGTGGACATGGCTTGGCCAAAATGGCCTCGTGGGCCAAATGGGGAGGCTGGCAGGCTTCATTAGGCCCATAGGCTGGAGGTTGCTGGCACTGGGACAGTATTTCTTATTACTGATCTGCCTTTCATTTATATTTATAATCCCACTTTTCAAACAAGGTTGGCTCCTAAGAAAATTTTCGACACTTAAAATTCATCAATACATGAGGGTTACTATCCTGCTTCCAGATTGTTCCCTCGGGTGGGGGGATGTGTGCAGAAGAAGCCGAGTGTGGACTGATCGAAGTGACCCACAGAAGCCGTTCTTCGTAGATCTGCCAAACCTTTTGCTTCTGGGATGAACTGCATTTCCTCCAAATGACAAGCTCCCTGGAGTCGCTTGTTCTCTCCCTCCCAAAGTACTCGGTTTGCTTTGGTGCCGTACCATCCTTTGGGTCTGGCGATGCCTGCCAGCTCTCTGCAGGGTTTGACTTATGGGCAGGGAAGCGGTGCTTGTAGACATCCATGATGAGGAACTCGCTGAACTGTACGTGCTCGTTCCGTTTCAGGGGCGTGCCGTGGTTGGACCAGCTCAGCCTTTGCAGGTGGATGCAGAGACACTGCGGGAGCTGTGGAGCAAAGTGTGAAAAGGGAAACGCGGCCACCTTAAGCAGCACGGTGCGCGGTCCCAGTTGCGATGCACATGGTCGAAGCTGCAGAGAGCAAAGGCAGCCGGGGGGGGGGCAGAGGGGTTGCAGCTGGATCTCAGAACATGCCAGAAGTCATAGACTGCCACTGAACCTTCTTCGCCAAACTGGTGCCATCCAGATGTTTTGCACTACAGGCGGTTGGGTCCGATGGGAGTTGTACTCCAAAACATCTGGATGGCACCAGGCTAGCGAAGGCTGCTCTGCGACCAAGCTCTCAGAAAGGACAGAGGGAGGACACCAGGTTGAACCTGGACCACTTTAGCCCTGCAGATGGAGGCCCTCGTGATTACATGTTCCCCACTACGGAAACAAAAAAACCCACGCAGAGAAAACCAGCATGCCAGGGAAGAGGATCTAGTCTGGCCTTCATGCCAACATGCAAATATTTCAGGTGCAAGTTTTGGGATTTCTTTGTTTGGAGCAGCATTGACCAGGCGAGTCTCCGCCAGCAGCTGTGCCGTCTGTCACATGGATGGGTGACCTCTGGGTGTGGCCAGAGCTGGTGTCGTGTGGGGCCCCGTGCGCAAACTCCTCCTCTGATCAGGCAAAAGGCCTCGCACTCAAACTGAGCACTGCCCATTACAACCCTGCTCCTCAGATCAGATAAAAAGAACCCACACTCTAGAAACAGGTTGACGACCTCTTCAGCTGTTTGCAAGAACCAGTACTACAAATAATTTGGCCAAAGCACACAGAGAGACTGCATCCCATAAACCAGAGGCAGATGTTCCTTCTGGCTATCCACCACCTCCCTGTTCAGATGGGAATACCCTCTTAGCAACGAAGTAGCAAGAGAGCTTACCTTGCCCAGCTTCAGCTGCTTAACAAATGTTGTTCTCTGGTTTTCCATGATTTGCCCAGTCCCTTCTGCCTGAATCTAGGAGAAGGGGAGGCAGAAATAATGGGCTCAAGTTGCAGGAACAGATTTCAACTGGACATCAGGAAAAACTTCCTGTTAGAGCAATACGACAATGGAACCAATGACTTAGAGAGGTAGTGGGCTCTCCAACACTGGAGGCATTCAAGAGGCAGCTGGATAGCCATCTGTCGGGAATGCTTAGATTTGGATTCCTGCATTGTGCAGGGGGTTGGACTTGATGGCCTCATAGGCCCCTTCCAACTGTACTGTTATATGATTCTATGAAAACCAAAACCAGTTGTGTAGGGGAGACAGACACCACTTTAAAAAATGCACCACTTCTTAAATATACTACAGTTCATTTAACCACATGCAACAATCCTTAAGCAGACAGATGGCATAATTCACAAAGACTACGGATTTCACACTTAAAAGTTATACCCACAGGAGAAAAATCCTTAAAAGAATCGGGGTGATTCTCAGATCCAGCCATGGGGTCGTATTCAACTAAGTTTTACTCACGGTAGGATCACTGAATTAAAGGCCATGATTAACTTATGTCTTTTAATTTAAATGAGTCTACTTTGAGTAAAAGTTAGTTGAACACAACCCATGGTGAGCATCCTGAGGTGCGACAAAGACCTAGGTCAGGTAGGAAACAGCAATAATGCCTCTATGTGGAGAGAAGCCTGAGGGTGACTGTAGTAGCCATCCATTTTGCCACCTGCAGAAAGCCCCCTTCAAGCCTTCTCCCAGTTATGCCTGCTACCAATCCACTTGGCAGCACCCACCATCACCCTCTCTGTGGGTGCCAGGTGTTGCAAGAGGGGTGTCGGGTGGGTGGCTATACAGAAAGGAGAGTGCTCTCTATGGGTGGCAGAGCCAAAATACCTGCTACAATCACTAGCAGGCTTCTCACACACAGAGGCTCTACTTGATGCTTGTGTATGAATGTGTCAAAGACACAGGAATGCTACTAATGGACAATGTATTATTCATGGTCATCTCAGGAAGACCCAAGAGCTAGAGGGAGAGTAAGGAAAAGGTCAAGAAAAGGGAGCTCTCCAACTGGCTCCCAGCCTGGTCAGTGGGAAGGGCTGCTCTGCTGGGGTGTGGGAGGAAGAGGACAAGCACTTTCAGCTCTGCCTTCTTACCACGGTCAGCTCACCCATACAGAAAGACCAGGCAGCTGTTAAAGGTAAGACAATGCAAGCGACGCCAGTTATTCTAGAAGCATCAGACAAGTCTCATTTCTTCTAGTGTGAAAGGGCTCCCTGCAGAGATGAAGAACGGGGCCCAGAATCCTCTGCGACTTCAAGATAAGCCACATAGCCCAAAGTGGCAAAAAATAATATAAAAAACCTACAACCTTTTCCTAAGCCTGCAAGAGGATTAGCAAGAAAACTCCTGAGAGCCTAGGAAATAAAAGGATCTGTCAGAAAGTCTAAGAGGCCATAAATCTGCACCAGACGACCTTGAGAGTCACAGAGATCAAGAGACTTACTTTTGTGCAGTTGTCACATACGACATCCTTGACTGACTCGGAAGAGATGAAGTGATGGAGGCAGTGGTCCAGCGTTAGGGGGTGACCCTGGTGAAATGGGGGGGGAGGGAGAATAAAGCATGAAGTGTGCGCCCACATTCCTAAAAACAGCAAGTTCGAAAGACTGCACTCGGCAAGCCTTCAGCGTCCCCCAGCCCCAGAGGAGGAAGACTTACCCATATGGCAGCAGGGATGCTTAGGGAAAGGCTGTCAAAAGTGTCGTATCTGAGGGGACTCTGGAAGAAACCCCCCCAAATGTCTAAATGAGGGCTGAAGTCCTCAAGGCCTCGTTCCCCACCCCATTTTCACACACAGGTGACGGGGAAGACCCATCTCTGCCCAAGACCCTGAAGACTTGCTGCCAGTCAGAGTCAAGAACACTGGTTCATGTATATGCTCATGTAGACTCCCCGAAGTAGGGGTGGGGAACCTCAGTCCTGGGGACCAAATGCAGCCCTCCAAAACTCTCTATCTGCCCCCCCAGGCCCCGCCCCTCAATGGCCCTGCTCCGCCCCCTCCTCGGTTGCCTCCACCTGGCCGGACTGTGCCCTCGAATGGAGAGACAGTGTGTGTGTGTGTGCAAGCACGTGCACAAACCTCTTACTTTGGCCTGGCTGCACAACAGGTAAGGGTCTCTGCTATGACTCCGCCCACCTTTTCCCTCTGGCCCCACCCACCACTGGAATGCGGCCCCCTGGAAGGTTGCCCAGTAGGGAATGTGGCCCTCAGGTTGACCAAGGCGCCCCTCCCCTGCCCTAAAACAACTCCACCTGAGCTGTGACCCCCAAAGGCAGAAAGAACAGCCTCTGTGGGAGGGGGCAGAGGGTCAGCCACCGTGCAACTCCTCTTTGGCCCACCCACGTGTGAAGTCGGGAGATGACTCCATCTTTCCTGGGTCCTAGCTCCCGGCCTCCCACCCACAATCTCCTGCCGTCTGTCTCCTTCTCTCTCTCACACACAAACACTTCGGTACCTGATGCTTGCAACGTTTGCAAACCGTGTTACTCGTCAACCTCCCGTGAAAAGGATGCTGCAATTTCCAGCGACTCAACACAGGATGAGGGGACCCTACAAACCACAACAAGGTTGTTCCATCTGACTATTATCATTTTGCAAGGCATGGCTATTGTTATTGTCCCACAGCCTTCTCCAACCTGGTGCCCTCCTGATGTTTTTGGAGGCTGGCAAGGGCTGATGGGAGCTGTACTCTGAAACATCTGGAGGGCACCAGCTTAGGGAAGGCCGCTGCAGCACTGTAGTGACACCATTAGGCTGGTTTCAAAACACACAGAGATGCCCCAAATCAGGAAAGGCCCACCAGTTTCATTCAGGAGAGCAGGAGGGCTGGGAAGAACAGGCGGCTGACTCCTTGCCCTCCTGCGAGGCAGCCCATGTCAAACCCCTGTGTTGGCCTCTCCCAAACCAAGTGGCCCGGGGAGCCACGGTGAACCATAAAACCAAGGGAGATAATCCTTGATCAAACAGAACAGAGAAACAACCTAAAAGGCCAGAGCAACAATATATATGACAAAAGAATTACTTTTTTACTCCGTTTACTCTCACTTTTACCAGCCAAACATTTAAAAAACAAGTCAATATTTTAAAAAACCCATGATTGCGAGACTAATAAATCCAGTCACCACTATAGATGGATAAATAGCGATTCCAATTGCCAGACGCACTCAACTCCCACAACCACAGTGAAGAGCTCCCCACCCGCAGACAGATTATGCAGACCACAAAACAGGGCACAGCCAAAAGGTGCTTGTTAGCAGAACAGAAATCATACACCAGCAGTGCAAATAATATATGCTACAGAGACATTTCACCAAATCGGAAAAGTGCTCTTACCTCTCGTTCTGCAGCATATTTGCTTTTGGGGAATTTCTGGCTGCTATAAAGAAAAATACAAAATAAAGTCAGTAAAAAAAAAAATGACTTTCCACATGATGAGGCCTTTGCTTTTGCACAATTAAGTACCATGAGATTTAGGGAAGCACAACTTTGACAAACCAGCTTAACGGCAGACGCCTAAACAGACTTATTCCGAAGCATGTCCCACCAAGTTTCTTTTGCAACTCTACAATATGAAGGACCTCCCTCAGTTGGCCTTTCGGTTGCACCCAAAGCCCCATGGTCTCTCTCGAGTGCTCACCTCCAGCGAATGCACATCAAACAGATGCAGAACTCGTGGCTGACGGTCTCGTTCATCTTCCAGCGAGGAGGTGAGGACATGGAACAGCTCGTGGGCATCCTACCAAAAGAGGACTAGAAAGCTCAGAAGACCAGGCCAAGCTCACCAGAAAAGCAGGCTACAGGGGAGAATGAATGTCGCCCTTGAGGGGCGTTTTTGCAGCTCACAGGAAAAACTTTGAACGCCTGCATTTTTAGATAGAATATATTCCAAGTCCTCATGCTCAGCAAGACAACACTGGGTTCCTTCAGAGGCTGGGAACCACTGCCCTAACTCAAAGGCAAAGAACCTTCTCTCACAAGTTGTTCCTGCACTCCCATCAGCCCCAGCCAGCATGGCCAATGATCACGAATGATGGGAGTCACGGTCCACCCAAATCCAGAGGGCCACAACTTCCCCACCGATATCATAAACAAAGTCACACTTCTTTAACGTAATGAAAAAAGGGCCCTGCTGGATCAGACCAAAGGCCCACCTCGTCTAGCAACCTCCTTCTGGCAGCAGCCAACCAGATGCCTCTGGGAAGCCTGCAGGCAGGGCATGAGAGCAACAGACCTCTCCCGCTCCTGCTCTCCAGTGGCTGGCTTTTGCTTGTATGTGCCAAATGCCACGGCAAGACACATATTGGTTGACTGTTGGGGGGGAAAAACTGAATAGCATGCCATCGTGCCATATGCTACCTGCTCTTCGAAAGAGGAGATCTGCCACCGATACATCCTCAAGACCTCCAACAGGCAGCTTGCATCCAGGAGGTTGTCCTCAGTTGCCTCTTGGCAGGACAAAGCTGAAAGCATCAAACACAAAAGAGAGTCACTGCAGAGGCAGAACACAGACAAAAAGAAACCCATTCATCTCCCAGTACAAAACGTGTATGCTCCCTTGCTTCTACAGGAAGTTCTCTTTCCACTTATGTAAACAGAAGAACTCTGCTGGATCAGGGCCATCTAGTCCAGCCTTCTGTTCCCCACAGTGGCCAGTTAGTTGCCTCTGGGATGTGTCGAAGCAGGATATAAATACAACAGCACTCTCTCAGTTCAAGTTCCCCAGCAACTGGTGTTTAGAGGTACACAGCCTCCGATACTACAGGCAGCATATATTGCCATCATGACAAGCAGCCACATACAGCCTTATCCACCTCCAAGAATTTGTCTAATCCTCCTTTAAAGCCATTCAAGTCGGCGGCCATCAGTTTGACTGTCCACTGTGAGGAGAACCACCTTTGTTTGTCTGAACTGAATCTTCCAACATTCAGCTTATATACTGGGCATACTGGACTCCACAGCATCTTTATATGAAGGAATTGGCCAGTTTACATAGATGCTAAGGATGGAATGCTGATAATGCCTCCTGTGAACATGTCAGAAATGTTCTGTGTATCACCTTAGTTTCAGAAAAATCCTTGATATTTGCAATCTCCACACACTTTTAAATTATATTCCTGTGATGTAAGGGCTAAGAGACGGATGACAAGAGCGGATCCTGAGAGCCCTTATGGTTGGAAAGGGGCTTTCAGTTGTATTCCACCAAGTCCTACTCAGAGCAAGCCATCTGAAATTATTGAACCTAAGTTTTAAGAGTGGAAGAGCAAACACCCACCACTTATTACTGAATTGTCTGAAAATCTTACTGCCCTTTCTACATTTCATAAAGTCGGAAGGGGCCTATGAGGCCATCCAGTCCAACCCCTTGTTCAATGCAGAAATCTAAGTTAAAGCATTGACAACATTTGAAAGAATATCTCATTTGGACATTCTCACTCTCACATTCCCTCTCTCTCTTTAAATTAGTGTTTAAATTAGGATTAATGGATTATTCTTACTGTTAATGAGAGCTGACTGTTCCTTTTTTCTTTCTGTTAAATTGCCCCTTTCTGCACTTTTAGAGAGCAATACCTTGATATTATGTGTCATAGGATGTGCTTACATGATTAATATATGTGGTCAGTCATCTGCCGTCAGCTAGCAGGGTTGGTGTGCAGCTGCTTGCAAAATGGAAATGGACTGCCTTCAAGTCGATCCCAAGTTATGGCGACCCTATGAACAGGGTTTTCATGGTAAGCGGTATTCAGAGAGGGTTTCCCATTGCCTCCCTCTGAGGCTAGTCCTCCCCAGCTGGCCAGGGCCTGCTCAGCTTGCCACCGCTGCACAAGCCAGCCCCTTCCTTGTCCGCAACTGCCAGCTGGGGGGCAAATGGGCTCCTTGGGCCTATGCCGCTTGCCCACAGCTGCACAGGTGGCAGGGCATGTAACCCCTGAGCCACTCACTGTGGGGTGATCTTTAGCTGGCCCTTGACACCCAGGAGACACGAGTGGGGATTTGAACTCACAACTGTGAGTTTAAACATGTATCCTCTTTGGATATCAATGTGTGAGGCTTTCCAAAACCTGATTAGTGTTCCAGTGTTGTGTTCTGCCACTAGGTGCTGCTATGGTGTCATTTGCATTCGCACAAGAGGGCCAATGCTGAAGTCCTCGTACACCCAAAGACAGTAAATAGCCCCTATGACAGAACACAGCATTAGCCCTCATAGAAGTCTCCCACCAAGCAAAGAATGCCCCATAGCAGCTCAGCCAGACCTTGGTCCCCAGATGCTCTTAAACTACAACTTTCTTTATGCCTGATCATTGTCCGTGTTCCCTGCAGATGATGGGGGCTTTAGTCAAAGAACGTCTGAGGACCCAAAGCTGGAGAAGGCAGAGCTACAAGAGAAAGAACCCAACCTCTTCCATGGCCTCAGACTGAACATGTTACACACAAACCAGCAACCAAGTGGCAAAAAGCCAAAGCAGAGTAATTGCAGGATGGGATCTTTGATGAAAAACTATTACTCAGTCTACGGCATGTCAGGGAGCATTTGTTCACTCCGCTTTTACAACAAGACCAGCAAAACAGGTATTACAAGGAGGGTTCATAGCTTGGTGAAAAACCCTAACCCTAACCCAGGGAGACAAATAGTCTGCCAAGTAGAAAGCCCCCAAGCTTTGGAATACCCTACCCCAAGAAGCCCGCTCTGCTCCCTCCCTGATGGTTTTCCGGAGACTTCTGAAAGCCATCTTGTTCCAGAGAGCCTTTGGGAGGGACTGAAGGTAGAGCCTGACACTGATTTTAGCCTTCTATTTTAATTTTTACCTCAGTAGTCCCTTTAGTACCACTCCCTATATGTGTGTGTGTGGGTATAAGTTTATGTATTTTAATTGCATTGTATGGATTTTAATTTATTTTAATGTTTTTGTGATTTTTATTGTGTACAATTTTATTATGTACGTGCTCGATTTGCCCTATTGTAGGGTAGAAGGGTGGGATAGAACATTTTAAATAAATAGATAAATAAAATGAAGCAGCTTCCTTGGTTGCTAGAATTGCATGATTCTTTGACTGTGGTTTGCAATCTCCTATTTCCTCTGGTGTAACTCCACAAAGCTATAGAAGTTTGATTTTGGCATAACATTTTGCCATGCTGGGGCAACTCTCTGGAACGATCCTACAAGCACATCGCTACTGAAAAGCTACTTTGTAGTGGGTTATCTGGGCATAAAGTAATCCAACAACAGGAACCATGGATCTAAACAATGGATCAACCCTCAGAAAAGTGGCTTATTTTAGGCTCTCAGCACCTTTCCAAGATATCACACAAAGGGATGATTACCTTTCAGGAGGCGGAGCAACGTCAGGGACAAATACTGCCGTTTCCCAGACATCTCGCTCTGGCTGGCCTGGTGCTGAACTGTGAATCCTTCCAACCATTTGATGAAAGATGGACAAGCAGATAGCCCTTGGAGAAGCGAGTTCATGAAGCAGGTGTTCCCTAGGTTGAGCAGACCTGGCACCAGCCCTGAGAAAAAGACATAACCGTGTCTATTGCAGCCTTCCTGCTACTCTCAGGCCTTCCACTCTGTCCTAGATGCTGGTGCTCACCTTGTCATGCCATCCTGCTTGCACTCGGTTTCCATTTTACCTTAAGCTTCTTGGACTCACTTTCAAATGTCTCCATGGTCTTGGCTCCTCTATATCATATCTATATCTCATCATCCCTGACCACTGGCCAGGCAGGCTGGGACTGATAGCAGTCAGAGTCAAAAACATCTGAAGGACCACAGGTTAAGCATGCCTGCAATACGCCTGCAGGCAGGGCTTCCGTTATGTTTTAATTTTTTATACAATATTGACCATTTTAAGCATAACAACATGCCTTCAAGAAAAGAAAAGGAAAAAGGGATCTTGAATTAGGATTCCCTAGCAATGCCGTTGCAAGGAAGACCCCGAGATCCACATGGGACTCCCCCTCACAAAGTGCAAACTTTGACAGCCAGTGTGGGGTAGCGGTTAGAGAGTTGAAATGAAACCTGGGCGACCAGGGTTCAAATCCCACACTCGGCCATGAAGCTCACTGGGTGACCCTGGGCCAGTCACTGCTTCTCAGACTAGCCTACCTCACAGGGTTGTTGTGAGGATTGAATCTGGAAGGGGAGAACCATGTTTGTACGCCACCTTGAGCACCTCGGAGGAAAGTTGGGATATAAATGCAATACATAAAAGAATAAGCCAGCTCCCCTGCCTCACTCACTCCTCCCTATTCTCTCTCTCACCTACCTTTCCTGCGTTTTTTTCTCTCTACGATGGGGCCCCACAGGACATAGATGCTTGCAGCAAGGGCAGCTGCAATCCCACCAATCACTCCCCAGTTCTTCATTACTTTAGACCTAAGAACAGGAAAGAGAAAGATGCGGGGAACCCACGCCATATGCAACTAATAAGATACATTATTTTCTGCCATGGCACTGACACCATTCAAACAAGCCAACCAGGGAGGGAGAGATCCTTGAAAATAATAAAACATTAATAACGCATATCACATACATTAGGGATGGGGTGGGAAACCTGTTGCTCCCCCAATTTTGTTGGGCTCCAGTTCCCACTAGCCTCGGCCAAGGATGATGAGTTCTAGTCCGGCAGCATCTGGAGAGCCACCAGTTCCCCATCCCTGGTTTCACAGTGTAGAGCACTGCTCTTCAACCTTTGCCCTTGTTGGGAATAATTGAACCCAGGGCCTGAAAAAACAAAAACCTCATAGACTAATAGGCAAACCTAGAAAGCTTAAGCTCCCTGGGTTTCGTTTTCCCTTGCGTGGAAACCCAGCCTCAGAGGTGCCTGCGAGGCTGCAACATTGTTTTGAGAAGATAGCTACATTCTGTTCTACTCTCCTTGCCCTTTACCCCATTTCACGCTCACATATCTTTTTGTTGCAAAATCAGCAAAACAATTCCACAGTTCCCATTAAAATTGTAGCAGATGTTGTTGTACTACAACTCCCATCAACCTCATCCAGCTTAGCCAATGGCCAAGGATGATGGGAGTTGTAGTCCAGCAATGTCTGGGGACCCAAGGTTGAAGAACAGCGCGCTAGAGCATTCAGTGCACTTGCAGTACAATCTCTGAGTAACACAACAATCTTGTAAGGTAAGCCAGTATTATTACCCCACATTTCTAATGAAGGGCTGAGAGGAGAGAGAAACAGCATTGCCTAAGGCCGCCTTAGCCATGCCGAGGCAGAGGCAAGATTTGACCTGGGGAATTTAGAACAACAACAAACAAAAGCACAATAAACTATAGGCTGGGCTCAAAGGCATGCAGTTCTCACTTCCTCTTGCCACTTCGCAGCCGGGATTCAGAGAGATAGACTCCCTCTGAGGTTGGAGGCTCCCTGTTTGCGGGAGGCTGTTACTTACACGTGCATGGCACAAGAACCCTGCTGGGCCAGACCAAAGGTCCCCCTAGCAGCCCACCAACAGCGCTCAGCTGGAAGGCTCCGATGAGACCTCTACACACGCACCCGCCGGGCGTGAGGGCTCTCCTACTTCCTCTCCCCACCGCTGGGAGTGATGCCGCTTCTGAGCCTGAATGAATCCTAGCAGTTGATCGAGCCCAAAAAGACCACTTAGCCCAGCAACTTCTTTTCAACAGGGGACAGCCAGAGGCCGCCAAGAAGTCTGCAAAACGAGGGTCAGAGAAAATTGTCGTTCCCCCCCCGTCTCGTCCTATTTGTCCCCACGCCTTGTACTCAGATAGACTACACCTGCGCCTGCAGGTTCCATTCCGCTCCATCCTGGAGGATTAAAAGCCAGGAGCCCCGCGCCTAAGACTGACCTGGCAGCCCCTCCGGCCCGCAAGAACCGCCTGGCTACGGCTATTGCTGCTATTACCACCGGCGCCGCCTTGCCGGTCTCTTCCACCCCGCGGCGGCTCAGCAGCATCCCACGGAGTCCGTTCGCTTCGTCCACCTGCAGCTGTTGCCGTCGGGCGGAACCAAAGGCATTAGGCGCGCGGGGAAGGGAGACGGGAGAGGAACGGAAGCGGCCCACCGGGCCCCTTTGGCGCCGGATTCCCTAGCAACGGGCTCTTACCTGCCGCTCCCCCGCGCCCTGGTTGCTAAGGGGTTCACCACTCTGTGGTGCCGGCCCTGCCTCCTGTGCCCTGAGCATATGGTTCCGCTGTGCAAAAAAAAAAAAAATGTTGCCAGGCACAATATTCCTCTCTCTTCGGTTTAAAATATATTTTTGCCTTTTCCAGAAAATGAAGGAGGAAATCAAAAAGCATTCCTAATTGGCCCATGTTGGTTTATTATTCAAATGCACTGAGGAAGATGAAAGATAAAAATGGCAAAGCACCTTTTTGAAGACTGTGGCTGCAATCCTGAGCCCTACTTTTATTTGGGACTCAGGAGTAAGGTCCTGTCGAATTCAATGGGACCTGCTTTGGAGTAGAACCAGGCTGTAAAGATGCAATAGTCATTATTTATAACAAGCCACATGTGTCTGGTTTAAACTTGTCATTAATTTTCAGTATTTCATTGTCTTAACAGTGCTATTGGATTTGTTTATTAAATGTTTATTTAAATTATTTAAAATATTTATAAGCTGCCCTTCATCACAATTATCTCAGGGTGACAGTACAGTAAAAGGCACTTCCAGGACAAAATTTCTTGCATCCGTCAGGACTTGGACTCCAATGTTATAGCAGTGGATTTGTAAATTGTAAATCGCCTTGACAGAAAGGCAATAAATAAGTGATTGCAGAAATGCAATAAATAAGATCAGCAATAAACACAGACAGCTGTGTTACACTGCAGAGATTATACTTACATCAATCTGACTGAATTAATAGCCCTTAATAAAAGCTGCTGCCAGTCAGTGTAGACAATATTACTAAGCTAGATGGACCAATGGTCTGACTCAATATAAGGCACCTTCTTGTATTCTATCCTATGTAACCCACAATAACACAAGAAAACTACCATATTTAAAATGGCACTGAAACATAAAAAGGGTTAGCATCAATCTTACTTAAAATAAAGTCATAAAAAAGAAAAAGAAAAAAAGATTGGAATTACCCAGATGAGACTATGGCTGGCATGCATACTATACTAATTATTAGTATTTTTTTAAAAGGCTAATTTCAAAATGCCCAGTTTCAAGCCATTAGAAAATATGTATTTTTGTATGTGTGATTTCATAAATCAGTGCGGTATATTTTGCAGTGACTGATCTAGTTTCCTAATCATATGGCTTTCAGAATTTTCCTAGTCAGTTAAGCTATTTTTAAAATCACCAAACAGCAGATAGTAAAAGATCATCCCATGAGCTTTCTAGCTGATTTGAATGTGTAGCTGTACCCTCTTTAAACTTAATAGTCTACTAGTTGCAGCCCAGATAACATTTTCCTTTGCAAAGAGCAGCTTTAATTGCTGTGTCAAAAAAGTCATGCACATCTTGAAAACAACTTAAAAATTAGCAGCAGCAGCGTTTATATAGCAACATCTATGTACATGGTACTTTAAAAGGGCAGTTTCCCAAGGGACTTGCAGTATGAAAACACAGGACAGAGCACAAGAAACCGAGAAATGGAGGCAGAGAAAACGGGAAGAATTGCAGTTATACACATGTTGGCTTAGTTACAGAAGGGTAAAAAAAAGAGGACTAACAATAAATCACAATATAATGTGAAAATGTGTTCCTGCTGACTTGTTTAATGTTTTGTAATAGAAATGTATTTTAATGTGTTTATCATTCATTTATTTATTGTGTATTTATTTGTTTTGTAATAGTAATTATTTTAATGTGTTTGCAATTTTTTATTGTGTACACTGTCGTGGGATCCTTTGGGATGCAGGACAGTCCAGAAGTTTAACCAATAAATAAATAGTAATAAATAAATGCACAATCACGGTGTATTGAGCATTTAAGGTCCTGAAAATAATATGTGACAGCAATGTATAATGTATGTATTCAAATGCCACACTAAGTGTTCTGCTAGGTCTATGAGATACTTCATCACACCTTTTTGTCACCACTGCTTAATGTCACTGCCTCTGTGCTGTCCTGCAGCTACGGCTGGGCCTCAAGGCTAAAGTTCAGGGCCCCACAGCCTGCCACACCCACCCACCTACCCAAATTACCATCCAGGGAGCGATAGAAAATGGGGACAGCAGCAAACAGGCCTAACCTCAGACCTGGGCTGACATGGGCATGTCAGAACTCTCTGGGGCTAACCCACATATCTGCAGATCTCTTTCTTCTCATTGCTAAAAACATTTGACAGTTGGGGTGGCCAGCCAATCATGAACATAGTTACAGATCTGATCACTTTATTATTTTTCCTTTAAAAAATAAGCCACCCTTTTCTGCATTAAAAATTCCCTAATAAACGTGTTTAGCATCAGGGCAGGAGAAGGAAACCACATTTTATTCCTATAGTCATGATGGCATTATCATCTAAGCGAGTATAAAAGGTGGAACTGCTCAGAGTCCTTCCTTTTTTTTTATCAATGTTGGCAAATTGTGTTTGTTCGCTGTATCGTGTCAGGAATGTAGATGAAGCAGTTGGAAAGCATGGAATGATGGTGGAGAAGCAAAATGTTAATTGTGTGCTTTGCAACTGCAGTAATGCTTATCGCTGTCTAAAGGGGCCCATAAGACTATTAAGTCCAGGGTCTAGTAAAATTACCTTGCTGCACCACTGTCTCTGTCGGTTCCGCTTCCCCCCCCCATGTTCCCCCTACTCATTCAGGTGCTCTTATTTATTTATTTATTTTCACACACGTATTTATATACAGATCCTCCGTGGCGCAGAGTGGAAAGCGGCGGTAACGCAGCCGAAGCTCTGCTCACGGCCAGAGTTCGATTCCAACGGAAGGAGGAAGTCAAATCTCCGGTAAAAGGGGTCGAGGTCCACTCAGCCTTCCATCCATCCGTGGTCGGTAAAATGAGTCCCCGGCGTATGCTGGGGGGTAAAGAAAGGCTGGGGAAGGAACTGGCAATCCCACCCCATATATACGGTCTGCCTAGTAAATGTCGCAAGACATCACCCTAAGAGTTGGAAACGACTCGCACTAGAAGTGCGGGGACACCTTTACCTTTACTTCTTATTTATATACCACCCTCTCCCAAGACATCAGCAATATAAAAGCCTTTAAAAAAAAATACAGAGCAATCATGAAAATGACTGGCTAGCCCTCAAACACTGTGTCACTCTGCCACAAACTGAGTGATGTTCAGCCAGAACATCACAAATGCCAGAAATCTGTTTTGGAAAAGCCATCCAAATCAATTCAGTAATTAGTTTGGGGAGGGATGGAGAAAATGGAGTGTCATCTAAGGCCTGTAACCGTAAGTGGCACCTGCCCTCTCAATGCACCCTGTAAAGTGCTAGCTGCTGTTTATTTTATATACAAGGGTCCTGCTGCTTCCTTCTTAGCTTTTCTTTTACCCGCTCCTGGTTTTTATATTTATTTTTGCCCCATCCACCAAGATTTTTAGCCTAAGTTGGCTTCAGCACCAGAGATGGATGAACTCACCCCTACATCCAGGGTGGAGACCAGGGTTCGAATCCCCACATAGCCATGAAGCTCACTAGGTGACCTTGGGCCAGTCAGTGCCTCTCAGTCTCATGAAAATCCTATTCATAGGGACGCCATAAGTCAGAATCGACTTGAAGGCAGTACTCACACTTGGAATGGTCAGAATCTGTTGTGCTTGCAATCTCCCAGCAGTTCTGATTTATTTTATTTCAAGGCATTCTTACAATCTTGCTTTCCAGCCCCAAAAGCTCCCAGGTTGGCTTACAAATCAACACAAACCATACCAGACAGTCTCTGCCTTCAGACTTACAACCTAGAAGACACAATACAAAAGGAAAAGGAGATGGGGAGGGAGAAGGACAAAAGCAAACTCAGGCACCAGTTCAAGTTACAGGTTGTTATAAGGACCAGCTGGGATGGAAACCATGCAGAAAGCCTGACGGAATGGCTGCTGGTGGTAGGTATTCACTGAGGCACAGCCAAAGGCCACTGGCATCTCAGCAGAGCCAACGGAGTAACCCTGTTTCCTTTCTCTCCTTGCGCTTGGGTCCTGCTTGTGGGCTTCTCCTGGGTACCTGGGTGGCCACTGTGAGAACAGGATGCTGGACTACACAGGTGTTTGCTCTCATCCAGCAGGTTCATCTTAGGTTCTTCTGACCTACAGCCTCATTGAATGGCTCCACTAACAACCTTGTAAGAAGCTGATCCTAATTGTGTTGATCACAAGAGGTAACATACCAGGTCAACTATATGCCCATCTCAGCTGATATTGCCTACTTTGACTGACAGCAGCAGCTTTCCATGATTGTAGGCAGGTCCTTTCATGCCACATGCCACCTGATCCTTTTTTTTTGAAGATGCCCAAGAACTGAACTTTCATGCGCCTCATGAAGAGGGAATAGTCCACATACAGGAGTGTAGTCATCTAGGGTCTTGGGGGTGTGTGTCTTAGACGCCTTACATTTTTGGGAACAGGGTCCCAATGTCTCCAGCACCCTACAAGACAATTGGCATGAAAGGGGAATGTGTGAGCCACTAAGAAGAGTTCTCTAACATGCTTCCTTGTCTTTTCTTGCTGATTGGAGCCAATCAGAGTGAAAGGAGGTAAGTCAGCACTGAGAAGACTCTTCTCAGCAGCTAACACTCTCACGCTTATTAGCTCCTAAGGATGTCTGTTGTTGTGGGAGAAGACATTAACAAGGATCTCATTCTCAGCCCAGCAGCATAAAATGGGGGAGGTATGCCTGTGACTACCATGAAGGGACCCTGCACTTCTGAATTTGCCAGTACGCGACTGTCCACATAAGATCCTGCCACAGTCACACTATTCATCTTGACGGTGCCACAACAAGACTCTTTCAGACAGGTAGTCATGTTTGTCTGTTGCAGAAGAGCCAGGAAACAGTCTTGGGGAACTTTTCATTATATATAATGTCTCAGAGTGGCGAAACTGGGAATGGAGAGACTGAGTGAGCCTTTATGTGTGTTTGAATCTTTGCTAAAGATTCTACCTTCCCTGCAAATTAGTCAGACAGAGACTTTAAGCTTTAAAATAAGAAATAACTACTTTATTCTGGAAATATATACTTGATAGGAAAGAGTTCTACATCCAGCTAACTAGCTAAGTTGGAGATGCAAACACTGAGCCTAGTGTTTGCCCTCATGCTTGGAGGAGAGGGAGAGACAAAGAGAAGATGTCTGCCCTCCTTCTCAAGAAAAAAAGAAGGAAGGAGATGTGGTCAACATCCTATGCATATCAGTCTAGCAGGAAAGGAAAGGCAGCAGGAGATCAAAGGATAGGTATTAGCCTAGCCTTCAGGAGGTCTCCTCTCTAGCTACCCTTTTTAGCCCCATGAAGTCTCAACCCACAAGTTGGAATTGAACCACATATTCCAACATATAATTCGTGGCACTTTTTGAAATAACCTATTTTGAAAGACGTCAACATACGGATGGCGGCAGACGCTTTGGAGGGCGACAGGGCCGGCTTCGTGGGGTGCCACTTCACCAGATGAAGTGGATTTGAGCCCACAAAAGCCTCACGCCATCCTAAATCTGCCGCGTCTCTGCAAGTGCATGTTACTTAGCTGCCTTTCCCTAAGCCTTGCAGACTGGGCCAAGGCCACAGCTCCGTGGCAGAGCACCCGATGCGCCTTCGGGAAAAGGCCGAGGGGGGGGACTCCAGTTCTGGCATCTCCCTGTAGGGCTGGGAGCCGCTGCCTATCAGTGTGAAGACTAGCGAGTACCTCGGTCTCAGGCAGGTCCCCGGCATCCCAGAGCATCCTGGCCAAAAAAAAAATCGCATTTCATCTTGCAGTTCAAACTTGGCAGATTCCTATGGTCAGGCAGCGGTAGCCCGCTCCGATCCCTGCTGCTCTCTGTGCCTTGCATTTCTCTCTCCCTCCCCGCTCTCTCTTCCTCCTCCTCCTCCTCTTCTTCTCCCCGCTCCGCCTCTCGCGACCTTCTCCTGGGTCCCCATTGCACAGAGCGGCGGGCTGCAACCGGAGCTGTCCAGCACGGCAGTCTCCTGAAACAGCCTCGCGGCGCTCCTTCTCCGCGCCATGCAAGAGCAATGAGAGAGGTCCCTCCAGCCCCACCTTTGTAATGGAGGAAGATTTGTTCCAGCTGAGACAGCTGCCGTAAGTAGAGGGAGAAGGGGACGACGACTGATCTCTACTGGGAAGAGGAGGGTGGGCAGAATAACCCCGGATCCTTCCGGAGAACTGCAGAATGAAAAATCAACCCAACCTTTTCTTTCAAAGGAGGGTCATTGGCCTCAGGATGCCCTAGCCTAAGGGAAGCACGCAGTTTTGCTTGCCCGCCTACTACCAAACATCGGCGGGCCTGTCTCTGGCTTTATGAATGCCTGCCACGCCTTTAAAACCAAAACCTGGGAGTATTTTTCAGGAGATTTCAGAAGGAATCATCCAGCCCAACCAATGCTTTTGAGACTAGGGGTGCTACATATCTTCATTTTAGACAACCCCCCCTTTTCTTCTAACATTATGCCTCCTTCAGAAATAGGGTGGAGGGCCCTGTCATTTCCCCTCCCCTGCAAATTTAGGTTTGCAACAATAACAACAAAAAAATCCAAGTAGGCTATTGGAAACTCTGGGGTTTGGAGAATATGCATTGCCGCACAGGGGTGTGTGCTCGCTCCTTGGATGTGTGCAAGAAGCAGCGACACCCACACAATTGCAGGGGTTAGAATTTCACTGCCTTCTGCTCCTGCCTATCTGGCTTTGTGGGGGAGGGACACCTTCTTTTGCAGGCAGCTTGGCTGGGTGCTACTGATGGTTCAAGCACAGATTGTAAGAGCCAAGGAGAATATTTCTTACTTGGCGAGTGGCGAAGAATTCTTTTAAGGGCCTTTCAAGTGTTGGCATAATTAGCTGCATTTCATGGGCCTGCAGTTCTGTAGTGCGTACAAATGCAGTACCCTGAAATGTTTCAGGAGTCAATATTTTTCCCCTCAAGGCAAAAATCATTAAGACATAGTAACACTGCAGTCCTAACCATGTCTGCTCAATAAGTAAATCCCATTCAATGAATTCAATAGGACTTACTCCCAGGAAAATAGAGTTAAGATTTCAGCCTAACCAGGTGTGTGGTCATCCAGGGTCTCTTAGACCCCGTTCTTTTTTGGGAGCCTGGTCCCTATGTGTCCAGCGTCCTATGAGCCAATCAGCATGAAAGAGAAGTGTGTTAGCCATGGAGAAGAGTCTTCTAACTTGCTTCCTTGTCGTTTCCTACTCATTGGAGTCAATCAGAGTGAAAGGAGGTGAGTCAGCCGCTGAGAAGACCCTAGCAGCAGGTAGATAAGTGTGTAGGCACTGAATCCAGTAATTCAAGCAATACTTCCGACAGTGAGAAAGGACAGTCAAATGGTGGCAGTGATAGAGAAGTGGAAAACAGTATTCAGTATGGCCAGATTATTCCATAATCTTAGAAGAGGGCATGGCTGTGACTATTATTTATTTATTTATTTATTTATTTTATTACATTTTTAGACCGCCCTATAGCAATAAGCTCCCAGGGCGGTGTACAGCATAATAAAACAGGTTAAAATACAAGTGGATGTAAATACAATACACAATAAAACATAATTAAAAATTTTCAATTTTAAATTCAAATTTTTAAATTTTTAAAATGCCTGGGTGAAGAGGTAGGTCTTTACCTGGCGCCGAAAAGATAACAAAGAAGGCGCCAGGCGTATCTCATCAGGGAGGGCGTTCCATAGTTCGGGGGCCACCACTGAGAAGGCCCTAGCTCTAGTTATCGTTCTCCGTGCCTCCCTATGCGTTGGGACATGGAGAAGGGCCTTCAACGTCGAGCGCAGCGACCGGGTAGGTACATAGCGGGAGAGGTGTTCCGCCAGGTATTGCAGTCCGATGCCGTTAAGGGCTTTATAGGTAAGAACCAACACTTTGAATCTGGCCCGGAAACATATTGGTAGCCAGTGCAGCTGGGCCAGGACAGGTGTTATATGATCAAATTTTTTTGTCCCAGTAAGAACTCTGGCCGCAGCATTCTGCACCAGCTGAAGTTTCCGAACCGTCTTCAGAGGTAACCCTACGTAGAGTGCATTATAGTAGTCCAATCTAGAGGTTACTAGAGCATGGATAACTGTGGCAAGGTTCTCCTTATCCAGATAGGGTCGTAGTTGGGCTACCAGCCGAAGCTGGTAGAACGCATTCCGTGCCACCGAGGCTACTTGAGCCTCCAGTGACAGGAGCAGATCTAATAAGACCCCCAAACTACGGACCTGCTCCTTTAGGGGGAGTGTAACCCCATCTAGGGCAGGTCGGACATCAACCATCTGGGCAGAGAGCCCCCCCACCAACAGCATCTCAGTCTTGTCAGGATTGAGTCTCAGTTTATTAGCTCTCATCCAGTCCATTATCGCGGCCAGGCAGTGGTTCAGTACATTAACAGCCTCACCTGAAGAAGATGAAAAGGAGAAGTAGAGCTGCGTATCATCAGCATATTGCTGGAAACGCACTCCAAGTCTCCTAATGACCTCGCCCAGCGGCTTCATATAGATATTAAAGAGCATGGGGGACAGAACTGAACCCTGTGGAACCCCATATTGGAGTACCCAGGGACTCGAGTAATGCTCCCCAAGCACCACCTTCTGGAGACGATTCTCGAGGTAGGAGCACAGCCACTGCCAAGCAGTGCCTCCAACTCCCAAGTCCGCAAGTTGCCCCAGAAGGATACCATGGTCGATGGTATCAAAAGCCGCTGAGAGATCAAGGAGAACCAACAGAGTTACACTCCCTCTGTCTTTCTCCCGATAGAGGTCATCATACAGGGCGACCAAGGCTGTTTCTGTACCAAACCCCGGCCGAAAGCCCGATTGACATGGATCCAGAAGGGACCCTGCGCTTCTGAATTTGCCATGACACTACTGAGCCTAACTTACTTGCCTAACATCAGTAGGACCTTATTCTTACTCAGAATTGTCTACACTGACTGGCAGCTGCTCTCCAGGGCTTCAGGCAGGAGTCTCCCAGCCCTATCTGGAGATGCCACTGGGGATTGCACCTGGGACCTTCTGCATGCAAGGCAGATGCTCTGCCACTGAGCTGTGGCCCTTCTCTCCATTTTTCTCTGGACAATGTTGATATGGTGCAGTATTTGTGTGCAAGGGTGGTTCTTGCTTTCCTATAAGAATAGCAATGAGTTGGGCAACTATGAGAGCAAGGGCTTTTCTGTGGTGGCCCCAGCACAGCTGCAGCAGGTGGCTACACTTCAGGCTTTTGGAAAGGCTTAATGCCTCATTTATTTTGATTGGCATTCCTTGTGTACTTTTTTTGTCCAGCTTGCTGAATGGAGGCTGGAATGTCATGAATGTTATTGGAATTCTGAATCTGTTTTTATTTCTGTTAATCTGTTTTTATCCTTGGTTTTAGGGATACTGTTTTTTAATTATTCTTGTAAGTTTCAGTTGTTGTAAGCTGCTTTGGATGGGTTTTGCCTGGGAAAGCAGCATATAAAAATTATAAAATGATAAAATAAGCTATACTCTTCTGTCACCGGAATTGCTAGTGGAAATGTTCAGAACTATCCTGATGTCTTTTATGCTTGATAATGCTTGCAAATGGAATTGAAGGACGGGCTGAGGAAGAGAGAAATACCTTTGATACTCTAATATTGTGAAGACAGTTTGAGATTTTTTTTTTTAAATCCTCATGAAAATTCTTCAGCATTTCAGTGCAACTTTCTCCTAATAAATATATTTTAGTAGGCAATTTTGACTACTGTACACATTTTTGCAAGCAATTTATCCCGATATAATGCATTTTTGTACTTTTCACCAATTTTCACCAATATATTCATTTTGTACACACTTTCACCCAATATATGCATATTTTGTGAACTTAGTTTGGTTGGCAAACTGCATCACAAAGTCTGGATAAGGGCAAATGTAAAGGATGGCTGTATTTTGGTTCTGATATTGTTTCAGAAAGTGCAAATTTGACAAATTCAGCTTTAAATGAGAACTCAATCAAATTTCTCCCCCGTCCCTAATTTCTATACATGTCCACTTAAAAGTAAGTCCCATTGAGTTCAGTGGGACCTATGCCCATGTATGTGAGTATAGAATTGCAACTGGGTAGATGTAATCTGTCATGGATATTTCTGCACCCTTAGCACTTTGCATCCTATTAGGCATTATTACTGGTGTCATTGTCTTTTGCAGAAAGGCACAGAGGATTTGGATTCTGGCAAGTGGTCAAGTACTCTTCACCTTTAAGGAGAATTGCCTTGCATGTCTGTTTGACTGCACCAGCTGCTACTCACCAGGATATCTTACGGGGTTTAACATGTGGGCCCTTTCAGATGGGAGATTAATACAAAATTAGACACAGATAGCAACATTCACCACACACTTGAAATGCAGACTCAACATAGACATGGTTGTGATTTCCAGAGTTACCCTAAAATGATTTAGGTTACAGTTATTGTGGAAGCCTGTTGTTGAAGACAGGAAAGTACCAATTCAACAAAGATGTTACAGCAAATGTTGGGCCTGATTCTCAGCAGCCAGCATGGCCAATGGTCAGGGATGATGGGAGTCATAGTTCAACAACATCTAGAGGGCCGCAGGTCCCCCACACTGCCCTGTGCTCAAGCATTAATGCAGTGCACTCCTATTGCTTCTGTAGATCCATGGAAAGTATTCTTTATCATTTTCACACCAACAGGGTAGTCAAGTTCCGACGCACGGGGGAAAGCTCCCGGTCAGATGAGGATGCCCTCTCGGGAGAGCATGAAGTCCACATTGAGGGTGTCCAGACACAGTTAGAGGCGGTGGAGTTGGAAGATGGAGGGATGGTGCCAAAGGAGTTTGCCAACCCAACTGATGGTGAGTTGCTGTGGGCATTAGCCCCCATGCCTGAGGAAAGGCCAAAATGTTAACACGCTTTATTTTTTTTTAATGGAATGGGGTGGTTTTGAATATGAGGTATTTTTTATATCTCGGATTTAGAACATGCCAACATATTAGGTGATTACACATGCACAGGGTGGTATTCAATTCTAGTCCTACTCAGTGTAGAACCATTGAAGTCAATGGGCATGATCAAGAGGTGCATTACTTTCAACAGGTCTACTCTGAGTAGGACTCAGTTGAATACAACCTATATACACCCATACACACACGTATATAAATATATGTGTTGATATTTCATTTCATCAAACAAGTTCTCAGTTTTGTTCTCCAGCACTTCCATCTGTTTGCAGATGTAAGTGCAAGATCTGCTTTGGTCAGAAAACCAACTATGTGTTTATATTCTTTAATGTCTTTTAATTTAGTTTGAACGTTTTTAAGCCTCTGACAAATTGATTGTGGTTGCCGGTGCAAGGAAAATCCCCCCTTTTGTCTTTTATTGTGTATATTATTATTATATATTGTATTATAATGTTTGTTATAAGCTGCCCAGGGAATATTCATTGATGAGTGGCTAATAGATCCAATAAATAAATAATCTAATTCACACAGCTATCTAACAACTGCATCTGAAGGCACATGAGACCAGCTCCCTGCTGAAGCTAAGCAGGGTCAGGTCTGGTCAGTGCCTGGATGGGAGATCGCCTGGGAACCATACTTAAGCTGCCTTGGGTTTCTGTCATGGAAAGAAAGGTGGGATATAAATGTAATAAATAAATATTTTGGATTTATTCTTGAGTCATGATTCCCACTGGAGTCATTTGATTTCAGCTGAGGACTAGAATTGCTACAAGGAAGAGGGCATTTTCAGTTGTGGAATGAGCTCCCCAGTAAGGTCTGCCTGGCGCCTTTGCTGGCATTGTTGTGGTGCCAGGTAAAGATTTACCTTCCCTGCCCCTGGCTTTTGATAGAGTAATAATAATAACAATAATAACAATAATAATAATAATAATAATAATAATAATAAAACTTTATTTTTACCCCGCCCTTTTCCAATAGGACTCAGAGCAGCTTACAACTAAAAACAACATCATTAAAACATACAGAGTATATTATTAAAAAAGAATTAAACTATGAGGGAAAATTAAAAACTATAAGATAAAAGTTAAAACAGTGAACAATTTAAAATAATAAAATAATATAATATGATCACCAAGCCTATAAGACATTAATCCTGGTCGTTCTCTGTCCCAAATGCCCGCTGAAATAAAAGAGTCTTTACTTGTCGCCGAAAAGACGGCAAGGAGGGAGCTGATCGTACCTCACTCGGGAGGGAGTTCCACAACCTAGGGGCGACCACCGAAAAGGCCCTATCTTGTGTCCGCGTCATATGTGCTTGCGAAGGTGTAGGGAACACAAGAAGGGCCTCACCTAAAGATCTCAAGTCCCAGGCAGGTTCATGTAGGGAGATACAATCTGTCAAATAGTCTGGACCTGAGCCATATAGGGCTTTGTAGGTCAAAACCAGCACTTTGAATTGTGACCGGAAACAAATTGGCAAACAGTGGAGCTGTTGTAACAGGGGAGTTGTATGGTCCCTGTAACCAGCCCCAGTTAGTACTCTGGCTGCAGCTCTTTGTACCAATTTAAGTTTCCGAACAGTCTTCAAAGGCAGCCCCACGTAGAGCGCGTTACAGTAGTCTAAGAGAGATGTAACCAAGGCATGCGTCACCCTGGTCAGATCAGGCAGGTCCAGGAACGGGTGCAGCTGGCGCACCAGTTTTAATTGGGCAAATGCGCTCCTGGATACTGCAGCAATCTGGGCCTCCAAATTCAAAGCTGAGTCCAGGAGTACACCCAAACTGCGAACCTGAGACTTCAGGGGGAGTGCGACCCCATCCAGTATCGGTTGAACCCCTATTCCCTGATCTGCCCTCCGACTGACCAGGAGTACCTCTGTTTTGTCAGGATTTAATCTCAACTTGTTTACCCTCATCCAGTCCATCACTGATGCCAGACACTGGTTTAGGGTCTGTATGGCTTCCTTGGCTTCAGGTGGAAAAGAGAAATAGAGTTGAGTGTCATCAGCATACTGATGGCACCGAACACCAAAACCCTGGACAACCTCTCCCAGCGGTTTCATGTAGATGTTAAATAACATGGGGGACAAAACAGAACCCTGAGGGACCCCATAGGTCAATGGCCAAGGGGTCGAGCAGGAGTCCCCCAGTACCACCTTCTGGGTTCGGTCCTCCAGGAAGGACTGGAGCCATTGTAACACAGTGCCCCCAAGTCCCATCTCAGCAAGGCGGCCCAGAAGGATACCATGATCGATGGTATCGAAAGCCGCTGAGAGGTCCAGTAGAACCAGCAGAGACACACTCCCCCGTCCAGTTCTCTGCGTAGGTCATCCACCAAGGCGACCAAAGCTGTCACTGTCCCATAGCCAGGTCTGAAACCAGATTGATGCTATTGTTTGTTATTCGTCTTCTGCCAGAACTTCCTGTGACTGTATTTGTGTTTTTCTTGTAAGCCACTTGGAGACCTTCAGGTAACAAGCGATTGACAAATCCAATTAACAACTACGACCTTAACATTGCAGTCCCACCTGACTGATGCCCATTAGTGAGTTATATCTCCGACTCTCTTCCAGATACGTTTATGGTGGAAGATGCGGTGGAAGCTATCGGATTCGGCAAATTCCAGTGGAAGCTCTCTATTCTGACAGGCTTAGCATGGGCAAGTAGAATGGATCGGCCTACTATGACATGGTTGATAGAAAGGTCAAAATCCCAGGTCTATGGTTTGAAGGCACATGAGGCCACCACCTTGCTGAAGCTAAGCAAATCTGGGTCTGGTCAGTGTCTGGATGGGAGACTGCTTGGGAATTACATGTATGCCACCTTGGGTTCCAGGGTGAAAGAAAGGCGGGGTATAAATGTAACAAATAAATAATAAATAACATTGGAGGGAACAGAGAGACGGGAGATAGTTCAACAACTGCATCTATTTCCCACCCTTCCCAACCTAGACAAATGGGAGTGTAGAGAAAACCCGGTGAATTGTCTGGGCAGCCTAATTCTCCACTTGATGCTCACAGTAACATCTTCCTCCTCCTTGCTCTTCTAGATGGCTGACGCCATGGAAATGATGATTCTGAGCATCCTAGCACCTCAGCTTCATTGTGAGTGGCGATTACCCACCTGGCAGGTTGCGTTGCTTACCTCGGTAGGAAAATACCAGACAGCTCCTGTGTTCTGTAAGGTTTTTCCACTCATTAACCGTGGGTTTTTAAAAGAGTCAAACCCCATTTTGTCCAGCAAACTTACTGGTTTGGGAACACACATAGGCATGAAAGAATCTCTTTCATACACAAAGGGTACTGTGTGTAACAGTCCTATGAGTTGTGTCTTACTTCATCCACAGAGGATTTCAGCTCTAGACTGAATTGTATTTCCTGTTGATGGGGATTACTTTTCTATTGGACAATGTGATGTTCCTATATATTAGTGTATATATGGTAAGTGCTGGTTGTTTAGAGTATACATGGTAAGTAGTGAAAGAAGAGGGGGAGTGAATGGGCAATAGAATGCTTGATGATTGGCTGAATGTTTAAAATGGCTGACAGTATAAATGAAAGGATGACAGGTAAATCTGGGGGAATGTGAGATGGTGAATTGTGGAATGGGGGGAGAAGAGAAAGAGTGGGTTGCTTGGTGGGGTTTAGAGAGTTGTTTGCCAGGAGGGAGGTGGAGTTCGGATTAGTATTGAGTAAAACCATATGCTTATGTGCCTTAAGAAGAAATCTTGTTAATCTTGTTAGCTTTGTTATCTGTAATAAATACTTAATTTGGTTTACCAAAGGCCTGATCCTTGGCTGGGGTTTCACAGACCAGAAGGGAGGGTAAGGTAATGACCAAGGCTGAAGGGGAACTGTAACAAATGGTGGCAGCGGTGAAGAGAATAACAATACCAGTATTCAGAGTCTCTGGGAATACTAGTATTGGGACGTTACTGGTGGTTGCCTAGCAGGGGGATCTGTTGAGATCTGTGCTAGAGCGGATAGGTAAACCATAAGAGAGTGCGGTCCGGACTGGTGGAGTCCCTGGTGGTGCCTAGAGACAGGCAGTAACCACACGCAGGTAGGAACCTGACAGGGAGAGCCAGGGAAGGACGCATCACAGACAACTCTGCCACCACCCATTTAATTGCACAGATCAGTGTTGGTTACAAGTGCCTGATGAAGCCACAATCTGCTTTTCCCTTGAGGAAAACTCCCTTACCTTTAATCTTTTTGGAGATAAATTGCAAAGTATTGGGTAAAACTGGCATATTTATGGTGCTCTGTACTCACTGTGTCCTTGTGCAGGATTGTGCCAACGTTTCCTGAAGACACAGTGGTGCAATTTTTAAAAAAAAGAAATTAAAACATCTCTTACCTACTCTTCATTGCAAATGCCATTCCAGAACAGGTTACAAATTAAAACAAATCTGGATACATCATGCGAATACTAGAAAAACAAGGCAGATAGTTACAACCATCCAACTAAAATGAATACCAGCCTTGGCACTAATATGGTGCCATCACTGAGAAGCCTCTCCCACGGTGGCCTCAGCTAAAGATGGCACAGCTAAGAGAGCCTTGCTAGCAGATCTTAGGAAATAGGCAAGTTAGTACAGGAAGAGGCAAGTATCCAGGTGAAAATCCCAGGCCCCAAGTTCCAGTACCCTTTGTAAGTGAATACAAGCAGTAGTGCAGTGGCAAATTCAGAAATGCAGGGTCCCTTCATGTTAGTCACAGCCATACAACACCTTTTTTTTCTGCTGGGTTGAGAATGAGATCCTTGTTAATGCCTTCTCCCACAACTCATATATACCTAGGAGCCAATAAGCATGAAAAGGGAGAGTGTTAGCTGCTGAGAAGAGTCTTCTCAGTGGCTGACTCAACTCCTTTGATTTGCTCCAATCAGCAGGAAAGGACAAGGGAGCATGCTACAAGACTCTTCTCAGTGGCTAACATGCTCCCTTTCATGCTGGTTGGCTCGTAGAATGCAGAAGATACAGGGAGCCAAGTGGGACCCTGCACCCAAAAGGCTAAGGGGTCTAAGATCCCCCGAGACCCTGGATGACTACACCCCTGAATACAAATACCCTGAAGCAGGTTCAGTAGCATATAGGCAGCCCGTGCAGTTCGTTATATTTGTTATATTTTTGGAGCAGGCCCCCGCTGAAAGAAGGTAAGCTGCTACACTCTGCACTAGGCACAGCTTCTGAATCATCTGTAGAGGCAGCCCCACATAGAGCATTCCAGTGCTCCCCTCTGCAGGAATGGACAGAGCTGATGAAGCAGAGAACTGGTAAAAGGCACTCCTTGTCACAGAGGCCACTTGAGCCATATGACTAACTCCCATCTTGCACATTATTCTTAAAAAAACTCTATGTAATCCTTCAATTCTGGCCCCAAAATTAGTAGGACCAAAGCGGTTATATGCGGTCAGATTTTTTCTTTCTGTTCTGAAAACTCAACAGAATTTAGGATCTACAGTATATATTTGTCCCTCCCACAATATTATAGTTTTACTATCAGCCCCTAAGATGCTATCAGCTATTATAATAAATCTCCCCAATCCTGTGAAATCATCCATCTAATAATGTCAAAACTTTGCTCAAAATTCAGATGGTCATAGCAAATTACAGCTTTGAGATTCCACTGAAGTTTGACTGAGGGCTTGTCCACATCAGAGTTTACTGTACATTTGCAGCTGTTGGTGTTCCCATTTAATTTGCACAGTCCACATGACGTTACTCTCAAACAACACAACTTTTGATTATTTTCCCCTGTAAAACTGGGTTTGCCCAATATGAGGATAATCTGATAAATTGGGGGAAATCAGGCTCCAAACCACTCCACCTGGGGTCACAGACATTTTGGGGTGGGTGAATCAGTCATCACGTTCCGCTACTTCCATTGTCCATGTCTCTATGTCGCAATGCTTACATTTCTTTTCCAGCTGTGCTCCTAATTATTTCCGGTGTGCTGCTGAATGGAGGAGCATAGCCATATATATGTATATTCTTTTGATCCCTCAGATTTGCACAAAGCCAGAAAACTACACAAGCAAGCCACATTAAACATTTCTACACCAGATATATTGTGCAGCAATCTGAAAAGTGCCTGTTGAGAGTTTATCATTGCTTTATTTTGATCCCTCCAATTTGCACAAAAACCAGAAAATTGCACAACCAAATTTACAATTGCCTGAGTGTGTGCTTTTGCACACTTCCTGGGCAGGGAATTTTCTTTAAAAAACAAAGTGTGTACACATGCCCTGTCGGTACTTAATTGGCATAATCGAATAAATAAATCAGAAGGCGGGGACACGCACAAAAGGGAATGCCGTCTGGTACCAATGAGAAAGACCAAAGTTGCTCCTCATATACACATCCAAATGAATGCAGCGATTAACAGCTGAATAATGCTCAAATGTAGACAATCCCTAAGATGTTTTCCCCTCTTAGCTTTCTCTTCTTGGTGGTTCTCTCAGAAAACTCCCACCTCAGCTTGTGAATAAAAAATATCCTTTCTTTTCACTTGTTACAGGTGGTTTTTATGGGCATGATGTTCAGTTCCACTCTCTGGGGAAACATTTCAGACCAGTATGGCAGAAAAACAGTAAGTGTCTCACATTCCCCTGAAATATTTGCTAGGTGGATGTAGTCACATTGCCACACTGAGTGCCACAATGGGCCCTGGTGGCCAGCCGGTGGGACTACATCTCCACCTCTGCCTTGGACTAATTTTTCCCAGCAGGGCTCAATTTAAAGATAAAAGGGCTGTCAACTAGGGATGGAAAGATCTGTCTGTTTCGGTTCTCTCAACTTCTCATTTTTCCAATGTTAAATTCAGTTCTCTACATTTCTGCAGTGATCAGCAATTTAAAAAAAAAATCCTCATGAAAATTCTCCACCTTTTTAGTGTGAATTTCTCCAAATAAACACCTTTTTGTAGACAGTTTTGACAAAGGGACACATTTTTGCAAACCTTTTCTCATCATTTTATGCCTTTTTGCATTTTATTTTCACTCATGCATTCATTTTTATGCACACTTTCCCCTAACATGCATTTTTATACATGTTGTTTAGTTGGAGAACTGCATCCCAAAATTCCAATAAATGTGAATTTTGAAGGACGGCTGTGTTTCGGTTCTCATATTGTTTTGGAAAGTGCAAATTTGATAAATTCTGCTTGAAATGCGAACTGAATCGAAATTCTCACCCATCCTTTCTGCCAACACACCTCCCTTCCACATTCTTGTGTACTGCTTTCAAGTCGATTCCGACTTATGGCGGCTCTATGAATAGGGTTTTCATGAGGCTGAGAGGCAGTGACTGGCCCAAGGGCACCCAGTGAGCTTCATGGCTGTGTGGGGATTCAAACCCTGATCTCCCATTGTATTTCTGTTTGCCTTTCGGTTTACAGCAGGGATGGGGAACCTGTGGCCCTCTAGATGATGGAACAACAGTTCCCATCATCCCTGGCCCTTGACCATGCTGGTGGGGACTGATGGGGGTTGGTGTCCAAAAACACCTTGAGGACCATAGGTTCTCCTCCCCTGATTTAAGGTGTAGGGGCATTTAGAGAGATGCTGTTGGCACTGTAACAGGGAGCCTTGCTCTGGGAAGGTTGGTGGCTCAGGGGCCACCTGACAGGTGCTGCTCAGAAGCATGGCCTTGGCTTTTGAGGTGAAGGAGAAGTCCCTTGATCTTTGGTAAAGGAGAATTACAGAAGGGGTTGTTGTTGTTGGATTGTTGTTTGTGTTGCTGTGTTGTAGTTGTTTTGCACATTTGTTTTTCTTCCTCCTACGCAGGGGCTAAAGATCAGTGTACTGTGGACCTTATACTATGGGATTCTTAGTGGCTTTGCACCAGTTTACAGCTGGATCCTGGTGCTGAGAGGACTGGTGGGTTTTGGCATTGGTGGAGTCCCTCAGTCGTAAGTAACTATTCCCAATTCCTGTCTTCATTGTGGTTTTACTGCTTTAAGGGCGGCCCCTCTGCTGGAAAGCTGACCATCTCCCCAACTTGTTTTGCATCAGCTAACTGCCTTCCAGCCCCTAGTTCCACCGTTATCCTTCTGAGTTGTGCAGTCCTCCCCACCTACCCGCTTGGCCACGGTTAGATTTCAGGCCCCTTGATACTAAAGTGGTGGTGGTGGGCTAACCTTTTTAGGCTGAGGGCACATTAAAAATGGTTAATTTTTAAAATAATCTGGATTGCATTTTTAAAAATATATTAGGGGTTTTTCTTTTTGTGTGTGTGATTATGGTGTTTCCGTCTGCCGGTTGTTTGTCCAGAAAAACATTTTCTTAAGTTCTCCTTCTGTCAGTTTCAGTAGATTTCCAGACCCATGCACACACCTCCAGCATATTCAGGTGACCGTTCCCTTCCATCTTTTCCTTCTTTCCAGGGTAACGTTATATGCCGAATTTCTGCCGATGAAATCCAGAGCAAAATGCATTTTGTTAATTGAGGTAAGTGGGAGACACGAGGCATGTGGTTGCTGTCAGAAAAAGGGTCCCAGTTCTGCTCTGAAATATAAGGCTGTAGGACGGAGAATTCCTGAGCAATCGATGAGATGTGATCAGGGGATAAATTATTGCTCCTTGCTTGGGAGCCTTTCCTTAGGAATATAGGAGGCTGCCCTTTACTGAGTCACACTGTTGGTCCATCGAGCTCAGTACTGTCAACACTGACTGGCAGGAGTTTCTCCCAGCCCTAGCTGGAGATATCAGGGATTGCACCCGGGACCTTGTACATGCAAGGCAATGCTCTACCACTGAGCTACGGGTGAGTGGGTAGCTGGCCCCTCAATCATTTACCATTGTGATTCGTGCAGTCTTCCTCAACCTGGTGCCATCCAGATGTTTTAGACTCCATCTCCCATCAGTCCCAGTCATCACAGCCAATGGTCTGGGATGATGGGAACTGTAGTCCAAAACAACTGGCGGGCACCAGGTTGGGGAAGGTGGGGCTAACCTGTAGCTCCAAATAGACCAGTCCAGTTGTTCTGAGTGTTGCAAAGTGAACATATGGCCTGGTCATCTCTGTCTTATGGACGTTGCAGTGGAACAAGGAAAGCCCAGACTTCAGAGCCACTTGCAGCGAGGGTCAATAACAAAGGCGTATTTGTATTTGTATTGCTTTTTAAGGTGTTTTCAAAGTTGTTTTTTAAAAGATGTTTTTAAGATGTTTAGTTTTAATATGTTTTTAAATACGCTTTGAAAGTCTTTTTGCTTTTAAGATGTTTTAAAGTGTTTTTAGTGTTTTCGTTTGCTGCCCGGGGCTCCTTCTGGGAGGAAGGGTGGGAAATTCAGTATTTCACCTGTTGTGATGGGGCTCACACCAGCAAACCACTCCTCCCCGTTTCTACATGGGTAGGTCTTCTGGGCCATTGGGACTGTCTTTGAAGTTCTCCTGGCGGTATTCGTGATGCCCACCCTCGGTTGGAGTTGGCTGCTCATCCTTTCGGCTGCCCCTCTTCTGCTGTTTGCCATCTTGTGTTTCGTAGGTAGTCCTTCTGGCTTGACAAAGCTTTAGGGGGGCATCCCTTGCTGGGAGGGAAATGGCTTCAGATTAGTCTTATCCGGTGGGGTTTTTTCTATCCTTTTATCATGCCTTGTCGGCTTCTTTTGCTTCCGCCCAGTGGTTGCCAGAAAGTGCACGATATGATGTTTTATCTGGGAACCAAGAAAAGGCCATGGCCACTTTGAAGCGGATAGCGGCTGAGAACGGAGCTCCGATGCTGCTAGGGAAGTTGATCATCTCGAGGCAGGTGAGTGTGGGAGGAAGGCATTCACGGCTCCCAGAAACATCCATCCCAAATCCAGCGAGCATCCACAGAAGGGTGCATGGATCACTTGGCTCAACCCTGGATTGTTTATTTTCTTGCTTTGTTTACAAGATTGATATCCAGCTTTTCAATAAAATGTTTGAGCTGGCTTACAATCAATAATAAAATAACGTCAATAAAATTAGCGACAAATCTGAAAAGGGTCAAATGACTTTTAAAAAGCAGTAGGAGTGGAAAGCAATTTAATGACCTACAAAAGCTCGCAGAATCAAACAGTCTTTGCTGCCTGTCTACAAGGAAGGAGTGAGGGGGTCAGGTGGAACTCCCTTGGGAGGCTCTTCCATATCATGGGTGCCATGGCTGAAAAGGCCCCATCTCGGGTACCCACCTGCTATATTTCTGACAGTGGGGAACCTGAAGCAGGCAATGCCTCAGACAATGAATGAGGATTCATTAAGCCATGATGGTCAGTCAGAAAGGCTCGTCCTTTTGGCTGCTCCTATATACACATACACACTCTCTCGCTGTCCTCCCCCTACTCTTTTTCCCTTGTTTTCAGACACTACTAAGTGTCCAAATTTTTTGTTTCCAAACAGGAAGACAGAGGAAAAATGAGGGATCTATTCACTCCCCAGTTTAGATGGACAACACTCCTGCTTTGGTTTATATGGTAAGAGGAAGAAGCAGATGATTCGGTATAAATCCCCTCTGTGCCAGAGCTGGTGGCCTGGAGGCAAGTGGGCATTTCAGTAGGGTGGTCACATAGGACTAGGTAGCTTATGAGCAGCTCGGTTCATGCCTCAGGAATAACTTGCTAAGAATCAGCAGCTTTATAGGGGCAGGTGAGATCCTGTAGGCTTCCTGGGCCACATGATTGCAGCAGGACGGGCTGTTGCAGTACCACCATCTGGCCACAGGCAGTAGTAGCGCTGCAGCCCTACAGGGCGCAATCCGTTCTTCCTATATGGTGGCTCCGGGAGTCCGGCACTTTGGGCCTCTTTGCCAACATCCCTGGGGGAAATGAGATGCCAGGTGGGGGGAAACAGAGAACAACCAGGGGAAACCAACCGGCAAATGAGGAGCGGGGCTCCTTGATCATTGTGCAAGAGACCGGGCTGTCACCTGATTAAACACATGTTAGCTGAACAATCAACATTATTTCTACCCTATTCACTGATTAAAGCAAGTGGCTAATTTATTAAATAGCGCATGGGTAAACGAGTCATCCTGAAACAAAAAATCATGCTTTTCTTTTGGCTAAAGCTCATGCAGTTAAGGTAGGATTTCTTTAATTGGGTGACTGCCAGGTTGCAGAAGAGGCATTCCCTAAAGCTTGTGTGAGAAAATTGTAAAGCCCTTTTCAGGTGGTGCAGTTGCCCTCCACAGTTTTTTTGCAAGTACTCTTGTTAAAAATAATAGATTTGTAAAAATCAAGGACCTTTTCATTGGATCAAAAATTTTAATCTATGAATTGCTGCCCTGGGCTCCTGCTGGGAGGAAGGGTGGGATCTAAATCTAAATCTAATATAATAATAATAATAATAATAACAACAATAATTTAA
Organism: Rhineura floridana; assembly: GCF_030035675.1. NCBI lineage: Eukaryota > Metazoa > Chordata > Lepidosauria > Squamata > Rhineuridae > Rhineura > Rhineura floridana. The sequence goes on from NC_084498.1 coordinate 3,316,408, forward strand.
CCAATTAAGATTGCAGCCCTAGTAAAAGAGAGAATGTAGCAAATGCAGTTTCGGCACAATCGATTCCAGTGGAGGAGTCTGCTGCTTCTGCTGTGTCTCCTGTGAGCAATACTTTATTAACTTTGATGTGCTGCCATTGGGCTATAGGAAATAAAAGATGCCTGAGCCCATGTGATGATTTGGGGAAGCCATCGTTTTCCGCTGCAGCCTCTAGATCATAAAGCGCCATGCTTAGCTGGCCCGTTTTGAAATCACATGGCAGGAGCAGCACTTCCCAGCCTCACAGAGAGACTTTTACCTTTAAGGAAGTTCAAGAAAATAAAGAGGAAAATGGTTAAAAAGCCCTTGGACCTCCTTGCCTTACTGTAAGTAAATTCAAAGATACGTCAGAATTGTGCACCAACAAGAGAACTTTCATCTGAACTTATAACATTGGATTTGTAACTTGGCAAGCAAATTGTGAATTATGACAGGGACAACATTTGCCCATCTCTACCCCTTGCCTGCTTTGGGTGCTTGAATCAAACTGCATCTCTGTCCGCCTCACCCATTTCCTTTGCTGGATGCTGATAAAGAACTTTCCTGAGACTGCACGACCACCCCATCCAGAGTCACTTTGTGCACTGTTGCTTTTCAGGGCATCAGTTGTCTGTGACGTTCCCTCTCCTCTCCTTTCCCAACAGGTTCTCCAACGCCTTTTCTTATTACGGCTTAGTTTTATTAACAACGGAACTCTTTCAAGCAGGAGACCTCTGCAGCTGTGAGTATGGCCTTACCAATGAAAATAACAACTGCGGGTAGAGCAAGTTAACTGGAAAACCTTCCAGCGGGGCCTGTTTCTACTTGAGGCTCTGAATCTCTGTCCCCCTGGCCTGCCTGGGGCAAATTCCCCTGCCCTGGTTGCACAAGGGCCTGGAGAGGATGTGTGTGTGTGAGAGAGAGATCATTTCCAGTACTGTAGTGGCAAATTCAGAAGTGCAGGCTCCCATCATGATAGTCACACCATGCCACCTCACAGCTGCACCTTCAAGATTCACTATCTCTTCTGCAATTACAAAATTATAGAACCAGAATAAAACTGCTGTGTTCATAGGCTTCCCCCCTTCTCAGTCTCTCTCTCTGGGGGCTAAATGTTGTCAGAAACGTTTTGATTTCAAGAATTCTGAAATGAAGCCAAGCATGGGACTAGGATTTGGGAGACCAAGATACTTTGCCTTGAAGCTTAGTTCTCACTTACCCTAGGAGCCAATCAGCATGAAAGGGGAGGGTTGTGTTAACTACTGAGAAGAGTCTTCTCAGTGACTGACTCACCTCTTTTCACTTACATTGGCTCCAGTCAGCATGAAAGGACAAGGAAGCATGTTAGCCAAGTGAGAAGATTCTTCTCAGTTGCTAACACACTCCCATTTCATGCCAATTGGCTTGGGACCTTGCTCCCCAAAAAGTAAGGGGTCTATGACCCCCTGTGACCCTGGACAACTACACCCCTGAATTTCACCAGATTATCTGGATTATCAGAGAGAAGGCAAGGGGTTTAGTACTGCCTTGCTCCTCAGTGAGTAGCCCAAGGACCACTACTGACCCATCCAAATTCTCCAACCACCTTCTCCCTCTCTCTCCCTTCCAAGAGCAGCCTCTCGCTAAGATTCCCACTTGATTTCCCATTCCAAACCACCATGTTTCTGTCCTGATCCGTGGTGATATCCATCCACCACCAAGGGATGGTAAAGGCCCAACAAGATGGAGATCAGTAGGCTCAGGGCCAAGGGGCTGGTTCAGCACCAAGGTCAGTGGTCCTGCCACTGAAGCAGAAACAACCAATTGTCTTGGAAGAAATGGTAGAGCCTTATGATCTGGGCTAGGCAAAATGGAAGCCACTTCCCATGGGTAGTTAAAGGTTCAGTGCCTTTTTTCTGCAGCCATTAGCTCGTATATGCAGCTGGTATAGCCCAGTGGGGAGGAGAGCCTGGCTGGGAGTCCAGGGTCTGTGAGTTCAAATCCCCACTCGTGTCTCCTGGGTGTCAAGGGCCAGCTAAAGATCACCCCACAGTGAGTGGCTCAGGGGTTACGTGCCCTGCCACCTGTGCAGCCGTGGGCAAGCTGCAGAGTCCCAAGGAGCCCAGTTGCCCCCCAGCAGGCAGTTGCGGACAAGGAAGGGGCTGGCTTGTGCAGCTGTGGCAAGCTGAGCAGGCCCTCGCCAGCTGGGGAGGACTATAGCCTCAGAGGGAGGCAATGGTAAACCCCCTGAATACCACTTACCATGAAATCCCTATTCACAGGGTCACCATAAGTCAGGATCGACTTGAAGGCAGTCCATTTCCATTTTAGGTTTTTCTAGGCAGTGGGATTCCAGGATGCAGGGACTATCTTAAAGAACATCCCTCAAGGATTGCCTGATCCTCCAAGGAGTCTGTGGTCCAGTCACTGGAGCCCAGCGGCAGAGGTGTCTCCTCAAAGTTCAGGGGATGGGATGTGGGGCTCTGGTGCCAGAGGATCCACATGGGAATGACTAGGGAGTGGACCCATTTCCTCCTCAGAGCTGCTGTTGTAGGAGGACTGTGCACCTGAGGCTTCCTGGTCCAAAGCCATGACCGTTTTAGAATACTATGCACATAGACAAGACGTTACAGAGTAGTATATATATGCACCTCATTATATTTCCTTTGGGAATGATAAAACTGATGGATTTTCCCTGCACCTGGGTTGGAGTCAGGAAGGGATATTTACCTGTTTGATTGGCTGGTGGCTGGTGGTGGCAGCAGTCTTGAGTTACCTAGAATGATTTGTTTTGTAAACATCTTTCTGTGGCGCACTTGCCTTTCCTTGCACCATGCTGTGGTTTAGCTTGCATGGGTTGATCTGTGGGGAGCGGTGAATGGACAGCTCTGTTTCATAGCAGGGGGGTGGATCTGCTGCCACTTGGGTGCCTGTGCTACTTCTGATACACCAAGCCAAAAAGTGCAAGGATGAATGCTTAGGGGGGGAAAGATTACTTAAAACTTCACATATTCTTCCTCTTCTTCTTTCCTCCCCTCATTACTTCATTTAAGTATCCAGCAAGAGAAAAACAGTAAAGGCAAAATGCAGCCTGGCATGTGAATACCTAACAGAAAAGGACTACATCGATTTGCTGTGGACTACTCTGTCTGAGTTCCCAGGTAGACAATTGGAAAAGGGAAGGCTTCTCCTAGCAGAGTGGGAAACCACCAAGGGGGAAGCCGCAGACTAATTCGTATGTGGTTGTAGGGAAATGTAAATCCCATGTCCCTGGTAAGAAAAGGTGTTTCAGAAATACAGTGATGATGATCACGAATTGCCAAATGTTCCTAAGTTTTTCTCTGTAGTCAGAAGGACCAACCTCATGGTTAAATGATAGCTGAAATTCTCCAGGTGCCAAATACAATTTTAAAGTAAATAGATAGCAGCCTATTTACTTTAAAATCGTATTTGGCAAATAGATAGCAGCCTTCCCTCTAGGATGCACACACCTCATTGTGGTGAGGGGGTTTGAGAGTGTTGAAGAAGCTGAGAGCAATGCCGTCAGACCAAGAGGCTAGACTCCTAGCAGGGGCACCCAAGGCGGAATGGTCAAAGCTGAGACGCCAGACTAAGATGCATTCAAACTCAGAGGAAGGCAATGGTAAACCACCTCTGAATACCTCACCATGAAAACCCTATGAACAGAGTATCCAAAATGCAACACAAGATAGTGCTGGAAGATGAGACCCCCAGGTCAGAAGGCACTCGCTGAGCTACTGGGGAAGAACAAAGTACGGGTAGCGCTGTGACTAATGACGCAGCTGGGTCAAAGCCGAAAGGAAGCCCAGAGGCTGATGTGCACAGATGCGAAAGGAGAGTCTGGAGTTGTACGATGCAAACAATAGGAACATGGAATGTGAGAAGCATGAACCAGGGAAAGTTAGAAATTGTCATTTGAAATGTGGTGTTGGAGGAGAGCTTTGTGCATACCATGGACTGCGAAAAAGACAAATAATTGGGTGTTAGAACAAATTAAACCAGAACTATCACTAGACGCTAAAATGATGAAACAGAGGTTATCATACTTTGGACACATAATGAGAAGACATGATTCACTAGAAAAGACAATAATGCTGGGAAAAACAGAAGGGAGTAAAAAAAGAGGAGGACCAAACAAGAGATGGATTGATTCCATAAAGGAAGCCACAGACCTGAACTTACAAGATCTCAACAGGATGGTTCATGACAGATGCTCTTGGAGGTCGCTGATTCATAGGGTCGCCATAAGTTGTAGTCGACTTGAAGGCACATAACAACGACAGATAGACTTTTAAAAACTTTTAAATGTTATGTGAGATAGTGGTTAAAGTGCTGGGCTATGACCAGGTGCTGGGAGACCAGGGTTCAAATCCCCACTCAGCCATGAAGCTCACTGGATGACCTTGGTCCAGTTACGGTCGATTAGCCTAGCTTACCTCACAGGGTTGTTGTGAGGATAAAATTGGGAAGGGGAGAACCATGTCTGTATGCTACCTTGAGCTCCTTGGAGGAGGAAAGGTGAGATATAAATGTAATAAATAAATAAATAATAAAATTTTGAGCAAGGGCTGTAGCTTAGTGTTGGAGCACCAACTTTGTATTCAGAAGGTTCCACGTTCAGTCCTCGGTGTCTCCAGACTGGGCTGGGAATATCCTCGCTGAGACCCTGGAGAACTGCTGCTAGTCAGCGTAGACCATACTGAGCCATATGGACTAGTGGTATGACTCCGTGTAAGGCAGCTTCCTGTATTGCTATGTTTCTATCTTGTTTTAATTATTGTAGTTTGAACCTTTTGCTTTCTCTCTCTGTTGCTGTAAGCTGCCTTGAACATGGCCTGGAAAAGTGGCGTACATTTTTAAAAAGCAATAAGCAAATGACACATTCGATTTCATGTTTGTGCAGCAATCCTGTGGCTGTACAGATCACATCGAAACCCCGGCCTTAGAATTGCCTCCATGGTCCATCGTAATGGAATGTGGAACAGCAGCCAGCAAGGGAGGGTCCTCCAATCTAGCTTGGCAAATAAGTTCAGAAAATTCGCCAGCCCATTATCCCTCATGTGTCTATGCCAGTCACTTATGACCTGACAATTAAAAAAAGGACCAACTTCCACAAAAGCTTCTCTGCCTGCTTGACTGAAGGCTGTTCACTCGCAGCACTAACAACCGGATAAATAGGTACTGCTATTTAAATAGCCTGCTTGAATCCAGCGCTGCTGGCCACAAAATGGAGTGATCGATGCCTCCCTTCTCCTACAGGTGTTCTGGTGACCTTATGGGTTATTGATCGAATAGGGCGTAAAAAGACGATGGCGCTCAGCTTTTTTGTCTTTGCATTTTGTAGCCTCCTGCTCTTTCTCTGCGTTGGAAGGTAAGCAAAGTGATCCAATCCCAGGGTGTGAGTGTGTCTAGACAACAGTATAGAAGGCCACACACTTTCCCTCTTCTCTAATACTGGGGAGCCATGATTTGAGGGCTCACTGTCGCAAATGTCACAGTATGCACAAGGAAGCAGCTGAAAATTGCTTCTATGAGATGGCTGTAATATACTGAAAGTTGCGTTCCACATAGTTTGTACATAACTGTGTGGGGAGGCTCTCCATATTGGTGTGAAGGGCAGCCAGCGCCGTGTGAGTTTTCTGCAGCACATCTGCCAATTCTGAACTTTCAGACAAAGTGTTTCGGACATCAGAGGGGATCATTTTCCATTCCGCCCTGTATTCGTCGCATGCAACACTGTTTCTGTTCTGCTGCAGTTCGTCTTCTGCCAAAAAAAATTGCTGTTATTTGTCTCACTGTCCACTGTGGAAAAATTATGTAACTTATGTATTTTACATAATTAATTTATGTAAACCATGTAATTGTGTCACCATTATTTATTTTATTATTAAGTTTATATCCTGCCCTTCCTCCTAGAAGGAGCCCATTACATGATTCCACCCCATTCATTTCAGCGCAAATGGGTGGAGGGAGGGGAAGTAACCAGTTACATCTTGTGTGTGGACTAAAAGCAATAACACTGAATACTGATGGTGCTTGCTGGATTGATTTCCAGACATGTTGGTGAACAAACAAACAAACAGCAATTTCAGGTCCCATTTCCATTTTTGTCAGAATTTTCTGACATCCCTGCTGGCGAGTACCTTAAAATGGTGTACACACTGTGGATACGCAAACAGTGTTGTGTTTGGTAAGACAAGGAAGGCTGTAGACAAGCGCGAAGAATGTCACTGGTATCTTTAGAGATGCTTAGGGTCTCCTCTTCCCATTTTTGGTCCTCTAAGTGACCCCAGAGAAGTGGCAAGGCCTGCCCAACTGATGTAATCGCTGATAACAACAATATAATGAGTGTAACAGGTTACAGTGCGGTAGCAGCCTTTGGAAAGGAAAATGGTGTTCCTTCTGTTGTTGCAGGAAAGTTCTGACTGTGGTACTATTCATCGCAAGGGCTTTTATTTCGGGAGGATTTCAAGCAGCTTACGTTTACACCCCTGAGGTAAGGAAGGAAAACAGTCATTTCCTGAAATCAAAGGTTTTGTCAGCTGTTGGCCTGCACAGGACCAGACATTTGGGTCAGCCTCAGCAAGAGACTGTCAGCCATGACTACTCGAGCAGTAAGGAGAACAAGAATGCCGAGAATGCCAGCCAAGCCTCGGAAGACTTTGGGAGAGTGAGATCTCTCAGTTTACATGGAGCAAATAGGGAAACTGGGGAGTCTTGTGCTGCCTCCAGAGGGGTGGCTGTGCTAGCCTGTTTGCAACACACTGTAAGACCTAACAGGTTTGTTGTAGCAGAAGAAGCTTTTGTGGACCAGCGTCCTGTTCATGAGATGCAATAAGCACAATCCTCAGTTGGCTGTGGCCACCAGCTTCCTGCTTGCCCCATGGAAAGTGGAGGTTCTGGTGCTCCTGGCTGTCTGCTTATTCTTATTGGCACTCAGACCTTGACAAGGGGATCTCTGTTCTTAACCAGTCATGAACTTCTGCCGTTGAACTGGAGGAATACCTGTCCCCAAATCTCAAATGCATGAGGACAGGCTGTTTAGGCAACTGCATTCTGCATACGATCAGAAGCACCCTTTCTCTGTGTAGTCCCTTCACATCTCTCAGGGCTGAGCTTAGAACTGGGCATTTCAAACAAACCCTAGAGACACTGGGGGTCTCAAGCCAAGTACTCTGGCAGTGGAGCCCCAGATATTTTATTCCATGCACCACTGTGGCTTCTGGGAAGGAGACAGAACATGCTACCCTTGACATCTGCGGCACTGCAGTGCCACCACTGCAGGTGGCCAGAGTTAGTGCCACAACTTTCAGCCTGTCAGGGATCAGCTGACACAATGGACCAATAGGAAATCATCAGGCCCTGTAAAACTGCTGATTTCTGGATGGGCTCCTTAATCTGAGCAATTTATCCTTCAGTGCACATTAAGCAACTACAGACGGCATGGAAGCCCTGCTGGCCTCCAGGCTGACATCTCTGGCTTTAATGAGCCTGTCTGGATGTTCACAGCTCCAAGGAGGTGAGAGGTGTGAGATATCCACTTGTGCTAATGCATATATGAATTCCTCTGCAGGTTTATCCAACAGCCACCCGGGCCCTGGGTCTTGGGACCTGTAGCGGGGTAGCCAGAGTTGGTGCACTCATCACGCCATTTATCGCACAGGTAAAAGTGTGTGTGTCTCAATGTATGCGTGAAAGCCAGTGCTTTTCTTCTGGCTGAATGCTCTGGAACGGAATAGCAGCACCATTCCTCAGGCTGCTGCTGCCTGCCAGCCAGCGACAGCCACCTCTTTTGCACCATGCTGGGGCGTGCTTTAAAAAGTTGTGAGAGAAGGAGTGGCAGGGTTATCCTCGCATGCTCAGGCTGCGACTGCCTGCCTGCCAGCCAGCTAGCCAGCAGCGAGTGGCTCCTTTGTCCCGCTGGAGGTGGGAAAAAGTGGGGGATATTCCCAACTGCTGTTTCACCTCATCTTGGGGCTTGCTTATTGAAAAAAGGTTGAGGAAGGAAGGAAGGAAGGAGCAGAGGCGTCCTGGCAAGCACCTCCTTTGCCCTGTGCTGAGGCTTCCTTTTCTGTTTGTTTAAGGCTGGGGAGAGAAGGAAGGAGTGCATGTGGGGGGGGTCCCCCACATACTCAGGCTGGTGTTGTCTGCCACTGGTGGTGGAGGCTTCCTTTGCCCCAGGGAGGGGCTTTTCTGAATTGGGTGTGTATATGTGTCTGCTCAAGGGGGGGCGCATGTGTGTGTGATTGAGAGAAGTATATCTGTATGATCTGTGAGAGAGGGACATGTGGGGGGGTGATGGAGGGAGAGAGGCCTTCATGTTGTCCGTGTGCATGTGAGAGATGTATGTGGGGGGGGGGGAGGCGAGATGCACCTGGCAGAGAGAGGGAGGGAGGCATATATGTGTGACTGGGTATATGTGAAATGTGTGTGTTTAAGTGTGATTGAGACAGGGAGATGCATGTGCGTCTGCGATCTGTACATGTGTACTCTGTGGGCTTGCAAGAGCAACTGTGGGGGGAGTGGACTGGAATGGAACCTGTTGTTATTAAATTTACAATTTTATTATGTACGTGCTTGATTTTATTTCTGTAAGCTGCCCTGAGTGCCCTATTATAGGGTAGAAGGGTGGGATAGAAATATTTTAAATTTGTTGTTGTTATGTGCCTTCAAGTCGATTACGACTTATGGCGACCCTATGAATCAGCGATCTCCAAGATCATCTGTCATGAACCACCCTGTTCAGATCCTGTAAGTTCAGGTCTGTTGCTTCCTTTATGGAATCAATCCATCTCTTGTTTGGCTTTCCTCTTTTTCTACTCCCTTTCATTTTTCCCAGCATTATTATCTTTTATAATGAATCATGTCTTCTCATTATGTTTCCAAAGTATGATAACCTTAGTTTCAACATTTTAGCTTCAAGTGATACTTCTGGTTTAATTTGATCTAACACCCAATTATTTGTCTTTTTCGCAGTCCATGGTATGCACAAAGCTCTCCTCCAGCACCACATTTCAAATGAGTTGATTTTTCTCTTATCTGCCTTTTTCACTGTCCAACTTTCACATCCATACATAGAGATCGGGAATACCATGGTCTGAATGATCCTGACTTTGGTGTTCAGTGATACATCTTTGCATTTGAGGACCTTTTCTCTCACAGCTGCCCTCCCCAGTCCTAGCCTTCTTCTGATTTCTTGACTATTGTCTCCATTTTGGTTAATGACTGTGCCGAGGTATTGATAATCCTTGACAAGTTCAATGTCCTCATTGTCAGCTGTAAAGTTACATAAATCTTCTGTTGTCATTACTTTAGTCTTCTTGACGTTCAGCTGTAGTCCTGCTTTTGTGCTTTCCTCTTTAACTTTCATCAGCATTCGTTTCAAATCATTACTGGTTTCTGCTAAGAGTATGGTATCGTCTGCATATTTTAAATTACTGATGTTTCTCCCTCCAATTTTCACACCTCCTTCATTTCGGTCCAATCCCGCTTTCCGTATGATATGTTCTGCGTACAGATTAAACAAATAGGATAATAAAATACACCCCTGTCTCACACCCTTTCCGATGGGGAACCAATCGGTTTCTCCATATTCTGTCCTTACAGTAGCCTCTTGTCCAGAGTATAGGTTGCGCATCAGGACAATCAGATGCTGTGGCACCCCCATTTCTTTTAAAGCACTCCATAGTTTTTCATGATCTACACAGTCAAAGGCTTTGCTGTAGTCTATAAAGCACAGGGTGATTTTCTTCTGAAATTCCTTGCTCCATTCCATTATCCGTATGTTTGCAATATGATCTCTGGTGCCTCTTCCCTTTCTAAATCCAGCTTGGACATCTGGCATTTCTCGCTCCATATATGGTAAGAGCCTTTGTTGTAGAATCTTGAGCATTACTTTACTTGCATGGGATATTAAGGCAATAGTTCAGTAATTACTGCATTCTCTGGGATCCCCATTCTTTGGAAGTGGGATATATATTGAACGCTTCCAGTCTGTGGGCCATTGTTTAGTTTTCCATATTTCTTGACAAATTCTTGTCAAAATTTGGACAGATTCAGTCTCAGTAGCTTGTAGCAACTCTATTGGTATGCCGTCTATTCCTGGTGATTTGTTTCTTCCAAGAATTTTAAGAGCAGCTTTGACCTCGCATTCTAAAATTTCTGGTTCTTCATCATATGGTTCCTCCATGAATGAATCTGTCATCCTGTCATCTCTTTTATAGAGTTCTTCAGTGTATTGCTTCCATCTTCCTTTTATTTCATCTCGGTCAGTCAGTGTGTTCCCTGTTGATTATTCAACATCCCTACTCGTGGTTTAAATTTCCCTTTCATTTCTCTAATCTTTTGGAATAGGGCTCTTGTTCTTCCCATTTTGTTGTCCTTTTCTATTTCTATACAATAACTATTGTAATAGTTTTCTTTGTCCCTATGTATTAGTTGTTGTATAGTTGCATTTAGGGTTCTGACCGTGTTTCTATCTCCTTTTGTTTTGCTTTCCTTCTCTCTTTAACTATTTTAAGAGTTCCTTCAGTCATCCATTGGGGTCTTTCTTTTTAACAAGAGGTATTGTCTTTTTGCATTCTTCCCTGATAATGTCCCTGACTTCAGTCCATAGTTCTTCTGGTTCTCTGTCATCTAAGTTTAAAGCCTCAAACCTGTTCCTTATTTGATCTTTATATGCTTCTGGGATGTTATTTAAATTGTATTTTGGCGTTGTTCTTCTTTAGCTTTACTCTGATTTTCGATACAATCAGTTCATGATCTGTACCGCAATCTGCTCCTGGTCTTGTTTTTGCAGAAAGTATGGAACTTCTCCATCTTCTGTTTCCAATTATATAATCAATTTGATTCCTATATTGACCATCTGGTGATGTCCACATGTACAGTCATCTTTTTGGTTGCTCAAAAAATGTGTTGGCAAGAAATAAATCATTGGCTTCACAGAATTCAATAAGTCTCCTGTTTCATTTCTGTCTCCTAAGCCCCATTTCCCCACAATTCCTAGTTCTTCTCTGTTCCCTACTTTTGCATTCCAGTCTCCCATGATTATCATCATATTTTGTTTTGGTGTGTGATCAATTTCCTCCTGTACTTCTGCGTAAAATCTCTCCAATTCCTCCTCTTCTGTGTTTGATGTTGGAGCGTAGACTTGGATGATGGTTATGTTAATAGGTTTCCCATTTAATCTCATTGATATCACTCGCTCAGACCTTGCGTTGTAGCTCCTAATTGCTTTTGCTACATCACTTCTCACTATTAAAGCAACTCCGTTTCTTCTTGATTTCTCATTTCCTGCGTAAAATATTTTGTAGTTGCCTGATTGAAAATGTCCCATTCCAGTCCATTTTAATTCACTCACGCCAAGTATTGTAATGTTGATGCGTTCCATTTCTTGCTTGACAATTTCTAACTTTCCCTGGTTCATGCTTCTCACTTTCCATGTTCCTATTGTGTGTGTTGTACATCTCCAGACTCTCCTTTCGCATCTGTGTGCATCAGCCTCTGGGCTTCCTTTCAGCTTTGACCCAGCTGCGTCATTAGTCACAGCGCTACTCGTACTTGTCCTTTGTTCTTCCCCAGTAGCTCGGTGAGTGCCTTCTGACCTGGGGGTCTCATCTTCCAGCACTATCTCGTGTTGCATTTTGGATACTCTGTTCATAGGGTTTTCGTGGTAAGAGATATTCAGAGGTGGTTTACCATTGCCTTCCTCTGAGTTTGAATGCATCTTAGTCTGGCGTCTCAGCTTTGACCATTCCACCTTGGGTGCCCCTGCTAGGAGTCTAGCCTCTTGGTCTGACGGCATTGCTCTCAGCTTCTTCAACACTCTCAAACCCCCTCACCACGTTAAGGTGTGCATCCTAAAGGGGGATATTTTAAATAAATATAAATAAATAGTCAACAACAGCATCTGTGTGTGTGTATGTGTGTGTGTGTGTGTGGAGAAAATCACTACTGTGTGATTGCCACAAACAGGGCCAGCAGGACACAGCACTGAGGACACAGGAAGAGGGAAGAGGTGAGAGAGGTATTTTAAAATTGATCAAGATAGGAATACCGGCGTATTGTTTTTTAACCAAAAAAATGACTGGTGAAATCCATTCCTTGATCCACGTGAGTATTTCAGAATGCCCTGGGATAATCCCACTCTCGTCCATCCAATCAAATGCAAAGATGTATCACTGAACACTAAACTCAGGATCATTCAGACCATAGTATTTCTGACCTCTATGTATGGATGTGAAAGTTGGACAGTGAAAAAAGCAGATAAGAGAAAAATCCTCTCATCTGAAATATGGTGTTGGAGGAGAGCTTTGCGCACACCATGGACCACAAACAAGACAAATAATTGGGTGTTAGAACAAATTAAACCAGAACTATCACTTGAAGCTAAAATGATGAAACTGAGGTTATCATACTTTGGACACATAATGAGAAGACCTGATTCACTAGAAAAGACAATAATGCTGGGAAAAATAGAAGGGAGTAGAAAAAGAGGAAGGCCAAACAAGAGATGGATTGATTCCATAAAGGAAGCCACAGACCTGAACTTACAAGACCTGAACAGGGTGGTTCATGACAGATGCTCTTGGAGGTCATTGATTCATAGGGTCGCCATAAGTCATAGTCGACTTGGAGGCACACAAGAACAACGAAGTCCATCCAAGGACTTTAACTAGATCGGTGAGAATTCCAGAATGAATAGTTAGGCGGCTGCTGCATGCAGGGATAGAATCTGAGTATTAAATTATATATTTGCTAGACCCATTTTGCATCCTAATTCTTATTCCTAGGAATTCCAGGCCCTCCATCTACCACAAGCTCCCTCTTTCCTCCAACATTTACTCAGCTGCTACTGAGACATGCGTGTGATGGCTTGCCCTAAGCATCAGTCTGTCTAAGTGGTTAAATAGGGTTGATTTGAGAATATGGTGGTGGGTGTTTATATTATATGACATTTAAATAGTGCCCCTTAACCAGATTTCTCTGGGTAGATTACAATGAAGAAGTTAAACCACAATCCAAGCATAAAAAAAGCATTTAAAATACAACTATAGCATAAAATTAAGTAGCAGTGAATATTTTATTTATTTAAACCATTTATTATCTGCTCTTCATTGCAAGTGCAATTGCAAAGAGGGTTCCAGAATAGATCAATAAGGTTTGAAAGTCAAAAGGTCCACTCAGAGTAGAACTATTGACGTTAATGGACATGGCTAACTCAGGCCCATTCATTTCAATGGGTCTACTCTGAGTAGGACTCAGTTCAATACAACCCGTAGAGTTGGGTGGAACCTCAAAGGTCATTGATTGATTGATTGATTGATTACATTTATATCCCACCTTTCCTCCAAGGAGTTCAAGGTGGTGTACACACATGATTCTTCCCCTCCTGATTTTATTCTCACAAGATTTCATGAGCCCCATTGAACATTCCTGGAGTGATGCAGAAGATCCAGAATGGGACCCAGGGGAGGGTCCTAGTTGCTTGCAACACAAAGGTGTCAAAGCAGAAGGCTTCAGCACTTTTGACAGTGACAGCTCCTCCCTCTTAGCTCCAGTTACAGCAGAGGGAACACTGGCTGGCCAGGAGCCACCTCCTTCTCTTCCCCTCCACACCCCTCTTTGCCCCAGCACACCGCCTCTAGAGAAGGGGGCTCTCAGTGAGGTGCCACTGCCGTCATCATCCGAGACATGCAGACAACTGTTCTGGCAGGCTCAGCTGGCCCTCACGTTTCCAACAGGGAGGAGCGCTTGCATACGCACGCATTCCCATTCTGTGACACCTTCCGCACGCAAGTAGAAAGAGCCCACCCAAACCTACTTAAGGCTTGCAAGGCGATGTGTCTAATTGCTGCGATAACGTCTTAGCTTTGAGTAGCCATGCTTAATTATGCTGTGTAGAGATGGTTGTGTAAGCTGATCCACGAAGCACTCTAAACTGAAGTTTATCTTAAAACATACTGGAGAAAAATGCACCAATGTGTCTGAGTCTGATGCCAACAGGCTTAGCCGGGATAATACAGTCCTGTGCGGTAGGCTGGGCTAAGAGATGACAACTGGCCCAAGGTTACCTGGCAAGCTTCATGGCAGAGTGGGGATTTGAACCCTTGTAACCCAGGTCCCAGTCCAACAGTCTAACCACTACACCACCACTGGCTGTCTAGTCTGATCCTTAACTAGAACAAGGCCACCTTTTGAGTGGGTTAGGACCCAAGCCACCCACATGTAAGGGACCCACTGGAAAACACTGACACCATATGGGCCTCAGAGTTTAATCAGTGACCCTTCAGCTGGTCTTTGCTTACTTCCTCCTTCCCTCTCCCTGCAGGTGATGCTGGAGTCCTCCGTCTATCTGACGCTGATTGTTTACAGCGGGTGCTGTGTCCTGGCCGCTCTGGCTTCCTGCTTGTTGCCCATCGAAACCAAAGGCCGTGGCTTGCAGGAGTCCACCCACCGGGAATGGGGGCAAGAGATGTTTGGGCGTGGAGTCCCCCACTCAAACTCTGGATCTCAGGGGTGATGATGGGACACATTGCTCCAACCCCAGGAAAGTGTGGGGACTGTCCAAAATGCTCCCGCTCTGGCGCCTGAGAAGTGGAATGTCTAGTCACCGCCGTGTGTCTGAAAGCAAGAACGCTCAGTCTGCTGTGTCCTGGACTCCTTTTATTGCTCTCACCCATCACTATCTGAAAGGAGAGGTATTAACTCAGGAATGTGAATGTGTGCGTGTGAATGTGGAGGAATGTGAAACAGCTAGGGAGGAGGAGAGGGAGCCCTTGCCAGAAAACTCTTGGCTACATTTCTGTGGTTGACAACAAACAAGCTTCGTTTCTTGGTGCCAGGCACATTGCTCCATGTCAGGCAAGCAGCTCAGTGAATGTGATTGAGACTTAGCTATCCACAAAATGGCAAATGCCCTCAACAACAGACAGGAAGTGGGCTCATGTATAAGTTTACTAGATCCTTGTGTGTAGCACGCAGTCTTGTGCACTTGTGAATTAATCAACAGCCTTGCACTTTCTCTGTCATAAACAACCATCAGCATCCACGAACTGCCATCGGTCTATGGGAGCCTTCTTGTCCATAGGTTTTACTGAGTTGCTGGGCACTCCAACAGATATGGTTCTGCAGGGTCCTACCACTGACAAAATAGCACCACTTGCTTGACTTAGAGGTGAGGTCTGCTGATAACACCATGCATTTGGGATGCCGCATACAGTTGTAATCACTCTACCTCAGGAAAGGATGTTGTAGAGCTGGAGGAAAGGTGTGGAAAAGGGCCACCTGAATGATCAAAAAGATGTTCCTAAGAGGAACATCTAAGCATTTGGGGGCTTTTTAGTTTAGAAAGAAAGGCAACTCGAGGGGAGGACATAACAAGAGATTTATAAAATTATGCATGGTGTGGATAAAATAGAGAAGCTTTTCTTCCTCATATTAGAACTCAGGATCATCCAAAGAAGCTGGTGGGTGGCAGATTCAACACAGACAAAATGTCTTAATTTAAAGACATAATTAATTTATGGGATTTAGTGCCCCAAGATGTGGTTATTCCCACCAGCTTCTATGATTTATGGTAAATTCATAGAAAGAGGTGAAGTCTAGCAGTGGCTATTATTCATGATGACCTTATGGGACCTCCCGGTTCAGAGGCAGTCTGTGCCACCCCAAACCATTAGCTGGGATGAACAAGCGCAGGGGGAAGGCTGTTGCCATCAAGTTGCATTTGTGGGCTTCCTGGTGGCATCTGTCTGGCCACTATGGTAAGCAGGATGCTGGACTAGACAGATCTTTCCACTGATCCAGCACAACGGAGCAGAATTTCCTTTTCTCATGGTTCACTTGTCCACCAGTAAAGCCAGTGAGAATATGCTATGGTGTGTATACAGTGAGAAAGGTGTGCTCTTGATCTCTACAGGGTGCTACTCCCTGTAACATTTTGCTGGGACTGTTTCTGCAGTTGTATGGTCCATCTGAGCGACCCAAGGAGTAGATGTGGAAAGTAAATGAGCCCACACATTATAAGGATGGAGGTTTGCCTCTGCTTTTAATTCCCCTTCTTGAAATTTGAACAATGGGGAAAAAGAGAAGTTCCTGCTCTGCAGGAAATGAATAAATTGGTCCAAATGACTTCCTACTCTAAAAGATTTAGAAATGTACTGAAATGTACAGGGCTTGAAACACACTGAATCAAACTAGCTTAAAGAGAAGCGGATATGAATAAGCATCCTCCTGGATTGGAAAAAGGTCCATTCAGCCCAATATGTTTGTGCCATCACCAGTGGGCAACCCATAACTGCTGGGAAGCTAATAAGCAGGACATGAAGGCCATAGTCCTCCTTGTTGTTTTCCGTCTGCACCGGATACTCAGAGGTAAACTGCCTCTACACATGGTGGTTCCATTTAGCTATCATTAATAGCCATCGATAGGTATGTCCTCTGTGAATGTGTAGAAGCTTATTGCATGTAAAACGGGACATTAAGCAACACAAGAAACAGCTGGAATCATCTCTTCATTGGGAAGATGAGACGGACTTTAAGAAGCAGAATCCATAAAGACTGTCTGCATTTGTGCAACTGTGATATGCGTAGTTGTGTGCTGGTGGTTCTAATACTACTAACAGAATTATTTTCCATCCAAGGCGGCTAGCGAGATTGAAATACAATCTGCAGCTTTTTGGTGCTTCAGGAATGTCCCAGGAAGGCCAGCCTGATTGCATGAGAAATACTAGCTACTTAGGCAATGGGATATATATTTAAGAATGCCAAAAATAGGCATGAATAATTTGAGAGGGGGGCAGCTTCAGATCCCCTGCAATATTGCAACTGCTAGGCTGCACCTGTTGGATTGAAGGTGGCTGTGCACAGCTTGAAATTGCTCTGTCTGACATTGAAAAGATAATAGGATGCAACTGTCAGACAATGTGGCACAGATTGCTTGAAGCACCCAAATGTCTTTGGGCCAGTTCTGCTTATTTATTTGTTTTATCTACTAGAGTTATATGTAGTCTGTTTTTCAAACTCATTTTCCAAAGTATGCAAGGGCTGTAGCTAAGGATGGAAGGATCTGTCAGTTTCAGTTCTCTAAGCTTCTCGTTTTTCCAATCTTAAATTCAACTCTATAGCAATTTGCATTTTTTTAAAAAAATCCTCATAAAAATTCTTCAGCATTTTAGTACACATTTATCCTACCAGACATACTTTTGTAGGCAGTTTTCTCCTGATATAATTCATTTTGTATGTTATTCTCACTAACATATTTAAATTGATTTATGCACATTTCCCCCTAATTTGTGCAGTTTTGTTAACCTTCTTTGGTTGGAGAGCTGCATTGCAAAATTCAGATAAGTGCAAATTTTGAAGGATGGGCATGTTTTGGTTCTCATATTGTTTCAGAAAGTGCAAGTTTGATAAATTTGGCTTTAAGTGTGAACCTAGTTGAATTTCTTCCCCATACTTAGCTGTAGCTTTAGTGGTTCCAGGTTCAACCGTTGGCATCTCCAGGTAGGGCTGGAAAAGACCAATGTCTGAGACCCTGTGTGGCTTTCCACAAGGCAGCTTCCTATTATGGACCAGGTGTTTGGACTGTGGACTCTGATGGAGGTAAGACAAAATGCAGAAAATCAAGGCTTTATCGCCTAACCTTTGGGGGTATATCTGAAAAGCCAGGTGGAGAGAGCATCCAATCAAAATCTAAACAGATTGCATCTACTTCTAGATGTTAAGCTTGGGAAATCAGCACACACTTTGCCATTTACTTTATGAAAATATATTGGGAGTTGCTACTGAGAATGTAAGGTTTGGCCTAGAAGAGGCCGTTGGATGAAAAATTAGAGGCAGAGAAAAGTTTGGTAAAGAGAGTCGAAGTGTTTGAGAAAGGTATTGATTTTCATGGTGCGCAGACACATTTTTCATCTCACCGTTGCCTCTGCTCAAATAGGTCTTGCAGCTTTTGAAAATGATACAAAATCCTGTAGCCCCTGTTTGACATGAGGCAGAAGTGGGGTGAATGTACACACTATGCGCAACTACTCTTTCAAAACTGTCCTCAGTCTATGGGTAGACACACACTTGCAGTTGTGCTGGCTTCAGTGAGCGTCCACCTCCATTTTCTGAATGCAGAGACACAGGATGCCAAGCAAACTCCACCCCTTTGAGAGAGAATCCTCCCCCCCAATGTTAAAAGCTTTGTAGGCTATATCCACCCTAAAAGCCTTAAACTGCTTGTCCCAGGCAGGACATTTGAAATACTGGGGTTGCTGAATTCAAAATGTCTGTATGACAACATCAACTTTCTTTGAATTACATTTGCTTTGTTTGCTTTATTAAACGCTAGGGGAATGTATACATAAGCCCAGCTGATGCAACCACCTATACAACAATACCAGCTTTTTGTTGCACAGTGATGACCATATAAAGGGAGAATGCCAAATTGATACATGCCCCATTGGAATCAATAATATTTCTCTTTGGTCATACAAACCAAGTGTTAATTTAGTAAAAGCTAAATTATGGAAATTTTATACTTCTAGGGAAATCTGTGTTGTCTTTTCTGAAACGCATATATATATATATAAAATCTGATGTTGGTTGATGCATTACGGCCTGCAAATGCTCAGAAACCATTTTTTAAAAATTAACAAAATCACCAATGTATATAACAAATGTTTCCAAAGATTTTGTTCTAAACACGTTACGATTTTTTCACGTGGAATAAAGTACAGTTGGCACATTCATTTTAAAAAATAATTTAAAAAAAGATTGCTGAATTTAATTGTGGTGTTCTAGAATTCTGTTGGTTGTCCAGTTTGTTAACATGCAAAGCTGTCATGAGAGGAAAGTGATTCTCTGCATATGCTGTGATGAATGATGTTTGTATTCCTCAATGCTTGCCGAAAAAAAGAACACTTGAATGTCTCTACTGTGTTTCAATGTACAGTTTCTAAACTACACATGTGTTCATGCTGAAAATAATGACTTCTGTAAACAGAGCTTGTTGTACTATATTATTTCTCTCTTAATGAAGCAAAATTAGATAAGTTTGATTCCACACTGGATATTTTATGTTGAATAAATGAATAGTTTATACAATAATGAGTTCTGTGGGGGATTTATGAGTGCCCTAATGTGGACCATCTCTTTTTTGGTGGAAGAAGAGGATTAAATGTATTACCTGCCCATCACCAGTAGGTCCCAGGGCGGGTAACAACAATATAAAATATGTTACTCAAAACGGTTTAGAACAAATCAAAACAAACTACATTCACAACAAGAGAGTCCTCACAACTAGATTGCATGTATACACCATTTTCAGAAAGCCCATTTTTTAGATAATCTGACATGGATAGACTTGAACCACAGACCACCAAAAAGCTGGTCCCATTTTTAAGTGCAAGGGAAGGAGAGGGCCCTAGCACAATGGAGAGCCATGGTTCTGGGACTGTTGCCACATGCTCAGAGGTTGGCACGTGGTGGCTTGGCTAACTTCTTGTCTTCTAGGATCTTCCCAAATAAATTGGCTGCCTCCATGGCACAACCCCAATGGATGGTGATCCCAAAGCCTCCATGGCCATAGTTGTGAATCACCTAAGAGAGAAGGGAAAGGAATGACTAAAGCAGGCAAGCAGAGCTACTTCACCAAGGAAATAGCAAAAGCAGAGAAAGTCTATGTTACTTACTACGGCAATCCTTAAGATTGACCTAAGGGTCAATTATTATGCCATCCACCCATCAGAAGCACAGAACTGCATTCTTGACAACTTTACAGGATTTTTCTAGTTCAGTCCTATGCATCCTATATATTAATAGTGAACTCAGGTTGGTATTCAATGTTAGTCCTGATCAGAGTAGACCCACTGAAGTTAATGAACGTGACTAACACAGACCTAGCCTGAGCGTATATGAGATGCAATGCAAGTTCTGACCCCCACACACAATTAATTAACAATGATCATACAGAACATTGCCTACCTCCGACTGTGACATCCCATGGTAAACAGCCTCATGTTCTAATCGAACTTTTGGCCGTACTGGACGACAACCACTCCATTCATGTACAATGTTGGCTTTCTGGAAGCAGTAACATTCGATCAGTGTTGCATGGTTATTCTGAGCAGGCAAATAGATGGAAACTGGGAACAGCAATAGCACAGCAAACTACCTTGTGAGGCCTTTCCCTGTGGTTGAAGGTCCATAGCTCAGTGGTGACAAGCATGTTTCGCAGGTGGCATCTCTTGGTAAAGGATACCTGGCTACGGCAGGGATGGAAAACCTACGGCCCTCCAGATGGCCTCCCAGTACCATCAGACCCAGCTGGCATGACCAATGGCCAAGGTTGATCGGAGCTGGTGCCTACCAACATCTGGAGGTCCACAGGTTACCCATCCCTGGACTACAGGGTTGGGTGAGGCCCTTGTCTGAGAGTCTGGACAGCTGCTGCCAGTATGAGCAGATGCTGTTTGGCTAGAGTTAGGGTAGAAACACACTCCCTGTTCTGCTGGTTCCAATGTGCCTCCACCTCTCTCTTCTGAAAATGTGGGGCACACAACCCTAGTCAAACCCTGCTCCTTTTTACTGTAAAACCTGGAGGGATCAGTTTGAGGGCACTTTTTAAATTCAGCTTCAAAGAGATTTCTCAGCTGATGGGCAGATCAACCCATTCTCCCTCCAGGTGTGGCTCATGGAAACATGTTGATCTGGCGATTAGGGTGTTTGCAGCCTTAAGCAGATTCTGGGGAACTATCCGTTTGTTACATTAATGGCTTCAAATGGTAGGGTTTATAATGTGAATTGATATCTGACCATTTATTTTTTTACAATGAGCCATTGGAGCTGGAGGAGGCAACTTCCCCCAAGCTAAGGGGAGGGAGCAGATATGTGTGTGTGAACAAACTGCTGCAGATTTAGCTGAATGCTGGCAGCACCTTGCGGGGGCCTCTTTCATACGGGCTAGTAGACTTGCTGCCTGACAGGAGTGCCTGTCATTGCCCTCCACTTATTTGCACGAACACCTTAAGCCTCCAAAACTCTTTTAATCCAAAGGAAACTACGCCCAGGTAGTGCGCTGCTTGGAACTCCTCCCCATACAGGGAAGTGTTGGAGAGTGCAACAGTCTGTTCTGTCCTCACAGCAGCACTGACTGACCCATGCTGGTAGGTTTCAGCCGGTTGCTATACCTGGAGGCTAGGCAACAATTTGCAGCATCTCTGCCAAATTTGCTGGTGGTCCTGGGGGCTGTTCTCTTCACTCCAGTTTCCCAGCTGAAATATTCCCCCCAAGGTCACCATACTGCTCCTACAGCAAAAACAGAAAGAACAGGGAGGGGGAAATCAGCCCTAACCCAGGCTGGAAGAAATTGTACCACACAAGCAGGGCTGAGGGCCTGCATCCATTTCCATGTCCACACAAGTCTGTGGTTGGCTCCAGCCAAATGACCGTTTGCATTTGGTGCCAAGATTGTGTCCCTTCCCCTTCTGCCCGTGGGCGAAGTGATGGTTTGAATCTCACATGAGATCCTAGTGTGCATCACACCGCAGTCACCCCTGGAGTCCAACGTGACCAGGGTGTCAAAGGATGGAGAGACAGTTTTGGCCTGTAATCACCATTCTCAGTGTCGCCTGTGTGTGGCTTGCAATGGACAACATATCCTGAAATGGTCAAGCGAACAAGAGTTAAGAAATCACACATAGCTGTGTCTGTGTGTGTATATATACTTTTTAGCCAGAGGGCCACATTACCCTCACAGACAACCTGCCGGGGGGTGCATTCCAGTAGTGGGCGGAGCCAGAGGAAAAAGTGGGCGAGGCAACAGATGTACATTATTATACTGTCTTCCAGCCATGCAAAAACCAGACGTTTCTGCCCCCCACACCAAGCATCCTTTCCTCCAGGGAAGCAAGCAGCATGGCCACAGTCGAAGGACACATTCTAGCAGGCAAAAGCACTTGAGGAGGGGGCAAGCACAGCTGAGGGCTATGGCTTAGGAAAGGTCCTAAGCGCCAGAGGCCTGGAAGGCTGCATTGCCCTCCTGGTCCTGAGGTTCCCCAACCCTGATGAAAAGCACTGATTTGGGACCACCACACAGATTCTGCCAGCCTTCCCCAACCTGACACCCTCCAGATACTTTGCACTACAACTCCCATCAGCTTCAATCAGCTCACTGACCAGGGCTGATGGGAGTTGTACTAGAAAACCTCTGGAAAGCAGCAGAGTAGATTCTGTAGTCAAGTCATGTTTTCCTTACCCAGGTATGATATAAGGTGTCGAATAGATCTCAGACTCAGCATTGTGGGTGATGATGAAATGCTTCACCCAGGGGGCCTCGACCTAGAGAACCAAAACAAGCAGAGGCAACAGCAGGGGTAGGCACTGTATAGCCCTCATCTAGCCTGCAAAGCTGGTCCCAGGCGATGGTCTGAAGGCCCATGAGGCCAGCTCCCTGCTGAAGCTAAGCAGGGTCAGGTCTGGTCAGTGCCTGGATGGGAGACATTTCAGACACATAGCTCAGGCCCAATGAAAAGATGCTTCAGACAGACCCTGACCCAGGTGGCTACAAGCTGGATGCATCAAAAGGGCAACAAATGGTCCGTTATTGATTTTATTAGGAGTTTGTTTTCATGGGGCAGAGGGATGGTGGTCAACAGGTCCCAGGCTATGGTCTGAAGGCCCATGAGGCCAGCTCCCTGCTGAAGCTAAGCAGGGTCAGGTCTGGTCAGTGCCTGGATGGGAGACCGCCTGGGAACCATACGTAAGCCGCCTTGGGTTTCAACCATGAAAAGAAAGGCGGGATATAAATGAAATAAATAAAGCTGTTTCCAGTGGACGAGGCAGAAGAGGGGCCCTCACTCTATCTGCTTGTAAGCATCTCTTGCCATCTCAACACCTCTACGCCCATTCTGTCGTTTTCTACCTTTGCCTGTTGCCTCCCTCCAGACAGACTTTTCACTGTAAACTCTTTCAGGCAGTGACCTGTTTTTTCTTAGAGAAACTCACAGAAGCACCATGCACCCCACTGGTGCTCTGCAGAACAATAGCAGCAGCAGGAGTAATGATTATACACCCCCTTTCTTTATTTGCTGGCCGTAGTATGTGCACTCCTGTCACCAGGTGGATGCTTCTCCTCCCTGCAAACAAAAGGTGCACCCTGAAAACTGCTTGCACCTTGATGATTTGTCTTCAGACACTTCTGGTACCTAATGCAGAACAGGTTAATCCTCAGAGTAACTCCTCCCACCTAACTAGAGATGGGGAGAAATTTGATTCAGCTTGTGTTTGAAGTCGAATCTATCAAATTCATACTCTCCAAAATAATGTGAACTGAAACACAGCCGTCCTTCGAAATTCGCACTTATCCGAATTCTGCAACGCAGTTCGCCAACCAAGCAATGCTTACAAATATGCATACATAAAGGGAAAGGGTGCGGAAAATGAATATATTGGTGAAACTAAGATACAAAAATGCATTACTTAGGAGAAATTGCTTGCAAAAACTTTGTACACTAGTTAAAACTGCATACAAAAATGTATCTATTAGGAGAAATTCACACTAAAATGTTGAAGAATTTTAGTGAGGATTTAAAAATAAAAACTCACAAATTGCTGCAGAAATGTGGAGAACTGAATTTAAGGTTAGAAAAATGAGAAAATGAAACTGACAGATCCTTCCATCCCTACACCTAACCATGCAACTTCCTGTAGATGCTTCCTTGGCTTGAAAGAAATCAGGAGGCCTTGAACCAGAGACTTGGGCATTAAGGCTCCGGCATCTTAATCCATAAGACACCATGGCACAAGACCTTAAGAACATAAGAACATAAGAAGAGCCTGCTGGATCAGGCCAGTGGCCCATCTAGTCCAGCATCCTGTTCTCACAGTGGCCAACCAGGTGCCTGGGGGAAGCCCGCAAGCAGGACCCGAGTGCAAGAACACTCTCCCCTCCTGAGGCTTCCGGCAACTAGTTTTCAGAAGCATGCTGCCTCTGACTAGGGTGGCAGAGCGCAGCCATCACGGCTAGTAGCCATTGATAGCCCTGTCCTCCATGAATTTGTCTAATCTTCTTTTAAAGCCGTCCAAGCTGGTGGCCATTACTGCATCTTGTGGGAGCAAATTCCATAGTTTAACTATGCGCTGAGTAAAGAAGTACTTCCTTTTGTCTGTCCTGAATCTTCCAACATTCAGCTTCTTGGAATGTCCACGACTTCTAGTATTATGAGAGAGGGAGAAGAACTTTTCTCTATCCACTTTCTCAATGCCATGCATAATTTTATACACTTCTATCATGTCTCCTCTGACCCGCCTTTTCTCTAAACTAAAAAGCTCCAAATGCTGCAACCTTTCCTCGTAAGGGAGTCGCTCCATCCCCTTGATCATTCTGGTTGCCCTCTTCTGAACCTTTTCCAACTCTATAATATCCTTTTTGAGATGAGGCGACCAGAACTGTACACAGTATTCCAAATGCGGCCGCACCATAGATTTATACAACGGCATTATGATATCGGCTGTTTTATTTTCAATACCTTTCCTAATTATCGCTAGCATGGAATTTGCCTTTTTCACAGCTGCCGCACACTGGGTCGACATTTTCATCGTGCTGTCCACTACAACCCCGAGGTATCTCTCCTGGTCGGTCACCGCCAGTTCAGACCCCATGCACCTTGCAAGTGGAGGGACAGCTGTCTGAAACATAACTATTTGGCTGCATTGCCCAGAAGGGTGTATTGAAGCATTCAGCCCAGGAGGGATCAGGGGACCTGAGGAGCCCGATGAAGTTGTTGACTGTGGTCTGCCTCCTCAGTCTGTGCAATGTCACTGATGCGCTGGCCAACCAACCCCAACACAGCCCCATAGTAATACAAGTAAATGCGTGCCTCCTCAAACGTAGACAACTTCTCTCTTTGCACACAAGCCAAAATTGGGTCCTAGAACCTGGCCTCACCTTGATGATTTGTCCCCGTCCTGGGCGTAACTTGGGGTCAGGTTGAAGCTCCCCAGCGCGAAGCCCAGTACAGTTGATTATAACGTCCACACCTTGAGCCAACAGCTAGCAAAAGACAGATTTGTGATGTCACTCTCTCTGAGGCGGATGGGAGCTGGAGTCCAACAGCATCTGGAGGGCCACAGGTTAGCCACTCCTGCTCTCTGTCTTGCATACGGAAAATGGTTTGGAAAGTCCCTTCTGACTAGAGCGGCCTCCCCCAACACGGGCAGAAGGCCAGTGATTCTGTAGGCCAGAAACATCTAAGGGAGAGCACCAGGTCTAGAGTCTAGAACTGGCATCACCCCAGAACCCCCAGACATCTCTCTTGGCGTCTGCCATGGCTCCCTGCCTCTTAGAGGAGTTGCTAGGGGAGGGAATAGACGTTTTGACTGTTGTTTGGGGGGGGGCTGAGCATTGCCTGTTTTTCTTTTGCAAAATAGGTATTTTGGTGTGCCCACAACAGTTGCAGATTTCCAAATATGCTTCCAGGCCTAATAATGTTGGGGGCTCCTGGTCTAAAATATCACACCACCTTTGACTCTGTCTTCTAGCCACTCTAACCCCATATTGGAGAATTTCAGCTTTCTTTTATAAGCCTTTGTCAAAGATGCCAGAGCTCCAAAATGGCTTTTTACCAGCTATTGGTATATTTCTGTCTCTGTTTATTTAAGAAAATTTTGTCTCGCCTTTCTTCCATGAACTTTGAAGACCTCAGAATCTGAAGAATCTAGATGGCCACCCTCCGAGATTCTGGGGATGTAAAGGAAAACATGCAGGCAGGGGGAGTCCACCCAAGGCTTGATGAGAAGTTTTAAGCCTGCTCCCATCGTACAGTGTTCTGGCTAATCTGAGCAAAGGCACCGGGATGACTGACAGGCAATTGGGCCACTAGCATTTCATTTTTTAATTTTAGGAAAATTAATTGTTTTTCGCATTGTGTCACTTAATAAATTAAATATGGCTGATGTAAACATATCACATGCATGTTTATGTTTTGGCTGTTTTGTAGGGACTTTGAATGCTGTCTTTTAGCCTTCCCTTCCCCCACAATTCCTTGTTACACTCCTCTTCAAAATGCAGCCATATTTAAATCCTAACAGTAGATTCCACCACCCACTTCTGTCTCATCCTCTCCACAGTGGGTGGGGAAGAGAAGCATCTTTATCAATGCCTGTCTGCTGCAATACACTTAAATTCCCAACTAACCTCCTGGAAGGACTTGATTTTCCGATGGAAGAACTTGACTTTCTGCAGCTTTAACCTGTAAGACAAATGCTGTCTTGTAAACAACAGAGCATGCCAGTGAGCCTGATGGATAACATGCAAGCTGAATTCTGAGAGAGTTGACGTATTCCGAGGATCTCTCTAAGTGGGAGGCATCCCCCTTCCAAAAAAACCCCCAGCCCAATGGGGGTCTAAGCATGTTGGCTGACTTGGCATGGAATGCTAGCTGACTGTTGCAGGGGGAGGAACCCAGAAACCCCAGCAGAATGGCGGGTGGGAGGGGGTAAGGAATGGAATCCTGGAAGAGGGCATGGCTGGTTGGCCGGCTGGCTGGGACCCTCATCAGGATAACTGGCAAGACAGAAATGATATAAATAAATAAATAAATAAATAAATTCTGGAGGTCTCCACAGTGCAACTTTTTTGTTGCAGGTCCCACTAGTTTCATTAATTGACTTTTGATGGCATCCTTTCATTTCTAAGGATCTGAGAACAGGCTTCCTTGATCAGACCAAGAGTCCATCAAGCCCAGCATTCTGCACTTCCTGCAAGTCCACAAGCAGGGCATGAAATCAATAGCTTTCCCTGCTCTTCCCTGTCTCAGCGACTGGTGTTAGTCATCATGACTAATACTAAGCCACTGATTTGACTCCCTCATGAATTTGTCTAACCTCTTTTTAAAGACATCCAAGTTTGACTAATGGTTTGATCCCACAAGGCCAAGCTACTTTTACCAACTGGCTACTGGGTTATTGTTACAAATATAATATAAAATACTTAAGGGCTGAAGATCAGTGGGATTTAAACAGCTACTAAGCTAGCTTCTACTGTGGTGCTCACCTTTTAGTGGGGTAAGACTTGTCCTGATTGCGTTGTTGTATGAGCATTTTAAGAATTTTGCATCGGACATTGTTTTTAAAGTTTTTGGTTTTAAACTGATTTTATCTGTTTGCATTTTAACTTGTTAAGTCGCTTTGAGACTTTTTTTGTATAGAGCAACTAACAAATGAAAGTAATCATCATCATCAATTAATAATGCTGGGAAGGGCCATAGTTCAGTGGCAGAGCATCTCTTCTGCATGCAGAAGGCCCCAGGTTCAATCCCTGGCATCTTTAGGTAGGGCTGAGAGAGACCTCTGTCTGAAATAATGGGGAGTCCCTGCTAGTCAGTGTGGAAAATACTGAGCTAGATGGCTCAATAGTCTGACTCTGGATTAGGCACCTACCTTCTTATGTTGAAATGGACTAATCTGAAGTGTCGAATGTTGGCAGAACAGAGAGTAGAAGATAAAGGCTCAAAGATCATACACACCTGTTTGTAAGCCAGGGTAGATATCTTTTGCCTTCCAGCATCAAGGCTGTGTTAAACCAGCCATAGCTGAAATCAGGGAAAACAAAAGATAAGGATATGTAAGTGCACTACCAACAAAAATATTTGCATTATCTTGCAGGTTCTGCATAGGTTTTGAAGTGAAAGCAGGCAATCTAAAGTTTGCTGTTCTGTTTCCTGAACCACACCGGCTCTCGTACAGGGTCAGACCCAACTGTGCAAGTCAGCCATCATGAGACTGCTGCTACTCTAAAGGGATCACCAATGGACTACACTGTGCCATGCTGGTGTAAAGGAGTTTGGGACATAAAAGGAGTCCTGCTGCATAAAAGTAAAGGCCCACCCAGTCCAGCATCCTGTCCCCCAATGGTCAACGAGATGCTTCTGGGAAGCTCATGGGCAGGGCATGAGGGCAAATGCTCTCCTGATTTTGCTCCTCAGCAGCTGGTATCCAGCAGAATACTGCCTCTGCATCTGGAAGTTCCACAGAGCCACCATGATAAATAATCATTGACAGACCTCCCCTTCTTCATGGATATTCCAGATATCTCTCAATATAATGTATTCAATACAATATTTTGTACTTTACACTAGGGATGGGGGAGAATATCTGCTAAATCGGGTTTAGTATCGGATTTTGACTGGATCTGACAGTCCGCTGTCTTTTTGGACCGGCACTGATTTCTTGTGGAGGGCCGAGGCTGTAATTGGCATGGCTCCCCCCCCCCAACTTCCCCCCCATGATTGTATGTAATTATTTTCATAATTACAATCACTATTATCCATTAATTTCCATGGATTTACATAAGCATTTATGTTAAAAATTACATCGTTTTTTTCACCACCAAAAAACAACAATAGCGGGTTGTATCAGCACATGCAAAAGCAAGTGGGAACAAAAAGAAATTGCAGGTCGGGATTGAACGTTGGACTGTCAGAATACAAGCGGGTCGCACCTCGGCAGCAAACAGCATCCCTACTTTACGCACAGTAAATTTCAGTATAAATATCTGTATTTAGTTCACTGTAATTTATAATTCAGTACATTTCTGTGTATGTGTTTTTATGGTTACTTCTGCAATTAACATATTATTCAGCCAGCCATAACTATGTATTTTCCCCCTATTTTGTGTTACATATACAATTTGACATTTCAATCGCAGCTGTGTGCTTTGTAGCACTTATTATTCAGGTGCATCATACAACTGCTGCCCTTTGGGGGTGATTTTATACCTTTAACAGGGCAACTGGAATTTACCACACCGACTCCTCATTTTAATCCTACCTTAGATTGGCTCCTGACCCACCTAATAGGCAGAGCTTGGAAAAGTTACTTTTTTAAAACTACAACTCCCATCAGCCCCAGCCAGCATGGCCACTGGATTGGGCTGATGGGAGTTGTAGTTCAAAAAAAGTAACTTTTCCAAGCTCTGCTAATAGGCAGCGTCAGCCTTATCTCCTAAAGTAAACCATACCATCCAAAACCTAAAGGGAAGGGTGAATTGTACAATACCTGTAGCCAGGGAAGAGCTCAAGCTCTTTCTGTGACAAGGTCCTAAATCCCAAGACAATATTCTTCCATGATGGGTCCTGCAGAGAAGGAAGACCGGTCCGGCCCATTTTTAAGGTAACTGAGAAACAAGCCCGCAAGTGTAAAATGCTCTGGTCTTGAATTAGAGATCCAGGATGCTATTCAGTGCTAGGCCTACTCAGAGTAGACCCACTGAGGTTCAGACATGACTAATTTCTGTTCATTAATTTCAAAGAGTCTACTCTGAGTAAGACTTAGCTGAACACAACCCCAGTCAACTTACTCTCTGTGAAAACTGATAATTTCCCCCCAAAGGGAACCATTTACCAATGATTCCTGTAGTGGTAGTTGACACCACTTGTGGAGCAAGTCATTTACAAAATCACAATAGATTCCACTGACGAAGAGCTATTCCTCTGAGATGCATTTGTATTTATTCTCCTAAACTTGTTGGGATTGGGGTTTTTTTCTGCTTTGTGATGATGCAAAAAATAAACACATAAAGAACCAACTGGAACCAATTGGAAGCAAAAAGGAATATGCTGTATTCCAACACAAAAGTAAAAGTAAAAGAAGCTATAAATAATATGCTGTATTTTCTACCTTTTTGTAAAGTAAACCTAACTGAAACCTGTACAAACATACAATAACATGTATTCATTAATTAATTCAATGAATACAATTAATATTAATACATCATGAAATCAACGATGGCAAGGCATGTAATATAATTACAATAAACTTGGATCTCAAATTCTTACAAAATAGACATCCATGCTATTTAAGTCCATTTGCTGCTACTTCATACAGTGTTAGTTAAACTTTTTTAGAGCAACAACACATTGTCAAACAAATCCTTTATAATTTTCAGTGTATTGAAAAAGTGCATGGTTTAGGGAAACAATTAGTTGCACAATTAAAAAGGAAGGAAGTCAGGTATTATTTATGGATGAAGTACCAAATGGTGACATTCGTGAGCTTAATGTTCATTTGAAGCACAGCTTGGAAAGTTAATTTTTTGAACTACAACTCCCATCAGCCCCAGCCAGGATGGCCACTGGATTGGGCTGATGGGAGTTGTAGTTCAAAAAAGTAATTTTTCCAAGCTCTGATCTGAAGTCACAGGAATTGAAGTCATACGGTTAAATTGTTCATTAACTTTTTAAAAAAATGTTTGGTACTCAGAACTTATGCATAAGGAACTTCTGTACAAGAATATATGCTACTGACGAAGGCGGACTAAACCGAAACATGCTTGGCATTTCAAGGGCTCATAGAATTTCACTGAAGAATATTGATTATATTTTATTGATTGTGCTTTTTCATGCTTTTATATAGGTTGTTGATATATGACCCTTATTACAGTCTTATAGTTCATGGATTCAGCAATCTGAAGTTTCTAAACTGTAAAGGTTCTGGGAAGGTTGTACTTCCTAAGCTTGTACATTTTTGTATCCTTGTTTCTAGTTTTTGTATTTATGACAAGATCAGATTTTATTGTTATTGTATGCTTGTAATAAATATTGCAAATGCATTTTTTGGCATTATAGCCATTAGGTTTACTTTATAAAAAGGTGGAAAATACAGCATATGTATGAATTATAGCTTTCGTTACCTTAAATTTTGTGTTGTATGTTTTTGGTATACATTCAGATTTATTTTCTGTTCATTCTGGTTTATAATGTTGTACTCAAAACCTCAGTTTACTAGAAGGATCAACTATTCTTTGAGATAATTGCTCTAACACCCTTAAGATCAACTACTTACTGGAACTGGCTTTGTAAAGAGATTGTATCCAGATTGCAGAAATAACCCCATCTCCTCAGCTTCTGGTGAATTAACATGTTGGAGAAGATAATCAAAAGTCTCTTTATTCCAGAGTCTGTAATATTAAATAACATAGAGTCAGGCAATTCCATATATATATACACAAATAGCTCTAGAACTGCACTGGAAAATTTAGAGACAGTTGATGGTCTACCTGGAGATGTAGCTGGGATTTATGTCAGATTAGACAAATTTAAAACAGTGCAGAATATCACTGGACTTTAAAAGCTCTGCTTCAGATGAAGTGCTTCCAGATAATGAGGCATAACAGGCTTTGAATGGGATACTCAATGATCAATAACTGGTTTTGCTGGAGTAACTGCATATACTTGTAAGCACAAACCTCCTCTCGCCAAGTACTTCCTTATGCACAAAAACAGCATGGAAGAATCACCTAATACAATATCCCTCCCAAGATAGATATGCCAATAAAATGTCTCTCCCATAACAGCCCATGGTTCATTGTGACAGAAATGAGCCTAACCTTCCTGCCTCCGAAGGCTCACATTCTCCCCCTCTCCTCCTCCAGTGTGGCCACAAGGAGGAGTTTGGAAGTGTTTGCTTCTAATGTCAACTAACCACAGTTTAGCATTACATCCAAACTCTAAACTGTGGTTAATCTTAACTACCATTTGTTGAAACAAGCCAGATTCATAAACCAGGTTGCTTAGCCACAGTTTGCTGGCTTTGGGCAATGTGACAAGCCATGGTTAATCAAAAATTGAAGTCATCGCTTCCAGTTTTCTGGAAGGAGGGGAACACACAAACCTGGGGGGACAACAGGCTCATTTTCTTACCTTTGCACCCTGCCTTTCTTCCATCACGGAACTCAAGGTGGCGTCCTTATGGTTCCCAGGTGGTCACCTATCCAGGCACTGACCAGACTCAGATGCTTGTGTGTGTACACCATGGGGAAAATGACTCTTTCAAACTACTTTAATCTCCCTTAAAAATGGTATATTGTGTTCAGTTTAAAGCACCTTTGCTGCATGCCTGTCTAGGAACCTGTCTAGGCCTTCAAAGGAAGAAGATTCTGCCAAACACCTGAAGCAGCTTATTATATTGCTCAACTGCTCCTACCTTTAGGTAGTTGTTTCTTAATATTCATTTGAAATTTGCCTCTCTGCAGTTTAGTCCTCACTAAAGAAGCCATGCACGCAGTACAGAGATATTTAACCAACAAGGCTCAGCATCAAAGATGAGCTAATGCCATTTGAAAAGGCAGTCAAGAACATAACAGGAAAACAATATCTTAATTATCATGGAAACCAAAGCATCTGGTCTTACGTTTCTTGAGTGTTTCCCTTGTCGTACAGATATGGCTGCCAAAGGCCTGCTGCCCCATCGCTGGTGGTATGAGGAGTAAATTTGTCAGCATAGACCTCAATTTCCAGTGGCTGAACTATGGAATGATATCGGTCATGGACACAGAGGGCCGTGGACAGCCCGATGATGCCAGCTCCAATGACGGCTACCCGCATGGTGAATTGTCTCCTGAGGGTACAAAATAGTTACAGTCTTGCACAGGGGAGTAAATCCCAACAAACTTAGTATAACCCATTCCTGAGGGGGACATACTTGGGTTTGGGCTGTACCTATGAAGCACTTATACTATTGGTCTATTTATCTCAGTTTTGCCTGCTCAGACTGGTAGCAGCTCTCCAGAAAGAGCAGAAAGAGGCCTTTTCTATCACCTGCTACTTGATCCTTTTAAGAAGAGATGCCAAGGATTGAACATGCAATGCACAGGCTCTGAACTATGGTCCCTCCCCTGACACAAAGCTGTAGGAGTCTGGCCAAGAGTTGTATGTGGTTGTGGTTGGCGATCACTCGTGACTGAGTAAGATTGTCTTCCAAGATAATTTGGTTGGAAGACGCCTGTGCATGAATTTGTTTTATGTGGGGAGATGGGCGCACGACCATCAACACACAATCTTGACAGAAAAAGGCTTTGATCCAATGGCATGGGTACCACGACGATTGGAAGTCTTTTATCTGCTGCAGCCTTCATCCGCCTTCACAGCCATTGAGGACTTTCTTGGATCGTTCTTTGTCTGGTTCCTCTCCCTCGACCTTACCGCCATGGGTGACCCTGCTGGGAGCACATGACTCCCGACGGCATCGCTCACAGGGCTCATTGGAACACGCAAGCCCACTCACCCCTGCAAGGTGACGATCCAGCAAGGGGAGTTGTATGTACATATCTAT
Organism: Rhineura floridana; assembly: GCF_030035675.1. Lineage (NCBI taxonomy): Eukaryota > Metazoa > Chordata > Lepidosauria > Squamata > Rhineuridae > Rhineura > Rhineura floridana. The sequence continues at coordinate 3,349,522 of NC_084498.1, forward strand.
GGCTCACTGTGTATATCCAATAGAAAATGTCTGAGTCAACAAGAAGTTTATTGCTCGTTAGCCGATCAAGCCATTCACATAGACAGGCAATAAAAACAACAGTAAAATAGGTACATATAAAATGCATTAAACCATACGTAAATAGGATTAAAATTATACCATTACAGCTGGTTGACATACATAAACATATTTTATCATCTGAAATGGTAAGCATCTTCTGCTTCCCCAAAGCCAATTTTACAAACTTCTCAGTCCTACATGACACATACTAATCTGTTCCAATCAATAGGAATAAAACTTTGCTTAACGGAGAGTTATTGCTAATCCCAGCAATAAGGGGCTCCAGGTAATGGATCCTCAGCTCTAAATACAAAGGGCATTCCTGTGTACCAGATCCTCTGCCTTTAGGCATCTGGGTGGACAATGTCCAGAGCTTGGAAAAGTGACTTTTTTGAACTACAACTCCCATCAGCCCCAGCCAGCATGGCCACTGGATTGGGCTGATGGGAGTTGTAGTTCAAAAAAGTCACTTTTCCAAGCTCTGGACTCACCTCCCCACACTGAGCATCATAAATATCCTTTCATGATATCCATCAGCTGTAAAGAACTCAGTCTGCATTTGGTCAAAACCCATCTTGACTCCTGTGAGCAGGTACGAAAGAAATATGGAGGCATATTTCCCAGGGAATGTCTGAATCAATAAAGAGCATCTGGAGGTTCAGAACTGACAAAAGGAAGCACCTCTTCTTCATATGATGCATTTTTTCACATGAGGAACTCACTGTTGGAAGTGTCCGGATGCAACTCAGTTTGCTGGTGGGTTTGCAAGGGGAAGAGTAGATAGAGAGGGGAAACTTCGAGCTTCCTAGACTGTTTTTCTGACCTAACCTATGCTAACCTTCCTTCAGGCACTAGACTGATACTCTTAGGGTTGCTGACTTCATTTCCTGCTCCTTCCTTTCTTCTTCTTCTTCGTCCTATCTTGGGAGAGGAGACGCTTCCCCCCCTTTGTCCATCTCCTACAAAGATGAAAGAGCAAGCAGACTTCTTTGTACCTCCAACTTTAGTTAACAAGAACTAGGATCTTTCCTTTCATAAATGTTTTTCCTTTAATAAATGTCAATTTATTGTTTTCTTAAAGCCAAAGTTTCAGTGTGATTGTATCCAAAGTAAAGTGTGCTTCTTCAAAAGGACTCCTGTTACGGTTCAGCTCCTGCTTGCATTCAACTCCATTGCTAACCATTCACAACCTCAGCTGGTGTTGATGGCCTCCGAATTAGATGATTTAAGTCATGTTTCTGGAGGGGAGGGCTTGCAATGGCTGTTAGCTACAATCAAATAATGGAAGCTCAACAGTCAGTAGAGCACCACGCCAAGCAAGAGAGGATGATGCTTGTGAGCATCCCAGGGGCATCTCGCTGGACAGTTGGAGACATCAGAGCTTGGAAAAGTTACTTTTTTGAACTACAACTCCCATCAGCCAAATCCAGTGGCCATGCTGGCTGGGGCTGATGGGAGTTGTAGTTCAAAAAAGTAACTTTTCCAAGCTCTGGAGACAATGTTCTGGATTAGATGAGCTATCCAGGATGGGCTAGGGAGTTGTGTTCATTACTCTGCAGAATAGTAACATTCTATAGAGGGGATTGGGGATACACAAAACCCCATTGGCTGGCATGTCTCGAGGTCAGCATGTCATACTCTCACGGTTCCATCCACCAGACAAGCCTGGCGCATCCTCTAGCCGTGGCCACTCCAGCTAGCAGCTAACAATAGATCCCTCTGTGGCCCGGAATGCTTATATAAAAGGGCTGGTTTACAATTCTCAAAACTCTGCATCCTCTGGCCAGAAAACTTGGCTTCCCTCACTGCAGGGTCTTGAATTGCTGTTCTATTATCACAGGAGTTTCTTTCAGAGAAAGGCAATAGAAGAAAGGAACCCTGGAAATAACAGAAATAACAGAAAAGCTTATTGCCAGAAACAACAAAATGTGAGGGTTTTTTTGGCTATGCTAGCTGGCTTTAAAAAACCAAACCCAGCTTCCTTCCACAGCTTCATCTGGCCATTGGCTGTTGCGCTGCAGCCAACTCAGAAGGGACAGGAAGGGGGGAGGCATGAGTTTCAGGCGCCTCCGCAGCCAGAAGAAGCAGAGTTGCGGATTGTTGTGTCTGAGCAGGATCGTGCGGGAGGGGGGCAGCCTGCTCTCCAGCCAGTTCCCACGAGTAACGCCCTTTCTGAGGAGCCGAGCGCACCGCCCCCAGTTGATGCAGAGGACTTGTGGGGGGAAGCTTCAGAGTCAGTGCCAGCTCCTCCTTTAGCAAGCAGTTCCCAGGAGGATTCCAGTGTGGCACCGCCCCCTGACCTCGAGCCCGTTGCTTGGGAGCAGGTGTCTTCAGATGAGCTGTTGGATGCGCGCCCCCTGTCTCCTCGTTCCCGTCGCCGCGAGAAACGGACGGGGCAAAGACAGGAATTACGAAGGAGTCAGAGATTACATTCGAAAACATTTCCTATATAAGCCTGCCGCTCCCAGTGGGGGGTCGTTGATTCAACTTCCTTCACACGCTGCAGAGCATGTCTATTATTTATTTTATTTATTTTTTATTTTATTCAATTTCTATACCGCCCCATAGCCGAAGCTCTCTGGGCAGTTCACAACAGTAAAACTTCAATATACAATAAGCACAAAGAAAACTATTTAAACATACTAAACTACAAAAATACTAGTATACTAAAATGCTAAATTAAAATGTTAAAAATGTTAAAATGCCTGGGAGAAGAGGAAGGTTTTAACCTGGCGCCGAAAAGATAGTAATGTTGGCGCCAGGCATACCTCAACAGGGAGATCGTTCCACAGTTCGGGGGCCACCACTGAGAAGGCCCTTTTTCTTGTTGCCATCCTCCGAGCTTCCCTCTGAGTAGGCACCCAGAGGAGGGCCTTCGATGTTGAACGAAGTGTACGGGTAGGTTCATATCGGGAGAGGCGTTCCAATAGGTATTGTGTCCCAAGCCGTGTAAGGCTTTATAGGTTAAAACCAGCACCTTGAATCGAGCCCGGAAACATATAGGCAGCTAGTGCAAGCGGGCCAGAATTGGTGTTATATGTTCGGACCGCCTGGTCCCTGTTAACAATCTGGCCGCTGCATTTTGCACGAGCTGCAGTTTCCGAACCGTCTTCAAGGCAGCCCCACGTAGAGCGCATTACAGTAATCTAGTCTAGAGTATAGTTAGGGAATCTAGTGAGTTAGCGTAGGGTTTCCTATGAAGCGCAATGCCTTTTATGTATCCATTACTCTAATAAAATGAGATTTACTTGCACACACACTCCAGCCTCATTCTTTCGGCTCTGGACGGGACAGATTGACTCAACCACCATCCCTACTTGAACCTGTTCCCATGGCGGATGACATGGACCAGAACAGAGCAAGAGGGGGAGTACCTATCACCATGGAAGCTTTGTATGCCGAGATCCAGAACCTCCGAGTGACTACGCAAGCCCTACAAGCCGAGAACCAAAACCTCAGAGCCGCAACGCAAGCCTTGCAAGTGGATAACCAGAATCTCCATGCCTTGGTTGCCCAAGTCCAGGCTGCGCCTCCCGGGGCGGCAGCCCCTGTGAAGTCTCCAGTGGGGCTCCCCATGCGATACGGGGGCCAGAGTGAACAGTTTGCCACGTTTCTAGCCCAATGTGAGTTGTACATTCAAGTGCGCAGAGCTGAGTTCCCAACTGATGACGCAAAGGTGGTGTTCATCATCAGTTTATTGGAAGGGGAAGCGGCAAAATGGGCCACCCCGTATTTGATTCGCAACAACCAGATATTGCGCCAGTTTGACGCCTTCAAGAATGCGATGGGGGACATGTTCCAAGACCCCCAGAGGAAGGAGACGGTTGCCCGCCAGTTAGGGACCCTGAGACAGGGAAGGGAGTCTGTAGGGCAATACACGAATGCTTTTCGTGTTTTGTCTCAGGAGACGGAGTACAATGACCCAGCCTTGATGTACTTCTACAGAAATGGACAGAGTCCAGAAGTGTTGGATGAACTGGCGTGCTCCACACACCCCGACTCACTGAGGGGTTTGATTCAACTGAGTTTGCAGATAGACAGCCGCTTAGAAGGAAGAAAGTTGGAGCCAAGAATGGAGCTTTCACGGAGTCAGGTTGCTGCTCCGCTGCCCTGTGCGCGCCCCGTGCCCAATCCTGGCATCCCTACTGTCTCGGGAGAGGAGACCATGCAGATTGGGGGGGTAGACCGCGATTGACAGAGGAGGAGAGGGAAAGACGCCGGAGAGAAGGACTGTGTCTCTATTGCGGAAAGTCTGGACACCTCGCCAGAAATTGTGCAGCCAAAACCGGAAGATTCCAGCCGCCGGAAAACTTCACATCCCAGCTCTCGTAGAGGCTAGAGAGTTGGGGGGTGCTACAGACACTGAGCCTCCGTTACGACCCCTTCCCTCCCAAGGGGCCCTTCTGTTGCCCATTCGCATCACCCTATCCTCAGGCGAGAGCTTCTCAGCCAAGGCTATGATCGACAGTGGAGCATCTTCTTGTTTCATAGACCGAGAGTTGGCGCTACACCACGCTATTCCCACAAGAGAACTGAGTCAGCCATTGGCAGTGGAAACTATAGATGGCCGGCCTCTGAAGTCTGGGGGGGTGACTCGGGTGACTGAGTCCGTGGAAGTGAAGGTCCCTGGGCATCGGGAAGACCTGTCGTTCTATGTGGCATCCTTGCCGCGTCTCCCAGTGGTGTTGGGTATGCCTTGGCTGGTTAGGCACAACCCCACAATCTTTCGGGATGAAGCTGTGGTGGTTTTTACCTCCAAGTACTGCCATCAACATTGTCAGCCTGAAGAGGAGCCACAGGTGTTGGCAGGGGCGTCTCCCCCAAGGGAGATAACTTTGCCCACCAAGTATGGGAGTTTTCGGGACGTCTTTGATAAAATGAAAGTGGAGCAACTCCCTCCTCACCGGCCCTATGATTGTGCCATTGATTTGGTGCCTGGGGCATGCATCCCCGCCGGGCGGATCTACTCTCTATCTGAACCAGAGTTATTTATTATTTTATTTATTTATTTAGTTTAATTTATATACCGCCCTAAGCCCGAAGGCTCTCTGTGCGGTGTACAAAAAGATAAAAACAAGCACAATATATAAATACAATAAATCAAAAAAACAAAACAAACAAACAATAACGAACCAAACAACATCCAAAATACAGAAATGCTGTTTAAAATACACTTTAAAATGCCTGGGAGTATAAAAAGGTTTTCACCTGGCGCCGAAAAGATAGTAGCGTCGGCGCCAGGCGCACCTCATCAGGGAGACTGTTCCACAGTTCGGGGGCCACTACCAAAAAGGCCCTGGTTCTAGTCATCACCCTCCGAGCCTCTCGATGGGATGGTACTCGGAGGAGGGCCTTAGATGTTGAGCGTAGTGTACGGGTAGGTTCATATCGGGAGAGGCATTCCACCAGGTATTGCGGTCCCATGCCGTGTAGGGCTTTATAGGTCAAAACCAGCACTTTGAATCTAGCCCGGAAACAATTAGGAAGCCAGTGCAGACGGGCCAGAACAGGTGTTATATGAGCGGACCTTCTGGTCCGCGTCAACAATCTGGCCGCTGCATTCTGGACTAGCTGAAGCTTCCGAACAGTCTTCAAGGGCAGCCCCACGTAGAGCGCGTTACAGTAGTCCAATCTAGAAGTTACCAGAGCATGAACAACTGAAGTGAGGTCATCACTGTCCAGATAGGGACGTAGCTGGGCTACCAATCGAAGATGGTAAAAAGCATTCCGTGCCACCGAGGCCACCTGGGCCTCAAGAGACAGGGAAGGATCGAAAAGAACTCCCAAGCTACTAACCTGTTCCTTCAAGGGGAGTGTAACCCCATCAAGAACAGGATGAACATCCACCATCTGAGCAGAGAAGGCACTCACCAACAGCGTCTCAGTCTTGTCTGGATTGAGCTTCAGTCTGTTAGCTCCCATCCAGTCCATTATCGCGGCCAGGCAACGGTTTAGCACGTTAACAGCCTCACCTGAGGAAGATGAAAAGGAGAAATAGAGCTGCGTGTCATCAGCATACTGATGACAACGCACCCCAAAACTCCTGATGACCGCACCCAGCAGCTTCATGTAGATGTTGAAAAGCATGGGGGACAGTACCGATCCCTGTGGGACTCCACAATGGAGAGTCCAGGGTATCGAGCAATGTTCCCCAAGCACTACCTTCTGGTGACGACCCACCAAGTAGGAGCGGAGCCACTGCCAAGCAGTACCCCCAACTCCCAACTCCGTGAGTCTTCCCAGAAGGATACCATGGTTGATGGTATCAAAAGCAGCTGAGAGATCAAGGAGAATCAACAGAGTCACACTCCCCCTGTCCCTCTCCCGACAAAGGTCATCGTACAGGGCGACCAAGGCTGTTTCGGTGCCAAAACCGGGCCTAAAACCGGATTGAAATGGATCAAGATAATCAGTGTCATCCAAGAGCCCCTGGAGCTGGCCGGCAACCACCCATTCCAGTACCTTGCCCAAGAACGGAACATTCGCCACAGGTCTATAGTTGTTCAGGTTATCTGGCAGCGTTAAGGTAGTTTCTGGACACCAATTTGAAGAAAGGCTTCATTCGCGCTTCACAGTCCCCAGCTGGTGCACCCCTGCTGTTTGTGAAGAAAAAAAGGGGGGGAGCTCCATCCCTGTAATGATTATCTAGCCCTAAACCAGCTCACTATCCCCAATAGTTACCCGCTGCCGCTCATTAGGGAAATGTTGGAGAGGTTGCGTTCTGCCAAAATTTTCACGAAACTGGACTTGAGAGGAGCTTACAACTTGGTGAGGATTAAGGCAGGTCATGAATGGAAGACTGCATTTAAGACCCATTACGGTCAGTTTGAGTATTTGGTGATGCCATACGGGTTGTCGGGAGCACCTGGAGTCTTCCAAAATTTTATGAATGACATCTTTCGGGACTTTGTGGACCACTTTATGATAGTGTATTTGGATGATATCCTGATTTATTCGAATACTCCCAAGGAACACGACTCGCATGTGCATGCAGTGCTGCAGAAGTTACGGGAACACTGTCTTTATGCGAAGCTGGAAAAGTGTGGGTTTGACCTAACCATGTTGGACTTTCTGGGGTATCGGATCTCTCCAGCAGGAGTAGAAATGGACCCAGAAAAAGTTCGTTGTGTACTCATGTGGCAACCCCCCAAGACCAAGAAGGATTTGCAACGCTTCTTGGGCTTTGCAAATTACTACCATCGTTTCATAGCCAACTACTCCCATCAGACCGCACCGCTCACGGATTGCCTGAAGGGCTCAGGACCTTTCCAATGGACAGAAGCTGCACAAGAGGCTTTCGAGAGCCTGAAGCGAAGGTTTGCTAACGAACCCATACTACAGCATACCGACCCGGCGCTCCCTTTTGTGGTAGAGACAGATGCATCGGACGTCCCGATTGGAGGGGTTCTTTTGCAACCGGCCCAGAAAGGGGGAGAACTGATGCCTTGTGCCTACTTTTCCGGAAAGTTAACCGACTCTGAACAAAACTACACTGTGTGGGAAAAGGAGCTATTAGCCATTAGAGATGCCTTTGAAGCCTGGAGACACCATCTGGAAGGGGTGCAGCATGAAATTGAGGTGCACACGGACCATCGTAATCTAGAGAGTCTTCATACCGCCTGTAAACTCAATCAGAGGCAAGTGCGCTAGGCTCAGTTCTTCGCACGGTTCCATTTCAAAATTCATTATATCTCCCAAGCACAGAATAAGCAGGCTGATGCCCTCTCAAGGAAGCCAGAATTTCTGAGGGATCCCACCCCAAGACCGTTACAGTACATAATCCCTCCCGAGCAGCGAGTAGTAGGGGCCTGCCAAGATTCTTGGGAAGATGAAGTGCGTGAAGCGCAACAACAGGACCCTTTCGTGCAGGAGCAGCGGGTCGAAGAGGGCGCATCACCCCAGGCAGAACAGAAGGACCTTATATGGAAGGATGGCATACTGCACCATCAGGAAGCTGTTTATGTGCCCCCCGGAGAACTGCGAGTGAGGGTACTACGTCAGTGCCATGACGCCCCCACGGCAGGCCACTTTGGGGTTTTTAAGACCATTCAAGCTGTCACTCGGGAGTTCTGGTGGCCCAAGGTGAAGAAGGACGTAGAGCATTACGTTCACTCTTGCCCCACTTGCATGAGGGCTAAACATGCCACTGGGAAGCCACCGGGGCTACTGGAACCCCTTCCTACTCCAGGAGGACCTTGGCGAATGATTACTATGGATTTTATAACAGACCTTCCACCTTTGCAAGGGAAAACCACAGTTTTGGTGGTCGTTGATGCCTTCTTGAAAATGGCTCACTTCATTCCATGCGCAGGGCTCCCAAGCGCTCAAGACACTGCCAAGTTGTACGTGCAAAATGTGTATCGGCTGCACGGTCTGCCAGACAGCCTGGCTTCCGATCGGGGCACACAATTCACCTCGCGTTTTTGGCAAGCGTTGTGGAAGTTGCTGCAAAGTGAACTGAGACTGTCGTCTGCCCATCATCCCCAAACGGATGGGCAGTCCGAGAGGGTCAACGCAGTGTTGCAACAATATTTACGTTGTTTTGTGGGGTATCAGCAGGACAACTGGATGTCCTACCTGCATTTAGCAGAATTTGCCTATAATAATGCTGTGCATTCGCACATGCAACAGACTCCTTTCTTTGCCAATTTTGGCTACCACTCCCGAGCGTTCCCTGCCCCAAAGGACAGTCTCTCAGTCCCAGCCACTGAGGATTACTTGCAGGAACTCCACGCTATGCAACAGCTACTCCAAGAGCAAATAGAACAGGCCAAAGCGGATTACAAACGCGCAGCTGACCAGCATCAGAGAGAGGGGGACCTCATACGAGTGGGAGACCAGGTCTGGATCTCTACATGTTTCCTAGCTATGCCTGGCCGGTGTCGTAAACTGCAGGATCGGTGTGTAGGGCCCTTCGAGGTGGAGGCTCAGATTAACCCCGTGGCTTACAGACTAAAATTGCCGCCCACCTTCAAGATGCACCCAGTCTTCCACAGGGCATTGTTGACCAAGGACGCTGCCCCCGACCCTCACCGTCCGCGAGTGGAGCCCGCATCGCCATTGTTGGTAGAGGGGGAGGAGGAATACGAAGTAGAACAGATTTTGGACTCGCGAAAACGCCGAAGGCATCTTCAGTACCTGATCCATTGGAAGGGGTATGATCCAACTGAACGTTTCTGGGAAACAGAGGAGAATGTGCACGCTCCGACTTTGGTGAGAGAATTCCATGAGGCTTATCCAGAGAAACCTAGACCTCAGGGGTGGGAAGGGTTAAAGCATGGAGGGGGGGATGATGTTGCGCTGCAGCCAACTCAGAAGGGACAGGAAGGGGGGAGGCATGAGTTTCAGGCGCCTCCGCAGCCAGAAGAAGCAGAGTTGGGGATTGTTGTGTCTGAGCAGGATCGTGCGGGAGGGGGGCAGCCAGCTCTCCAGCCAGTTCCCACGAGTAACGCCCTTTCCGAGGAGCCGAGCGCACCGCCCCCAGTTGATGCAGAGGACTTGTGGGGGGAAGCTTCAGAGTCAGTGCCAGCTCCTCCTTTAGCAAGCAGTTCCCAGGAGGATTCCAGTGTGGCACCGCCCCCTGACCTCAAGCCCGTTGCTCGGGAGCAGGTGTCTTCAGTTGAGCTGTTGGATGCGCACCCCCTGTCTCCTCGTTCCCGTCGCCGCGAGAAACGGACGGGGCAGAGACAGGAATTACGAAGGGGTCAGAGATTACGTTCGAAAACATTTCCTATATAAGCCTGCCGCTCCCAGTGGGGTCGTTGAGTCAACTTCCTTCACATGCTGCAGAGCATGTCTAGAGTATAGTTAAGGACTCTAGTGAGTTAGCGTAGGGTTTCCTATGAAGCGCAATGCTTTTGATGTATCCATTACTCTAATAAAACGAGATTTACTTGCACACACACTCCAGCCTCATTCTTTCGGCTCTGGACGGGACATTGGCTGGGATGGTCAATAATTAATTTATTGATTGTACCTGTCCATTTTTAATCACTGTTCTGTCTATCTTTCAAAGCAGACCTACACCTTTCCTCTTTGTACTGAATTCCAACGTTACCAAAAATATTCATAGTTGATGGTTCTGTGATTGCAGTTTTTAAATAAATAAATAAATAATTGCACCTTTGTGAGATGTACATTTTACTATCTTATGAGCTTTGGCTAGGCCAGGCATTTTATCAGGTCTTGGAAAGAATAAGGTTGGGTGGTGCCTGCATGCTCTCTGTTCATGGCGTACTGCAACCTGGTGGCATAGATCTGTGGTACGCCATGGAAGAAGAGCATTTCAAGAGGGAAGGGTCCCAGTATAATCGATTTTGTCCCCCATGCTTTTTAACATCTACATGCAGCCTCTGGGTGCCGTCATCAGGAGTTTTGGAGTGCGTTGCCACCAGTACGCTGATGACACACAGCTCTATTTCTCCTTTTCATCTTCTACAGGTGAGTCTGTGGATGTGCTGAATCATTGCCTGACCGCGATAATGGACTGGATGAGAGCTAATAAACTGAGACAATCCAGACAAGACTGAGACACTGTTGGTGAGTGCCTCCCCTGCCCAGATGGTGGATGTTCACCCTGTTCTAGATGGGGTCACACTCCCCTTGAAGGAACAGGTTCGTAGTCTGGGAGTTCTTTTCGATCCTTCCTTGTCTCTTGAGGCGCAAGTGGCCTCGGTGGCAAGGAATGCGTTCTACCACCTTCGGTTGGTAGCCCAGCTACGCCCCTATCTGGACAGGGATGACCTCGCCTCAGTTGTTCATGCTCTGGTAACTTCTAGGCTGGATTACTGTAATGCGCTCTACGTAGGGCTGCCCTTGAAGACAGTTCGGAAGCTTCAGCTAGTGCAAAACGCAGCAGCCAGACTGCTGATGAGGACCAGCCGGTCAGCACATATAACACCTGTTCTGGCCCGTTTGCACTGGCTACCTATTTGTTTCCGAGCCAGATTCAAGGTGCTGGTTTTGACCTATAAAGCCTTACATGGCGTGGGACCGCAATATCTTGTGGAACGCCTCTCCCGCTATGAACCTACCCGGTCACTTCGCTCAGCATCTAAGGCCCTCCTCCGGGTACCAACCCATCGAGAAGCCCGGAGGACAGTTACTCGATCTAGGGCCTTTTCTGTAGTGGCCCCCGAACTGTGGAACAGCCTCCCCGAAGAAGTACGCCTGGCGCCTACGCTTCTATCTTTTCGGCGCCAGGTTAAGACCTGGCTATGCTCCCAGGCATTTTAAGCGTTTATGTTATAATTTAAATTTTTTCTTTTTTCTTTTTTTTCTTTAGTTGCTGCTTGTGTTTATTGTTTGTTGTCTGATTTTATTGTTGATATTTTGTATTTTAACCTTTTTGTACACCGCCCAGAGAGCCACTCGCTATGGGCGGTCTATAAATGAAACAAATAAATAATAAATAAATAAATAATACAATCCCGGAAGATTACTGTGGGAGGCTCAGAGCAAACTCTGGCTTCTGGGTCTGCACACCTAGGGGAAACTGCCATTCAGAGATGGCAGGAACAGAACCTCAACAGTTCCACAGGCACCTCCAGTTGAAAGGAATAGGTAGCCTGCAATGGGGGAATCTCTTCTCTGCTTGAGATCCTGGAATGCTCCTGCCCTTCGGATCAGACAATGCAAGCCTAGCTGTTCAGTGATTTCTGTATTATCTGGTTTTTGTAAGCCACCTTGGAAGCTTCACTGCAGGGCGGTATATAATTTTTTAAAAAAAATAAACAGTAATCGCTGGACAAAAATCTGACCTGGTACAAGGCAGTGTCTTGTATTACCCTCCTCCCTCCCCCAATTCCTGTCCTTGGTCAATCATTGTGCCTCTTGTTGCTTTTTGTACATGCCTTGATGCCGTATTACAGCTTCTTGTTGCCAGCAGGGTCCTTAATCTCTCGCAGTTAAACTTCCCTGTGGAAAGAAAGAAGGATTCATTTTCTCTGCTGCAGCCTTCGTCAACCTGGTGCCTTCCATATGTTTGGGACTACAACCGTCATCATCCCCAGCATAGGAGTTGTGGTCAAAACATCTGGAGGGCACCAAGTTGGGGAAGGCTGCTCAACTGTCTACGTATCTAAACGTATGCACGTGAAAAGCAAGTTCAGTGCATAGCCTGCCATTTCCCATGCTGCAGCTGCTAAGGTGTATTTTGAACTATTGGTAATGCACTGCAGGTCAATTCATGGATTTTCTAGTATCTCAAAGAACACACACAGGGGGATGTCCCCTGTCTGAAACTCTGGAAAGTTGCTGCCAGTCCATGTAGACAATACGTCGTTAGTCTGACTCGGGATAAGGCAGCTGCCTCTGTTCACCCTCGTGTTTCTTTTAAGTTAACAGAAAAGAGGTTAGCATAGTGCAAATGAATACAGCATTCAAGAAAGTAGGGCCTCCTTTAGCGTGTGATAGTTGGATGTCTCCAAGCCGTTTTCTCTGGAGTGAAACTATGGATATTATAAGCGTTGCCGTATTTCGATCAGTGAAATGCTAAGGATATGCTGATATTATCACCCAGATACCCTCTGTATTTCAAGCCTTTAGAGGAAACTTGCCATACACTGTCAAGTCTCTCTACAACCAGGAAAAATCAGGCTTTTAAATAAATTTTATACAATGGAAGTTACAATCCTGTGAAGTTAACATGTCTGTATTAGAAGCCATATTTCACCAATTTGCAGCTGCCCAGGAGATACCTGAATACAAAAAGCCTGTTTTCAATTCCTTTCAGTCTAGTTATTTGCCCAATTCCTCCTGCTGTCGGGCCAATTTGCTCAAAGGGCGGAATTCAGAAACAGCCAAAGAAAGCAATGTTTTCTAAAAGCACACAGCAACCAGCAGGCAAGGCACATTTAACAAGAGCAAGCCAAAAGAAAGCAAAACAAATAAACGTTACCCTCTTGCTGGCAACCCCCCTTCCAGAAGTGCTCTTCCACTCTATGTTTAGCCCAAGTTGTAGGCACGGAGACATGCACTCTCCAGGACGAGTCCTCCGGAGAATAACTTGCAAGGAGATCAGCCACAAATGTCCTTTCACACTCAAAGTTCCCTGTAGATGGGACGCTGTGGATAAAGAGCTGGACTTTAACCCTCTGGTCTGCCAGACATGCAGAGTTGGCATTTTTCTGAGAGAACTCCCTTCTTCAAGGGAGTTGTTCCCTAGCCTTGCCGCTAGGAAATACTCCATAACCATAATACTTCTGCCATTGTCCACAGAGGAAACAGCTAGCTTTTCTTGGTCAGTAGAGATGACCCTTCTGTGAAACTATTTTTTAAACATGTGAACAGTAACAAACAATGCTGAAAAAGGATCCCCCCAAATGATTATGAACCCTATTAGCAGAGAGCGATTGCTCTGAGGTTTGAATTATTAGCCCCTCTCTTACCCCAGCCCGGTGTCTGCACTAACCAACAACTTATATCAGGGTTGCCTTTGCTGACTTTACAAGAGGATTCGCTCTTAGAAGGGCCTTCTGGCAAGCACAGAATGTTTCTTCAGCAATTCCTCCTTCCTTGGAGGGTTTGTGTTATATACACCCTTCCCATACAATCTTCTCTCTTTCTCCAGCTCTCTCGAATGCCCCTCACTTGGGATCCCTCATTCCTGGAGGTCCCACTACAGACTCTACACACATCACCACCCTTTTCTCTCTCCCCCTCTGGCTCCAATTAATCCCCTCCCCAAAACCCACCTTTTCATGAGACCTTTGGCTGCTTATGTCATGAATACAACCTGGGATTGGAGAGGGAAGGCACAGACACCAAGGTGCTGGTGCCAGTTTTCAAAAATGTTTATTAATTTCATTAGTTTTGGCACCTACCCTGTGGAATTCCCTCCCCTTAAATATTATGCAGGCGCCATCTCTACTATCTTTTCAGCGCCTTTTGAAGAATTTCCTTTTTCAACAAGCCTTTTAAGTTGAGACCTATCCCAGTCTGTGTCTGTGTTAGAATTGCTTTTAATATGTTTTCTTGAATAATATGTTTTTAACCCTTTTTAAAAAGATGTTTTTAAAGCTTTTTTAAAAAAAGTTTTTAACATTGTTGCGTTTTAATGTATTTTAAGTCCTTTTTATGATGTTTTAAAGCAGTGGTTTGCCAACCTTTATGAGCATGGGACCCCCTTTATAAGCTGAAATTTTTTTGTGACCCCCTCCCCCCAGGAAGGGAGGCTGGCTGCCAGGAAGGAAGGGGGAAAGCAGCCTTTCTTTGCAGGCTTGCTTCTTTTTGCTTCACAAGAAGCCCTCTCCTCTCATTCTAAGCAAGGGCATTGCCAGTAGCGGCAGTGCAAGGAGACAGGAATCAGTGATAGTAATCCCCTCTTCTTCCTGGTAGCTCCACCCTCAGCCTCCTTTGGCATCTGCCATGTATTTTATAGGCAGATGCCTGCCCTTAGTGTGCCTGAAAGATGCTCTGGCGCTTCAGCAAAAGGCCTCCCCTCTCGTTTGGAGCAAGGGGGAGGTGTCACCTCCAGTGCCAGTGGAAAGCAGACAGTGTAGAGGGAGTGAGACTTTAAAAAAAAAAAATAATAATTCATTTCTTTACTGTTCACGGTCCCCTCTGGATTACTTCGCGGCCCCCCTGGAGGTCCCGGCCCCCAGGTTGGGAACCACTGTTTTAAAGTGTTTTTAGCGTTTCTGTTTCCCGCCCTGGGCTCCTGCTGGGAGGAAGGGCAGGATATAAATCAAATAATAAGTAAATAAATAAATAAATAATTCAAAAGCTCTCAGACATAACAACACATCCACACATGCTCTACAGGGATATAGTTTGCAAAGATAGTTGCTCTGGATGGATGAAGGAGGCGCCGATGGAAACTTCATCCTGCTTCATGAGATGCTGCAGAGTTCTTCGCTCAAAGATTACTATGACTCCAAAGCTCTTATACTCTCTGCTCAGTCTGACATGTCCTTTGGATTGTACATTTTAAGTCCTTGTTTATGTAAGAGAGCCATCAGAAACCATTTCTCTTTGGCAGTCTTTGCAAAGAGCTCACATTCATTCAAAAAAACCCCATTCATTCATACAATTTTGAATGGATTACAGTATATTACAAATAGTAATATTATAAAGGTAACCATGTACATGAGCATATTATTAACACAAGCTTCCGCTTCATTAGATGTGTGAGACTTAACTCCTTAATCCTCATTCCCAGCTATATCCAAGTTTAGGGACCTGCAACTGCATTTGCTCACATTTGTCCCATGTTACTTTAGTCTCTCCCTCTTCTTGCTTTGTCACCACCAACACTTAGATTGTAAGCTCCTTGAGGGCAGAGATATGTCTTTTCAGAGCTATATAACTCTGTGTCAAGCCTTGGCAAAGGCAGTTGGATTCCGTGACCTGCGTGTGAAAGGAGGGAGCTGGCTGTTAGTCCAGGCACCTAGTCTATAATAACAGGGTTCAAGTTCCAGAGTGCAATCACAGAACAAGAGGAGAAGTTCCGGTAGTGTCCTCACACAACAAACAGACTGAGGAGTATGATCTGTGGACAGGGCTTTATAGGGTCTGGTGTGCTGATACTAGCCCACTGAGGTTAGCTGATCAATCTGATGACAGGAGGAGGCAGACGGCATCCCCAGGGGTACATCCACTTTTTTGTTTTGTTGATGCTTCCATCAAAATCACTGGAGTCTTGGGGGTCCTGATCCTACCCCTGAGCCAAGGGCTAACAATTCCTGATTAACAAGTATAGCTTATCCCATTCTGAAGGGTCTGTGCAGATAACAAAGGAAACGGATCCCAGCAAAACAGGATGAAAATCTCATCAAATAATATTTGATCCCCTTTTCCTTAACTTTTTTCCTTTCAGTCCAGATGCAAAAACAACAAACTAAAAATATCCATCTACATGCTGAAAGTATCAGAAACAATGAGATTTTGTTCATATGTGGTGGAATTGTGATAAAAAGTACAGGGGTGGGAATTAAAAGTCAAAATAAATAAATAAAATCTTAGGGTATAATATCCCCCTCCACTCAGTGTTTCTTCTTCTAAATTATGTGGAAGGGTCAGTGAAACTAGAACATGAAGAATTTGTTTCTTATATATCTACTGCTGCCAGATTACATTTTGCAAAAATGTGCCTTCATGACAACCAGTGACAAAAGGCAGGCCTCATCCTTTCCTCTGGACTGGTGGAAACAAAATGGAAGTAAGGGGTGTGGGAATGGATGGCACCCAGTGAAATGTCACCACACTTGTAGAAAAGCCCGCCCAGTGGTTCAGTGTGTCCAAAGTCGGGTAACATGCAATTTTATATTGGTTTTTCTTCCTTTACTAGATTATCCACAGAATATGAATTTAGTAGGAGGAAGTGCAGGCTGTTACTTGGGTGAGGGGGTCATGTAGATGCTGCCCCCCAAAACCTGGACACACAAACAGCTTCAAATCTACATTAAACTCCAGTGTGGACGAGTCCATTGTTGCCTCCACTGAGTGTCTTTCGAGTTGCAAAGTGAGAGACAGTCCAGAATTAACCCATAAACCACTATCCCCGGGAAGTTCTCCTGTGCAAACACTGTTGAAATTTTTATTTTCCACTTCAGGCACCAAAATGTATGAGGTTGGTCCAAGGATGAGACTTCAGAGGATCACCTTGTTTTCAAATCATGGTATCTACAATCTGAAGAAAGATTCCTTGCACGGCGGGAAGGGCGGGGAGTGTTGGCCAATGCTGCCTGATAGAAGACTAAAAGGTCTACATTTTTAAATTCGGAAAGACATTTTTGTTGCAGGACATCATAAAAATGATTCTACTTTCTGGATTCATTTTCAAGTTGGTGTTCTGCGTTATCTGTCACTGAAGAAGACTTATTAGTTGAAACATGTCTGGTTATATTGGAAAATACTCCTTTCATGCAACTGCACGTTATTTAATTTAAACTGATTTGTAAGAACATAAGAACACAATAAGAGTATGCTGGATCAGGCCAGTGGCCCATCTAGTCCAGCATCCTGCTCTCACGGTGGCCAACCAGATGCCTATGGGAAGCCCACAACCAGGATCTGAGTGCAAAGAGCACTCTCCCCTCCTGTGGCTTCCGGCAACTGGTTTTCAAAAGCATACGGCATCTGACTAGGGTGCAGGGCACAGTCATGCTAGTAGCCATTGACAGCCTCATCCTCCATGAGTTTGTCATGGTGAAAAAAGTGGATAAGAGAAAAATCAACACATTTAAAATGTGGTGTTGGGAGGAGAGCTTTGCGCATACCATGGACTGCAAAAAAGACAAATAATTGGGTCAAAGAACAAATTAAACTAGAACTATCATTAGAAGCTAAAATGATGAAGCTGAGGTTACTATACTTTGGACACATCATGCAAAAACATAATTCACTAGAAAAGACAATAATGCTGGGAAAAACAGAAGGGAGTAGAAAAAGAGGAAGGCCAAACAAGAGATGGATTGATTCCATAAAGGAAGCCACAGACCTGAACTTACAAGATCTGAACAGCGTGGTTTATAATAGATGCTATTGGTGGTCACTGATTCATAGGGTCATCATAAGTCATAATCAACCTGAAAGTATGTAACAACAACAAAAATCTCCCCTCCATCTGGACAGCAGTTTGGTCCAGATTATTATGGGTTTGGAAGCAGATCTGAATGCTGTAAGCCAGGAGAAATATTCTTTATCAAGGCCTATTTGAGTGCGCACACATAAGACATACAAAAGCTCTTGCTCATATGGTTTGCTTGGGTCTTTTGTTTAGCTAGGGAAATCAGAACATCAGTGGAACAAACTCTTAAGGTGCTATTAAAGGGCATGATCAGTGAGGTGTACACCTCAGAGAGACCAGGGAACAATTATTCCCTCTTTTGGCTTGGCCTGATTTGAACAAATGCCCCCAGGCCCAAGGAAATATCCACTTTTCCTACACAAGCCCCAATGGGGAAAAAAATAATTCTTGCACGCGTGCAAGCACCATTCATTTCAGAAGTTCCCAGTGGATTGTGCCTATAATTGGTCCAGGTGAAAATAAATTGTAACTAACAATTTAGAACCAGGTGTTTTTCTTTAAGCCTTGTTGCTATCATGCTGTCACTGACGTTATGGTTACTATTAGTTAGGTAGTTCATGCTGGCATAGATCATCTTTACAACATGAGCCAGGAGATAATGAAGCCCATGACATTAGCATCTTGTGTTCTGAGGCCCATGACGTTGGCATCTTCTGTATTTTCTTGCATGGGCTGGATAGAAATAGGTGTCAGGAGTGGGGTCAAGACAACAGGTGATGCAAATCCTCTTAAAGATCAACACTTTAGGGGGAGTTGGGGGAAACATTGCGTATATCTGCAGGGATTTTATGGTGTTGTTGGGCCAAATCTGATAAATGAGACCAGCAGGTATTTGTTTTGGGAACCCCTCCATGGGACTGTGCATAGGATCGGTGAGGTTTCTGCTGTGAGACTCGTATGATTTCCAAATATAGGACAGATGAGGCTCTGTGGAGCTGGGACGTCTGTTCTATGAGGCAGAAAAGCATAAAAATCAGCTGCATAAAATGTAGGTATTGTGCATAATGTGCTCAGAAAACCATGCTGCCATATTGTATCCAGAAAGCACTGCTCTGTGTTTGGTGGGTTTGAAGGCTTTCTTCCATGAGATGGGTGGGGAAATTATTCTATGGCCTCCACAGCATGTGTACTCTCCTATTAGACTCTGTGGCTGTTGAATAATGGGCAATGAGGGTCTATTCTGCAGGGGTGAGACTGTGCTGGGACCATCAAGGGGCAAGCTTTTCCACCTGCTTTGCCCCCCACCCCTGCTCTTAGTGACATTTTTCTGGGGAGTGCCTTTTACCAGGAAGATTTATTTATTTATTTATTTAATTAAGCTTATATACCGCCCGACTAGCAACAGCTCTCTGGGCGGTGAACATTAAAAATACAATAAAAATAACACAAAACTGTACACAAAACTGTACAGTCTAAAATCAAAATATAATAATTTAGAATTAACAGGAATTAAAATGCCTCAGAGAAGAGAAAGGTTTTAACCTGGCGCCGAAAAGATGATAGTGTCGGCGCCAGGCGCACCTCCTCGGGAACACCATTCCATAGTTCGGGGGCCACCACTGAGAAGGCCCTAGATCTTGTCACCACTCTCCGGGCTTCCCTATGAGTCGGAACCCGGAGGAGGGCCTTCGTAGTAGACCGTAGTGTACGGGCCGGTTCATATCGGGAGAGGCGTTCCGACAGATATCGTGGTCCCGCGCCGTATAAGGCTTTATAGGTAAGTACCAACACTTTGAATCTGGCCCGGAAGCATATTGGAAGCCAGTGCAAACGGGCTAGCACAGGTGTTATATGCTCAGACCGCTTAGTTCTTGTTAGCAGTCTGGCCGCCGCATTTTGCACTAGCTGTAGCTTCCGAATCGTCTTCAAAGGTAGCCCTACGTAAAGCGCATTGCAGTAGTCCAGACGCGAGGTTACCATAGCATGTACCACTGATGAGAGGTCCTCCTTACTCAGATAGGGACGTAGCTGGGCTACCAACCGAAGTTGGTAGAACGCATTCCGGGCCACCGAGGCTACATGAGCCTCAAGTGTGAGGGAAGAGTCTAAGATGACTCCCAGACTACGCACCTGTTCCTTTAGGGGGAGTGTAACCCCATCCAGGACAGGGTATATATCCACCATCCGATCAGAGAAACCATCCACCAACAGCATCTCAGTCTTGTCAGGATTGAGTCTCAGTTTGTTAGTTCTCATCCAGTCCATTGTCGCGGCCAGGCAACGGTTCAGCACGTCGACTGCCTCACCTGAAGAAAATGTAAAGGAGAAGTAGAGCTGCGTGTCATCAGCATGAATGCTTTTGGTTTGCTGTTCTTGTTTTTTAGAAATGTTAGCATTTTGTTAGTTTGTTTTTTTTTGGTAAATTGTATTGTTTTTATTTGTATTTTGTATTTTTATTTGTGTGTAAGCCGCCTTGGGGGTCTATTTGGCCGAAAGGCGACTTAGAAATAAAACGTAACATAACATATTCCAGAGGCAACCAAAGGGGTGCCCTCCAAATATTACTCATCAGCCCCAATTAAAACAGCCAGTGCTCAGGGATGATAGGAGTTGTAGTCTACAACACTGGGAGGGCACCACATTGGTTATCACACTGGTAATATATGGGTGCAATATGGGTAATATGTGTGTATGTGTAGTTTTTCAAGAGGGACTGGAACCTATTCTGTGTAGCTGGTAGGATACTCTGGGCACAGTGCTTTAGTTGGGGCAGAGAGAGGTGATCTTATGGGGCTTTGTTAGAGGAAAGGTTTTGTCCTTGTGGGTGCTATGATGCTAGCTGGGGATTCTATGGCGCTTTATCGAGGGACAGGTATTTATCTATAGGTATAAGAAGTGAATCTGTGGGACAGTATCGAGGGCAGAATTTTGTAAGCATCTGTAGGGAGTCTATAGGGCCAAGGGGGTCGCCAACCTTTTTTGGGCTTGGAGCATTTTTGGAAATCGAAGAAGCTGCTATGGGCACCCACAGAAAAAAACCTGGTGATGCTCAGGACCTCCACCCCCCCAAAAAAACACCCCAGAGAGAGCAGCTACACACACCCTAAACAAATAAAACACAAACAAAAAAAGCAAGCAACCCCCTCAAAACAAAAGCAAACCCATTTTTTAAAAAAATGGGAGTCGCAATGGGCCTTGGTGGGCACCAAGGGGGTGTTTAAGGGCACCACTTTGGGGACCCCAGGGCCATAATCTAAGAAAGGCTTCACAGGGGGCTGAATTCTGTGAGGTCATGGGGACATTTCAAGGATCGGGGCAGAATGCAGATTCTGTGGGTTCAAGCTAGGGGATGTATTTCAACCTCAGACAGGATTTAAACTAGTTGTGGCCCTAAGCTATGACATGAGTGAGGCCCTTCCCTCATCAACAAATCATAAAAATTTTAAATGCAAAATACGGGCTGTACAATTAAATGGGAGTTTGATAGTCGTGTAATATAGGTATTAAAAATGCAATTTATATGTGTGCACATTCCTTATTTAGGAGTTTGTCAAACACATAACACAAATAAACAATATAAGGTTACAATATATAAATCAGATACAATTTATATATACATGCGGGCTGTTTTCTGCAAGAATCCAAAAGGCTGCATGTGTATAAAGTACTACAGAATTGTTTACTGTTGTCGGCAAGCGAGGCATAACAATGATATTCAATACCTACCAAAAATTATCTTCATTTTGTATGATGTTTATGGATTCCCGGTGGCAATGCTGTAAACGTTTTTTTTCTTTCTTTCTAACTCAAGTCCCCTTGTAATGTGAAGCCATAAGCTGTAGCTTGTTTAGTACGTAAATATCTGGCCCTGTTCAACCTGTTTTGTGATAACTGGAGCCTCAAACAGTTGTGAGCCTGTTTTGTGATATATTGTGGCGTTATTTATTGACACTGTTGATTATTTTTTTAAAAATATATATTATGTTCTTAATTGGGTTTCTTAAAAAACAACGATATCGTGTTATTTTTGCTATTCTTGTGCCTGTGTTAGAATTGCTTAATATGTTTTTTAATAATGTTTTAACCCCTTTTTAAAGTTGTTTTTAAAATGTTTTTAACGCTGCTTTGTTTAATGTATTTTAAGATCTGTTTTTATGATGTTTTAAAGTGTTTTTAGCGCTTTGTTTGCTGCCCTGGGCTCCTGCTGGGAGGAAGGGCAGGATACAAATTAAATAATAAATAAATAAATATAGAAGGTGCTTTGAGGTCCCCTGGGTGATGAAAAGCGGCATACAAATACAATACAATAAATAAAAGTAAGGGGAAGAGCTTTTCAGGAAGGAAAGCTGGCTACGCCATGGGGCTTCATGGGTGGAGGGCAGTTTGCATCTGTTTGCTTTAGCCTGCGCTATGGGGCTTCTTCATCGGGGTGTGCGGAGCCAGCAGGCCTTCTTCATCTGTCTCCCACTGAGGGCTGCGCCAGGCCAAGTCTGGGTGCCATGCTGTGGGGCTCCTTCTCCCCCTCCCTTCAGAGCAGTTCTGCGCACCTTTTTTCTGGGTGGCCGGCTCACGTCTTGCAATGTGGGACTTTGGTGGGGAGGAATGTCCCACATCGCAGGACATGAGGCAGCCCTATATATATTCATATGGGACTGCCTTGGATCCCGACTTATGGTGACCCTATGAACAGGGTTTTCATGGTAAGCGGTATTCAGAAGGGGTTCACCACTGCCTTCCTCTGAGGCTGAGAGGCAGTGACTAGCCCAAGGTGAGCTTCATGGCTGTGTGGGGATTCGAACCCAGGTCTCCCAGGTGGTAGTCCAACACTCTAACCACTAGGCCACACTGGCTCTCATATAGATAGCTATAAAAAGAGGGGAATATATATTTAAAAACTCTTCCACATATTCCCATAAAGACACTACAAGGGAGGGAGGCTGGTGGTGGGAGACAGGGGTTCAGTTTGGCCTTCCTCGCCCGTGGATTCTGCCGCCGGCTGGCGGGAAGCTCCCGGCCCAGCTCGGTGCCGCTGGCCGAGGGAGGCCCACTCGCCCTCGCCCTGGGGATCCCGCAGCGCCCGCCACGAAGGGACGTCGCCAGCCAGCCAGCCTAGCTCGGCGGCGCTCTCCTGGGTTGCCCCACCCCGGCCGGCTGCGCAGGCGGACCCGGAGGAGGCGGAGGCAGCGCAGGCGAAGACTCAGGCGGCGGCTTCGGCTGGGAAGTCGCCCGGAGGAGGAGGACAGAAGGAGGCTTCGCCGCCGCGCCGCCGCCGCCGCCATGGCGCTGGTCACCCTGCAGCGCTCGCCCACGCCGAGCGCCGCCTCCTCTTCGGCCAGCACCAGCGAGGTGAGGAGCGCGGCGGGGCCCTCGACGCCCCCTTCTCCGGCCTGCCCCACACCGGGCGGGCTCCCCATCCGTGGCCTCCCATAGTTCGGCCTTGGCGTCTTAGGCGACTGGGCCGCCCCCGCGCATCCTTCGCCCCGGCTCGCCGAGCCCCACTGCGCTTTGCCTCGGCTCCCGAACGACCCCCGGGCTGCTCAGGCCGGCCTCCTTTCCACCCATCTGCTTGCCCTATTCTGCTCCCCCCCCAAAAAAACAGCCTCCCCACAGCCGTGCCTTATCAAGTGTTTTTATGCCCCCCATTCATTCCCCTCCCCAGGTGCTCAGGCCCCATAGCGGTGCCCTGCTGTTGGCTTTGGGGGCTCTGCATTTGGCCCCCAAACGCGCTGCAATGCTCCCTCTTCTGCCAGAACTTTTGGGGGGGCATGTCACAACCATTGGCATGCATACTGCACCTCCCCGTATGGTGAACCCGCAAAGTTGCCTCTAGCGCGCTGTTCGTCAAGCTTGGGTCCCCAGATGTTGTTGGACTACAACTCCCATCATCCTTGGCCATTGGCTAAGCTGGGTGGGGTTGATGGGAGTTGTAGTCCGACAACATCGGGGGCAGGCCCAAGGTTGAAGAATACTGCCTGAGCCTTGATACTGACCTGTAGTCACCCAACACACACACACACACAACCACTGTCCTGGGTCTAATTTGCTGCTTTTCCGTGGCACAAACTCTGCGCCCTGTGCCCCTTCATCGCTGGGGCCCTCTAAGCCTTTGGTGTAGTTTATTCTGGGATAGGCAAGGTTTCTCTGCAGTCAGGAGGTTTCTGTCTGATTTCTCTTTCAATCAACCCTTTGAGGGTGAGCTGAGTTCACACATGCATGCTTAGTGTGTGAATGAGCCGTCAGAGAACCAACAATTCAGACAAACTTTTCTGCCACTGCCTCAGACATGATGCTTTTTGGTGGAGGTGAGTTGCACATTCAAGGGACTCTTTTATGTTTTTTGAATGTATGTATAGCACTTGAACAATTTTTAGGCACTTTATAAGTGTTAACAGTGAAAATTCCTGTAGGCTTCATATGCATCAGAATGGAGTGGTGGAAGAGATTGTACCACTTAAGAATGAAGCTGGATGATATTTTTACTGTTCCCTTGTGAAAAGGGTTGGAGGTTTTTTTTGGTACAATAAAATGTGCCTGGAAGTATAAAACCCAACAAAGCCAGAAAGGAGGAGATAATTTTCTAGCTCCATGTGCTAGTTTTCTGCTTGTGAGGCACAGGAGAGCTTTCAGAAATGACACAGACACAGCCTTCCTGTCTGCCTGGCATGACACAGTCAACTCTACCATCTCAGGATTCTGCCTGCTCATTCAGGCCCGAGGCCCAACGTGTGTGTGAGCTGGCTCTGAAGTTCCTCATCAGGAATTTCTACCTCTTCTAATGGGACTGCTCTCTTCCTTGCCACCTGCTTTTTGGACTCCTTGTACCATCATAAGCTCTGTGCTGATGCATGTCCCACCCATTCATATGCATTTCATAATCCTGAAATGTATGTGGAGGATTCCATTACTATCATTGTTATGCTGTCATTGTGCATGGTTCTTTAGAAAGTAACAAGGTGGTAGGTTGCATTCCCAAGCAGCTTAAATCTAAAATTTGGCCCAGGGGTGTGTGATAGGAAGAGGGGTGGGTGGGATAGATGAGAAAAGAACCCTTCTCTTACCTGATTTTTGGCTTGTGCTCTGTATCAAGCCCACAGTCCTATGACCTAAAAGCATCCAACATACATAGAGCTTGACCGTCTGCACCCCTGATCTGAAACCTGCTGTTACATCCTGTGGTTTATTCTCACATCCTACACTTCAAAACTGTATTTGCCACATCTGAGTTCTTGTTGCTCTTTCTCCCCTGTCTGAATAGTTGAAATCCCTCCCCTACTTCAGGCATGCTCTTCGTGCCCAAATTAGATTCTTTGGTTTCATTCCTTGGTTAGACTGACTCCTCGCCTTGGTTTTGGTGTGTTTTCCTGCTTCTATGAGGAAGAAAAACCCCTTGCCCCCTAGCTGTTGTTGAGGTTGATCTGTGTTTTTATTGCAATCCTGTGCGTGTTTACTCAGAAGAAACTCCTGCTGTGTGCAGTGGGGCTTACTTCCAGGATGAGTGGGCATATGGTTGTAGTCTTAGTGTGAGTGTTTAAAATGTTTCCAGCAGTGCACTGAGCTTCAGTTTTAAATATCTTGCATTTCGTGGTGTTGCTGAAAAAGATGCATGACCTCATTGTGATCCCATTTACACAGTGTTATGTCGGGATTAGTCCTGATTGAAGCGATCGGGATTATTCGCCCCATTTCGAATTTGCCATTTTTGGGCAAGGTCATTGAGCGAGTGGTGGCTAACCAGTTGTCAGCACACTTGGATGAAACGGATTATTTAGATCCATACCAATCGGGTTTCAGGACTGGACATGGTACTGAAACAGCCTTGGTCGCTGGTAGATGATATGAGGAGGGCACTAGACAGGGGAGAATTCACCTTTCTTGTCCTCCTGGATCTCTCAGCGGCTTTTGATACCGTCGACCACGGTATCCTGTTAGATCGCCTGGAGGGATTGGGAATAGGAGGCACTGTTTTACAGTGGTTCTGTTCCTTTCTCTCTGACAGGCATCAACAGGTAGCATTGGGAGATGAGGTTTCAGACCCTTGGCCCCTCACTTGTGGAGTGCCACAGGGTTCTATCTTCTCTCCCATGCTATTTAACATCTATGTAAAACCGCTGGGAGCTATCATCAGGAGGTTTGGGCTGCGGTGTCACCAATATGCTGATGACACGCAGCTCTATCTCTCCTTTAAATCTTCACCGGAGTTGGCTGCAGAGACCTTGTCCAAGTGCCTGGAATCCGTGAGTGGGTGGATGGGAAGAAACAGGCTGAAGCTCAATCCTGATAAGACCGAGGTGCTACTTGTGGGTGACAGGGGAAAGTTGGGTGTTGTTGACCTGAATCGTAATGGGGTAAGATTACCCCTGAGGGATCAGGTCCGCAGCCTCGGGGTTGTTCTTGATTCCAAGCTGTCCATGGAGGCTCAGATTTCGGCAGTGAGCCGGGCAGCTTGGTATCAACTACACCTCATACGGAGGTTGCAACCCTACCTCCCTATTCATCAGCTCCCACTGGTGGTACATGCCCTGGTCACCTCTCGATTAGACTACTGCAATGCGCTCTACGTGGGGTTACCCTTGAAAACGGTCCGGAAACTACAACTGGTGCAGAATGCGGCGGCTCGATTACTTACGAATAGTCGCCGCCGGGATCACATCACACCAGTGTTGTTCGATCTACACTGGCTTCCAGTTGTTTTCCGGGCCCAATTCAAGGTGTTGGTCTTAACCTTTAAATCCCTATACGGTCTCGGCCCAGTTTACCTGAAGGAGCACCTCCAGTACCACCAACTAAGCCGCCCAACCAGATCAGCCACACAGGGCCTTCTCTCCGTCCCACCAACGAAAACAGCTAGGTTGGTGGGGACTAGAGAGAGGGCATTCTCAGTGGCGGCCCCCACTCTCTGGAACTCCCTCCCGTTCGATCTTCGCCATGCCCCTTCCCTAGATACATTTCGCCGAGCCTTGAAAACATGGCTCTTTGGACAGGCCTTTGGGATCCCCGGGGTGGGCTAATTTCTTTATATTGTTTTAAAACTGTCTATTGTTGGCCCTAAACTGTTCTGTACTGCTGCTTTTAAAATGATTATTGTTGACTGCACTGTATTTTATTATGTATTTATATTGTATTTGAACTTCAATGTTGTACGTCGCCTAGAGTGGTTTCGGCCAGATAGGCGACACAAAAATTAAATTTATTATTTATTATTATTATTATTAAGCTGCTGTGCCTGTGAGTGGTGTGTTGGGTTTGTCTCATTCATGTGGTGGGGGAGGGAGAGGCTCCATTCATGAGATCTCTGTGCCTCTCACCTGTCATCCAGAGTATCCTAGTGATTGGATTTCATTCAGAGCATGTTTGGATTCCCAAAGGCAAATGTATTTTCACAGGCAGCCTGCTTTGATTAGAGAAGGTCTAATATGGTAACTGGAATTAAATAATATATTACTGCTTTTTTAAGCTCTTTACTTGATTCATCTATAAAACTTTAAAAAGTGCACATTACCAAAACCTCCATAGAGGTGACTTTTCAAAATATTTCAGGAAGGGTGTTTTATTTTATTTTATCTTCTCACATTTATGTGCTGCCTTTTTTCCATCATGGAATCTAAGAGCGGCAGACATGTGGTTCCCAGGCAGTCAGACATCCAGCCACTGACCAGACCCAACTCTGTTAACTTCAGCAGGGTGCCCTTGTGTGCCTTCAGACCATACTCTGGAACCAGGTCAGGTAAACTATGAACTAGGAACACAAGATGCCACTTAAGAAAGGCCAGCTGGACAGCAAGACACCAGAATCAAAATATCCTCAAAAGAAAAGTTATCAAAATAAACCTGCATTAGGTTAATCTGGTGATTCAAGCTTTCAGCCCTAGGAGAGTGACAAAGAACAAGTTCCTATCTCCTGAACATAATATTTCCCTTTTTATATTATTAAATGAAGGCGACAAAACTGGAGAGCCAGCTAGTGTGGTGTGACTTCAGCGCTGCAGTTAGCTATGAAGCTGACTTGGTGGCCTTTGTCTTCTCTCTCTCTCTCTGCCTAACCTACCTCACAGGGTTGTGAGGTAGATAAAATGGGGAGGGGGCAGCATATATGGCAGTCTAAGCTTCTGGGAGGAAGGGTGGAATGAAAAGGCAATAAGATAGATACGGATGCATGCTATTATTTTACTGCTGGTATTTTTAAAGTTGGCAAGAAACACATTCTTTTGATCTTTTAAGGCTTAACACTTCTCGGGTCTTTTTCCCTTCAGTTGGAGGTTGGCAGTGATGAAGAACGCAAGCTGAACCTGAGGTAGGCATGAGCTACTCTTGCTCCAAACGTTGTTTGGCATTTCTCCCCCCCACCCTTCATTTGTTTATGGTATGCCACATAAGGCCTTGATCTTGTGTGAACGGGTGGGGGGAATGTTCCAGTTTCCAAGGGAATGGAAATGGCTGCTGAATAGAGTGTGGTTGGCTCCCTCTTAAACTCACCACATTGGGTGATTTGTTATTGCCGTTTCTTCCATCTGAACCTCGGCTACATCTGGGACCCAGTTTTAAAGGTGATGTTGGGCATTTAAGGAAAAAAACATATCCACGTACTGTTCCACATTTCAAGGGAGGCACACCTGGCGCCTTCTCTATCCCTCTTTAGATGACAGGGAATTATCTGCATTATAGGCTCCTGGCAAAGACCTTCCTTTTTCCCTTTGGTATGCTGTGTTAGTCCTTTTCGTTTGGGTTTTAAATTTTGTACATGGTCTGTTCTGTAAAGTTGGTATAGCATAGTGGGAAGGAGAGCCTGGCTGGGCATCCAGAGTCTGTGAGTTCAAATCCCCGCTTGTGTCTCCTGGGCGTTGAGGGCCAGCTAAAGATCACCCCACAGTGAGTGGCTCAGGGATTACGTGCTCTGCCACCTGTGGGCAAGCGGCATAGTCCCAAGGAGCCCAGTTGCCCCCCAGCTGGCAGTTGCGGACAAGGAAGGGGCTGGCTTGTGCAGCTGTGGCAAGCTGAGCAGGCCCTCGCCAGCTGGGGAGGACTAGCCTCAGAGGGAGGCAATGGTCAAGCCCCTCTGAATACCGCTTACCATGAAAACCCTGTTCATAGGGTCGCCATAAGTCGGGATCAACTTGAAGGCAGTCCCACTTCACTGAAGCAGAAGCATGCCAGGGATCCTTGGCTCGTGTCTCACACAGGCTAATGCTGCGTGCCTAGCAGTCGAGGCCTCAGGATATATGCTAAAGCTGGTTGCATGGAATGCTCCACAGACACATTTTCTTACAGGCATGGTGGCACATTTAAATTGCATCTGAGCTTGTCTCATCCCAGGAAAGTGGACTCAGTACAGCATTTTAAATTAGCCCCCCCCCCAAGTTACTGCCTTCCCTCCCCAGAAATCACCAGCGGTTTCTTACTCATCTTTTTATGATGTTTTAAAGTGTTTTTAGTGCTTCTGTTTGCCGCCCTGGGCTCCTGCTGGAGGGAAGGGCAGGGTATAAATAAAATAATAAATAAATAAATATGTGTAAGAACAAGCTAGTAAAAAAATTTTTTTGCCGGTTTAGAAGTACAGTGAGCTGGTGGAATTGGTATGGAGTGCTCCCTGCCTCCTTCATTAGCCCACTTGCTTTCCACCTTGCCTGTGCTTACCTTCCTCCTCCAGGAACAGCATGGAAATGCAGTAGTCTGGCAGCAGAGGAATGGATCTCTCTGTCCATCCACTGTAAGCCTGCTATGTTTCAGTGCCAGGCGCACAGGAGGTTTGCTTCCTAGTGTAGCAACTCAGTGGAATGTTGGCAGAGGGGCAGAGCAACCTGTTCCTCCACTGAGCCCTCTTGGTTTCCATGCGGGATGCTCAGGAACGGACTGACCCTCCTGGCCAGCAGGGCAATGCAGTCCCTTCCCCAGCAGTGCACTTGGTTTCTGCACTGGGCCGGGAGGAAATGGAGCACCCCCGTCCCTGCCCAGCATCAGTATGCAGTGGGAAGCCAGAGGGAGGGATGAAGAGCTCTGTTGCTCCTCTAGCAGTCTGCCCCCTGCCCGGATGGAACTCACTGTTGCTTGTGGTGACTAGGTGAGTGGTTAGAAACAAGGCTGGCCTAGTGGTGTTGTGGGGATAGGCTGTACAACACAATTCTGCCCCAGCCAGGCTGCAGTGCGCTGCTGCAGCATTAATGTGCTATACATCGAATGCATGGAGGCCTTCAGTGAATGTGTGTGGTAAATTGCATGTCCGCATGCTCATTACCCACCCACCCCTTTTGTAAAGCCCTCATATAAATGACAGAGGAATTCCCCAACTAAGTGGCATGTAAGGTTCTACTTCTGATGTCGTAGCTGCCTTCTCTGACTTCTCCTTTGGGATGTTCTTAGGTGTTCTGTGAGTCATTCTTGCTTCGCTTCTGGATGAAGACAAATTATGCATGGATCAGTTGTACGGTAACAGCCAGCTGACTTTGTGCAGTTTGGCAGCAGGGCTGGGTGCCGTCATGGGACAGGGATTGTAGGTGTGTTGTCTGTGCAGATATCTGCCTGGCGTTAGGGGTTTTCATGGATGAATTTTCATCTGCAGTGGGTCCATGTTTGCAGCTCAAGAGGTAACAACGTGCATCTCAACTTTTCCTTCTGCTGTGGAGTTTCACCTTCAAGTTGTGTGGATCTATCTCTGCAGACTGCATCAGGGCAGGGCCTGGGTTGTTGATGGTTGTACCTGAATCCAGACCTGGGAAGGTGCTTTCTGAACCAGGGTCTTTGGTGTCCATTGCTGGAACTCGAGACTAGAGCTAAATTTTGCATTGGAGCCAGAAGAGCAGCAGGTGAAAGTCCTTCCTATTCCGCCGACCACGCAAGAGTGCAAGCATGATGGGCCCCTGGGATTATACTAGGCCTGGTGAAACCAGAGGCTTCATACTGTCTGCAAGTCACAGGGCTGGTGATCTGTACTGGTATTGCTGTCAACACCTCTGAGATGTGGGTGTCCTTATTTATAATAAAGTACCTAAAACTTTCTTGGCGCTGTGTGAAGATTAAGAAAGTAGGACAGTCTCTGCTTTCATGCTTACACTTTAAAAGCACAATGCAAAGGAATATATATATTGGTTTTACCTTTAAAGCCCTTCACAACTTAGGACTAGAGTACTTCAAGGCCCACCTGATTCCGTGTATTAAGACCTTCAGTTGCGGACTCCTGTGAGTGCCCGTGCCATCTGAGTGAAGGCAGTTAGCTACCCAAGAGAGGGGCTTCTTGGTGCTGGCACCCCAGGTGTGGATGTTCCTCCCCTGAGAGGATCCTTTGGCACATACCTCACTAGTCGTTTGGTGCCAAGCAAAGACCTCTTAATTTCCCCAGCTTTTTAGATACAATTTCAATCCTGCCTGCTTTGTGCTACTTTTATGTTTTTATGGCATAGTTTGCATGACACGTTAGACCATAGTTTAAAATAAGCTATGGTTTAGGGTGGTTTGCTGCTCCCCACTCTTTCCTTCAGCGTGTCTGGGAGGAAATAAAACAGGCTGGCCTTGCATTACGTGCAGACTAGCACTTGTGGTTTGTTTCCCTTAAACAAACCATCATCAATAAGCCAAGGTTTGTTCTTAATTTAGTCCTCGTGGCTTGTACTTAATGCAAAGCCAGCCTTGGTTACTTCCAGCATGCTGAAGGAAGGAGTGGTGGAGGAGTGAAGCACACATTCACTTTAAACTCTAGTTTATTTTAAACTGTAGCTTTAAAGTGATGTGCAAACCAGGCCTGTGGCTGTTTGCTTATGTTTTCTGTATTTACATTTTATTTTTTTTCTTCTTTTTTGTGAACTGCCCTTGGAATATGATTGAAGGATGGTATAAAAACAGTTAAATAAATAAATAATTTGGGGTGGGGAACAGGAAGACAAGCAAACTCTGGTACCAAAAATTTCCACTTTCATAATTACCTTGTAGAATGGCCACTGTTTTGAGAGAGAAGTCCTCAAATGGCATTTGGCCACAGCCGAGCAGATAGAGTGCACCATGCTGTCTCACCCTCTCCCACTGACGCAGCCAGATGGAATGGTTGCTGATGGATGACGCAACCAGATGGAATGGCTGCTGATGGATGAGTACACATAACCTACGTAGTGAGTTCTCTGGGACCATGTTCCAGCCAGTTCAGACTACAGCAGGGTTTCCCAAATTGTGGTCACTGGAGCACAAGTGGTCCACGAGCTTCATTCATTCAAGTGGTCTGCGACACATGCGCATTAAATCTTCATATGGATTTTTAATTTGTGTTTTTAATGTTTCTTTTCTTACATTGTATGCTGTTGTATTACAATTTGAATTCTATGGAATGCGAGTTGTAATACAGTGTAAGAAACAAAAGAAGCGATAAGAATACAATCAAATATAGTAAAGCATCTAACGCAGGACATTACAATTGCTAAAGCAGGCAAAAAAATACTTTTAAATGGTCCGCCAAGACCCTCAGCAATTTTCAAGTGATCCGGGGGGAAAAGTTTAAACTACGGAATCTCAGGTAGATTGCAGCCTCTGATGACGCACAGCAAACCCTCCCTGCAGGATGACTCCTCTCTGCCTGGCAGCAGTTGTCTGCTGACTCCACTTCTGCGATGAGACAACCAACCAAATGCACCTTTCATCAGGGGAGGCAGCTATCAGTCATTGTGCTGAGCTGCCGACTAGCGATAGCTAATGCTTATTAAGCAGTGGAGCAGCCAACCTCCACTGGCAGTATTCAATAATGGTTATCATGTGGCTGTCAGGTGACTGGACATTTTGCATCCTGGTTTGTTGTTCATCACCATTATTAGAGCTCCTGTCAAATAGCTTGAGGATTTTGTCTGGGGTCTCTCAAACAGGTAGAGCTTAAAGGACAACCTGTTTTAGAGTCATTGTATTGCACTTTTGGTCCATTGGGGGGCAGTGTCATTCCGTTTCTTGTCAGAAAAGAATCCCAAGTCCTTGCTGTTGGTTTCCTTGCGAGATAGTTTTGTCTAGCTTTTAGAGAGGATCTGGAGTGACCTTGCCATGAGATCACCAGGAAGGCTGCTGCAGGAAAGATAGGGCTCTTCTAGTGGGCATGAAAGCTGACTCAAGAGGAGGGTCCTTCAAACTGCAAGAGTAAAGAGAGTGAGTGGAATAGAGAAACAGCTGCAGTTGTGAATATAATCTTTGGGACAGGAAATTTCTGTACAGGAGAGATCAGAATATTTTATTTTATTTATTTATTTGTTGAATTTCTATACCGCCCGACTAGCATAGCTCTCTGGGCGGTGTACAATAGAGAAATATAAATATAATAATTTGGGATTCAGTCTTAATTTGAGGTGTATGTGTTTAAAATAAATCACACTCGTATCAGCCGCACAATTTTCAATATTGTCAGGGATTAAATCCATTATGCATAAAGTTTTATTTATATTTTGTTTTAATTTATGAATCACTTTTTACAAAAAGTCTGAGTATGACAGTAAAAATTTGCGTAGTAAAAAGATTGATACAACACAATTCAAGCAAATATTAAAACCAATAATAGCAAAATTAAAAAGGCTCATCACTAACATGTAGGAAGGATGCCGTCTCCTTCCCACAACACATGAGGAACACCTAAACTCCTAGTTCAGTGGTTCCCAACCTTTATGAGTACAGGACCCCCTTTGTAAGCTCCAAAAATTTTGTGACCCCCCCCCCATGCTAATTGTAACTTTAGTCTCTTTTAACTGAAAAAATGGTGTGTGGCAAAAATCACATCTCCAAATACCCCTTTCCATATAAAGCTCCCTGAAACAGGGAGGTGTTGCTTTCTTTTCTTAATGCAAAGGTCCAATCAAATTGGTATCCACCTCCCCCACCCCAGTCTAACCATGTACAGTCCTGTCTCCCAACACCAGTGGGTTACAGTGTTGGATTAAGATCCAGGTTCAAATCCTCACCCAGCCACAAAGCCCACTGGGTGATTTTGGACCAGACGCAGTCTCTCAGCCTGACCTATCTCACAGGGTTGGTGTAAGGATCGAATGGAAAGGGGGGGAACCGTGTGGACCGCCTGGAGCATCTTGGAGGAAAAGTGTGATATAAATACAATGACATTAAATAAATAAATACACTTCAGCTGCAGTATGTGGACCTCAGCCAACCTGCTGAGCTTTATAAGAATAAGTTAGTGCTTTCAGGTCTTGGGATGATAATCAGAACTGATGACTTGGTTAGCGTACACTTGGGGAATGAGAGTGGAGCAGAAAACAGATCAGTGCATGTACATATGTAAACACACCTGCCCCTCCAGCAAGCATCTGCAGGCATGCATGCATTTGGGCACGTGGGAGGGGTGAAGCCCTCAACTGCTGTAGCATCTTGAGGAGAGAGACGGGGGGTGGAGTGTAGGTGGAAGAAAGGGGGGGCACTGGCACACACACTTAGCCTTAGCAAGTGCTGAGCTTCCTAACTAGGACAAATTGCTTGCCAAAATGTGTACGTTGATTAAAATGTGCAGAAATGTGTTTATTATGAGAAATTTGCACTAAAATACTGAAGAATTTTTGTGAGGATTCCCCCCCCCCCCAAATCAAAAATTTCTATAGAAATGTGGAGAACCAGTTTTAAGATTGGAAACTGAGAGAACCAAATTGGGCATTTCCTTCCATCCCTAGTTGTGTGTATGGATCACTTGGTCTCCATTAATAATCTACCATCTGTGTGCAGAATTCTGCACTAGCCACAGTTTGAACTGTCTTCAGAGGCAGCTCAGTGTACAGCGCATTGCTGTAATGTAGCCTAGTCAGGATATCCCTATCCAAATAGAGCCACCAGTCATAATTGGTAGAAGGCATTCAGTGGCTCTAGGGTCAGTAATGGATTCATGAGTGCCCCAGCGGCTAACCTTGATCCTTCATATTTCCCATACATCAGGTTCTTCATTAACATGTAAAGTTAATTTCCCTCGCACATTACTTATTCACTTTGCACGCATCCCAAGATAACACTTGAGAAGAACTCAAAATAACAAAACCAGGGCTGGAGGGCTGGATCCAGAACAGGCTGACCCTCCACCCGGCCACCTGTCAATCACTTGACGCTATGTGACATTAGGTGATTCAAAGTTCAAGTTGCAGCTGCAAAGGATAATTCTTTCTTTGTAGCCCTAGCTTGAATTCAAAGGAAGATTCTTCCTTGAGCTCACCTGGCCTGATGTCATTTGACATCAAGCCCAGGAAAGATGGGAGTGGTCAGCCCAAAATGGCCAGATGAGCCAGTCTCAAGCCTAGTGGGTTCTCCACTACCGCGCTAAATAGACATTGGAATTGAAACATGAGGAAATTAAAATGTTGGGGGAGGAGTACATTTTTACTGGAGGTGGTGACAGGCTGGATGTGGGCCAATAAAATGAGTCTGGATCCTGAAAAGAGAGGTGTTGCGTGTCCAAGTTCTTGTGTCTGGGAGGTGGGAAGACAGCCTGTTCTAGATGAGGTTGCACTCCCCTAGAAGGAGCAGATCCACGTCTTGGGAATACTCCTGGATCTAACATTATCACTGGAGGCTCAGTTGGCTTCGGTGCCAAGGAGATCCTCTTTCCAGGTTCAGCTGGTTTGCCAGCCTCTGCCCCTTTTGGACAGAAATGACTTGGCCACTGTACTCCATGATTGGATTGAATTATTGCAATGCGCTGTACATGGGGCTGTCCTTGAAGACAACTCAAGAACTTTCACTGGTCCAAAATGCAGTGGCCAGATTACTGGCGTGGGTTCCAGTTAGATCTCATATAACCCTTGTTTTAACACAGCTGTGTTGGTTGCGAGTTTGTTTTCAGACCCAATTGAAGGTGCTCACATTAGTATTTGAAGCCCTAAACAACTTAGGTCTCAAATATCTGAGAGACCGCCTCCTTCCTTACAGACCCTCTAGGTTGTTGAGATCAGCAGAAGGGGCCCTTTTTCTGCCACCCGCAGAAGCTCAGGGCGTGGTGGCCTGGGAGAGGGCATTTTCTGTTGTAACCCCTAAGGTGTGGAACTGCCTCCCTACAGAGGCGCATCTGGCAACATCTCTGTACCGTTTTTGGCGAATGCTGAAGTTGCACCTCTTTACCTCTTTACCTCTTTGCCTTTGACACCTGAGTTGTATATTTTTAGGACCCACTCTATTTTTTGAGATGTTGTGATTTTAAGTTATTTTTGTTTAAACTGTTGTAGCCTGACCTGGGACCTCAGGGTGAAGGGTGGGTAATAAATTAAACAATAGTAATACATCTTGCAAATCTTACCTGCTTTTTTATTGAGAGAACCAGAGAAAGCGAGGCTTTTTTTGTTCATTTGCAGATGGCATTTGGGGTCCATGGCTTGGGGAGCAGAATTTGGCAAAAGCTAAAGAGTGTCATGAGCTAAATAGATTAAGTGTTAAGTTGACTTTCTGTGCAGTCACGTATTTGTGTCACAGGCTTGTTTGAGTAAACAAAAACTGCAGAGAATTCTAGATACTTAAGAGCACTTGAGAAATATTTGTACAAATATCTGCATATTACATCAGAAACAAGATGGAAGATTAGACTGGACTGAAGTGCTATAACGAACTGGAACACTGCAGACTACTGGGTGGGATTGCATGATCCAGGGCTTGTTGCTATTTATCCCTGCAGAGCAGGAGATTCTTCCCTTCTCATTCTGTTCACTGTTCCACGCCCAGCACACTAAGGCAGTGCACAGAACACAGACCTAATGTGTGCAGTGTCAATTTCCCAGGCCACACCTACATGGCAGCTGGTTAGCAATGCTCTCAGGCCACAGAGCTGCCCCCTTGTTGCTCCGAGCACACTAAAGTCAGGATACGGCAACCTTGCCAGGATGTGATTCAGCATCCTGTTTTTTAGATATCGGATAGTCAGCAGCTTCTGCCTCCTCTTCTGCTTGCAGGACAATAAATACTCCTAGCCTGTGGGATGGCTAACTGCACAGCATGGCTATTGTCTTCAGGCTTAAGCCCACAAGATGTCCAGCAGCTCCCTGAAGCAGGCTCTTTTAAGTCTCCATTCATTCTCCCTAGAGCACATTCACTCAAAGCCTTGCAGTTGTGACGGACCTATAACTGTGACCCAAGTCATGAACTCTAGGCTCTGCAACCCACATTTTCCATAATATATTCTGTTTTCTAGATTCAGGCTTTGAAATGGAGGCAGCTGTTTGCCTGGACTGCTAGTCAGTATTTGTTGAGTGCTGGTGGCATTCTTGAAAGCTATACCATATTGGGGGTTATCCAGCCCTTCTCCCCTCTTCATCAGCTGTACCTCTAAGCTGCATAACTCTGGTTGACCCCAGTTACATGGTGGAGCATGGGTGACATCAAATATCTTATAAGGGATAAGAAACCAGGTAGTGAAAGTTGTGAGAAGCTGTTTTTGCATATATATATATATATTTACAAATCCCTGCCTGGGAAGATTGTCTAGCCTTTCTTTGGGTAGACACCAAGATCTCTGCTCACCTGAACTTGCCAGAGCCTTTCTCCTGTAAGCCTCAAGATACCCCTTGTCTGTCTTTCTGAATGTTTGATGGTGGCTTGCCTCCATCAGGTGAAAACATGTCTGGAAACTTCTACACCTATTCTCTTGCCTCAGAGGATGCTGGTGGCCTTTGCTACTTAGTAGATGGAGGCTGAAGGATGAGAGCATGAAATGCTACCTGAATAACCCTGGCACGATTGGGACACATCATGTTATATGGACCTGATCTTAACTAACACGGACAAATTGGTCACAGGAATTAAAGCGGTCGGTACCTTGGGGGAAAGTGACCACGTAATGCTGGAATTTGTGATTCTGGGGAAAGCCAAAGAAGAATATAGTCAAACATGGACCTTGGATTTCAGGAAAGCCGATTTTAGCAAGCTCAGGGAAATGATGGGTAGGATCCCGTGGCTAGATAGACTAAAGAAAAAAGGAGCCCAAGAAGCGTAGGAGTTCATGAAGAACGTATTACAAAAAGCGCAATCGCAAACAATTCCAAAGAGAAAGAAAAACAGAAGACATCGGAAAAAGCCAATGTGGCTACACGGAAGACTGGTGGAGGAGGTAAAAATAAAAAAGAGCATGTATAAAGAATGGAAGGAAGGACGCATCACCAAGGAAGAGTACCGACGAGCGGCTCGGGCTTGCAGGAATAGCGTAAGGAAAGCTAAAACCCAGAATGAGCTGAGGCTGGCGAGGGAAGCGAGGAACAACAAAAAGGGGGTTTTCAGATGTGTTCGAAGCAAGAGAAAGACCAAGGAA
Organism: Rhineura floridana; assembly: GCF_030035675.1. Taxonomy (NCBI): domain Eukaryota; kingdom Metazoa; phylum Chordata; class Lepidosauria; order Squamata; family Rhineuridae; genus Rhineura; species Rhineura floridana. Next base: position 3,387,282 of record NC_084498.1, read on the forward strand.
ACGGTGGGACTGCTGCTCAATGAGGATGGCAAAATGTTGACAGATAACAAGGAAAAGGCAGAACTGCTCAACACCTATTTTGCCTCCGTTTTCTCCCAAAAAGGGAACAGTGTGCAACCTTGCATCAGTAGCAATCTCAGTAAGGGGTCGGGATTGCAGTTCGAGATTGATAAGGAGATAGTCAGGAAATACCTAGTTAACCTAAATGAGTTCAAATCTCCAGGGCCTGATGAACTGCATCCCAGAGTATTGAAGGAACTTGCGGGTGTACTCTTGGAACCTCTTGCCATCATCTTTGAGAAATCCTGGAGAACGGGAGAGGTGCCGGAGGATTGGAGACAGGCAAATGTCATCCCGCTCTTTAAAAATGGTAAAAAAGAAGATCCGGGGAATTACAGGCCGGTTAGTCTGACTTCAATACCGGGAAAGATATTAGAACGGATAATAAAAGAGTCCATTGGCAACTATCTAGATGACAATGCTGTGATTAGTAGGAGCCAGCATGGGTTTGTCAAGAAAAAATCCTGTCAAACCAATCTCATCTCTTTTTTTGATCGGGTCACTAGCTTAGTAGATGGTGGAAATGCTGTAGATGTCATCTATCTAGATTTCAGCAAAGCATTTGACAAAGTCCCCCACGACCTTTTGATTAGCAAACTCGTCAAATGCGGACTACATGGAAATACTGTCAGGTGGATTCACAACTGGTTGGAAAACCGTACTCAAAGAGTGGTTGTTGGTGGCTCTGCTTCGGACTGGAAGGAGGTCTCAAGTGGAGTGCCACAGGGTTCTGTCCTGGGGCCGATACTCTTCAACATTTTTATCAGTGACTTAGATGAAGGGGTGGAGGGAAGCCTTATGAAGTTTGCGGATGATACGAAACTGGGAGGGATAGCTAACACAATGGAAGACAGGAATAAAATCCAAAGGGACCTGGATAGACTAGAAAATTGGGCTGAAATTAATAAAATGACATTCAATAAAGACAAATGCAGGATTCTACATTTAGGCCACAAAAACAAACTGCACGGGTACAGGATGGGAAATACCCGGCTTAGCAGTAGTGCGTGTGAGAAGGACCTTGGAATTGTAGTGGATCGCAAGTTGAACATCACCCAGCCGTGTGATGCTGCGGCAAAAAAGGCAAATGTGGTTTTGGGCTGCATAAACAGAGCTATAGTTTCCAGGTCGAGGGAAGTAATAGTCCTACTATATTCTGCATTAGTCAGGCCTCATCTGGAATACTGCGTTCAGTTCTGGGCACCTCATTTTAAGAAAGATATAGACAAGTTAGAGCGGGTTCAGAAGAGGGCGACGAGGATGATAGCCAGTATGGAGAAGAAGTCTGATGAGGAAAGGTTGAAGGAACTTGGCATGTTCAGTCTGGTGAAGAGAAGGCTGAGGGGTGACATGATTGCACTCTTTAAGTACCTGAAGGGCTGTCACATAGAGGAGGGTACAGATTTGTTCACTGCTGCCCCAGAGGGTAAGACTAGATCTAACGGTTTTAAGTTGCAGGAGCGTAGATTCAGATTGGACATTAGAAGGAACTTCTTGACAGTAAGGGCAGTTCGGCAATGGAACCGACTGCCTAGGGAGGTGGTGGGATCCCCTTTGCTGGATGTCTTCAAGCAGAGGCTGGACAGCTATCTGCGGGAGATGCTCTAGCTGTGGATTTCCTGCTGTGAGCAGGGGGTTGGACTCGATGGCCTACAAGGCCCCTTCCAACTCTATGATTCTATATCTGTTCCTCATGCCCCACTCAAATGTGATTCTTTTTTTCAATTGTATCTTTTGTAAACAACTTTGAAAGCCTCCCATGGCTGTAAAGTGGGTTATAAGTATTCAAAATAAATAAATGGTGCTCTTCTCTGCACAGACAAAAGAGAGTACTTTTTCACACAACCCATAATTGATAGGGTTTTGTTGCCATAACATGTTGTGATAGCCACTGATTTAGACAATGGAGGTCACATTTGTCAGATGCTCTTAGCCACTATGGTTAATTCGAACTTCCATGTTGAGAGGCAGTCTGCCTCTAAATGCCAGGTTATTGTGCAGACAAACATTAAAGGAACATTGTTGCTCACATGCCCCCTTTATGAGCTTTGTAGAGCCATCTGACTGACCAGTGAGGAGCAGGGTGCTATGGACAAGATAGATCTTTGGTCAGGTTCAGCCAGACTCTTACAATCTCTGAAATCTACAGCTGCAGAACATCCATTGCATGGCTGTGGTAATTTCTTTGATACCACATCATTAATACATTTTCCCATTGCATTTTGCTGACTGGAAATGGAGAGAGAGGTTAACTAGCTGCCATGCTCTCTGGAACTTTCCGCAGAACTTTGAGCCAGAGATTGTTGGCTGAGAAAACATGGATTCACAGGGATGCATAATCAGACTATATTTTCTGTTTTAGATCTATTTGGAATTCCGGTGCTGTGCCCATGGGTTGTACTGTAACAGGAAGGAGCCGTAGGCCAGTGGCACAGAGCTTGCTGTGCATGCAGAAGTCCCAGATTCAATCCCTGCCATCCGCATCCTCTGCCTCGTTGCTAGATGGACTGATGGTCTGACTCAGTAGAAGGCAAGGGTGGGAAACCTTTTTTGGCCCCAGAGGCCAGATCTTTATCTGCTCCCACCCCCTGAGCCAACTTTGACAGGTGTGTGAGGCAGCCCACCTGCCAATCGTATGACATCACTTGATTTGATAGGTGGGTTGTCCCATCCACCTGTCAGAATCCCATGTGCAAGGGGGATTGCCAGGGCTGGCACCAGGGCCCCCTGAAGGGTTGCTCCTTAGGGTGGGAGTGTTGCGCTCCTAATTCATGATCTGTGGCAGTGTTGGGTCCTGCAACCCAACCCTGCCATGGATCACGAAGAGGGAGCACCCACGCACCCCCCCCAAATACAGACAGTGCAGGCTTCATTAAGCCCACATGCAGGCCCCACCTACCTTTCCCGTCATTGTGAATGCTGTGTGTGCTTTGCCTGCCTTCGCCCAAGATGGAGGTGGGGGCTTCCCTAAGGGGTTACACTCCTGCACATCATTCAAATGACACAAGAGGTAGGTGGGCCATGCAGGCGGTCTTATTAGCTCCGTTTTGCCCGTATGGGGTGGTGGTGTTGAATTACAGTGCTGCAGGCCTGGGGCAGACTGGTGCCCAAGGGTCTAATCATGCCTGGCACCAGCCCTGGGCATTGCCACACTTGTGCTTTGCAAGCCTCCCCATGCTTCACCTTTCCACCCCTGATGTTGGAGCTGCAAAGGGGAAGTGCAGGGAGGCTTGCAAAGGGCTTCACATAACCTTTCATTGAATGGAAACCGCTTCCCCCTCCTTGAGCGAGGTGTGGTCCTACTGCCCATCAGTTGAGCGCATCTTGCTCCAGCAAAGGAACAGTCGAGAGCCCACTTTATGTTTTTAACTACATGTAGTTCTATTTGTAAGCCGCCCTGAGTTCCAGTTTGGAAAAAGGGCAGGGTAAAAATAAAGTTTCAATTTCAATTTCAAATCAGTTTCACTTTAAGCTCCCTGTTGCTCCTTTGAAGCCCTGCCTGTCAGGTCTCCGCCAGTTAAGTCCTCATCAGAGGATGACTAGGAGGCTCTGGCCTCATACCAAGCCCTGTATCAGGCTCCATGTGAGGTGAGGAAACAGGTTCCTGTGATGGGGATGGGGATGGGCCTGTGACATCAAGGCTGAACAGGTCCCAACCTAAGAGAGAGGCAGCACTTCAAACGCCAGATGGAAACCCAGGCTATCCTGAGAAGTGCCCAGCTGCAGGCAAGGTCTGCAGCAGAGCTTGGAAAAGTTACTTTTTAAAACTACAACTCCCATCAGCCCCAGCCAGCATGGCCACTGGATTGGGCTGATGGGAGTTGTAGTTTTAAAAAGTAACTTTTCCAAGCTCTGGTCTGCAGGGATCCTCTGGCTTGGCAGGATTCAACTGGGGTTGGGCTGCGGTCCCAGCAGCAACCGCTCAAAACCCCCAGTGCTAAGCTGGAATAGCAGCTGGAACAATGTGTCTGTACCAACACTGGGCTCTGCTTGTTAACTGATCGCTTGCTGATGATGGATCTGATCACAGCCTACCCTGGGCCTGCCTCTGGACTTTGCCTTTGCCCTGCTTGGCCCACACACAGATTGCGCCCTGACCTTCCCTCTTGCCTGATCCTTTGTTGCAGACTCTGCTTGTTTAAAACCTGACTTCAGACTGGCCCTGGATACTGCATTGGTTGTGGTCAACTTTTGTGTTGTTGCTGGCAGGTCTCTTGCTTCCTCAGGAGCCTAATGAGAACAGGACACAACCCTTACCTGTAGGGCAGGTGGGCGTGGCTTCCCCAAAACGGCCTCGTGGGCCAAATGGGGATGCTTGGTGGGCCACGTTTGGCTCGCTGGTCAGAGGTTCCCCACCCTGGCTATGTTCCTTAGATTAGGTGAAAATGACAGCCAGCATCACAGCAAGGATTATTAGCTTTTTAAAGTGTTTTGTAGACATTAAGACATTAGAGATGGAGAACTCCGAGGCAGCTGGTGCCACATAAATGATGCCGTTTTTCATCAGGAATGCCAGAAATGTTAACTGCAAAATGGACATTAGTTCCAAGGAAGAGTGCATAATTTAGTGGTGCTGAAAATGGGGGTCCATGCAGATGTTGACAGTGTGAGTGTCAGGGAGGGCACTCCCAGCAAGCTGTTTGCCTTTCCTTACACTGGCCTTTGCCAACCTGGTGCCCTCCAGATTTTTGGACTATAGTCCTCATCAGCCCCAGCCAGCATAGTTGCAGCCCAAAACATCTGGGCATCAGGTTGGTGAAGGCTGTCTTACACAGTGGCCTCTAATTTTCCCTTCCTGTCCAAAGCGGTCTTAAAGGGCCTCTTCCTTTTCTCAGCAACATTTTAAAAACTTGATGGTAAGATGTGATGAGAGCCAGTGTGGTGTAGTGGTTAAGGTGTTGGACTAGGACCTGGGAGACCAGGGTTCGAATCCCCACACAGCCATGAAGCTCACTGGGTGACCTTGGGCCAGTCACTGCCTCTCAGCCTCATGAAAACCCTATTCATAGGGTGGCCATAAGTCAGGATCTACTTGAAGGCAGTCCATTTCCATTTCCATACTCAACAGGAAGCAGGGGTCAGAGCAGGGGAGCCGAACCAGGGAATAAGCCAAGGAAAATCTCATCAAAATACCACACTGTTTTCCCAATCTGATTCATCCCCCAGAATCTGCAAATAGCCCCTGCAGTAGAAAAATACCTGGCTAATCATTTCAGAGAGAGCCAGTGTGGTGTAGTGGTTAGGGTGTTGGACTACAACCTGGGAGACCAGAGTTCGAATCCCCACACAGCCATGAAACTCGCTGGGTGACCTTGGGCCAGTCACTGACTCTGAGCCTCAGAGGAAGGCAATGGTAAACCCCCTCTGAATACCCCTTACCATGAAAACCCTATTCGTAGGGTCGCCATAAGTTGGGATCAACTTGAAGGCAGTCCATACTAAGGTGTGAAGCCACCAGTCCTGTTGACTGGTCTGTTGGTTTGGAAGCCCTTGAACTCCCTTCAGTAGCTGATTCTTTTAAGACTTTGAAGGCGGCTCCATGGTTGAAGTGAGCCGAACTACCTGCCTGTAACATTGTGGATCCTTAGCTTCTTTCTCTGTTCGTCTCATTGTAAATGCATCATTTGGGTAGTTGTCCCTGAAGGATGGGCTTTACAGGCCCATAAGGAGTCACAGTGGACTCTGAATGACCCCAGATAATAAAGGAGGGTGGTGGTGGCTGAGAGAGCCCTGCTGGATCAAACCAAAGGCATTGCCTAGTACTGCATCCTGTTCTCACAGTGGCCAACCAGGAGCATCTTGGAAGCCCACAAGGAGGGCATGAAGGGGACAGCATTCTCCCCACGCCTACTGCCTCTGATACAGAATGCAGTACAGAGCCATGGCAGCTAGTAGCCAGCCATTGGTAGCCTTATCCTCCATGAATTTGTCTAATCCCCTTTTAAGGCCAGCTCAGTTGGTGACCATCACCACATCTTGTGGGAGTGAATTCCATGGTTTTTCCAAACTAAAAAAGCACAAAAACCTTTTTTGGGGCAGGGATTGTTCCAGCTCCTTGATCATTTTGGTTGCTCTTTTCTTTACTTTTCCCATCTCTACAGTATCCTTTCTTGAAGTGCAGCATTCAGAACTGTGAACTGTATTCCTAGTGTGGTTGAACCATAGATTTGTACGATAGCATTATGATAATGAAACAGTTTTGTTTTCAGTCCCTTTTCTAATGATCCCTAGCAGAGAATTCCTTGTTCGCATTGGTGTTCTGAGCCAGGTGAGAATTGCCTATTCTGATTGGCAGTGACTTTCCAGAATTTGGAGGATCTGAGGTCTTTCCCCCTCACTTGCTGCCTGATTCTTTTAACGTGGAGAGGCTAGGGGCTGAACCTGGAACTTCCTGCATGCAAACTGTGTGTTCCATCACTGAGTTATGACCAGGAGTACGGAAAGGAGACATGCAGTTTCAAAATAACTTTTTACCTATTTTGCTACGCCCACAAGAAGTTCAAGGTAGCATGCTGACAGCATGATTCTTAATTTTTTTTAAAGCACAGTAGGTTAGGCTAAAATTATATGATTGGCCCAGCATCACTCAGGGAGCTTCATAGATGAACAGAAATGTGAGACAAGGGTTCCAAAGCCTAAACCTCTGCACCACACCAGCTGTCAACAGAGTTGACAGAACCTCTGTAAAAACCAAACTGAGGGAATGGAAGAGGACATGCTTTTCATGCAGAAAGCCTCAGGTTTAATCCCTGACATTTCAGTTTCAAAGGATCAGGTAGCAGTTGATGGAAATGGCCTCTCTGTGCCTTAGACGCCGGATAACTGCTGTCAGTCAGAGAATGAGCGATTGGACAAGGAGTTTTGACTTGGTGTAAGCCAGTTTCCAATGCTCCCAAACCATCTTTCTTGGCTGTGTGAGCGGGGAGCAGGGACCCTTATTATGTAGCAGGTTTGCCCAACATCCCTGGTCACTGGAGTGGCCTAGTGCCTGAGCAGGAAACTTACTTGGCATCAGGCAAGATGCCATTCTCTCGGCCTCCCATCTTTAGTATATATTATATAGAAGAGCTGTTATATCCCACCTTTCCACCATCTAGGTCCTTAGCATGGCTCCTAACTTTCAAGCAGTGCAAATACCAATAATAAGAACCGAACGCATTAAGATTGCAGCCTAAAAGTGGCGGGGAGGCAGCACCTCAGAGCAGATCGCTATCAAATTACCACTGAAGACTATCCAGAAGATAAAGACACCCCCCATCCATTCACAGGAGGCTTGGGGGGGGGGGAAATGACCAAAGGAGCCAGAGGGCTGCATGTTGCTCACCTGTGCTTTAGTTGTCCTGGTCCCAGACCATTTAAGGCATTATAGGTCAAAACCAGCACTTTGAATTGTGTGCTGATGCCTGCGAAGCACTTTGAGTATTCGAAAACACTGTGCCAATGCTAAGCACTGCCTCTAATGTTCATATATTATTGGGTGTAACCTGTTTGGAGTGCTAATTCTCCTGGGGCGTTTCTTTGTTTTCAATGAAGTTTACCCAGAAGACATTTCTCGTGGATTGTGCCTGTGCTGCTAAGTCTGTGTGCTTGCTTGCTTGCATTCAAATGGCCACCCTTGAAAATCACTCCTTTGTGCCTGTACCTAGCCTACTGCATGGTGGGAGGTGTGGCTGAGCTTCCTGACAAAAACGTGCAGATCGTAATCGTGATGAAGCAAATCCCAAGGTCACCAGGGCAGCCTTGGCACACATCACTGGCGGTTTGTTCCTGCTGGGAAATCTGCCTCTGTGGGCTCCCTGATTGATTTCCTCTCTCTCTTTCTCTTTCTCCCCACTCCCCCTTGTCCTGAAAGAGCTTTTGCATCTGGCACCATGAATGGCCTGCAGTCTCTGAAAATGTTGCTTGGAATTCTTGGGCAGCGAACATGGCCTACGCCTTCTTGGTCAAACAATACCCGCTCAGAAGATACTTTTGTTGGCGGAGTGCTGCAGATATTTGGCGTGAAGCTCCCCAGCCACTCTCACTCACTGCCTGCCTTTCTAGTTGAACTGCAGCTGAGGGCCTTGGATTTATTTCAGGGCTTCATTGGATGCTACCTCCAAAATGGGTACTCGCTGTCCTGGCCAGAATATCAATATGCTCCATCCATAACTCTGCTGTTTATTTCAGACAACCCCAAGGAGACATCAAGAGACTATTGGTTCTTCTGCAGAAATTCAGTAACAAATTGCCACTGGTCAAATTATGAAGCCTCCAGTTTCATAAGGATCCATTCAGGAGAGAAAAACAGTGGTAAACTGATGGTGTCAGTGAGAAAATTCTTCTTCCTAGGAATTGCGCTTCTAGGTTTTCAGATTTTTTCAAAGAGGCTACGATGGGAATTCTCTGTGGAGCAATGTGTGGCATGACACATTCTTAATAAAATTATATTCTTGTTTGGTATAATACAACATCTAATGTTTCAGACTTTTGAGCTTGTGTTTTTATCAGGCGTGTTCAGAGTACATAAAAAGCAACAAAAATTAGAGCTTATTATATAACATAAGAATATGTCCGTTAAATCAGACCAAAGATCTACCTAGCTCAGCATTTTGTTTTCAACAGGGGCAACCAGCGGCCTCTGGGGAGCTCACATTTGCACAAGGGAGTTCCATATACCGCATGTAACGGAAAGTCATGAGTAGACCTCTCATCCATTAATATGTCTAATCCCAGTTTTAAGGCTGTATGTGCCAGAGACTATCAAACATGTTTTGTGGCAGATGTTAATTACGTCCAAGTGAAAAAAGGATAAACTGATGGATATTTAGCTTCTTCCTGCATCCAAGATGTATTCTGCATATAGCTTCAGCATTCATCAAAACAATCTGCAGTCCGAAGGAAATGGTAGAAGGAGATGCTTTAAGGCAGCCTTTCCCAAACTGGTGCCTTCCAGATGTTGCTGGACTCCCTCTAATCAGCCCCAGCAAAATAATAGTATTTTTTTAAAAAAATCTGGCGAGTACCAGGTTGGGAAAGGCTGCATTAAAGATTGAAATGGCCACATACAGAATTGTGAGTCTGTATGTAACCTTAGCTCAGCAGTCAAACCACTCCATAACTGATCTGAAGTAGGAAACTCGTACACTTTGTAGATCAAGCCTAAGTCCCGTTGCTGCCAAAATCACAGTTAATTGGAGTTTCTTCTTTGAAAGTGCAGCCCAAGTGGAGCAAGGTTGTGATATGGTCTTCAGCTATGGCAGGAGTATGAGCTTGACTGTCTTTCTCAGGAAGTTGATTATAGTGTCTGTCTAACAACTGCAACAGACCTCTTGGATGCCTTGAGTCTGAGGACTGATTCTGGCATTGGAACCGGTGCTGCAGAAATGTTACAGGAACTCAGATGCATTTCTTTCTCAATAGAAGTGTTGGAAATCTGTGGAACGAATACACTGATAATTAGTTCACTGTATCTTGCTAGATGGACAGAGTCTCTCCAGATGAAACAAAATCAACAGCAAACCCTTGAGATGCCATAGTAGTTTCTTTGGCCAGCTGAAAGGTGTCATGGCCAAATGTGGGCGCTGCTGATTCCATTCCAATGTCTTCATTTCCTCCTGCAGTTCCAATTAGATATGGCATTCCTCGCTTCCTGCCTTCAGCTATTAAGGAGGTATTGCATTCTGCACTGGGCCCTGAGCTTCTCTCCAAAGAAACTGAGCGGGGGTGGGGGAGTGTTGCACTTTCCGCTATGTGTTTGTGCAATTTTAGAGAAATGTACAGAGTGCAAGAAAGAGTTAGTAAGCGTAAGGATTTCTGAGAATACCATGGCACTTATGGTGTCTGGTTCTTTAGGTCATCTCTCCAGGTTAGGCTGCCTTTATGGGCAAGAACCTGTAAGTTGCCTTAGTATTTATTGCGCTCATAACCAGCTGGTGCAATCCACTGCATTGTGGATTGATTGGTTATGCACCTGTGCGCAGCCTCACAGCAGGGTTCATGCTACAAATCATCACAATTGCCATGTTGCCATCAGCCTAGTGTTTAGAGCAATGTTCATGCCACGCCGTCCCGCACGTGTTTTTAATGCATGGCTTACTTACTAGACCTCCCTCCTTCAGGGGAACTACACTAACAGATTGAGGATCCAGCTGAAGTCCTATAGCCACATTATCTAAAAACATTAGAGCAACCTTGGCAGATGAGACCAAAGGTCCCTCTCAACCAGCATCCTATTTCTGGGATCTTTGGGAAGTCTACATGCAGAATCTGAAAACAACAGCCAGCCCTCTCTTGCTGTTGCTCCCTGGCACCTGGGCCTCCGTGGCACGCTGCCTTTGAATCCAGAGGTTCCCTAGAGCCATTGTGGCTCATAGCTATTGATAGGCCTCTTCTCCATGAATTTATCTAATCCCAGTCAAAAGCCATCTAAGCCAGTGACCTACACCTTGTTATACAATGCTGATTCTGCATTTCATGATGGAGGACCAGGGCTGTGGAGTCGGTATGTCAAACCTTCAACTCCGACTCTTATTTTTCTACTGTCTGACTCCGACTCCTTCATAAATGGCAAATGTATATTAATTTATTAATATTAATAAATTAATATTAATATTAAAATATTAATTTTATTTTGAAGTCGGAGTCGGTACATTTCTACTGACTCCGACTCCACCCAAAATTGCTTCCAACTCCACGACTCCGACTCTGACCCCACAGCCCTGTGGAGGACTTCCTTCTTTTATCAGTCTTGAGTCCCCTGTCAGTAAATCTCACTGGGTAACCCCAAGTTCTAGTACTACGCGAGAGGGGGGAAAAGGTGATCTCTGTTCCTGCTCCCAAACGCAAAAATCTAAAACACTTTAGCCTTTACTTGTAAGGACAGTGCTCAATGCCCTTGGTCATTTTGGGTTTCCCGTTTCTGTTCTTTTCCCACTGTTGCATTGAGGACATCCGTTATGCACCTAAGGCTATGCTTCTGTCCTATAAGTGTTCGGTTGTTCTGTTCTGGCTTTCTTTATTTTCTCGATCATCCCAGAGTGCAGGACACAGCATAATGGGCTCAAGTTGCAGGAAGCCAGATTTCGACTGGACATCAGGAAAAACTTCCTGTTAGTGCCCTATGACAATGGAACCAATGACCTAGAGAGGTAGTGGGTGTGACGCCCTTCCCTGGCTCTCCCTGTCAGGTTCCTACCTGCGCGTGGCTACTGCCTGTCACTAGGCACCACCAGGGACTCCACCAGTCCGGACTGTCCTTTTTTATTGTTTCTCTCTCCGCTCTAGCACAGATCTCAACAGATCCCCCTGCTAGGCAACTACCAGTCACGTCCTTATACTAGTATTCCCAGAGACTCTGAATACTGGTATTGTTATTCTCTTCACCACTGCCACCATTTGTTACAGTTCCCCTTCAGCCTTGGTCATTACCTTACCCTCCCTTCTGGTCTGTGAAACCCCAGCCAAGGATCAGGCCTTTGGTAAACCAAATTAAGTATTTATTAAAGCTAACAAAGCTAACAAGATTAACAAGATTTCTTCTTAAGGCACATAAGCATATGGTTTTACTCAATACTAATCTGAACTCCACCTCCCTCCTTCTTCACGCTCTCCTGGCAAACCACTCTCTCAAACCCACCAAACAACCCACTCTTTCTCTTCTCCCCCCAGATTCCACTCTCACTCTTCCTTTTATACGTTCAGCCATTTTAAACACTCAGCCAATCATCTAGCATTCTACTGCCCATTCACTCCCCCTCCTCTTTCACTCCACTTACCATGTATCTTCTAAACAACCAACACTTACCATATATACATTAATATAGGAACATCACATTTCCCCCCCCTTAAACAACGGCAGAGTATTATTCCTGTTCCAGGATTTATACGTCGCGTTAACAATATAAACAAGTCTCTATGGGGAAAATGTCTTTCTTTGTCTCTCCGTCTGGTCACGTCACTGCAGTCCCAGCCACTTGCCTGGAAAGTCCATCGGCCAGTACATTGTCCTTGCCTTTTATGAACTGGAAGTCCACTTGATAGTCCTGTAGGGCCCAGGACCACCTCTGCAGCATAGTGTTATGGTTTTTCATAGTCTGCAACCATAACAAGGCCCGATGATCTGTAGTCACTGTGAATCTTCGTCCCCACACGTATGGGCGCAACTTGTTCAGTCCCCACACGACCGCTAGGCACTCCTTCTGGACCGACGAATAGTTTTTCTCCCTCGGCGTCAGCTTGCGACTCAGGTACGCCACTGGATGTCTGGTGCCTTCTCTCTCCTGTAGCAAGACGACTCCCAGCGCCAGGTCCGACGCATCTGTAGCCACGATGAATGGTTTCTCATAGTCTGGTGCTATTAATATGGGTCCTTGGCACAAGGCTTGCTTCAGTAGATCAAAAGCCTTCTGACATTCATCCGTCCATACCACACGCTCAGAACACTTTTTCTTTGTTAATTCATGCAAGGGGGTTGCTATTTCCCCAAAATTTCTCACAAACTTCCTATAAAATCCAGCCACACCCAGAAATGCCCCTACTTGTTTTTTGGTTAAGGGGATTGGCCACGCTTGTATTGCCTCCACCTTGCTCCATAAGGGGGTGATTTTCCCACTCCCCACCTTATGTCCTAAATAGATTACTTCCTTTAGTCCAAACTGGCATTTCTTAGCTTTTATTGTGAGGCCTGCTTTTCTTAAGGCCTCCAATACTGTTGTCAGGTGTTGGACATGCTCAGGCACCGACTTGCTAAGAATGGCCACGTCATCGATATAGGCCACTGCAAAATCTGACATGCCTCGCAACACAGTATTGATTAGCCTCTGAAATGAACTTGGTGAGTTCCTTAGTCCCATGGGTAAGGTCACAAACTCATATAACCCATCTGGTGTACTGAAGGCAGTTTTGGCTCTGGATTGCTCGTCTAGTTCCATTTGCCAAAATCCTTTACAGAGGTCTAACGTAGAAATAATGGTTGCTGCCCCCAATAACTCTAACATTGCGCCCAGGGACTGATGGATTCCCTGATCACTCCTAATTCCAGCATATCTTCCACCTCCTTTTTGATCTCATTCAAAACTTTCCCATTCACACGGTACGGAACAGATCTGATTGGGGCATGATCTCCAGTATCAATGGAATGTACAACTATACTGGTTCGGCCAGGTTTGTTGCTAAAGAGATTCCTATAGGTTTTCAAAACTCTCAGAATCTCTTCTTTTACTTCCTCCTTCACCTCCTCTGACCATTCCACTTGATCTACCCCTCCTTTGTCTTTGCTTTCCTGTACCAAATCTGGAAGTTCAGGCCCACTTCCCTCAGGGAATAAGGTAACTTGCAACACCTGTACATCCCTGGTATGGTAAGGCTTCAACATATTTACATGAACCACTTTGCTTTTGTTTAATTGGTCTGTGGTGATTACATACGTCACTGTGTCAAGCCTTTCTCTGATGGTATATGGTCCTTCCCAGTTAGCCTGTAATTTGTCATGTTTCCTGGGTATGAGCGCCATAACCATATCTCCCACATCATACACACGTTCCCTGGCTGTTCTGTCATACCAGTAACGTTGCTTCTCCTGTGCTTGACTTAAATTCTTTTCCACCACCTCCATCATTGATGTTAATTTATTGCGGAATTCCAATACAAAATCTACTACAGATGTTTTGTACTCTCCCAGGGTTCCTTCCCATGAATTTTTTAATAGTTCCAAAGGTCCCCTCACTTTTCTAGTGAACATGAGTTCAAAGGGTGAGAAGCCTGTTGACTCTTGAGGGACTTCTCTGTATGCAAATAAGAAGCATCCCAAACGTTCATCCCAGTCTTGTGGGTGATCTTGAACATAGCTTCTTATCATGCCCTTCAAAACGCCATTGAATCTCTCTGTTAACCCATTAGTGGCGGGATGGTAAGTAGTGGTCTTTAGATGTTTTAGACCACAACATTTCCACATACATTGCATCACTTCTCCCATGAATACACTGCCTTGATCCGTCAGCACTTCATGAGGGAAACACAGCCTCATAAAGATTTTTAATAAAGCCTCTGCCACTACAGGGGCTTCTACAGATCTTAGTGCTTCTGCGTCTGGGTACCTGGTGGCAAAATCCACCACCACCAATAGATATTTCTTGCCATGCCTTGTGGGTTTGGAAAAAGGGCCCACCAAATCTATTCCCACTCTATAAAAGGGTTGTCCAATTATAGGAAGGGGCTTTAAGGGTGCCTTAGTCTTTACTCCACTTTTTCCCACCTTTTGGCATATTCCACAAGATAGACAATGTTGTTTTACATCTTTGGAGATGTTTGGCCAATAATAGTGTGCCGCCAATCTCCTCTTGGTCTTTTTTATTCCCAGATGTCCTGCACATGGGACATCGTGGGCTACCTCTAGCAATCTGGTTCTGTATTTGCTAGATACTATCAATTGCTTCACTGGTTCACATTCATCCTTTCTCTCAGCGGGCATCCACAGTCTATATAAAATCCCATTCTCACACACAACTTGATTCCTCAGTTTGTCAGTGAAAGGAATCTGTTGGGTCAGGGCTTGTTCCTTTATCTGCTTCAAACTTATATCTTTATGCATCTCTTCCCTGAATTGCTCTGCTTCTTTCTTATCAGAGACCACTTGATACAGTTTGTCTCCTTCAGCAGGCCTGCTAGTGATTGCTATGGTGACCTGAGGCTGGTTAACAGATTCCACCCTGTTTGTTTCAGCCCCCCTTAATGTGGCTTCTTTTTCTCTGCCAATTTGCTGTCTGGTCACTACATAGATCTTTCCTTGGGCTCCCATTACATCTCTTCCCAGTATTACTGGTTCTTGTTGCTGGGCATTAATGCCTACTTTATATCGGCCCTCTCGGCCTCTCCAAGTCATTTCCACCAGGGCCACAGGCAAACTTTCTGGTTGACCCCTCACTCCTTGGATAGTCACAGTTTCCTGAGGTAATATTACCTCAGATTTTATTAAATCTGGCCTCAGTAATGTCTGAGCGGCACCAGTATCAAGCAATGCCCAATAATTTGCCCCTTGTACACTCACTTCCTCTCTCAGACTTGAATCAAGGTCTGTTACTTCTGTCCAGTTTATCTGGCAGAACTGAACCTTTTTCGCTGTTTCTAAAGTCTTGGGCTCTGTTTTCACTGCCCTTGTCTGAGCAGGATTACTAATGGGGTTGGAAACCTCACATTGAAAACGTAGGTGCCCCGGTCTACCACATTTGTAGCATAATTTCTCCTCACTTTTAGGGTACACAGATCCACTCTGGGGTGTCCTGTGCCCTTCAGATTTTACTGGAGGACTCACTCGCTGTGGTACCACATCCCTTCTGCCAGCATTATATGGTCTGGGTTTAAAATCTCTTGATGTTTTCCCCACCCAGCCAGTTCTGTTGGAGGCGAAGTGATCCGCCATCTCTGCGGCCTCCTGCACCGATGTAGGAGAACGGTCTTTGACCAGGAGCCTTATTTCTGGTGGTAACTGATGGTATAATTGATCCAGTATCATGAGGTTTTTCACCTCCTCCACAGACTGAGGTTTTGCACTTGTCAGCCATTTCCCAAATATGTCCATCAGTTTTGCCCCCAGCTCCACGAAAGACCTCCCTGTCTGTATCTGGCAGTTTCTGAAAAGCTTTCTAAAATAATCAGGCCCCAGTCTGAATCTTTTAAACACTGCTTCTTTGAATTCAGCATAGGTGACGGGCCTGTCTGAGGGGAAATATTGGTATACCTCAGCCAATTCCCCTTTAATCAGGTTTGATAAATACTGCATGTATTTATCTTCAGGTAGCCCCCACAACTGAGCTGCTTTTTCAAAGGTGCTGAGGTAAATTTGAGGATCTTGACCAGGCTCATAGACAGCAAAGTCCTTTGGAGTAATTTTTATTTTTGCTCCATCTCTGTCCTTTCTTGTTTCATCAGAATGAAACTTCTCTCTTTCAAATTTTAACTTTTCTACTTGTAATTCGGCATCCACTGCTTGTTGCTTCTCCCTCTCCTCAAACCCCAATCTCATTCTCTCAATTTCCAACTCCCTCTGTTTTTCCTTCTCTGCACCTTCCATCCTCAATCTCTCAGTTTCCAACTCATGCTCCCATCTTAACTTCTCTCTCAAGTACTCTATATAAGCGGGATTGCTTAAATATCCTTCTGGGGTCTCTTCTCTGACAGGTTGTTTTTGCTGGGCAGTTGCAAATCCTATAAGTGCTACCCTCAATTCATCTACCCCTTTACCCTCGTGAGGTAAATTAAATGTTATGCACTTCTCCACCAGCTCCTCTCTGTTCATTTTTATGTATTCAGCCATGGTGTTTGAGTTCACTCACTCTTTGCCACACACTCTTTGCCAGTCACTCTCACAAGAAATCTTGTTTTGTTATTTCTGTTTGCCACACCACTGTTCTGGATTCTCTAGTATTCGTATCTGGATTCTCTGTTGTTCGTATCCCACCGCTACTGCCACCACGTGTGACACCCTTCCCTGGCTCTCCCTGTCAGGTTCCTACCTGCGCGTGGCTACTGCCTGTCACTAGGCACCACCAGGGACTCCCCCAGTCCGGACTGTCCTTTTTCATTGTTTCTCTCCCCGCTCTAGCACAGATCTCAACAGATCCCCCTGCTAGGCAACTACCAGTCACGTCCTTATACTAGTATTCCCAGAGACTCTGAATACTGGTATTGTTATTCTCTTCACCGCTGCCACCATTTGTTACAGTTCCCCTTCAGCCTTGGTCATTACCTTACCCTCCCTTCTGGTCTGTGAAACCCCAGCCAAGGATCAGGCCTTTGGTAAACCAAATTAAGTATTTATTAAAGATAACAAAGCTAACAAGATTAACAAGCTTTCTTCTTAAGGCACATAAGCATATGGTTTTACTCAATACTAATCCGAACTCCACCCCCCTCCTTCTCCACTCTCTCCTGGCAAACAACTCTCTCAAACCCACCAAACAACCCACTCTTTCTCTTCCCCCCCAGATTCCACTCTCACTCTTCCTTTTATACGTTCAGCCATTTTAAACACTCAGCCAATCATCTAGCATTCTACTGCCCATTCACTCCTCCTCCTCTTTCACTCCACTTACCATGTATCTTCTAAACAACCAACACTTACCATATATACATTAATATAGGAACATCACAGTGGGCTCTCCGACACTGGAGGCATTCAGGACAGCTGGACAGCCATCTGTTGGGAATGCTTTGATTTGGATTCCTGCATTGAGCAGGGGGTTGGACTTGATGGCCTTATAGCCCCCTTCCAACTCTACTATTCTATGATTCTATGATTTGTGGAGAATAACTTGGAAGAGTGTTGAAATGTCCAAAAGCCAGAATGAAATTTCCTCTTAACTGCCTGCCGCTTAAATGAAGATTGGACGTCTGTATAACTCCAAAGCTTTGTGCCAGTATAGGTTGGTGAGACTTCACTTGGAGTACTGTGTCCCATTGTGGGCATCACAGTTGAAGAAGGATATTGACAAATGAGAATGCATCCCGGGGGGTGGTGAAAAAAATGCTGAGGGACCAGGAGACAAAGGAGGAAACAGTATGTTTACCCTATAGAAGAGGCCATTAAGAGGCAATAGGATAGTCATCTTCAAATGAAGGGCTGTTACCAGAATGATGGAGATTTTGTTCCTTTTTCTCCAGGGAGTGAGGGTAGGACAAAAAAAAAGATTTAGGCTAAATGTGAGGAAGAACTTCCTGATGGTGAAAGTTGACCTTTGTTTTTATTGTACAATTGTTGGTTTTTTTAAACTTCTTGTAAACAGCTTTGATGTTTTTAAATGAAATAGCCATATACAAATATATTTATAAATAAATAAAATGGTGCAAGCTGTTTGACAATGGAACAGAGTGTCTTGGAAGGTGGTGGAGTCTCTTTGTTGGAGATTTTTAAGCCAAGGCAGAATGGCCACCTATCAGGGATACTGTGGCAGCAGATCTGCATATGCAGGGGGTCAGACTAGATGGCCTTTGAGGTCCCATCTGACTCTATGATTCTAAGTTGATTCAGTGAGAAATAGCAAGGCTTGTATTTTCCATCGAAAAGTATAGTATTGTGTTTAAAAAGAGCCCTGTGTGTACCTATCTGCCACTGAAATGGTGCCCAGCAAGGAAGTATGATAAGTTTAATCTGACATAATGCAGATATCCTTGAGGCTGTTTCACTCTCTCGGTATGTGATGCAGAGTTGGGGCAGGCAGGGGAGAATTCCAATCACTCATCCATCAGCGTGGCACTTTTTAATCTAGTGAGGTCCAAATGAATTTGGAGTTCTATTTGGAGCCCAGCTGTTTGACTGAACTTTTCTTCTGATAACGAGAGGCACTGCTGCTGTTTCACAGAGCCTGCAAAGGAAAGGAAAAGGCTGTAGGAGGGGAATGATTTGATGAGCTTCAGCTGGTTTTCTCTCTGCCCCCCTCTCTTTTGAAAGGCCCTCTTTCATCAGGATATGTTAGGGCAAGTGCTTTCTGAGCCAGGATGTCACGGGGGGGGGGGGGGGAGCACAGCGTTCCGTAAAAGTCATCAGTTCCTGGGTAGCATCAACAGACTTGGAGATTTCTCTCTCCTTCACAGAATAATTGGTCGGCTTTTCTCTCCTCTTCTTTTGTCTTGCCAAAACACGTTGAGAAGCAAGAGGATGTGACTAGAACAATTGGTTATGACCCTTTTTGATTTTGCTGACTTCTGCCTGTCTTTTGGGCCAAGGCGACGCTTCTGCTGTTCAAAGAAAGTCCGTCCAAAGTAGTATGTATACAATTCTCCCCCCCCCCAAAAAAAACTTAGTTTGCTTGAGGTATCTAGGTTCTTTTTAGGGGTTTTTTCCCCTTAAGTGAATCTTCTGTGGTGGTGTTTGTTTCAAATCTTTACCTGATGTTTTGCTAAGAGAGTCAGTGTGGTATAGTGGTTAAGGTGTTGGACTATGACCTGGGAGACCAGGGTTTGAATCCCCACATAGCCATGAAGCGCACTGGGTGACCTTGGACCAGTCACTGCCTCTCAGCCTCATGAAAACCCTATTAATAGGGTCGCCATAAGTCAGCATCGACTTGAAGGCAGTACATTTCCTTTTTTTTTGGTAACTAAAGTGCAAAGAAGTAAGGTTTCAGGTTGTGTGCTCTTTGCGAAATTACTAAGATGTAGAAACATTTGGGTGCTGATTTAAGTTGGGGGTTTCTCTTCACTAGCGCTATCCTGGGGCAAAATATCGTGCAGCAACCAGGGTGACTGGAGTGGGTTGCATGCGTTTGGGACAATTGCTTGGCACAGATGTTCACCTGGTCTTTGGTGAGATGTTAAACAACTCCTAAAAGTAGTCCCAGCAATAGTGCTTTGTTGGGTTGCTAAGTATCTCCATATTTGGGATCAGCTTTTAGGAAGATGATGTGGACACCTCTGGCAGTGAAAATATCATGGAGAGATTAATGTTGTCGGCTTGTGAGGTTGCTGCTAAAATCTGGGCAATGCTTGTCAATTTATTCATTTTTACCTTTCTTGCTGCCAACAAGCTTTCTGAAACATCTTGAATGGCTTTGTCCTGTCCAGTGAATATGCGGCCATAGAATTAAGCAATCATCTGTGGACTTCCCTTTCATTAGGCCTGGCTGTGGGATGATCTCACTGATGCTTGATAATGCTGCATTTGAGTTTTCAGTCAGTTGGCCATTTTTTCCTCCTCTTTATCATAAACAGGAATTGTGTATTGCTGTTCGTAGAATGGCAGGAAATGTTGGGAAAGATTGACCGCCGGGATTTGTGGCTAATGAGAAAGAGAGAACTCTTCATTGCTTTGCTTCTCTGACTTCAGTTTTTTTAAAATACAGAATAAAACCAGTATGTTATCATGCATCAACTGTCTCATTGTGTATTGTCCAATGATTTTCCATGAGTTTTTTTGTAAAATAAAAGTTGGGTTCTCAATGAGCTCATGTTGGCACATTATTTCTAGAGCTATCATCTAGTTGAAAAGCTTTAGCCAATTAACAGCCTGCCTTTTGACTGATTTAATTATGTGCTTATTGTATGAAATCAAGAAGGCTGTGTGTTGGGTTAGAGTAGCAGCTTCTCTTCTCCATGGTGGGGGACTGTGAGGCTCCATTCTTGGGTCTTTTTGCAGGCACTGTTGGATTTCGATGCCATGTGCAAATCACACACTTTCACTTCAATTCCTTCTCTGTAAAGTAGTGTGGTGTACCTCATAGGGTGGTTGTTAGTTTCTTAAAGTTGTTCTTGAAGGATGGTAGGCAGACTGAATTTAAACTATACATTGGGAAACCCCAAATTCTTTAGGAATAAAAGATTCTGTGCGCCCCATTTTTCTTCTACTCCCCCTCTTTTACCCCCTCCTGATTTAATTATGCTTTTCATTGTGTTGCAAGTGTTGGCTTTGCTGAGATATGTAAGCCATGTTGTCTGACAAGTCCCAGTTGTTTCCATGGAGGTTTCACAGAGGAAATTCTTAGTCAGTTAGGACTCTGGTTTTTAAGTGGGAAATATTTATTAATTGCATGGACTTGAACGCCACCTTTAAGATCCCAGGTTCAGTTCCTGGCATCTCCAACTTAAAAGGTAGTGGGATCTCTGACACTGGAGGCATTCAAGAGGCAGCTGGACAGCCATCTGTCGGGAATGCTTTGATTTGGATTCCTGCATTGAGCAGCGGGTTGGATTTGATGGCCTTATAGGCCCCTTCCAATTCTACTATTCTATGATTCTATGATCACAGAGCTGGATAAAACCCTCATCTGAATAACACATTAGAGCCACTTTTCCCCAGCCTGATACTGGCGGAGCTGGTTGGGGCTGACGGGAGTTGTAGTCCAAAATGCCTGCAGGGCACTAGGATGGGAAAGGCTGCATCAGGGAGCTTCTGCTAGTCATAGCAGGCTGTTCTGGATTAGGCAAGCCTCTGTTCTGTCTTGAGATAAGGCCATTCTTTGATAACCTTTTAAAATACAGAGTCTCTCATCCATGTGCAACGTTGGCTGTTCTCATCAAATGAGATGACTGGGAAATGCACAACATAACAACCTTATCATTGCCCAAGTCCTGTTCTTATCCACAGAGTATATGTGGGAGATGATGCTGGTGGGTTGTCCAATCTTTCTCATCGTTCATCCCATAACTTGCTTTTTAAAACGTGCTGTTGGAAGACGGCAGCAGCTAAGGGAGGGGGTGGTATCAGAAGAAGGCTAGGATGGGGAGGGCAGCTATGAGAGAACTAGAAAAGGCCCTCAGATGCAAAGATGTATCACTGGACACTCAAGTCAGGATCATTCAGACCATGGTATTCCCGATCTCTCTGTATGGATGTGAAAGTTGGACAGTGAAAAAGGCAGATAAGAGAAAAATCAACTCATTTAAAATGTGGTGCTGGAGGAGAGCTTTGCGCATACCATGGACTGCGAAAAAGACAAATACTTGGGTGTTAGAACAAATTAAACCAGAACTGTCACTAGAAGCTAAAATGATGAAACTGAGATTATCATACTTTGGACACATCACGAGAAGACGTGATTCATTAGAAAAGACCATAATGCTGGGAAAAACAGAAGGGAGTAGAAAAAGAGGAAGACCAAACAAGAGGTGGATTGATTCCGTAAAGGAAGCCACAGACCTGAACTCACAAGATCTGAACAGGGTGGTTCATGACAGATGCTATTGGAGGTCGCTGATTCATAGGGTCGCCATAAGTTGTAATCGACTTGAAGGCACATAACAACAACAACAACACAGATATATTTAAAACAACTGTTTTATAACCATGTGTTGTTGAGTAACTGAATTGAAGGGTCACATCCTCTCCTGTAAGAACAACTCCTTCAGCGACCAAACATGTCAGCCACTTGGGAAATTACATAGAATGCCTCCAACTGAGGCCCGGATGCCTTTAAAGGCCTTTGCTACTATCAGAAGCCCATTATGACAGGCATTCCTTTAAAGCTTGGGACTTTGCTACTGGCTCCTGGGTTTATAACAAGGGCTCCAGTGTTTTGAAGAGTGTGAGCTACAATTTGTTCGTCATGGTAATTATCCTGAGATTTCCAGAAGCGCTGGAAATATATGACACCCACTTTTGCCTCAAGGGGATGCAAGAGCTGGAACTTTTGGGGGGAAAGCAAATCAAAATATTTCCAGTGTTTACTTGACTATCAGTCTACCACTTAACTTGCTTTGTAGCCTTTGAATTGAGAAAAGAATGCACAAAACAAATTTGCACTCAGTTCGTTACACATGTTATAGAAACGAATTGGGAAAATGGATTCAACTAGGTATATGGGCGCCTTCTGGGAGGAAGGGCGGGATATAATTTTAGTAAATAAACAAATAATTTAATCAATAAATTCATTAATTGGCAATCACTCATGACCGAGTAAGATTGTCTTCCAAGATAAGGTCTTTAATGGTGGGTCCGTAAGTAACTGTGGAGGCCAATTCTGGATCCACACAGCCTCCCACAGTGAGGACATACATTTCCAGATGGAAGATGGTCGCAGTGAGGATTTGCTTGACGTGCCTTCCGCTTAGCTTGTTTGTCCCGTTCGCCCTGTACTCATGCTTCTTCAAAATCCACAACACCTTTGATAATAGCCGACCTCCAATTGGAACGCTCATGGGCCAAAACTTCCCAGTTCTTGATGAACACTGAGAATCAATAAATAAAATATCTGTGAAACAATCTTGTTTTTCAGCTACCAACTCCCCCATCTCCGAACAGGGAACAAATGAAAGAGCTATGCCTTAAATCTAATACAGCAGTTTGAATTGGTTTTTACTGAGAACTATGTAAATGGATCTCGATGCAGTTCTGACAGCCTTTGACAAATGAGTGGGTCTAGAGCCTTGGGGTTGTCTCCCAAGCCATTTTAGGTGGAGAACATGCATATTGCATGGGTTTTATCCTTGCTAGTATTGTTGAGATCACCCAAACTGGCTATTTCTGTTCACACAAACCCTGTTGCATCCCTCCGTGGGCCTGACCACCTGCATCTGTTTGTGTTCCAGCTTGAGTGAAAGTTTTTTTATGGTGAAAGGTGCTGCGTTATTCCTTCAGCAAGGAAACAGCCCACAAGGTCCACGGAGTCTGACTCACCTTCACAAACATGCAGGTAAGTAGCATTATGGAGAAATGCTTTTCTCGGGCAGTCATCATGACTTGGTCGTAATAACCTAGGTCAAACAAACATTTTTGGGGGAGGAGAGCTGGATAACAGTCTAAGGCAGAGATTGTCTGCAGACTGATTGTATCAGAAACATTTCTTCCTGGGCGTCATGGAAGGAAAGCTGGGTCCTACTGAGGAGAAACCAGCCTGTGGGACAGGGCACTACGTGGTGCTCTGTGGTTGGCAGCTGAAGTTCAGATTTCTCCTGCTCTCAGCAGCTCCACAGCCCCAGCCACCATGCCACAGAGAGAATTTTATCTTGCTGAGTTTGCATCATCAAATCGTTAAACCCAGACTCAATTTTTGGCTACATGCATCCATTTTCCTTCCATGCATGCACTATAAGACCTCTGACTCAGCGCACAATGGGCTAATGCGATGCAAATCTGAGCTCTGAGTTACAGGAGTATGGTGTGAGTGATCCTGCCTTGGACCTGCCAGAGGCTATTCTATGTGGCCCAGCTTGCTTGTTGCACTTAGGAAAAACTGACAAACAAGGCTAGGTGAACCAGTTGTTGGCCTGGGGTCACACTTACCTTGTCAGAGCCTGATTCAGTGGTAGAACACATACTTTGCATGCAGACTGTCCCAGGGAAAGTATCCGCTCTCGGAAGGGCTTGAGGCAGCAGGGCTGTAAAACACCCCTTGGAGAGCTGCCATTTCTGAGAGCACTCAACCAGCAGCCTGACCTGGTATTGGAACTTCCTAGGTTCTGCTATCACTTAATCTCTTCGAGGCAAGCAGGGTTTGCAGGGGATTTTCAAAGCAATGGGAAGTAAAGCCAACATTGTTATATACACACCTTTCTTGAGCCACATGGACTGCCGTGGAATATCACACAGCTTAGAGAATCAGGCAAAAGGCTTTATCTGTATGTACTGATAACTTTCTGCTTGTCGATCTGCAGGTGATTTGCCCCAACATCTTCAGGTGATGATCAATCTCCTTCGCTGTGAGGACAGGATCAAATTGGTAAGAGGGCTTGCTCATTCCTCACCCCCCACCCCCACCCGGTTTCTGGACCACGATCTCTCTGCAGTGCTGGACCTTTCTTACCAAAAATCTTTTTCAAAAAGGAGTTGCTTGTGAGCAAGTATGGCAGATCAGTAAAGCAAGCTTAAAATCCAGAGTGATCAGTGCAACATCTGAAGCAGGGCGCCCCTAAAAAGCCCCCAGCAGCTTGTGCTTTGTTTACATTCTAGGGAGGGGGAATGTGTAGTCCTCCAGCTGTTGTTGAACTCTCTCCCATCAGCCCCTTGCAGCCAACATGGCTAATGGTCAGGGATGACGGCAGTTGCAGTCCAGCAACAACTGGAGGTCCCCCACCTTTGCTTGAGAAATAATTTTCTTCCCTATGGCATCTCACTTTGGTAAGAGGGCAGGACAAATGTTTCAATTGATTGGATGGGGTGCAAGTTAATTTAAGCCATCCTCTCTTTTATCTCCTCGGAAACATGCTTTGGTAAAGTAACACACAGCTTGCGAGAATCTGAGGTATTGACATGAAGGATTGCCTTTCTCACTTGAACAGAGCAGAATGTGGGCTATTTGAGGCTGTTGTGAAGGAAGCAAACACTGAGGACTGTCTTGCTGGTTTTTAGGCTGTGCGTTTAGAAAGCGCCTGGACAGACCGAGTGAGGTACATGGTGGTCGTCTATAGCAGCGGGCGCCAAGATACAGAAGAAAATATCCTTTTGGGAGTAGACTTTTTAAGCAAGGAAAGGTAAGTGCAGAGTCCATGAGGACAGTTTGCTGGAGGAGTCGGAGCTCTTACAAAGGGATTGCAAGAGAAACTACACTCTTCAGCACGGTTGGTTGGTTGGTTTTATTTAAAGACTTCAGGTGTCAATGACACAAGTTGACAAGGGAGATAAAAGGTGTTCATGTAATGGGAAATGGCTGCTTTTTCCCAGCAAGAACACTCACCAGAAATCTGCGACTGTGAGCTAAGGCATACTACTGGGGGGGATGGTGGTACAATTGAAAAACATCTTAAAGATGTTAAAAAGTTTTGAACAGTTTTGAGTGACTATGAGTTGTGGGCTTAAAGCAGAGTTCCTGGTCTGCCATCAGGCTCTCTGAGTGACCTTCGCCTGCTCACTGTTTCTCAGCTCAACCTGCTTCACAAGGGGGTTGTGAAGATGAAATGGAGGCCCGGGGGATGGGAGGTGATCATGCGTGCTGCCCTGAGACCTTGGAGGAAGACGGGATAAAGCGAAATGAACAAATGCATAAAATATGTCAGTTGTTCTTTTTAGGGTTGTGTGTGTTTGAAGCCTGTCAAGCATTGTCACTTTGCTTTCTCCGTAGCAAAAGCTGCACCATTGGAATGGTCCTGCGCCTGTGGAGTGACACCAAGATCCATCTAGATGGTGATGGGTAAGAAATGAGAGCGTTGGTGGCTAGCAGAGGGAAGGCAGTGTGAGTGGGAGCAGGCCTGCTGGGAAGAGCCAACTTTATTCATTTTTAAGTTTTTAATGTATGCGGTATATGTTACTGTCAGGATGTGTCTTTTTATTATTTGCCAAAACCCTCACATTGTCAGTGAAGATTTTGTTGTTAGCAATAAAATGTTATATAAAGCTACTGAGAGCTTTGGCTATGAATCAGTTTATACACTTAAGGATGAGGGTGCATAGCCCTAGGAGCATTAGCAATGTTTTCATCATCAACAGCAGTGACTTGTGATGTGTAACACTGGGAGGACAGAGTGATTTCTTCTGTCTGTCTTTTTGCTAGTGGGTTTAGCGTCAGCACCGCAGGGAAGATGCATATCTTCAAGCCTGTTTCGGTCCAAGCAATGTGGTGAGTGACTTTTTTTTTTTTCTTCAGCAGCTGACTCTTTCCTCGTTTTCTTCCAAACAGCAAAACTGTACTCGGAGCTCCCTAAATTGGCAAACTCTTCCCCTTCCCCCCCACAGAATAACCACTGGACAGCTGCAATTGCTGCTGTTCTAGAAAGCCAGGACGACTCCTGGCAATAAATTACAATATAGTTTAGCTCAGAACCACTCTGCTCTGTTTAGAAAAAGCATCAGGGGGAAGCTAGATGTCCATGATGAATAAATTGGAGCCATTCCTCCTTGTCCATAGGAGCTGCCAGGCTGCAAACCCACCCTGACATTTTAGGTTTCTAAAGACTGGCTGGGAAGTTGAATTTCTGTTTCGCGGGAGAGCTTCCACCCTCTGGTGTCATGCTGAACCGGAGCACGAAGTCAGCATGGTAAATGATGGAGGAAGAGTGATAATGTGAGAAACGGGAGCAGCCGACAGGAAGAGAAAAGTATATAAAGGGTGCAGAAGCTTTGCAGTTGTAGAACATCAAGAAATGAAACGCATCCATTTTCATGAAACATCATTTCTGGCACCCTATCACCTTCTCCTGTACTCCACCTTATCGGGAACATAGGATAAAATATCCCAGGTTATACCAATCTTTATTTGGAACACAGGAAGCAGACTTTATCAGGTCTGTCTAGCCCAGGATAGTCTTTGCTCACTGGCAGTGGATGCCCAGGGTCTAGAGATGGAACTTGGGTCCTTCTGCGTACAAAGCGAGATTCTTGGCAGCGTCTGTCCCTCCCTTTTCTCTTCACCTCTGCAGCATTTATGTGTCAGCCCTTGCTTCCCAGCTTCCTTACCTGCTAATCCTAGAATTGCCAGAGGTGATGATCCATGATGCCTTGAGAGCAGTTTTCACACCCTGAGGTTACTGAGTGATAATTGCTACTGTCCTGTGAACAGCACAATGTGTGAAGCCACATGTTAATGGCTGCATCCAGTGCAGAGTTTTGCCTGAGGCCGACTGGAATGAGGCCACTTTTAAACTTGTCACTTTCTCTCTTGTTATCCTGTTAATGGCTACAGCTCACAGCACCCAGGGGACTTTGGCATAGTTGCTTACTTGGTGCTTCCAATCCGGCCCAAGATGGATCCTCCTGTCCCTGCTTTTCTTACATGCATAAACGAGTGGCACAAGGAGGACACTGTCCGTCTTAGGGCTGATGCAGTTATCGGCCCCGCCCCCAGTAGATTGTGCTCTTGCCCTGTACGCAACACTTTTACATGTGACCAAGGCCCAGTTCGTAGGTGCAAACCGTGGTGTGGTCCTCTTTGAGATGCAGCAGTGTAGAAACAGCCCTTTGTGCTGAGGTTGGCAAGGAGGGGTCCCGTGTACGGTTCCTGGAGTTTCAACCACCCCGATGCAAATTGTAGGGGGCGGGGGAGGCATTGCAGCAGTTTGGTTGACATTTCTGGAAAGCCCCTTTTCTGCCACCTCAGAAGGCTTTGCCTTTGTTACGGTTTGCTCTCGTGCAAGTTCTTTTTCATTCCCTCTCTCTCCTGCTGCTCCTGGGTCTTTGGCACTTGGGCTAAAATTTTCACTCTTTGGGTTTTGCCACTTGCAGGTCTGCCCTGCAGATTCTCCACAAGGCTTGCGAAGTGGCCCGAAGGTACAATTACTTCCCCGGTGGGATGGCGCTCGTCTGGGCCACGTACTATGAGAGCTGCATCGCTTCCGACCAGAGCTGCATCAACGAGTGGAACGCCATGCAGGACTTGGAGTCTACGCGCCCTGACTCACCAGCTTTATACGTGGACACGTGGGTCCTCCATGCTTGGTTTTCATCTGAGATTTCCCAGCAAGAGCTCCTATAGATAGCAGGGCTAAAGTTCTGTGATTAAACATAAAACCCATTCCCAGGCATGAATATACTTGTGCCTCTGCATCAGCATGTTTTCCCCCTCGCTTCCCACCCCCTGGATGGAACAGTGGAGAGCAAGGAGGGAATATTATATGTAGGATTTTAATGGGCACTTAGTGTAAGTGATCAAAGAAGGAGCAAGTTGCTGGGCCAAAAGAATTCTTACTGCTTAGCTACCCATTCAGTCTGCCTGAATCTTTAAAAGGCACTTCCTTTGTAGCCTGAGTTAAGCTTTCCTTTCACATGAGCACTAGCAACTTGATTGTTTTTGAAATAACAGCTGAGATTTGTGCCTTCCCAGAAAATGCTGCAAGCTCTTCTTTAGGAGTCAGGCCCCATGGTTTGCAGCCCCACAGATTCCTTCACTAGGAAACTCCCATTTCCCTTTTTCCTTTTCAGACCAACTGAGAGGGAGCGGGCAGAACGGCACATCAAGGCCAAACTCCGAAGTATTATGATGAGCAAAGATCTGGAGAACGTAACCTCGAAAGAAGTAAGCAGCGCCTTCTGTGGACCTGTTTTGTGACCACCTCATTCCTTGCTTTGCCTGACAAACACGTCTGCAGTTGTCTTGCGCTGAGTCCCATCATGTGTCCATCTTGGCCAATGCCTGTCAGTCTAACTGTATTCAGTATCTTTCCCAGGGACAAGGCAGTGTTAACACTGGCCTCTTCGTTCCTCCGGAAGGTTTCCTATTCCGACACAGATCAAGCAATTGTCTTGCCATCTTTCTGCCCAGTTTTTAAATAAATAAATAAATAACCAATTATTATTATTAATTTCCCTCTATTTCTGAGGCTCATGCTGTTACCATTGCTTATGTAGCCAAAATGACTAACATAAAATAAAAAATGGATAAATGTTGCTGAACTCCCAGCTCCCACCAGCCCCAGCCGGGATGGCCAGGATTATTATTATTGTTACTATTATTATTAGAACTTATTATCCGCCCTTCACCCAAAGGTCCCAGGGTGGGTTACAACACTTTAAAAACATAATTAAGTAGTCAGGGATTATGGGTGTTTTGGGTCAACAACATTTGGAGGGCTACAGATCCCCCAGCCCTTGTGGGTAGAGGCTCCTGGGCTCTTGGGATCTCGCTCCCAGGCCATGCCGCTTCTCTGCATCCCAGAAGTCATGAATAGCACCCTGGTATCATTTCAAAAAGAAAAATGTGGGCCCGCCACTGAATTCCTTGCCTCAGTGGTACCAGGATGGGGTAGGTGAGCACCTAGGAGTTCTTCAGAAGGCATCTTTGCTAAAGGTAGGGGCTTCAGTGTCTCCCCCCCAATACAGATAATTCTGTTTAGATAGTTTGAGTCCGGAGGGTGACTCTTCTGCTTCCTTTTCCCGCTCATGACATTCTGATGTAGTTCTTGCTGCTGCGTTGATGATCTGTTGCCACAGCTGAGGGGCTTCTCTGGATCCTGCACTTAGCCTTGGTGCCCTGGGAGGCTCCTCCCTTTGGTGTCATCGGCAAGGTGGCCCAGAGATGGCGCTGTCTCAGTGGTTAAGAACGTCCCTCCCGAACAGCTCTGAAAACAGGAATTCACAGTTTACTAAAACCTCCCTATTTCTGCCTTGGAGCCTGAAGGTACTTCTCTTTGTGCCTCTGTGTGACAACCTCAGTTCTGGGCTATGTGGTACGTAAGCAGCTACCTTTGTCCATCTAGGCCAGGATTGGCCTCAGGAAGGAGCTCGTGGTACCTGATCCTCTGAACTGGAGATGCCACAGACTGAACGTGGGACTTCCTTCATGCCCAGCAGTGACACCCTTCACAGCTGGTCCCCCTTCAGGTGTGGTCCTCCTTGCTCACCTGAGCACTCTTTCCCCGTGTAGATTCGGAACGAGCTGGAGAAGCACATGAGCTGCAACTTGAAAGAGTTCAAAGAATTCATTGACAACGAGATGCTGCTTATCCTGGGACAGATGGACAAACCCTCCCTCATTTTCGACCATCTGTACTTGGTGAGTAGCCAAGCGAGTGAGCCCAGCTAGTGAGCATCTTCAGGATTCTGCTGTTACTGTGTATCTTGACTCTGGTGTGGTTCTTCCAGGGTTCTGAGTGGAATGCCTCCAATCTGGAGGAGCTCCGGGGCTCTGGGTGAGTACCATGCTTTCCAGCTGCTCAGTTAACGGGTGAAGTTGCCTGCAAGTAACTAGCAAACGTTTCTGGATCAAGGACTGGGAAAATCCCTGGTGCTGGTGCCTGAAAGACTGGGGGGAATGCATCACTTCTGAGCCATGCCAGCAACTGTGCATTTTATGCCGGCTTTTTAACATTTGATGCTGGTCCTTAGGAATTAGGTGTTTATTTTTCTACCTTTAGTTTGGGCTAAAACTTGGTATTCCTGGGGGTGAATGCCAAGCCTCAGTCAGCAGCATCTTTGCTGCAGTGTTGTGCTGACCAGGAAGCTTTGTTATCTTCCTGTAACATGCGTAATTGGTCCTGACCAAAACAGTTGAGGTTTTGCTGCATTGTAACCAGGGGTATGGAAGAACAAAGGAGGTAGCTGGGCAAAGATTGTGTCAGGAAGGAGGAGAGAGAGGCGGCAAAGTTGCTAGTTTGATTTTTAATGAGTGATTTAGGAGGCAGAGTTTGAGGGGGTGTCACTTTTCCTGTTATGGGGTGCTGGTGCTGGGAGAAACTGCACCTGCAGAACTTGAAAGGAAGCTGAGCACTTTGCCAGAGCTTGGAAGTAATTCTTTACAAACAACGAATGACTTGTAATTTATTACTTTTTTGAGGAACGAGTGGGTAATTTCGTTACATTTTGCTTGTAATTTTCCTTTTGTAACGAGGAGCAATGTCGTTACTTTTAAGCTGTAACTATAACGTTTCCAGCGTTACTTTGGGGCGTTGCTTGGTGGGGAGCAGGGGAAGTCTTCTGCTCCTCTGATTTGTGGATAAAAATGTGCTTCAAATTGGGCTCCCTCGTGCTCTCTGGGTGGGTAGGAGGTGACGAGGGAGGAGGTGGAGAGTGAGACGGGAGTGGAGTGGAGAAAACAAATGTTTAAAAATGGACGGGAGTGGAAGGAGAAAGGAGCCAGAGGGCAAGGAGGCAGCGGTAGAATGGACATGAAGAACTGGCTGTGGAGGTGAGAGACGACGACGTGTGTGTGTGTGTTTGGCGTGCAAAGCATGTGTGGCGCACAAACCTTTGAGCAGTGGCTTCTGCCTCCCTCCCCACTTCTCCTCTCTTACCAGCGGAGAGATGCGAGCAGAGCCAAAAGCACTCTTTTGAGCAAGGGGCAGGCAGAAGTTGCCGCAGTAAGCGGCCAGGGTCCTAAACAGCTCCTGCTTCCAGTTTTCTTTTCTGCCCTTCCTTTCTTCCTAACAAGCAGGATGCATCTTTGTCTTGTGAGAAAGATATTCCCTGGAAGCTCTTTTGTACAAATCCTCCTCCCTATGGCAAATGCAAAGAGTTCCAAACAAGCACTTGTCCAGGCGCTTCTTAAAAATGATTGTATAGCTGACTTACAGTACAATATTTTGCAAGTCTCTCTTTATGTTTAATGGAGCTTACTCCCAGGAAAATCAAATTGGGTATAGGATTGTACTAATTAGGCAAGATAAGGACTGATAAGGACAGCCTTGAAGCTGTACCAATTTGGGGGCGGGGAGAAAAAGTATGACAGTATAGTACAAGGGTGCATCAATCTGGTCAAGGCAAGTAAAATTTGATCCATATAATACAAGGATTAACCTGCAATCCAGTACATGTCTACTCAGAAGTAAGTTCCATTGGGTTTAATGGGACTTACTCCCAGGCAAGTATATATTGGAGTGGTCCCACTGAACCCAATAAAGCTTACTTCTGAGTAGATGTATTGGATTGCAGCTTTAGTTTCCTTTTGCAGCTATTGTAATTCTGCCTTCTGTAACTTCACAGCAGCCCTGTGAGGTAGGTTAGGCTGAGAGTTAGGGACTGGCCCAAGGCAGCAAATAAGCAAAAACAATGTTGAGTAAATATTTAAAATATGCTCAGAGTATTTTTGTTGCTCTTTGTCTAGGCTTTGTGTGGGGTTTTTATGTTTACTGGCTCATAACTTCTTTTTGCCTGAGAATGTCATATTTCATACACATGTTCTTTTTTTAAAAAAATTGCCCAAATTCTGTGGTTGGTTTTTTTTTTACTTGAGTTCTTTGCATGGTTTAGGGGTGGCTTTGCAGGACATCAGGCTGTTATGGACAGCTGTGGGGCAGGTAGAAATGAAATAGAGTAAGCCTTTTTTGTATGGCAATACAATTATGGGGAAAGCTGTTAACATTCTGTCTGTCAGACATCTTATTACTTGTGTGTACCCCCTCTGCAGATTTACTTTTGATTTGTGAAAGCATGACCTTTGCCATTCCCTCTCCCCGCTTATCTTTGCAACAACCCTGTGAGATAGATAGCTTAGGCTGAGACAATATATGTACATAAACAGCAGTTGATAATTGTAGTTGGTACAGCATTAATATAGTCCCTGAAATTCTGAAATGTATTCTGGTGGAGTCCAGTCCTATATATGTCTACTCCAAATTAAGCCTCATTGAGTTAAATGGATAAGTATATAGAATTACCTCTGAAAGGAATGTGCTGTCAGACATAGAATTTAAGAGACATACTTTTCTGGATTTGTTTGAAACAGGTGGGTAGGTGGGAAGGGAGTTGTGTTAATCTAATTGGGTCTTCAACATAGTGCCCTCCAGATGTTTGTTGGACTAAAACTCCCATCAGTCTCAGACAACATAACGATGCTGAAGTTGGTTCCTAGTTCCCAGTTCCTTATTTGCTTGAAAGTTAAAAACACTAAAAAAGAAGAAAAGTTCACGGCTACAGCAACTCCAAGCCAAAGTTAATATGTCTCTGAACCCCAACATATATGTTGGGGTACCCTGTATCATATATTTCCGTGATCTGGAGACTCTCCTCGTCAAGAATAACAACAAATTTATTCGGTCAAAATTATCAGGCTTCTGAAATGCTCATAAATGCATAATGATGTCATAACATCATAAAAAATAAGTAACTGGGTGTGCCCACCCCTCAGTCTGTTCTGGGCCAGGACAAATCATACGCCCCAGGAAAGGGGAGGGTGTCTTACAAGATGCCAGTACTTCCCACCTGGCTCTTAGTTTCTGCTGGGCGCAGGGCACTCATAAGGTCATCTACGCAGAACTAAAATAATGAAGAGTAAGTAGAGAAAAATATGTAATTTGGGGTGACCACTCCAAATTCTGCTGTGGGCCACGAAACATCATTCACATGAGCAAGGGGGGGGGAGCTGTCCTCAATGAGATGCCACTGCATCCTGCCTGGAATGGATTTTCTTGTGGACACATGAAACTGATATGTGCATCTATGCACTACAAGCAGTGTAGAATATATACAAGGAACTGCAGGTTCCAACCCCAAAACATGCTTTGGGCACTACCATGCATCCAAGTACAAACATCCGAATATGTAGAGGAAAGAAAATAAGAAACTGGAATGCCCATCCTAAAAGATGATTTGGGGCACCACGTATCATACTTTCATGCATCTGGGAGAGTGTGTTCTGTGAGATGCCAGCCATGCATACTTTAGAGTGTCATCTATGAAATTACATCTTCTTCAAGAAATCATTGTTTGTTGACCCTGCCACGAGTCCTGTCACCAACATCAATGGCTTTTAAAAATAATAATTGAGCTATAACAAAGTAAGTAACAAGGAAGACCAATACAAAAATTTTAAAAATCCGCATAGATCATAAGCACTGGCATAGCATAGAGGACACCCTATCATTTTCTGGGCTGTTTGATTTGTTTTGGCCCAGAGAAGATTTTCTGGTGAACACCCCCGGATATTTCTTCTTTTCTTCGCTTTTTGTCTCTTGGTCGTGCGTAGATGCCCTTATAAATACCCTCAATCCAACAGAAACTCTGGGCCAGGTGGGAAGCATTGGCATCTTGTAGAAGACATCCTCCCCTTTTCTGGGGTGTGTGATTTGTCCTGGCCCAGACCAGACTGTGGGGTGGGCACCCTCAGTTATTTTTTTCTGCATATTTTTGTCCATTTTGGTTGTGCATAGATGTCCTTATCCCTGCCCTGCGCCTAGCAAAGCTGTGGGGCAGGCAGGAAGCAGTGGCGTCTCATAGAGGACAGCTTCTCCTTTCTTGGGCTGTATGATTTGTCCTGGCCCAGAGCAGATTGTGGGTGGGCACCCCCAGTTACTTATTTTTTCCTGTGTGTTTTTGTCTATTTTGCTTTTGTGTAGATGTCCTTATCCGTGCCCTGCACTCAGCAGAAGCTCTGAGCCAGGTGGGAAGCACTAGCATATCATAGAGTACACTCCCTTTTTTCCTGGGGTCTATGATTTTTCCTGGCCCAGAGCAGATTTTGGGGTGGGCACTTCCTGTTACATTTTCCTTCATGTTTTTGTCTATTTTGGTGTTGTGTAGATACCCTTCTTCTTCTTCTTCCTCTTCCTCTTCCTCTTCTTCTTCTTCTTCTTCTTCTTCTTCTTCTATCGTGCCCTTCCTCCCAGCAGGTGCCCTGCACCCAGCAGAAGCTCTGGGCTACACAAGCAGCACTGGCATCTCACAGGGCACACCCTGTCATTTCCTTGGATGTATGATTTGTCCTGGCCCAGAGCAGATTTAGGGGTGGGCACCCTAGTTACTTTTTTTGTTTTTGTATGCTTTTATCTAATTTGGTTTTGTATAGATGTTCTTATCCGTGCCCTGCACCCAGCAGAAACTCTGGGCCAAATGGGAAGCAGTGGCACGTCATAGAGGACACCTTCCCCTTTCCTGGGGTGTATGAGTTGTCCTGGCCCAGAGCTGATTTTGGGGTGGGAACCCTCAGTTACTTATTTTTTATGATTTTATGACATCATTATGCATTTATGAGCCTGATAATTTTGATTGAATAAATTTATTGTTATTTTTGACAGGGAGAGTCCCCAGATCATAGCGATATATGATACAGGGTACCCCAACATATATTTTGGGGTTTAGAGACATGTTAACTTTCCTTTGGAGTTGCTGTAGCTGTGAACTTTAATTGTTTTTTAGTGTTTTGATCTTTCAAGCAAATAAGGAATTGGGAACCAACTTCAGCGTCGTAACAACATAACCAGTTATCAGGGATGATGGAAATTGTAGTCCTACAACATCTGGAGGGCACCATGTTGGCTATCCCTGGTCTGTAAGGCCCCACAAGTAACTTTTGTTGTTTGTTGCAATACATACAAGAACATAAGAAGAGCCTGCTGGATCCAACCAGTGGCCCATCTAGTCCAGCATCCTGTTCTCACAGTGGCCAATCAGATGCCCTAAAGGGAAGCCCAAAGGCAGGACCTGAGTGCGCAAGCAGCACTCTCCTATTTCCAGCACCTGATATTCAGAAGCATCCTGTTTCTGACAGTGGAAGTAGAACATGACCATCATTGCGAGGTGCCGCTGATAGCTTGATCCTCCATGGATTTGTCTAATCCTCTTTTAAAGCCACCCAAGCCGGTGCCCACCATTCCTTCTTGTGGTAGCAAATTCCATAGTTTCACTATATGCAGGAGAAGGGATGACATTTATTCTGGTGGATTACTTTTGATATGTGCATTTTCTGTTTACCTGCATTATGTCTCTTAAGTTCTACTTCTGACAGTTCAGTGGTGCATACATGTCCATCCAATGGGTTCAGTGGGACTTACTTCCTGGTAAGTATGTACAGGATTAAGTTACCTCTAAGTTACACTGTTGACAAAAAAAATTATAAAGGCAACTAGTAAAGTACTAAAGTTTGCATTTTTCTTTGATGATAGGGGATTGCTATGTTGATCAAAATGTGGCCATAGGCCAGATAGGCGACACAGAAATTAAAATTTATTATATTATTATTTATTATTTTAGTTGAAAGGGGAGGGCTGCTGTGGTGTTTTTTGCAGCACAACGCAGGCATGCCTTCAAGCGCCACAGTAGAATGCCTGTTCAGTACTGGTGGCAACGTAATGACTGTAGAAAGACATTCCTTGTCTGATGTGCCCTTTGAGCATCTTGTTCTTTTGAGACATGACAGAAATTTATTGTAAAAGTAACATTTCAAGTGTTAAATTTGATTTCAAGTGAATTATATGTGTGTTGAGGTATCTTCATTGCTGGGGGTGGGATGGGGGGGATGCGCGATTCTGTTATGCCATTCTGTTAATCTTATGGATAAAAAAAAATGTTTTACTACCCTCTGTGTGTGTGTGTGCTTATTTTTAATGTTGTTTTAGGCTACTTAGATGTGCAGCAGCCAAGGCCAGCACCTTGTAGGCAATTGTTTTTTAAAAAGTAACTGAAATGTAATTGTAGTGATTACTTTTGAGTAAAAGTAATCCGTTACTTTCAGAACAATTGCAGTTGTAACGGTAATTACTACTTTCTTGGGCCATGTAACTGTAACTATAAATTATTACTTTTTAAAAGTAATCTTCCAAGCTCTGCACTTTGCCAAAAACCAGTGTCTGAGCTCTGCAACTTTTGCACGAAACCTTCTGCATGCTCGGGGGGGGGGAGGCAGAGAATGATCCAGAGTGCATTACATGTGAGATCCTGGTCACTTCACCTATGAAATAAGATTAAATGCACATTTTCTTTCCTGTGTAAAGTGTTCCTGACGCTGGTCTGCACAGTGAAGACTCCACAGAAATGATATTCAGCAGGGGAGATTTGTTAAGTCAGGTGCAATCTCTGAAGTGGGTTTGTAAGGTTTCGCTTAGTGGTATTTAGGATTAACTGAAACACAAGCTGCTAGCCCTCCAAATGGCATCGAACTACAAAGAGCTGAGTGCTCTGGCTCCAGTCATTCATGGTTGCCTGGGCAGCTGCTGCAGCAAGATTCTTACTGAGCTCTGGGCCTAGTTTATTCTTCACAGCCAGGTGCCCTCCAGATGTTTTGGACTATAACTCCCACCGGCCCCAATATCATACAGTCGTGCTGGCTGGGACTGCTGCAAATTGTAGTCCAAAGCATCTAGAGCAGCCTTTCCCAACCAGTGTGCCTCCAGATGCTGTTGGACCACAACTCCCATCAGCCTCAGCCAGCATTGCCAATGGTCAGGAAAGATGGGAATTGTGGTCCAACAACATCTGGAGGCACACTGGTTGGGAAAGGCTGATCTAGAGGGTACTAGGTCATGGAAGACTGGCTTAGTGGAACGGGCTTTGTTTTGTCGTCTTGTGAGAGGTAGGGTAGCGAGACCAGTGAGGAATTGTGGGAGCCATCCGCCAGGTACTTTGGCTCTGGGCCTGTTTCACAGAGGCTTTACTTTGCTCCTGAGTAACTTTTGTTCATTTCGGTTGAGCTTTTGCAGGAGAAATGGTCCAGCTCTCAAACGACAGTGTGGAAAGCCTGGGCTGTTGTGTGGGCTTACTCTGCCAAAGTGCAGGAAACACGTGCAACATGTTGTGGTGGTACAGAATTCACCTTTCTGAGGAGTTTGGCTTTTATTTTAAAAAAATGAATGAGTGGTTTCTTGCCCTTATGGCTGCTGAAAATTGCTTGAATGTGTCTGGGCAATGCCTGCTGGAATAACAATTGCCAAAGGGTAGCTGATCAAGGGTTCTAGATCTCCCAGGAGAGCATCAAGGTGCAACATAGTTCCCTGTCCTACCCCATAATGAGCAAAACAAGAATATATTATGCAAATAAGAAAAATGGCAGAATAAATTATGCAAATAAGGGCGAAACAGGCAAATGTTTGCATATGCCATATAGGCCACAGAGCTGAGATTTTCCTGGCGCAGAATTTCCTCTTTTTTTAGCGCAGAATGGCTATAGGTCTGGCAATGGCCTTGTTCCAGGGAGGGGTTTATTTATTTATTTATTTATTATTAAACTGGTATACCACCCCATAGCCAAAGCTCTCTGGGCGGTTTACAATAACTAAAAACAAATACAATTTAAAATACATCTTTTAAAAAACAATTTAAAACACAATTAAAAAATTTAAAACAATATAGAACACATGCTAAAATGCCTGGGAGAAGAGGAAAGTCTTCACCTGGCACCGAAAAGATAACAGTGTTGGCGCCAGGCACACCTCGTCAGGAAAATCATTCCATAATTTGGGGGCCGCCACTGAGAAGGCCCTCTCCCTTGTTGCCATTCTCCAAGCTTCCCTTGGAGTAGGCACCCGGAGGAGGGCCTTTGATCTTGAACGTAGTGTACGGGGGGGTTCGTATCAGGAGAGGCGTTCCATCAGGTATTGTGGTCCCAAGCCGTGGAAAGAGATGCTGTTGTTTCCCCCTCCACCCCCCGCCCTCCTTAAGACCACAATCTGTTTCATCCTTACAGCGTTGACTACATCTTAAACGTCACAAGGGAGATCGATAATTTCTTCCCTGGCTTGTTTGCGTATCACAACATCAGAGTCTATGACGAAGAAACGACAGACCTCCTTGCCCACTGGAACGAGGCCTACCATTTTATAAACAAAGCCAAGTAAGCTGATCGGCAGAAGCAACATTTTTACCGTATGCCTGTCTATGGGAGCGGTGAGGGAATCCTGTTCTGGATGCTGAGAGAGCCTCACTGTGGTCCATCTAGCTCTGCCTGCATCAGGAGGGCAGCCAGATGTGCCAGAGAAGCTTACAAGAAAGGCAAGACGGCAATAGTCATTCTTCGATAGTGGTTTCCCCTGATCTGGAAATCAGAGTTATCCTGTTGCTGGATATGGAGATTCCATTCCTAACTCTTTTGGCTGGTAATATTTAGCCCTCATATGGCACTTAGGAACGTCCCGGCTCCTTTCTATACATTATCTCAGTAATTCTTACAAAACCTTTGTAAGGTAGGTCAGCGGTCTCACTCCCGTATTGCGTATGGCAGACCCAACTGTTTCCTGGGCAGCCCTCAGCTGTTAGGGCTACACCAGCATTCAGTCCCTGTGATAGCTGCCAACCGGCCTGTCCCCTAGATCACTTATGGCAGTGGCTTGGGAAGAGTTTCACGTTAACGATTTGGAGCCAGATGAGACCTGTTGGCTGTACATAGTGCCTTCCAACCCTCTGCATAGTTCGTTCTCACCCCTGCCCTGTAAGGAATGTCCACATAGTCCCCACTTACAGAGTTGGAGAGAGATGGATCTGCCTTAACTGCCTGCCTTAATTCAGGTCTGGCCCCTGCTTTTATCTGCTCGGCAGGGCTTCATGCTAGTGGTTGTTGTTACGACCCCCCTGCAGTGTTGTTGAGCAGGGGAAGTAGCTTTGCCTCTGCTTTTTAAAGACGTGCTTGCTTAACAATCTTTGTTCACAGCAGCTTTGAAGTATCCCAGCTTGTGCTGGAGCTGAGCCCTGTAGAACCAAGAGCAAGCGTCCCTCCCGCCCAAGAGCTGCCACTCTTCTCCCTCCCCCCTGCAGGAAGAACCACTCCAAGTGCCTGGTCCACTGCAAAATGGGCGTGAGCCGCTCTGCATCAACAGTCATTGCTTACGCCATGAAGGAATTCAGCTGGTCCTTGGAGAAAGCGTACAGTTATGTGCAGCAGAAGCGCAGCATTGCCAGGCCGAACTCTGGCTTCATGAGGCAGCTCCTGGAATACGAAGGCATTTTGGATGCCAGGTAAGGCAGCCCTTGTGGAGAAAAGCTGGGGTGGGGGGTGAGGGAAGGGCTGGCCCTATCCTGCCCCGTTCCTCTGAAATGGTGGTGCTCAGAACGCATCTACACATTCAGAAAAAACAGCTGGTGTAGCCTTCAGGGATTGTACCGCTCAAAAATGCTAAAGAGCTTCACTGGTGACCGGTCCGTTTCTGAGTTTGACTCAACGTTTTGACATTCAGGTCCTGTGCAGTTTGGGGCCTGAGTGTCTAAAATGAATCCCTGACCTGTTACACGTGCATGTGGGAATTCCTGCGTGTGTCCAGCCCACGTGTGACCCCACGGACACATACTTTGCATGAAGGAGCAACGCAAGCAAGGCCAGTGGGCTCCACTGTAATGGACCAAGGGGGTGCCCTGCCCACAGGCTCTGACCTAACAGTTCCCCACATCAAGCGATGTGTACTTTGAAGTCAACTAGTGCAGCACCTCTGCTGTGCTGAGCTTGTGAGGCAGGGGGCAACCCCAGAGAGGCCCTTACCTGGCACTTGGTTTCCTACCTTTCCTGGTGCCGGGCAAAGATCTCTTTTAATTCTCCTGGGCATTTTAAGTTTTTATGCTATGCTTGTGATTCATTCTAATCTGCTGCTTTTAATTTTTAGTTGCTGTCTTCATTCTGATTTTGCGTTGTGGTTTGTTCTTACATTTTAATTATTCTCTTCTTCCTTGTAAATGCCCCTGGAGATAGGATTGAAGGGCAGTATAAAAATACTGTAATAATCACTCCTTCTAATAGTAAACTCAGGTGTGGAGTGCTCACAGAAATAGAGTCAAGAGGGAGGTGTTAACATGCTTGGGGGAACCCTGAGGTTTGTAGTTTTTTTTTACAAAAAGGAAAAAAACACAAGCAATTTAGCAAATAATCCCCCCCAAAAAACCCAGCCACAGAACACTGAATGGTGTGTGTGTGAGAGAGAGGGAGAGGGAGAGTATTGAAGGGTAGAATACAAAATAAAAGGTGGAATATAGATCTCATGTTTGAACATTGTCTTGAGCATAAAATGGAGAAAAAGCACACTTTCCCTGAGGGAAATGGTTGGGCTGTCACCCTTCTCCCCAATGTGCTACCTTTCCATGGGTAAAGATTTTGGGACAGGCAAGTGACATCCCATTACTCTCTCTCTCTCTCTCTCTCTCTCTCTCTCTCTCTCTCTCTCTCTCTCTCTCACACACACACACACACACACACACACACACACACACACACACACCCTTCTCAGTGCAAGTCCCAACACAACTGCACTAAATGCTATTCTGAGGAACTGGGTTTTTTAAAAAAAGAACACTGTGCATAGCTTCTTAGTTTCAAACTAGATGGTAAAACATTTTTCAGCATCTGAAACCTTTTGCAGGATAGAGGCTGTTACTGGGTACACAGTTGTGACTAGCAGGGAAACCAGGTGCGAGATTTGAACTGTGGACCTATGGCTTAGTGGTAAAGCATGTGCTTTGCATGCAGAATGCTCCAGGTGCAGGCCCCAGCATCTCAGTCTTGGGCTAGGAAAGACCCCTGCTGGAGTCCTTGGAGAGCCCCTTCCAGTCAGTGTAGACAATGCTAAGGGGTGACTGATCAGTGGTCTGACGTGATCTAGAGTACCTTCCTGTGTTCACCTTCTCAGCCAGGGGCTTCCTAGAAGTCTGCTTGTTCTCTTAGTTTGGGTGCTACAATAGCTGCAGATCAGTTGTCAAAGATTATGGTTTCGATCTAGCAGAGACAGGGCTGTGGAGTCGGTATGTCAAACCTTTGACTCCTCTATTTTTCTACTCTCTGACTCTGATTCCTTCATAAATGGCAAATTTTATCTTGGAGTTGGAGTCAGTACATTTCTTCCGACTCCACCCAAAATTGCTTCTGACTCCGACTCCA
The DNA here is from genome assembly GCF_030035675.1 of Rhineura floridana. Taxonomy (NCBI): domain Eukaryota; kingdom Metazoa; phylum Chordata; class Lepidosauria; order Squamata; family Rhineuridae; genus Rhineura; species Rhineura floridana. The sequence continues at coordinate 3,428,672 of NC_084498.1, forward strand.
TAGCCCTGAGCAGAGACTACTCTTCGTACCTAACTAAGCAGCTGGAGAAATTCACATCTGCTGGGCCTTGTCCGTTAGTGAATTTGGATGGCTACATGACTAGTTTGCTATCCCTACAAATCTACTTTGCCTCACTGCGGTGCGGGGACCATTCCTGTGACAGCAGGAGGTGGTTGTGGCCCTCTGGTTTGCCGGTTTTCCCTCTCATAGTGTGGTTTTGCCTTCGCCATGCAGAGTTCTCATCAGGAGGATGACTATAAACTGCTGTCTCAGGCCCAGCAACGGTTGTGGTCCCTGCTGGCTGCCCGCGTGCTAAGCATGTCTGGTCACTGGAGAAGCTTCCCTGTAAATCGCTGCTGGGGGAAATGGTTGTCTCGGCACACTTCCCTGCTAAGAAACCAACTTTTCTTGCATGTTTCTTGTAGCATTACAATGTCATAATGATGAGGCCGCTGTGGGTGCTGGAATGGAGGAACCAAATGGCACCTGGTCCAAGCTGAGCTAGCGGAGGTGGGTTCACTGTATCACCTCTCCCTCTGCTGCAAGCCAGGTGGGATAGCTGACGGTGAAGGCAGGCCAGTGGGAGAGGTCACGCCAAATGACAGTCCATGCTTGGCCAGTGGTTTGTTCTCTTGGGTTACCTGTGGCACTTGATGACTGTCTCTCTTTTGGCCGAGTGGATCACTAGCTGCATTCCTTCTGCACTTGTTGCTGTATTGGTTTTCCACCAGTGCTTGTTCCTGTGCGGAAGGAAAACAGAACATGAAATTGCATTCCATCCCTTGATACTTTTCCTACTTCCCCCTGTCTTAGATTGTTAACACTTTGGGGCAGGCCCTTACCTCTTGCAGATGCTGCTCTCTAAAGTGTTATGTGCAGTGATAATATATAATAATAATAATAATAGTAATAATAATAATAATAATAATAATAAAATTTATTTATGAGTCGCCTATCTGGCCGAATTAACGGCCACTCTAGGCGACGTACAATAATACAATAAATACAATATAAAATAGATAAAACCATCAATCATCTAACCCACTCTTCCAGTTGCTAACATGTTAACAGCTAACCCATCCCAGAAATCCTATAGGCCTGCCTGAATAGCTTGGTCTTCAAGGCTCGGCAGAAACCAATTAAGGAGGGGGCATGATGAAGATCAAACGGGAGGAAATTCCAGAGGGTGGGGGCCACAATTGAAAATGCCCTCTCTCTGGTCCGTACTAGCCTTGCTGTTTTAGTTGGTGGAACCGAGAGGAGGTCCTGTGTGGCTGATCTCGTCAGGCGGCATAATTGGTGATGCTGGAGGCGCTCCTTCAGATAAACTGGGCCGAAACCATATAGGGCTTTAAAGGTCAAGACCAACACCTTGAATTGGGCCCGGTAAACAATTGGCAGCCAGTGTAGATCTACTAACACCGGAGTGATGTGATCACGACGACGGCTGTTCTTAATCAGCCATGCCGCCGCATTCTGTACCAATTGTAATTTCCGGACCGTTTTCAAGGGTAGCCCCACGTAGAGCACATTACAGTAGTCTAAGCGAGAGGAGACCAGGGCATGTATCACATATATACTAATTATTAATACTAATAATGCCCCTTCAGAACTAACTGGTGCTGTTGGCCTTTACTCATGCAAATGTGACCAGGGTATTTTTTACAAGTAGCTGGAACAAGACCCAAGAGTCGCCATCCGCAGTGAGAAATGCGTGTCGAAATTTCTCTCTATTGAGATGCGTAGCAAAGTTGCGTAGCGCTGTGGAACAGAGAGTATTGAGCGAGCTGTGTGTGTGTGTTTGAATCTTTGCTAAGATTCTACCTTCCCTGCAAATTAGTCAGACAGAGACTTTAAGCTTTAAAATAAGAAACAACTACTTTATTCTGGAAGTACATGCTTGATAGGAAAGAGTTCTATATCTAGCTTAACTGGCTATACTGGAGCAGCAAGCACTGGTCCCAGTACTCGCCCTCATCCTGGTTGAGAGGAGAGACAAAGAGAAGATGTCTGCTCCCCTCTCGAGAGAAAGAGAACACAGAGAGAGGCGGGAAGGAACTGGGATTCAACATTCCTTTGCTTATCAGCCTAGCAGGAAGGGAAGAGATGGCAGGATCAAAGGGATAGGTATAGCCTCAACCAGCAAGAGGTCTAGCTCTCTCTAGCTACCCTTATTAACCCCATGCAGCCTCAACCCACCAAGTTGGAGTTGAACCTCATACATTCCAACACCCCTTCTCAACGAGAACCTGGTTTATTCTACAAGGTACATCTTGCCTCGTCGTTTCTGGTGTCGGACTTTGCCCAATGGTTTGGTCAAAGCATCAGCTGTCATCTCTTCTGTTGGACAGTAGGTCATCTCTAGAAGTCCTTTCTCTCTTATGTCCTTCAGGTAGTGGAACTTCACATCAATGTGCTTCATGTGAGAACTTTGCCCTTCTGATTCCACGAGTCTTATGCAGGCTTGATTGTCCTCAAGTATTCTGATAGGCTCTGGTTCAGATACGCCCAAGTCTCCCAGAAGCTTGCGTAGCCACAGCATTTCCTTGCATGCCTCATCAGCTAATACGTACTCAGCCTCAGTAGATGAATGTACTACAGTCTCTTGCTTTCGACTTGTCCAGCAGATAAGTGACTGCCCATAGTAGAACAAGTTTCCACTGGTTGACTTACGATCTTTGGTGTCTCCAGCCCAGTCAGCATCAGCATATCCTAGAAGCTTAGGATCTCAAGTAGCTGATAGCTTTAGTTTCAAGTTTGCAGTGCCCTTCAGATATCTTGCCACTCTCTTGACTGCTTCCCAGTCTTTCTTGGTTGGCAAGCTGGTTTTTCTGCAAAGGTATCCCACTCCTACCGCCACATCTGGTCTGGTTATTGTGCTGATGTATAGGCGTTTCCCTATAGCTTGTCTGCACCTTTTGTTGTTTTCCCAGGGTTGATTGTTCTGGTCTGGTTTCAAGCATCCTACTTCCATTGGTGTAGGTGCTGGATGTGCATCCTTCAGTCCTAGACTCTCAAGTAGGTCTTGAATCGTTTGTTTTTGGTTTAGAAGAAAGGATCCATCGCCCTCTCTTTCAATTTGTATGCCAAGGTAGTATGTGATGTCACCTAGATATTTCACTTCAACTTCCTTGCTTAGATTATTTACTAACTCTTGCTTGTGGATTCTCATAAGCCAATAGTAAATGATCTGCATAGATCAAAATATAAGTCCATTTGTTGTTCTTGAATCTGCTATAGAGGCATTTGTCTGCTTCGCCTCTTTTATAGCCTTGTTTCAAGAGCATTTGGTTCAGTTTGTCATTCCATGCTCTAGCAGCTTGTTTTATTTCTAGTTGCTCTACTTGCATCTTCTTGTTGGCAGCGACACTCAGGAGTGTCCTGATTGTTGTATGCTTGACTACAGCTTCAGTATCTTTCCAGGTCTCTGGCTCTGGAAGTTCACCAGCTCTTGCCAGGTAGGACAGTCTCAGTGGAGGTACACCTCTGTTGGTGTGGTTAGAGCGTCTTGGTACAGGACTCTCTGCTGCCCCTTCTGGCTGTGCAGGTTGCCCTTTTTGCTCTGATTCCTCACTGTCCTCCAGTGCTGGCATGTTGCTGTAATCTGTAGTACGGTATGGTATTTCTACTTTATCTTCTTCACTGTTGTGGTCTTGGGATGGTGCGCCTTCTGGTTGGAATGCACCGTGACCTTCATCAAAGTAGACAGCTCTTTGGATTTCAACCCTTTCTGTTTTGGGATTTAGGATTCTGTATCCCTTTTGTTTTGAAGAATATCCAACGAAGATTCCTTCCTTTGTAGTGTTGTCCAATTTGGTTCTCTTCTGGTGTGGAATGTGACCATACACTTTTGATCCAAACACCTTTATATGAGCCAAACTGGGTATGCGCCCATACCATAATTCGAATGGAGTCTTCTTGCCATTCACCTTTGTTGGCAAACGATTTTGTAGATAGGTGGAAGTATACACTGCCTCTCCCCAATGCTTCTGTGGGAGACTGGCATCCTCCAGCATGGATCTCACCATCTCAATAACGGTTCTGAATTTTCTCTCCAAGACTCCGTTCTGTTCTGGGTTGTGGGGTACAGTGGTTTGATGCTCAATCCCATTTTCAAGCAGAAACTGCTTGGTAGCATGTGACATGTACTCTCCCCCATTATCAGAACGTATAATCTGTGGTTTTCTCTGAAATTTAGTGGTCACCATTGCCACATATTCTCTGAGTTTCTGAAGCATTTGCCCCTTCTCCTTCAACATATATGTCACAGTGAATCTTGAATAATCATCAATAAAACTCACAATATATTTGTTTCCACCAGTTGAAGTGATTGGCATTTCACAAATGTCACTGTGAATCAACTCTAGGGGCACTTAGTCGTCCTTTCACTCTGCTCAGGAAACCTTGGTCTCGTCCCTTTAGCTTTAACACAGCAAGTACATGTCCCCTTTTCTTGGCAGGGTTCAACTTTCACGCCTCTTACTAAATTATTATTTTGAAGGGTATTTATCTTTGCAATGTCTCTATGCCTTAATCTCCGATGCCATAAATGTAAACAAGACTTGTTACAGCATTCTTTCACAACATTAACTTGTGGACTTTCCTGATCCACTTCATACATGCCTTTTCGCTTGGTAGCTATGCATAAAATTTCACCATCTCTACAAATTATGCAAGAATCTTGTTCAAATAGCACTTTGCATCCATTGTTTGTAGCTTCACTAACAGACACTAGGTTGTTTGAGATCCCTGGGGTCCAGAGCGCATTCCTGAGATAAATTTCCTCAGTGCCGCTTGGAGTCTGGCAAAACAGCTTAGCATCTCCCCGCGCCTTTATGGGCAGGACTCTCGAGTCAGCCATTCTAACTGTGCATATGGGGTTAAATCTTCAAACAATTTTTTTTCTTTTATTAGATGAGCACTTGCTCCTGAATCAATAAAGAATTTATTGTCATAATATTTTTCAACATGAGTTACTTGAAAGCCTTTTGCACTTTTCTTTTCTGTCCCTTTAAATTCTTTATTTCTTTCAGGCTTCCCTTTCTTATCACATTGGTCTTTAAGGTGTTTTTCTGAATTGCATAGATAGCAACGCTTGGCTTTCACACCTTTGGATTCCCTTTGTTCCCGAAATCTGCATCTTACTGCCTGTCGGCTAGAAGCTTGGCCAGTTTGTTTACTTAGGAAAGAGGAGAGCTGTAACTGCTCTCTCACTTCTGAAATAATCTCGTGTAGAGTTTTGTTTTGTTGTTGCATTATAAATACAAAAGTCTCCATATAATTTGGAATAGAATCCAGAAATAATGCAACCTGTACATTTTGGTCCAGCTGCGTTCCCTTGGATTAACACCATAAATTTAGTAAGATGTTCCTCAAAAGAACCATCCCTCATTTACAGATTAATAAGACTTCTTAACATTGCAATCAGATGTCCTGGCTTTTCGGGTTACGATGGGATTCAAGAGTTTTCCACATCTCTCTGGCATTTTTACTATTCATAATCAAAGGAATCTGCGCATTACTCACACATTTAATGATGAGGTCTTGTACCGTTTCATCCTTCTCAGTCCAAAGTCTTTGTTCCTCCTGAGAAGCAACTTCTCCTGGTTCCGATCCTGTAATAACTTCTAACAGCTTCTGTTGCTTTAGATGTTTCTTCATGCGAAACTCCCAGAGTTTCCACTCTCTGGGCTTGAGTTTCTCCAGACCTAGCCGCTCCGTCACACTGGCCATCCTGAAGTAAAAGCCTCAACTCTTCACTGACTAAAAACTCTGAAGGTCTCTATTTTAGCTTCCTTGATTCAAACACAATTGCTCCTTTAATTGCTCAAATCTCCATTTGCATGGCTGGGCCCATAACCTGACGGAATTTGCTCTCTATTGAGAGGCGTAGCAAAATTGCGAAGCGCTGCGGAATGGAGAGTATTGAGCGAGCTGTGTGTGTGTGTTTGAATCTTTGCTAAGATTCTACCTTCCCTGCAAATTAGTCAGACAGAGACTTTAAGCTTTAAAATAAGAAACTACTTTATTCTGGAAGTACATGCTTGATAGGAAAGAGTTCTATATCTAGCTTAACTGGCTATGCTGGAGCAAAGAGCACTGGTCCCAGTACTCACCCTCATCCTGGTTGAGAGGAGAGACAGAGAAGATGTCTGCTCCCCTCTCAAGAGAAAGAGAACACAGAGAGAGGCGGGAAGGAACTGAGATCAAACATCCTGTTGCTTATCAGTCTAGCAGGAAGGGAAGAGACAGCAGGATCAAAGGGATAGGTATAGCCTCAACCAGCAAGAGGTCTAGCTCTCTCTAGCTACCCTTATTAACCCCATGCAGCCTCAACCCACCAAGTTGGAGTTGAACCTCATACATTCCAACAATGTGTTTAATCAATGCTTTCTCTTTCTTCCCCATAGCAAGCAGCGTCATAACAAGCTATGGAAGCAGCAGCCTGAAGACAGCCTCCCCCAGAACTCGGACAGTTCCGGTGGGCCAAGCGACTACTTGCTTGACAGCCTTGATGTTGACCTGGACCCTCCTTGCCAGTCCAGCTGCGCAGACCCCCGAGTAAGCCAGGAAGCTGTGGGCTTTCATTATTGCTTCAGACGACTCTCCGATTCCTTGCCTGGGAACAGGGAATCATTTTTCCAGGTGGCGGACCGGGAGAGAGATTTGCTTCTGGAGGAGGCCGATTCGGCAATAACAGGACTGCCTTTTCTGGAGTTCGTCGACAAGTCCGAAGTAGAAAAGCTGAAGGGCAAGGAGAAAGCAGAAGTCTCTGGCCTTGGTGAGAAAACCGCTAAGAGGAATCCCGAGGTCAGTCTCCTGAAGGATGGAGCTGTGCCCAGGCTTGCTGTCCCTGAAGAGCGAAGCCCCGGAGGGGAGGAGAAGCCCACGGAGAGGTGGAAACGGCGCTCGTCTGTGCAGGAGGAGGGCAGGTTGAACGCTGAGAACCTGAACAACAACAACAGCAAGAGGAGCTGCCCTGAGGATTTTGAGGTGTGTATTTGACTGAACTGTGGATCTCGGTTTAGCACATCATTGTGTGTCTATGTGTGGGAGAAAGAAAGAGGGAGACACTGCCTGTCTGTGCTCAGCTCGTATTCCCATAACCAAAGGCAAATCATGGCAGGTACTCTTGTTTGGGGTCCTTCAGGAGGTTGCACCTTAACATCCGGGCTGTTCACCCTCTCCATGCATTCATGTTGTCCCCAAAAGGAGGGGGTGGTATTCAGTGCTAGTCCTACTCAAAGTAGACCCACTGAAGTTAACAGGCATGAGGGTTTAGACCAGGAAAGAGGAACCTTTGGTCCTCCAGACGTTGCTGAACTACAACCCCCATCAGACCTTTCAAACATGGCCAATGGCCAAGGATGATGGGAGTTGCAGTTCAGCAACATCTGGAGGGCCAAAGGTTCCCCACACCTGGTTCAGATTAACAGAGCTCACTACCCCCACCCCCTTTTGTCTTCTGTGGGAATTGAGCAAAACCAGCTCTACCAAATGTATCTAACACACTCTATTGCCAACAACCATTAGTGCACTTCAGAGTTTTGTAGCTCACCTGACGCAGGTTGGTTTGTGCACTGGGCCTCTTCTCCAGACAAACGGATTATGCTCTGTTCCTCAGGTACAAGCTGTGGAAAAGTGTCTGCGTGTAAGAGTAGGAGGGCATGAGAAAGAAAGCTTATTTGCATCCACTCTGATTGAGAATGCAACAGGGACAGAGGCAAAACTGAAAGAGCTGTTTGCGTGACTGTGGCCCTGGAGCAGTGAAAAGACTTTCTCGTGGGGCTTTCTGAATCAGAAGACCCTGCCCCACCCAGCTGCCTGACGGCTCTTTTGTTTTTTGCCCAAGCCAGGTGCAGTGGGAGACCAGCAGCTGAGGAAATCTCCCATAAAGCTGACAAAGGCTGCTATTTCTGTGACCGCAGCTTCACTGAGGAAGCTCTCTGTGGTTTTTGTCTAGTGGGAAGGAGGAAATCCTGACTCAGAGGGAGGAAGTTAGATGCTTTGACGTTGGTTTTCCCCACCACTGTGACCAGCCTGTTTTCAGTAGCTATGCCAGCGAGAGGCCTCTCAGAGAATCGTTCTTTAAAAGAGCAAGTTTCTCCTAATGTCTGTTGCCCTTCTAGTGCTTTGCACCTCTCCTAATAACCAGAGAGGGACAACAGGAAACGTCGTGTTTTCATAGGGAGGACAAAGCTGAAGAATTACGACTTGCTGAGGTGGGCTTGGCTTGTGAACCTGGTTTCCCTGAACAGTTCTCTCTCCAGAGTTCCCTATAGGTGGTGCTATCACCAAGATTTCCACCTCGGATTCATGAAATCAAACCCTCAAACCATGAAAAAGTTATGATAATTTCTTACTAAACTTACATAGCACTTCTAAATTTTGCTAGGTGGTTTGTAATCTTAGATTGCATTTGCCCACACAAGACGTTATGCCCGAGGTAGTTCCCAGAAGGGGAAAGGATTTTGAGACCATCTTAATGTCTTAGAAAGAGCCCTTCAAGGAGTCCCGGACCCAAGTAATAGTCCTGGTCTAATCCAAACACCATGCGAAACGAATGCAACACTTATAGTCAAGACACGTAGGCACCCCACGAAGGCCTTAGTACCTTCCTCCTATAATGCCAAATCCGACCTTACATCCTTGCTCTGGATGAAAATGAGGTGGCTCGATCCAGACGAAGAGGGGTCTCCTCAGAAAACAGGAGTATATTCAACTCACCCACCTTATCCCCTCAAGCCAATATTATTGAATGTCAGTAGACTTGACCCAATTTTGGAGGTAATTGCTTCATTTGAGGCAGATTCTGGGTCCATATGTTGTCCAGCTGTAAGGGAAAACACATCGCCTATTCATCCAGATCCAGTCTGACAAATAGTTGGTCACCTTAACTCCTATCTATTGTTTCTATCATGGAACATTTCAGGATGGAAGAGTAAAGCTTCAGACCTGGCTTTTTTGAAGTATATAAAAAAATACGACATTATCGTTCTCCAAGAGACTTGGCTGGGGGAAGGCCCAGACTTAAATGGTTTTACAACCTACTCACTCGAAGCCACTCCTAGTTCTAAGGGGGGTCGCTCCAAGGGTGGTTTGTCCATCCTCATCTCTACTAACTTACAAGCTTCTATCATCAAACCCGACCCTCTGGAAAAATTGGCAATATCCTTGGTCATTAAATTCGATTGGGCATGTCTACTGCTTGTTAACGTTTATTCTGCTCCCTGTCACAAGAAAATATCAGTGAAGGCTCTCACGATAAAATTAGAAGAATATGTTGACAAATTAATAACTTCATACCCTGAAGCTCTGATGGTCTTAGCGGGGGACTTAAATGCCAGAATAGGTCCGAGTGACGAGGTTCTTTTCTCGCGCTTCAGAGAGACACAGCCGTCAAATGAGCTCCCCTTGGGTATACCAGATAGATACTCGAAAGACAGAGGCTATAATTATGCCGGCTTATGCCTTATGCAGATGTTGAATAACACGAACTTGGTCTTGGCTAATGGTCGCGCAACAGGAGATAGCTATGGCGAATTTACGTTCTTATCGGGCGTCGGAACATCGACCATTGACTATTTTGCGGTTCCTTACGACCTATATCATGCAGTTTTATTGTGTACAGTTGATAATCGCCCTGAAAGTGATCATCTTCCTTTAGCCCTCTATCTGCACTGTGGCAATCATCCAGCGCACCTCAAACAGGAACTAACTCTGAACGAAGAGTTCGAACTACGTTCAACCCGCATTAAGTGGTCGTGTGGGTTAGACAAGGACTTGAAAGGCACACTAAACTTGGATAGATGTCTTGATCTTCGCAAGGCTATAACAACTGCGACTTCTCTGAAAGTTGCCCTCGAGTCCTTTCACCAACTGATCTCGGCTCTACAGAATGATTTAATTCCTAAACCACGGAGCAAAACTTCTTTCCCTGGTTGTAAATCTAAAACCTGGTTTGACCAGGAATGTGTTGATTTAAAAAAACGGATTCTTGCAAAATATAAAATATACAGAGAAAAAAATGCTCAGTCCCTGCTTACAGAATGCCTGGAACTGAAGAAATCCTACAAGCACTTAATAGCAAGGAAAAAAACTCTAGCCCAAAAGGAAAGCTGGCAGTGTCTGTTAGAAGCCTCCAGACTAAAGAACTCAGGCACTTTTTGGAAACTGGTGGCCAGAGGATGGCCTGAATCGTCAATTAACTTGGACTATTATATCTCAGCCAACACCTGGGAATCTCACTTTAGAAAAATATACGCCTGCGAACAGTCAAGGCACCAAAGGCCTAATTTTGATATACATGAATACCCAGAGTGGCCACCAGTCACTGTGAGGGAAGTTTCCAACCTTATTGACAATCTTAAGGCGGGTAAGGCCCCAGGGGCTGATAACATACCTGCGGAGGTATTTAAATCCAATGTAGATTGGTGGGCACCAACTCTCGCCTCTCTATTCACAATCATCGACCGCTCGGCCTGTATTCCGGAGGACTGGAGTCTCGCCATAATGATTCCTATTTATAAAAAAGGTTCACGATCTGACCCGTCCAACTATAGACCCATCAGCCTCCTTAACATCGTCAGCAAGCTGTATGCTTGCCACTTATTTGAGAAACTGCTAGTCTGGTTAGAACAAGACTGTATCCTGGCCGATGAACAGGCAGGCTTTAGAGCGGACCGCTCGACTATGGACCATGGCTTAGTACGCCAGCACTTGGCAGAAAAATACATGACTAAGACAGGGGGAGCCCTGTACTCGGCCTTTATAGACCTCAAATCAGCGTTCGACCTTATTCCTAGAGACAGGCTCTGGGTGAAGCTTGAGTCCATTAGTATTGATAGGCGTCTTCTCCTACTTGTCCGCAGTTTATATGATAATAGCTATGTTCGAATAAGATGTAACAGCGCGGGTCAGTTATCTAATCCAATTTCTACCTTTAGGGGAGTCAAGCAAGGATGCATTCTAGCCCCCACCTTGTTTACCTTTTATATCAACTCCCTGGTTAAAAACCTGACTCTGGCCCGCTTTCACCAGCCTAGATTGGCCCAGAGACCTCTATCCATCCTCCTGTACGCTGGCGATGTAGTTCTCTTATCACTAACATACATTGGGTTAAGACGGTTGTTAAGTACCTTCGCTTGTTACTGAAAAAAAGAACTCTTAACAATTAATTATGACAAGTCGAAGGCCTTAGTCTTTTCCAGAAAAAGAGTTAGGCATCGCTGGCAGATGAATGGGCATCCAATAGATCAGGTAGCTTCCTTTAAGTATCTTGGAATAATATTTCATTCGTCTGGATCGTGGCGACCCCAAGCAAAGAGAG